>NC_090934.1:1255393389-1256014431 GCF_040938575.1 Ambystoma mexicanum
GGTGCAGACCCTGGTTCCTGAGACTCAGTCGTGGGGACAAGAGGGGGAGGATGTCTAGAGGACTCCTATCGCAGTACTAGGGAGGTCGTCGGCAGCTATGAGCTCTTTTCGGTTCAATGGCACTTTGCGGTGTAGCACTTAGCAAACAGCACTGATGTGGATCTCGGACTCTGGTTGGCCTTCCTTCACTCCCTCGGTCCTGCACTGTGGTGAGGGGACTCTGGATCTGGAGGGCCCTTAGTAGGTTCATGGAGCTCCTAGCTAGATTCGTTCCACGGCAGACATTGCACTCGACTAAGGACACTTGACCCAGGGCATTGGGCTCTCGCAGCAACAGAGAAGCACATCAAGTCTGGGATGGTGGTGCAGTGGAGTTTCTCGGGGTTAGTTGGTCCCACTAACCCAAGGGGAGAAGTTGTTCAGTCCGGAGCTTCTCTGTCGAGGTGAAAAAGATCAGGGCTTCACTGGGCAATTCAAAGGTCCAGGAGGTTTGCAGCAAGCTTGGTTCACCGTTTCTTCGGGTGTTTCTCTGTGTGGTCTACTCTGCCTGTAGTCCCAAAACACTCTCCTTTTAAGCAGGATTTACCCCACTCATGCACAGCCTAGGCTGTCAATTACACATCAGGATGGCTGTCCTAAAAGGACAGCCAGCCAGCCAATCATGGTAGCTTCATTCAGGCATTCCTAGAGACAAAGGATAGTGGATTTTCGTGACCCTACCTTGGACACACTGGAGCCAGGCTGAAGCTCGCCAAAGGCAAGACTGAGGGCTCAAACCTGTCTCAACGCACAACCCAAGAAAGACCTCACAAACAGAAAATGGTGAAAAAGAAAACCGGGGGCCATTTTGACAAAATGGTCACCGATGGGTACTGTACTTCAGCCGAGAGTTCAAAGTAGTGAGGGTAACATTTTTTTACACGAGAAAGTAGGATACGGGGCTATTAAGTAAACCCCTCCCCCCACCCCCCACTCCACATGGTTGAAACACGAGAGTGAAAAAAGGTCTCCCTCACTCCAGGGTTAAAATACAAAAAATTCCGAAGTCCAGCAAGAGTTGGGGGGGGGGGGGGGTCTCTAGGGTTGAAGGGAATTAGCACAGAAATGAAAATTCTCCCCAACACATGGGCCGAGCCCAAACGAGGGAGATCCTTGATCTGAGCCTGAATTGGCGAGATCCATGGTCCACGCCGGAACAAGGAAGACCAAGTGTAAACATTGTGATAAAAAGGGGGTCCAATCCTGTCGGAGGGAGACCCATGATAAACACTGGAAGTGAGAACTTGTGCATGTAAAAATCCTGAACTTCGATATCTGTTTGTTTTAACAGGCACTCTGCAGTAAGAGACTGTTATTGGAAAAGTGGCTTTGGCCGAAGGCCCCGATACCTATGCTTTGAACTATAGCCTCGTGGCAGAGTGTGTGCGAAGCTAGAGTGCCGTCTTGCCCTGTGCTGAAAACATGGGGGAAGTAAAGCCAACTGCTCAACCGTCCGGACATATTTCTTGAAACTTTTCTTTTTGCATAAACAATTGTCCCACACCCTTTTTGTATTTAGAAGTAAGGATTGGCAATAGGTTTGTAGTATAGGCCTTTTTATTTTGCGAGAGACTTTACTAGGACTGCAATATTATTTTTTGATGATCGTAACTTGCTCCAATCCTTCGATTTAGGCTAGATAGGCACTCAACCAACCCATTGAAGTTCAATAACACACCCTTGAACTGTGATCTCTTGTATGTCTTCACTGTTTGTTACCATGCCTTCCTTACGGTACCCAGCACAGAGGGAAGGGTGGGGGAAAAGTTCAGAGCATTTAAGGTTTTGTTAATCAATGTTCTTCCTCCAACATATCCAGAGGAAGTTTACCCTCCTGAGATAGGATGGAAATGTGCTACCAAAACATTCTTGCAGTCTCCAATAGCCATTTATTGTGTGTTGGGGTGGTGTGTCTCTCGGGCTGTGAAAGGAGTTTTCATTATTTTCAGCCACGTAATGAGTACCTATTAATATGTCCGCTTTACACCGTTGAGCGCCTATGTTCCCTGAGTAGCCCCAGAATGATCAGGACTTTCACTACCTCCAAGGGTGTATTAACCATTATGTGATAGGGCCTCACCCACTTCTGAGGGTGTGATACAGGACTGTGTGCTCAATCTGCTCCTGCCACCTTGCTCCTAAGCAACCACCTTTAGTTGAGGCATGCCTTTTTACATTCTTTCTTCTGAAATGGAGTTTGAATACAACAAAATGGTTTCTGGGATAGACTGCATATCAAGCCATATAAATGTCAAAAAACAATCTTTGTCCACCGCCAAGTGGCACCACACATTAGTTTACCTTTTAAGAATAGTATGCTCCTTTTCCCCATCTTTCTTGACATAATTTGAGTTTATTTTGAGTCCTCTGTTAATGAATTTAGGAGAACAAATATTGTTGATCTTGAATGGCTTATTAGTAAACACAAGCAAATGTGTTGAGATATATGTAATTTATATATTGAACTTGATAGGTTAGGGCTATATGTGGGATGCAGCTGTAATTCTAATAGAACTGCCTTAAATCTATAGTACGCTTCTTGGGGTATCACTGATTCTATCAGCACTCTAACTCACTCCCAGTAACTAAGCACGCTGACTAGACTGTATTTTTCATTTGCTGTTTGTATTCATGCCAACACATTTTGCGAGTAAGACTGCAGGGAAAATGGTTAGCCTTGTCCAGAGGTCTACTGCCTGTGGCTTTCCATATGTTTTGGACTACAGACTATCAACGTAGACTAGGCTGAATTGGGCCGATTGGAGTTGTAGTCCAAAGCATCTAGATAGCTGAAAAAGTCACACCCCTGACCTATGCTGTTGTCCTCCTTCAGGGCAGGCAAGGTGTTTCCTCCCAAGACCATGGTGGTGGGATACCTGCTGCAGTTGTCCTTTGGTCACCTATAATCCATGTGACGATGGCTGCTGAGAATGATAGCAGCCGCCCATATTGTGGCCCACAGACTAATTTATCAGAAGTCCTAGCACTATAGACTTAAGAGGGTATAATCCACGTTCCCATGCTCTTATTACTCCAGCACTGACCACACGCAAGGAAGGAAAATAGACGGCACGAACATATTACCTGTGGAAGCCTTCTCAGCAAAACAATTTGTGGCACAAATGTAAATCACAAATTAAATACAATTTGGTGTTTGTTTTATGTCAATGAATGGGAAATAAAGCTGATGCCATCAGTCACATACCACCCAATTAAAATGGAATTATAGTGTCAGCAGTGCTTTGAATTTGAAAATCTGATTTGTGTTGCAATCACTAAATTGCTATGAATTTCACTTTGATGTCTGATGGGAACTTTTGGTAAGCTTCCTATATTAACAATCCTTTCTTTCATCTCCTTTTTCCTTGTCAACAGAAGAGATGGCCACATACCTAAGATACGTCCGTCGGTTAGACTTCTTTGAGAAACCAGACTATGAGTATTTACGTACACTCTTCACAGAACTCTTCGACAGGAAAGGATTCACATTCGATTATGCCTACGACTGGGTTGGCAGGCCAATTGTAAGTGTACATGTGCTAAGGAGACAATCCCCTTTGTTGGAAATGTTCTGTAACCGCATGCAAGAAGCAGTGGGTATCTCAAGCAACGGTTAAGCAGTGCCTCATTGTAGGAATGGGAACTTCATTGTGCCTTTTGGGTGTTGTGAACCACGAGAAGTCCCCCTTATTCCCTGTGGGTATGTTCAGTAGAAAGCAAGAACAGCAAGATCCGTCGGCACGCCCCCTCGATTGGTGTATAAATGTGGGAGTAAGTTTCTGCATTGACATTGTGACATTTTTGTGCTCAAGTAAACTATTTTCAGTATTCCGGTCCCCTTATCTGAGCAAGTGGCTACCGTTTAGGAGAAAACATTTCTTTTAAGCTGAACATCAGTTTGAGTTGGTTGATTTCATTGTACATTCATTCACTAAAAGTACACCTTCAACCTTCACTAGAAAGTCATTACCCCTCTTGTGGACTAGGGATGTAACGGTATGACAGTATACCGTTAAAGATACCGTGAACCACTTAATTGAACAATAATAACCGTCACATTGTTTATGCCGGTATACCGTTTATACCATTAAGTGTGCTTTTCAATCTGATTTGGAAAGGCTGCAGTAAGCAAGTGCTGCATAGTCTTGGTCTTGCACTGTTGGATGTGCAGTCTGCCAAGTAGTTTCAGTTGGAGCAGTTTTTAATGCCCATTCCATAAACCACATGTGCCTGACATAAAATCAATGTTAGCAATAGGAAGAATAAATACAGTGCCAAGAAGGAAAAGGGTTTACTTAGGGATTGCGGCTTTGGGGTCTATATATTTATAATGGATAATGTTTGCTAAACATATGACAATGGGGGATTTCCCTGGTTCCATCATTGAATTTACATATAATAAGTCACACTGCGAAATTCACTAATCTCTCTGGGTATTCCCTGCTGCCTTACCAAAGGGTAACATGTCCATGATTACTGAACACCTTTTGGCCCGCAAGTAAACTAAAGGCTGTAACGTAAAAGAGAGAGTGTGTGTGTGCATGTGTGTGTATGCGCACAAGCGTATACGACCATCAGCCTCCATTAATCTGTGGCATGCAGGTTATCAAGATGGCAACATGTTCATATTCACCAGTAGCCAGTGGGGGAGCTAAAAGCCTAAATGACCACTTAAGAAAAGCTATTCAGTTTGCTTTGCCAGTCGCAGCAGGGCTCCTGCCCCACTCCTCCTCTCCACACCATGGACGTCATTTAGGGGTCGCCAGAGGTTGCAACTGCGACCTCTGTGGTCTCCCTTGCAACCTCTAAAAAAGAAAAAAAAGAAAATTGTAATGCAAGCTCCTGGGCTGTGGCCAGCACCATGTGGCTCTTTACTTCGGGAGGGGCTGGCTTTCTTGTTCAGGCCCCTTAAAAAAAAAAAAGAAGAAAAATAATAACAGGAGTGCCACAAGTCTAACACTTTCAGCACTGACCCTAAATTAGTAAGAATAGGAATACCAAATAATGTGTCTTTCTGGAATTCTATACAATAATTGCTAGACTCATTAAAGGTTTATTTCAGGCACACTTCAAGGGGTCAGTCACTGATTTAGTCTGTTCTTAAACGCCTCAACTCAGCCTTTCATCCTTCTGAGGTTGATAAATGAGTACCAACACAGGTTGGGTGATATTGTATGTATATTTTTTCTATGTAAAGCGCTTAAGCGTAAATGGTATATAATAACACATTTATCATTTGGTCATGGACGTCTGCTTGCATTCACAGTAATATGGGCCTATACACACTGATCTTAATGATACATATGGCGATCCATTCTTGTATGAAATGTACATCACATTATAGTGCTATTGTAACCATATTTTTCGTAGTGTACAGTGCTATGTGATGCCACTTCCTGTTTTGTCAACAGGTGAAAGGTTGTGTTCCAGCACTTCCCGCAATATCACTTCGGAGTGGGGTCAAATGACATCACTTCCTGTCAAGGGTCGTCTGATGTCACTTCCGCTTCCCCTGGCATTTTTGTGAAATGACGTCCCTGCTCCACACGTGTGTTTGGGGGAAGCAAGGGGTGGCATTTCAGTGGAAAGTTTGTTGAAAAGCCCAATTCTGGCCTTGGGTGCCTGGTTTTGTTTTTGATGATAAATCTGACAATTTAAGACGTTTTTAGAAAATATTTGTTAAGATTAGTTAACTCCACCTGCTATACCGCGATAACCATGATATACCGTCATTTGGCTAGAAGGTTATCATACCGTCATAAAACTAATACCGTGACACCCCTATTGTGGACAGATCATTGTGTATGTATTTACGTGTCTGTATGTTAAAATATTTCAGAGATTTTGTAAAATGGCATCAGGATTTTTTTTTACAATAGTGTGCAAGTTCTTAACTGCCTTGTTACTGATCATCACGTTTGCATATGTTTGGTCGAGGTTGCCAATGTTACTGTTGTAGCTCTGTAATGGGAAAAATAAATCTGAATATTCCCTGACCTTCCATTTAATGAAACCGCTTTTCAGGTTGCAGGTCTGTGTGGCTGCTGTCACTTTGTTCTGGTGGGAATAGGAGGCAATGCTGAATATATGGCTGTGACAACCTGCATGCTTGTTAAATTGAACTGCAATGAAATTGACTCCTGTCTCCATTCCTCCATTCCTCAATTCCTCTTGTTACTGTATATTTAAGAGCAGTGAATAGCTGCACTTGTATTTTGATCCACTATTCGCAACCTAGAATGTTTTGCGCTTACACTCATCTGAGTTTACTTTCTACTGCAAAAGATGTATCAATTTTGTATCTAGAAGTGACTTGAAAGCCATTTTCTTTTCTGGATTGCTGATGCTAGATTGCCTTATTCCATGCCACCTAGTTACATATCGGAGATTGCTCTCTGATAGCTGAACTGAGGATCTCACTATTGATTTCGCAATCCGTCCCCCCCAACTCTAACCGCTTTTCTCCATTTTCCTTCCCCATCCAGCATGATTGTGTGACCAACCAAATGGATAATCCTTTAACAATATGTTCTTCTCCTCTGCAGCCTACTCCAGTGGGCTCAGCTCACATAGATTCCGGGACATCTGCAATAACGAGAGAGAGTCATGCACACAGGGAACGGCCACAGCAACAAACCACTCGAAACCAGGTGAGCCCCAGTATCGATTTTTCTTTTGTCCAGGCTGAACTTCCTTTGGAAAATAGTATTTTTTCTTTATTTTGTAAACCAAAAACTAGGCAGCTTCTACACTGCTTTTTCCACTCTCAGGGAGTGTGTTTGTTTAACAAACCCCTTCATGAAAGGTCAATTTCTTAAAGTATGCAGTGATATCACATGACCTTATTTACATAAGAGATATACCTGCCTTTTCGCTTTCATTTCGATTAATAACCTTAAACCAGTTCATCTTGACAATTAAGTCGCATGGTGCACACCTTCATTTGATGTAAACCCCTCATTCACTGTTCACTGACATTTGTGACCAGGGCCCTTATGTGTCCTTCTGGGTCCTAGCCTTCTCTCCCCCACGCCCCCTTCCAATAGCCTTCAGCTTGCACCCAGCACTTGCTGTTCGACTCCCACTGGCCTGCGCTATCTCGCAGGCATACACATATTGTCATTTGACCACTCTTACCAAGTGATCTCTGCCTGGCACTTAAGTTACCTGCAACGTATTCCCTAGCACTTTCCTTTGTGGCACTCCTTAGCACTTACCCCCTCATCCCCTCTCTGCATTTACATGTTCTGATTGCTCACATGGCCGCCTCTTTCTTCATTGTTATTAAAATTGCCTTTTACTCCCATGTTCCCTCCCCATTACACTGGGGGCGCTTTGAAACACAATGTACTTGACGTAGAAGTGCCTTACAAATGCACAATAAAATAAATCCCCTCTCATAGGGTGTTTGCACATTCTAGTTTCTCAGACTCCCGTATCTTGAGAGCTTTCCCAGCTGTTAACAATGTTCATACCTTGTGATGTTTTATTTTGTTGTGTTTCTCAGGCTCTCGCAACCTCTTTGGCATTCGTAGCATTCACTCCTCGTCTCAGTTGGGTTCATCAGGGCTTGTGTAATCTCTTCGGCTTTCCCCGTGGCTACGTATGTCTAACTACGGTCCGACTTGTACAGAGCTCGGGGATCCGGGCTCCCTCATGTGATCTGATCTGTCAGTTATGTCCTCCCAGTCCACCACATCTCCTTCGTGCTCGCGCCATGTGAGGGATGTCTTTCCGTCTTTGCTCCAATTCCCACTTGGGCTTCTCGGTAGGGTAGACGACAAACCTCCAGGCATTCGGCTAATGTTCAGTTTGTTCAACTTGCCCTCCTTGCTGACACAGGGTGCATGGCCCTGCGTGGCTCCACCCCGGCAGGACATCAATACTTTGGAGGATAGCCTCTGTGGAGCCAGTCTCCTCCGTCTGTAGGAGTCTCTCTCTGATTCAGCATTGCTTGAAGGCAGCTGAAGAATTTAAGGAAATGTAACTTTTCAGTGAATCCAAAATATCTTGGGTAAAAGGGTTCTGTTGATACTCTGACTGGCTTTTCAGGCCAGATTCTGCATTGCCTGAAGGCAAAGAGATAGAAGTCTCACTGTTTGGTGTTTTCATAACAGGATTAACAGTCTTTGCAGTTCTCATGTAGGATGACAATGTATTCCAGACTGGGAGTTCCTGATTGGAATGGGAGTCCCTGTCCCCGAGAAGGGAGTCGCTCCCAGTGTGGTCCCACTGCCCAGACACCTAGCAAGCGTCTTGCTGAGCAGGCTCACCTCGCTAGCCCCAAAGGTGGTGGCTCCGCCCTGGGGAGAAGGGACAAATACCCTGGATTAGTCACACACCCTAACCCAGCTACCCTTGGCGCTCAGGTTTAGGGTGTCTCAATGATGCATTGTTTTCCGGTGTGAAGTATACTTGCATTGTTTGCTTTCATTCAGTTTGCTTGTTGGCAGATTTACATTCTTGGATTTGGCTTGCTGTATGCCAAAGGAGGCCATAGTTTGGGGTGTGGGGGGGAGAGCCTGTTAGAAATCCAATGTGAGTTCCCACACTGGTCCCTGTTCCCTTTTTTGTGGTAGGAGACATAGGTGGGGGAGGGGGGGCGAAGACCAGATCTGGCCTTATATTTAAATTATGTCTTGTATTCCTGAGCATCATCCACATTTTTAGTGTATTCCCAGGAAGCAACCTGGAAATGTGGTGATTGGTGTCCACCAAATGTTTGAAAGGATGGGATTAGAAATGCAAGGTGCGCTTTGCTCCATTATTTCAATTTAACATTGTGGTCTGCACGCATACTACCTGTGGGGCAAGCCCCAAAGCACGATCCTGCACCAAGCCTGTTGACTACTGGCATCTCGCAAAGACTGGTCTGACCATGAAGGCCTACCAGTTTCTGTGTTCACAAGACTTGTCAAGAGACTAGAGGGGACTGACTGACTGATAACCGCTCCCTAAATGTCCCGACAGTTCAAATGCACACCAAATGTTAGAAAAAGAGATGGCGATTTAACTATGCGCTTAATCAATACTACTTTAGTGCAGAGCAGCTAAAACAACATTGACACATAGGCTGTCAATATAAAGCGAGGAAGATTGTATCAAAACTGGTATACTCCTTTCGAAGGGATTGTGTCCTCCGATGTATTCCTTATCTTTGATAATTCGTCTCCAGCTTGCTGGTCTCGAAAAAAAATTTCTCAGTAGAGACCGCTGCGCATCGACGTCCGTCGAGTTGGTGTCCCTCGACAGCCACCGTATCGGTGCCGACGTCACCATGCCCATAAATAGCCACGCGCAGCGTCCGTTTCTCAGTTCTGTTTTTCCGCGCTTCGTGGTGCCTCGGAATATTGTTGCTCAGTTCTTCAGTCAATACTTCATTATTCCTCAAATACCGACTCGTACTCGATGGCTTCCTCATCCGAACCGACGACTCCACGGTCCGGCTTCAAAAAATGTCGAGACTGTGCAAAGAAAATGTCGTTGACGGATCCTCACAGGATCTGTTTGTGGTGCCTGGGAGCCGAGCACCATTGTTCGGAGTGCGAGGACTGCATGTCCATGACGGCAAAAGCCTTGAAGGAGCGTAAGGGGAAGCTCGAGAGAGGTAAGGCAGTTAAAACTTCTTCGAAAGTTTCCTCAGCGGAGTCGAGACATTCGTCTCCTCGCCATCACAAAAGACATTCTCGTTCTAGGTCTCGAAGCAGTTCCCATCCCTCTTCGAGATCTGAGCATTCAAACAAGAGACGTCGTCGATCCCCTTCCTCGTCGTCTTCTTCCGTTTCCCCGAAAAGGGTCTCCTGCCCCACAAAACATAGCTCTCAGGCTGAGTGGGAGGAATTCAGGAAAAAGATGCTTAGCGTCTTCGAGAAAGCAGCCTCGACCCCCTCGAAGACTGCTGAGGGTGATACCCTGGGTGAAAGACCCGAAAAATCAAAACGCTGCGAGTCGCAGCACCCGGCGAAAGAAGCTACTCGAGAGCACCACAAACCCTCGAGTAAAGGCAAAGTCGCGTCTTTGACGCCATCGTCGAAAGTCCCTTCAACGCACAGGTCAGTCGATTCGACGCCGAGAAAGGACAAACCCACTGCCACCTCACAGCCAGTGGCCAAACCCAGAGCCTCCATCACGAGAATGTCGTTGACAACCTCGAGTAGAATTCCGATACTCTCGAGTTCCTCGAGGCTTATACCAACTTTCTCGACGCCTTTTATCGATGGCTTTGAAGCCTTTAACATCCGTGTCAACGTTTTCTCAGCCAATTATGACGAATTTGGCCCCTTCTGCTCTGGAAATGGGATTTATACCATTTCCAAGATCTGATCATTCCAGAGCCTTATTTATTTATGAAGAAGGGGAGAATTCGGATCAGGAAGACCTTTTGAGTTGCAGGGATCTGCAACTCCTGTACCAGAGGAATTTACCTCTGAGGAAGGTAGGTTAAAGGACCTCCAAGAATCCTTACATGAAGCAAGTGGGTTGGACACTTCCCCAGAAGTGGAATTTGCCAAACCAGACCCAGGGGAACATGCTGAAACCCCTTTATAGAACCTTGATGGCAAGGATAATAGAGTTTATGGGGTGGTCTACACCCTCGCCTGCTTTTCAGCAAGACGACCTCACAGACATTTTGGGTAAAGGTCCACAGGAGGATCCTGTGGTGCCATTTCATGTGGCATTACAAAGGAAAATATTGGCAAACTGGGAAAGCCCTGAGGTTATCCCGGCGGTTAACAAAAAATTATCAGCCAAATATAGGGTGTCTACTGTTAACCCTGAATATTTATCCAGACACCCAACTCCAGAGAGTCTGGTTGTTCAGGCAGCAACTTCATCAGGTAGTAAATCGGCTTACCCTACTGTTCCACAGGACAGGGATGACAAGAGATATGACTCTGTCCCAAAAAGTCTTTTCTGCATGTAGCATGGTGTTGAAATCCATCAATGCTACTTGTATGCTCGCAAGGTTCAGCCACACACTTTGGGAGTGTGCTTCATCAGCGGCTGACTGCCTCCCGGAGGGAGAAGAAAGGGAAGCGTTTCTAAACAACATTAAGGATGGAAAAATCGCAATGTGCAAATCCCTTCAAGCTGGCATCGATTCTGCTGACCGCATCAGCAGGGCCATGGCGGCAAGTACAACAACCCGGAGATTTGCTTGGTTGCGAAAGTCTGATTTTGCTCCAGATGTGCAAAGCAGACTCTTGAATATGCCCTTTGACGGCTCTTTGTTTGGTAAGAAGGCGGATGACAGTTTAGAAAAGCTACAAACATCAAAGGCAGCAGCAAAATCCCTGGGAGCTGCAATCCGTCAGACACCATATCGCCCCTCAGGAACCTCTTGGAGAGGTAAGTCCTTTTGCTTCTATTCCGCATTCGGAAGAGGCAGAGGACAGCCGGTTCAAAGGGGTCAAAAGATTCACCTGAGGTGGACGGGTTAAAAATGCAAAAGCCGCAGCAGCAACAGGTGCCTCTTTACCCTCGGCATCTGCATCAGCCGCCCCCAAACTGCTCTGAGGACTCTCCTCACAAGACACCAGTAGGGGGCAGGTTAACTCAACATCTGACGGAATGGCAGGCTATTACGTCAGATGCTTGGGCATTGGAGACAGTTGCCCAAGGTTACTGCCTGCCTTTTCTACGCATCCCTCAGAGTCATCCACCGGGGAACAGCTCTCTGAAAGTTCCAGATCCGCTCCTCTTGCAGGAAATTGTAGACCTGTTAGAGAAAGGTGCCATAGAACCGGTACCTGTAGCAGAGGGGAACAAGGGCTGGTTCTCTTGTACCCCCCCCCCTCCCCTACTTTCTCATACCAAAGAAAGACGGAGGACTGAGACCTATCTTGGACTTACGAGAATTGAACAAGTTCCTCAGGAAGGACAAGTTCAAGATGGTAACTCTCTCTCAGATCCTTCCTGCCCTCCAGCTCCGGGACTGGCTGGTATCTCTGGACCTCCAGGATGCTTATTTCCATGTGCCAATCCATCTCAAACACAGGAAATACCTGAGGTTCACAATTGGCGGCTCTCATTGTCAATTTCGAGTTCAGCCATTTTGGCTGACCTCCGCCCGGAGGGTCTTCACCAAGTTAATGTCGGTAGTGGCAAAAAGTCTGAGGGGAGGGATTCACGTCTACCCCTACCTGGACGATTGGCTGATCGGGGCTGTATCTTCGGAACAAGCTCAGATCCAGCTAGATTATGTCTGCCACTTCCTTCACAAACTGGGCTTCTCCCTCAATTTAAATAAGTCACAGAAGATACTATCACAGAGACTCCAGTTCATCGGAGCGGTCCTGGACACTTCTCTGGGAAAAGCCTCGCCACCAGAGGTGAGGGCTCAAGATATTCTGCAGATGGTCACCAAGTTTCAAAATGCCCAACATCTCCCAGCCTTTGACTTTTTGAGGTTGCTAGGCCTCATGGCATCCTGCATCTTCCTTGTGCCAGAGGCTCGCCTGAGAATGAGATCTCTCCAGTGGGCACTAAGAACCCACTGGTCGCAGTTCTCAGGAAAAATGACAGATCTCCTTCGGATTCCGGACAAGGTAGCCCAAGACCTTAAATGGTGGGCTTATCGAGAGAACATTTTGAAAGAGAACTGTTTTGGCAACCATGGCCGGAGCTAACAGTAGTCGGGGACGCCTCACTCACAGGGTGGGGAGCCCATGCCAACGACTTGACCATCAGCAGTCGTTCTCCATCGGAGTCCAGACTACACATCAACCTATTGGAGCTGAGAGCGATCAGACTAGCGCTGAAAGCTTTCCTGCCATCAGTACAGGGAAAAAATGTCCTGATAATGACGGACAACACAGTGGCCATGCACCACCTCAACAAAAGGAGAGGTGGGATCACTGCACTGTGCAGAGAGGTAATGCAGCTCTGGTTTTGGGCAATTCAAGAAGGAATCTCTCTATCGGCAGTTCACCTAGCCGGAGAGAAGAACTTGACAGCGGACGCTCTGAGCAGGCAGGGCACAGTCTCCCACGAGTGGGAACTAGCTCAGGAAGTCCTTCAGGAGATCTTTGCCCTTTGGGGAACCCCTCAAGTGGATCTGTTCGCCACCAGTACCAACAGGAAGTGTGATCTGTTTTGTTCAAGGGAATTTCCCCCGAGAGGAGCGCTAGGCGACGCGTTCGTAGTGGACTGGGAGTTTCCACTCCTGTACGCGTTTCCACCAGTCCCTGTCATTCCTCAAATGATCAGGAGGTTGAGAGGATTCCGGAGGACCATGATCCTAATTGCCCCAGACTGGGCCAGGAGAACGTGGCACCCGGACCTTCTGGACATGTCCATCTGCCCTCCAATTCGCCTTCCACTCAAGGAGAATCTTCTCTCACAGAAGGGAGGTCAGGTTCTCCATCCAGACATCGGAACCCTCAACCTTCACGCTTGGCTTCTGAAAGGTTGAGATAAAAGGATTGGGACCTCCCTGATGACATCATGGAGGTGTTGCTTTCGGCCAGAAGGCCAGCAACAAAGTCTTTATACCACTGCCGTTGGAACAAATTTTGCAGCTGGTGTAGAGAAGAGCATATCGACCCCCTTTTCATGTGGTACACCAACGGTGTTATCCTTTCTACTCTATTTGGCAAATTTAGGCCTTCAAGTTGGCACTATCAAGGGCTATCTCGCAGTGCTATCGATCTTCAAGCGCACTGCAGAGGAGCCATCGTATTTCAAATTACCCTTAGTAATAAAATTTCTAAAGGGATTAACTAATGTCTGTCCTCCAAGACCATTCCAAGTTCCCTTATGGGACTTAAATTTAGTCTTAAATTTCCTAATGGGTACTCCTTCCGAACCGCTCCACTCTTGTTCGCTAACATTTCTCACCCTTAAAACTGTCTTATTAGTGGCACTAACATCTGCTAGAAGGGTGAGAGAATTACCAGCTCTATCTTGTAAACCCCCTCATACAATTTTTCATAAGGACAAAGTTGTCCTACAGGTGATGCTTAATTCCCTCCCAAAGGTGGTTTCTGAATTCCACATCACTCAGAAAGTTACCTTACCTTACCTTCATTCTATCCTCCTCCCCATCCGGGGAGAGAGGAAGAAAGGCTACATATGCTGGACCCAAGGCGAGCTCTGAGCTTTTACATCAGCAGACTTGCTAGGATTAGGCAAGCAGACCAACTGTTCGTAGGTTACTCAGTGCACAAATGGCGACTACCGATAACAAAACGGACCATTTCCAGATGGATTATTTTGGCCATTCTGGAATGTTAGAAACTAGCAGGGAAAGAGCCTCCTCAAAATCTTAGGGCTCATTCAACCAGGGGTATCGCAGCCTCTTCGGCCCTCCAAAGAGGGGTTCCGGTTCAAGACACATGTGCGGCTGGCACATGGTCGTCCGCACATACCTTCACAAGATTTTACAACCTGGATTCCTCCTCTAGTCAAGAGACTAAAGCCTCATTACATTCTTTTCATTCCTAAAGGGAAACGTGGCGTTTTTACTCCCACCTCCAATCACACACCACTGCTATGGGAGTCTATCAAAGTTAAGGAATACGTCGGAGGACACAATCCCTTCGAAGAACAAGTTACTTCTTACCTGGTAACGTTCTTTCGATGGGATGTTCCTCCGACCTATTCCTTATCGCCCCTCCCATCCATCCCCGCAGTAATACTTCCCTTGTGGTAGCAGTTTACGCTCCTTCAAGGTCAATAACCAATTCTTGGTGGACTTATTTTATGCTACAAAACGGAACTGAGCAACGGACGCTGCGTGTGGCTATTTATGCGCCTGGTGACGTCGGCGCCGATACGGTGGCTGTTGAGGGACACCAACTCGACGGACGTCGATGCGCAGCGCCCTCTACTGAGAATTCTTTCCGAGGCCAGCAAGCTGGAGACGAATTATCAAAGATAAGGAAATACGTCTGAGGAACATCCCATCGAAAGAACGTTACCAGGTAAGAGTAACTTGTTCTTCTCCAGCATTGGATCTTTCAGGGATTCACATGCTGTGAATATTCCGCCTCGTCAGGTTGGGAATCCCCGGTTACTTGACGTAGTTGTGGGTGTTTTCGGTCCCGACCAATGGGACGTTGAGTGTATAGCTCTGCCCCAGAAGTTTCTCCTCAAATTTCAACCGTCTTTCGAGCTGTTGGGATTCCTTATGTTTCTCTCAAGAGAAAATTGCGTTCTCCAGCCTGGGGTCTGGCATGGATTCACATGCTCATGAATATTCCCCGTCGTCAGGCTGGGAATCCTTGGTAAAGAAAAAATCACTATCAGTTTTGTTTCTGATCTCTTTCTTAGTAATAACCAATCACTGGTCTCTGGGTCATACTTCCCCCAGCCAATGACTGCCCTCTCCCCAAGCCCCTCCCCCGGCATCCATCCTCAGATTTTTACTGCACGTTCAAGTGTTGGGAGTCCTCGTGCTATAGCTCTCGAGCTTTTACTGCATTTTCACGCTTTTTTCAAGAGTTTTTCTCTTTTTTTTCGGTTAAATTGAGCCTCAAGCTCCACCGTTCTACTCCGATCAACGTGGACCCATTTCGGAATTTTCTACGCCCCTCAAGGGTGAAGTTTTCGTCGAGTTACGCTTCTTGGAGGATTCCAGAAGATCTGATGCCTACCATGGACATGGCCCAGGACAAGGGAAGCTCGACGCCTGGATCCAAGCTGTTCAGGAACTGCCCTGGATGCGGGTTACAGAATGTTTTCAAGGAGGACGAGCATTCGAGAGATGTCTCTACAGCCTTCATGAGGACAAGACGCACGTGCAGAAGGACTGTGCGTTCTGCAAGAACCTATCGGAACGGACCATGAGGGATCGTCGTTCCCGCCTCGCCAGCCAGCTGGCTGGCGAAGGGCCCAGCAGGTGAGAAGAAGAAAAGGTTCGAGCGGTCTTCTAAATCCTGTCAGGGCGCCCCGGCGATGGGGGCCCAACAGAGTGCTAAGCACTATGAGCTTGCGGGCACCGGGAGCGCCGAACTGTCGGGCTCTTCGGCTGCCAGGCAGGGCGCGCCTTCCCCGGCACCATCAACCACAAGCCAATGCCCTGGTTCGGGGAAGAGGAAATCCGAGAACCCAGGTAAGGTTCTGGAGAGGCCCCGGTCGATCTCTTAAGGATTCGGCCGAGGGGGAGCGAGGTGGTGACCCTCCCCCCAAGGTGAAGGCCTCAAGCGCGCGCCAGAGGTGGCGAAGGCCTTGATTCACCCGGCTAAGGCCTCTATCGAGGGAGTCGCGGTGGCCCTGGGGAGGCTACACCAGTGGAGACGATGTCTGGGCCCAGAGTTTCCCTGCCACTGCAGAGAGAATCCTCTTTCCAGCCCATTGACAAGACCCCCATGAAGACCCCAGTGGAAAAAGAGGCGGGGGGGGGGCGGTGGCCATTACAGACACGGATTCAACCTCTGAGGAGGAGCTGGTGGAAACCGTGAAGAACCTCAACGTGAGGTTCGAGAAGGTACGATCCCACGGGAGGGATCCTGAAGAGGTGGTCGAAGAAAGCGACGGTGGCGCAGATGAGGCCCAAGTGGAGGAGCAGCCATCCCTCCCCTCGCAGCCATTGCCCGAGCCTCAGGACAACTCGGCGGCCATTTTGATGGCAATCCAAACCTTATGCACGGATATAAGGACGAGATTACCACGAACCCCGGTGGACGATCCAGAACTGGGCCCATCGGGAAGCCCTCCTAACAAGCAGAGGGAGAGTTCATCCCTCCCCGCCCTTCATGCCCCCATGACCCGTGGAGCCCTCATCCCCCTCACCGGACCCCAGGGATGACACGGCGACGGATATGGGGACGGATGACGGTGGTGGTGACGACGGGACGGACTTTCCATCACCACTCCCTCGGGCTTCCCCGCCTGACGAAATCGGCTCCTTTCACGCCATGATCGCCAGGGCATCCGAGCTCTTCCAGCTCTGACCCGAGGAACAGAAGGAGGGTTTCCTCTATCCAACGGCGAGCGGCCAAGGGAAAGACTGTCCTCACGGTACCGTTACTCGATATCTGGGACGAGGGACTTGCGATCCTGAAGAACCCGTCCACGACACCTGCCAAGAGGGACAGGTACGAGAAGTAGTACCGGGTCCCCGACGCCACCCTCAGGGGTGTCTCAGGGCTCAACCTACGCCGGACTCGGTCGTCTCAACGGCAGCCAAGAAGAAGAAGGCGGCAGGGGCGACAGCCTCAGCCTCAACCTCTACTTCTCCACCCGACGGTAAGGGTAAGAAATTGGACACCTACTTTGCTGTTAACACTTGCTGGAATGGGCGGTATACATCCACAATACCACCTTATGGCCCGCAATCTTGCTTTCCCTGCAAGTGCTTACAACACTACAGTCTCTTTTGGGCCAGCTTGATGCCAGGGTTCTGCTCCCTCAAGCTCAGACAATTAGGCCATATGGAGAAGGTCAAGTTAACACACAGCATCAAAGGGATCCAGCCCATCCCTGTAGAGACTAGGGCATACTCCCTAGAATGCAAACACCACCTAGACGTCCATCTCCATGTGGATTTAGTCCACGTAGGAGAGAGCAAGATAGGGAATTGGTTGACACAGACCAGGGCACTGGCCCGAGGGATACAAGTTCCACCATCTCCTCGCAGAGCTGACATATGGGACACAGATGATCCTGACCAAGTTGTGCAGGGTAGCCCGACTCGACCTTTGCCTCCAGATGGCATCAGGGCATTTCATTCCATGATGTCTAAAGCATGCCAGGAATTTGGTTTGATTCCAGAAGAGAAGATACTGTTTCCTGGTCGACCACATGGGTAAACGCAGGGAGGCAGTGTTTTCCATGCCCATTGTGGATTACGTTTGGCAGGAGGGCCTCTGTTCTCTGAAGCATGCTTTCACAGAGCCGGCGGTTAAAGGTAGGCTGGGTAAGACGTTTAAGGCTCCAGACAAAACACCAAAACGCCTCACCTCGCAATGGGCTCCAGTGTCGGGCGTATCAGCGGCAGCAAGCCGCAAGGCTCGAACGCAGCATAAGTGCGCCACTCGACCAGACAGTAAAAACAGGAAAATTGGTGCCTTCGGAAAAAGATTCTCACCATTGGGCCATTAACCATTAAAGCAGCAAATGCCCTGGAAATAGTTGGTCGATATGATAAATATTTGGCACCGTCTGGATCCTATATTTGAACACTTGCAGGAACAGCAGAGGAAAGAGGCCATGCTGCTGGTGCGTGAAGGGGAGGAAGCCTCGAATCCAGCATCGATATCGCTGTAGACCTTGCTGAAATGGAGTTCAGATTTGCAATGTGATAGTCCTCAAATGGCAGCATGGCTACGTTGCACCGATTTTCATCAGGAAGTACAGCACAAAGTCATCGACATGCCATGTGAAGGGGAAAGTCTGTGTAAGACAAAATTGATGAGGCCCTTAAAGCCATGAAGGTTGACTAAGACACTGCTAGGTCTCTTACAGCCCTTCAGGGCAGGCGGTCCTTTCGAGGAGCCTCAAGCAATATAAGATTCTCAGCCGCTAGAGACAATAAGAACTATAATAGACCCGAAAACTATTCTCAGGGCTACAAGAGGAATTGCCAATCCTTCCAGTGCAACAGGGAATACCATCAAAGGCAACGAAAGCGCACATCTGCCACCTCCCAAAGAGGTAGGCAAAATAAGGCACAACAATGACTGCCTGGTTGGTGCTAGGTGCAATCCAGTACGGCCACTTGTTCGACTTCAAATGCACACAAATCCCTATACCTCCCATAAATGTATGTCACCCGCACCATCGGGCTTTACAGAAGGAGGTATGTCAAATGCTAAGAAAACGAGCCATCGAAAGCGTTCCTCCTTCAGCAAGAGGAAAGGGAGTATACTCCAGGTACTTTGCCGTCAAAAGACCAGACGGGAAGGGGCCTCCTTATTCTGGATTTACGAAGACTAAATAAGAACAGCAAAAAGCAGAAATTCGGTAAAGATCCAGGATGTCATAAAAGCCATTCAGCCCCACAAATACCTTGCAGAATTAGATCTCAAGGATACATACTTCCACCTGCCTATACATCCAAGGCACCAAAAATACCTCTGATTCGTAGTCGGCAAAAGCCTTTATCAGTTGCAGGTTCTGCCATTCAGCCTGAAATCGGCACCCAGAACTTTCAGGAAGTGCCTGGCAGCAGCCTTCCTCCGTAACAGGGCCACCACGTCTACCCGTACTTGGCCGATTGGCTGGTTCAAGGTTCAATGTATCAACAAGCCTCTTCTTCTCTCAAACAAATGCTGCTCCAACAATTGGGCTTTACAATAAATTATTCAAAATCCTGCACAGTTCCCTCAAGGAATTTTGTTTTTCTGGGCGCTCAATTCCTTACGGACCAGAGTCTTGTCAGACCCTCATGTTTTAGAATCAAGAAATTGATAATACTAGCCAACTAGTTCACGCCAAACAAGCTAGTTACGGTTCTTGCATACATGGCTCTCCTTGGGACCATGTCCTCCTACATTCCTCCAATTCCCTACTGCAGGCTGCAAATGTTTCTGGCTACCAGATGGTCCCAAATTTGGAGTTCCTTGTGAGACAGTTACCATCATTAGGACTCTATGAAACACACTGAAATGGTGGACATACCCATGGAACATCGCGAAAGGGATGCTCCTGATGGAACCAAGTTACCATCTTACTGAGAGTGATGCCTCCCAGGTGGGATGAAGGGCTCGTTTGGACAAGCACCCAGTCAAAGGCCTTTGGACCCCTGAGGAAGCCGTCGTCCTCATAAATGTGCTGGAATTATGGGCAGTGAATTGGGCTCTAAAATCCTTTCTTCCGCTAATCAAGAATTTGGTGGTTCGCGTCCTCCGACCACGCAGTCACAATGTTTTATCTACAGAAGCAAGGTGGAACGTGGTCAAGCACCCTGTCCCAAGAAGCACAGACCATCTGGCTTTGGGCCATCCAACAAAGCATTCTACTTCAGATCTTCCACCCGCTGGGGATACAGAATAAGCAAGCAGACACCCTCAGCAGGGATTCCTCGCAGTCACACGAATGGCAACTGCACAACATCCAGATAGCCAAGATTTTCTCAAGGTGGGGCCGACCCCCCTCTAGACCTGTTTACCACTCCTGACAAGCAGTGCCAGAAATTTGACAGCCGGATTCCTCATCCCGACTTAAGGGGATGCATTTTCATTTCCATGGAACGGCATGTTCGCATACACGTTCCCTCCATTTCCTCTCATAGGGGAAATGATACAGATGCTGCACAAAGGTCGTTGCACAATAAGCTTGGTTGCTCTATACTGGACCAGGCAGACAGGTTCTCGGACCTCAAACTGGCAGCGGATGATCCAATCCATCTAGGATCTCATGCCAATCTTCTATCCCAGAACAGGATGATTTTCATCCTGAGCCAGGCTCCCTCGTTAACAGCGTGGCTCCTGACCACTCCGAATTCAGTCATCTGAATATCCGTCAAGACTCTTTGCATTCTAGCAGCAGCTAGAGCTCCTTCTACCAACCTTTCCTATAGCCAAAAATGGAAAATATTCTGTGCATGGTGTGCACAACAGCCTAACCTGCAGCCGCTAGCTACAACACCTCATCAGATCCTTCCTTATCTGCTAAAGTTGGCTAAACAAGGTCTAGCGATCTCATCCATGCACTAATTGGCAATTTCTAGATTTACACAGAAAAGATCTCCCCCCGCCCCCTTCTCTCCACCCTCCCTGTACAATGACAGGCTAATCAACCACTTCTTAAAAGGGCTTTTTCATACCTTTCCGCCAAAGAAGAGGATTCCACCTGTATGGAGCCTGAACCTTGTCCTGGCAGGGCTTATGAAGCCTGCATTCGAACCTTTGTCTGTAGCACACATCACATTTCTCACATGGATGGTGGCTTTCTTAGTTATTACGTCCTCTAGACTCGTTTCGGAGCTGCAAACTTTGGTTGTAGACCCTCTGTACCTACAGTTTATGAAAGACAAGGTTTTACTGTCCACTAATCCTCATTCCATTCCTACAGTTCCTTCAGAGTTTCATAAAAATTCAACCATGGCTCTGCCCACATTCTTTCAAAATGCCACTTCACCAGTGGAGAAGGCCCTGAACTCTCGATGTGAAAAGGGCATTGAAAAATTTGGATCGCGCAAAATCTTTCAAACAGTGCACAGAGCGCACTCCACTAGAGTCACGGCTGCCTCGACGGCTCTCTGGTCTGGAATACCCATCAGACATTTGCCAAGTGGCAACATGGGCAGTGCCCCACAAATTTACCAGCCACTACTGCTTACATCAGCAACATGCTGAAGCCGTGCAGATGGGACGAGCAGTCTCTCAGGTTTTTTCCTTTCTCTACTTGCGTATGTATTCTTCTCGCATTAACGCAGAAAATGTAAAAGTATCTATCTGCGTTTGCCTGGTTTATCACTGCGTAACATGTATACTGCTATACAATCCGCTATAAAATCTATTGTGTGAATCCATGAACTATCCAGTGCTGGAGAATGGAGTAGTTTCTTACCTGTAACTCTTTCTCCAGCGTTGTTACCTTTCATGAATTCACATGCGCCCTCCAGCCTACCTCCTATATGCAAACATCCTCTACAGGGGGATATCCTCCAGCTGAAGTGGTTAAAATCTGAGGGAAAGCTGCTGGGGCAGATCTATACACTCTACAACCCATTGGTGGGGACAAACGCACCCACAAAAATGTCGTTGGGACTCCCAAGGTGTTTTTCAATCGGAAAATTACTAAGTCAAAGTAACCAGGGATTCCCAGCCTGACGGTGAATATTCACAGCATGTGAATCCATGGCAGATACCAAAGCTGGAGAAATCGAGTTACAGGTAAGAAACTACTCCCGTTCCCTGTACACCTTTGTACTGATACAGACACCAGTCAAAATATATAAATGAGTATAGTGTTCTCATTGACTTGGTATGGACGTGTAAATCAAAGCAGCTCTCAAAAGTACATAAATTATTCTGAGGACTCCAATTTATTTTTTTGTTTGACATACGAGGCTCAACATATTTCGGTAAAGATATTCCCTTCATCAGGAGCGAATAAACAACAAAAACAATATAGTATCGCCATTCATTTAACGAAGGAAATCAAGATTTATATACATTTTTTACAGGATAATCGCTGCCCAAAAAATATTCATTAATACTGTCCATTTCAAGAAAAGCCCAGAGACCATGGGAAGGAAAGCTAATTCAAAAGAATGTGTAATCATAGTTAATCAAAGTACCCGATATGAAGATATGTGCATGTATTTGTATTTTGTATGTATTGGTTTATAAAGCACTTTACGCATGTAAAACCTCAGTTATTCCAAAATATTAATCAGAGATTAAGAGGTCTACATGTGTCCACTGAGTCTTTCAAGTGCAATGTCTATCTAGAGTGGTTGAGTGAACAATAGAAGAAAAGAAAGGAATGGTGGAAAATAGGATTGCAACCATGTATTGTGTTCAAGGAGTGTAGAAAAATACCTGATGAAGTAGAATCAGCCAGAGGAAGCTCAAAAATAAATCACTTGCCAGTAAAAGCTGCTAATTTTCATTTGAAGCTGAAGGAAAAGAAAATCATTCTATGATAAACTATATATATATATCATCAGCTAGGACACAGGACTCACCCCAATTGGTGCAGTGGGGAATTAAAATGTGATCATGTGCAGCAAAGCAAACTCCTGTGAGGAAGGTAAATGTAGCCAAAATGGTTAAAATGACATGGCTACATGACATCATGAGTGTGATGACTTCATTGCAGAGTGCACGTTTCGGCAGAAAGTAAATTATCTAAGGATAAAGTTGCCCAGAGAAGTCTAAAGCTCAATCAATAAAGGAGTGAGAAAAGGATGTATTCAAAAATTGGAAAAATATTAAGCCTAAAATAAGGAAATGTTAACAGTATAGAAAAAATAATTGCGCTGGAAACCTCTGTGGTACATTCAGTCTGGAAGTGAGAGATGTCCGCAAAGGTATGCAAAATCTGAGCACATTTTAAAATGTTCAAAAAAGTGACTCATGCTATTGGTTTAAGAAATACTGAACATAGGATGAGAACTCATTTGCCATAGAAGATATACTTCTGATGCTTGTTAATCTGCTTTGAATCACATGCTGTGCATATGGTCCGACATCCAGTGGTAACCGCAGAGTATTGCATCTTGTCTTTCGGGGACCGAAAGGGGACGTCGGCATAGGCGTGTCTGAAACACTATCCCTATCGTGACTTGTGTAGTACCCAAAATCCCTCGCGCGCCGAGGTCCCTCAGATTGTTTTTTTCCGCCCAGACAACTGGTCGCCCTATAGCGGAGCTCTTCATGAGACATGGTTCATCTTATTGAATTGTCGGTTTTATTCCCCGTTAAGTCACTTCGCCCATCAAGAACATCTTCGACGAAGACTACAGGGGAATAGTCTACGGCTGTGGGTTCCGGCGCCTAAGATCCGGTGCTCGGACTTCCACGTGGTCGGGCCTTCTGGCCGGCCTACACAGTAGGGAGAGTGAGCTTGGGGTTTGCCATACTGTTATTATGTCTTTCCTCTTTTCCACTCCTTTCCTTTTTGATCTGGTCACCCCTCCCTTCTGCTATGGAAAGGACTCCATTTAGATTCTGCCCTGTGTGTAGGGTCAGATATCCATGGAAAGACTAGCACACGTTGTGTAACGCTTGTCTCCCCCTAGAGCACGACGAAAAGCGGTTTTAGGCGTGTAAACTCCTTAAACCCGTACGGAATGTCACGCGTGGAGCCTCCCTCCCTTGCCATGACACCAGCCGAAAGTGATGGGGGTGGGGGGGGTACATCGGATGACCAAATGTCCAACGCGGACATTCTAGACCTTGAGGCGGACTATTCTAGGGCTGCCACGCCCGTCCCCGACCCTTCCAAGGCTCGACTCCGTTCTTGCTACAGGGACCACACCCGGTGACAGGGGCGTACAATCGCACCGCACAAAGCACACAACCCAAGCGCCCTCCTCGACGACTTCGTCGAAGAAGGCGAAAGCGCCAACGGGTCCGCCAGAAACTTCGGCGGTGCCCACGGATCGGTCTGATCCGAAGCCTTCCCCGCATCCGCAGCAGCGCATGACTGGGCATAGCAAACCTAACAAGGGCGCTACTCCCCAAATTACACGCGCCAAAGTTTACGTACAAGAAACTTCAACGGTTTCCAAGGCCCGTACAGGCCCGAAAACTACGAGTAGGCCTCTACCCGAGAAGCCATCCGCTGGCCCTTCTGGAGCCGCGGAAGACATTTTCACTGCCGACACATCATCAGGAGCGTTGTCTCCCGAAGATTCTGTGACTATCCGTAAGAGCATCAATAAGATTGCTACGGCGGTGGGCCTAGTTCCGGTTCCGCCCACAGTTCTGGGCCAATCCGCCGAAAAGTTTTCCACGGATTTGGAAGACGATCCCGAAGACTCTTACGAAGAAAGCCAGGTACCCCTCTCAAGCACCCTGAGGAGATCCTCTCAACGCCTTAGGGCGGAGAACACGGTTCCTACTCAGCTAGGTCCATTTGGGTCATCCAAGTGGACCACGGAGCAATTCGAGGGGTGTATGGATCGGCTGGAGCAGTTTTTCAGGGTTTCTGATCAACCTCTGCCGAAAAAAGCTCGGGTAGACCCTAACCCTCAAACACAAGATGTCCAACACCTAGATGTCCAACGCCAAGTTGACTATCAAGAAGATGTCCAGATGGACACGTATAGAGACATCTATACAGAAGAAGAGTCCTCTTTTCTGGACAACTATGGGGAAGATCAAGGAGCAATAGACAACTGGGAGGACACCCAGCAGGACGATCACAACTCTGGTATCGTTTGCCTCGACTCTCCCCCATCCACCCCGATTCGACAAGCTTCCCCAGTGGATGATCAAATGGCTTTCAACAACATGTTGAAAAAAGCAGCGGAAGTCTTTAAAATTGCCACGCTTGAAGCCTTGCCCGAACAAGATTTTGCGGAGGACATTATTAAGGAAAAGCATCCGGCAAGCCAGTCTATCCCTCTCTTCTGTAAAGAGACGGCTGGCCCCTTCCTTACTCACACCCGCTCGGACTATGGCTGTGAACCCAAGGGTTGAAAAACTTTTCTGACCCTCCCCCACCGACCCACTTTATATCAAAGGACACACAATCCCAGACTCGCTGGTGGTGACCAACACTCGCAAGAGAGCAGGGGTTGCCCTTGCCACGGGAGAGTCACCCCCGGACAAGCAGTCCAAAAGGTTGTATGCCTTAGGCAAACAGGTTACGTCAGCGCCGGTCTATACCGTCCGGATTGCCAATAACACGACGTTACTAGCAGGCTACGTCGATGCCCAATAGAACCTACTCCAGGAAGGCCTTCAAGAGGTTCCGGAACCAACCAGAGACAAGCTTCTCGCCATTGTCTCGGAGGGCAAACTTGCCAATCAGAATGTGGTAAAGAATACCCTGGAGACCGCAGAGACAGCAGGCAGGTCTCTCGCACAGGGTGCTCTCCTAAAGAGGCACGCGTGGCTGCGCACGTCGGGCTTCAGGCCTGAGACCCAGGCATCCATTATCAACAAACCCATCGAAGAGGCCAACCTCTTCGGGAAGGCGGTAGACGATGCGTTGGAGACAGCCAAGAAGGAGCACGAGACTATTAAGTCGCTGCACCAAATTTCCCAGAAACCCTCTTCAGAGGGGCAGTAATTCTCGGCGGTCCTTTCGAGGACAAGCCTGTGCCGCTCAAAACAATTTCGGCACGGGCAACTTCAACTCAAGTCAACCGGCTGCAAGCCCCACTTACTACCCCCAGAGGGGTCATAAGCGCGGAAAGAATAGAGGCAGAGGCTCCAATTCCAGAGGAACGTCAACTTCGGGTCAGAAATGACCACCAAGTCCAGGTCCCCTCCCATGTCTCCCCGGTCAGGGGGCGATTAACATATTTCCTCAAGGCATGGGAGGGGATAACTTCAGACCAGTGGGTCTTAAAGACGGTCGCCCACGGTTACTGCGTGGAATTCGCCCGACCTCCACAGTTCAGACCGCCGAAACATAGACGCCTTTCACCAGAACATCTGCAGATCCTGATCCAAGTGGTGGAAGCGCTGCTGCGAAAGGACGCCATAGAAGCCGTCCTGATTCTTCAGGTAATCGAGAGTATCTATTCAGTGTACTTCCTTGTACCCAAAAAGGATCTCGCCATGCGTCCTGTTCTAGACCTGCGTCCAGCGAAAAAGTTCATAAAGCCCCAGAAGCTTTGCATGGTAACACTGCAAGAGGTGATCCCATTGCTAAAACAGGGGGACTTCATGACAACATTGGATATGAAAGCTGCATACTTTCATAATTCAATGCTGCCAGCACACAGAAAATTCCTAAGGTTCGTGATTCAGGACAAACATTACCAGTTCAAGGTACTGCCCCTCGGCATAGCCTCGGCACCAAGGGTGTTTATCAAGGTCCTGGCAGTGGCAGCGGCACACCTGCGCAGACTTTCAGTTCCAATTTACCCTTACCTCGACGATTGGCTCATCACGGGGGACTCGTTCCACGTTTGTTTTTCGAACACCCAAAAAACAGTAGACCTACTGTTCAGCCTGGGATTTTCTATCCAGGAAAAGAAATCCAGCTTAGTCCCCAGCCAAATAAAACCGTTCCTGGGGGCTCTAATTCGTACGGAAGACGTTCTAGTCTTCGCTTCCAGCGAGAGGGTTCAGAACATGCTCTCTCAGGTTCCGCAGTATGTAGCCAGTC
Source organism: Ambystoma mexicanum (assembly GCF_040938575.1). Taxonomy (NCBI): domain Eukaryota; kingdom Metazoa; phylum Chordata; class Amphibia; order Caudata; family Ambystomatidae; genus Ambystoma; species Ambystoma mexicanum. The sequence continues at coordinate 1,255,420,111 of NC_090934.1, forward strand.
GAGAGGTGACGGTACGCAAAGCTATGCATTTGCTAGGAATGATGGCATCATGCATATACTTGGTTCCCCACGCGCGGCTGCGCATGCGTCCCATGCAAGAGTGGCTCAACAGCCAGTGGTGTCAGGCCAGCGGACAATAGGAAGATCTGTTAGTTGTCTCGCCAGCCCTCGTTCTCTCTCTGCAGTGGTGGTCGAGGGAGAACCTCTTGAAGGGGAAAACCTTCACCACCCCTGCAGTGGAAGCCACTCTCATGACAGACGCATCTCACATCGGGTTGGGGGGGCCCCCCCCCCCCTCACCTGCTTCAACAGACAGCGCACGGAGTGTGGTCCCCTCAGGTAGCGTCCAACCATATAAACCTACTGGAGCTACTTGCAGTGTTCAAAGCATTGAAAGCCTTTCTGGAGCAACTGCAAGGGAAGACAGTGCTGGTCCTAACCGACAGCGCAACAGCAATGTATTACCTGAACAAACAGGGGGGTAATCACTCTTCAGGGCTATCCAAGCTGTCCCAAAACATCTGGATATGGGCTCTCAAACACAAGATGTTCCTGATATCCCAACATGTTCCAGGGGAACTCAATCTTCTGACAGACGTACTCAGCAGAGATTTTCCTCTGCCAGAAGAGTACGAATGGCGACTGCATGAAGACATTGTATCCAATGTCTTCGCAGAATGGGGGTTTCCAGAGATCGACCTGTTCGCTACTCAGGAGAATGCCCAATGCCAAGATTACGCCTCCAGGTACCCCCAGAACCGATCCAAGGGGAACGGTCTCTGGATAACTTGGTCGGGGAAATTTGTCTACGCTTTCCCTCCCCCCCACCCCCACCCTTCCCGACTCCCCTTCTGAACAAGATAGTACACAAGATGCACCAGGAACCAGTCACCATGATTCTGGTGGCTCCCATGTGGGCCCGCCAACCTTGGTTCGCGCACCTCATGGAAATGTCCCTCTCCCCACCAGTCAAGCTGCCCTGCCCGTACAACATGTTGTCTCAGGACTGGGGGGAGACTCTGCACCCATGCCCACAAACTCTGAACTTAGCAGCCTGGCTCCTGAGGTCATAGAGTTTGGACATCTGCAACTCCCTCAAAGATGCATGGACATACTGAGGGAGGCAAGAAAGCCTAACGCACGTTATTGCTATGCCAGCAAATGGAAATCTTTTGTCATCTGGTGCAGTTCCAAAGGCGTCAATCCCACCGATGGCTCGCCTTCACACATTGTGTTATATCTAACCCATCTGTTGGACTCTGGGTTAGTCTTCAATTCCTTAAAAGTTCACCTAGCGGCGTTGTCGGCCTACACCACGTCACAGCAGAAGGTGTCGTGGTGGAAAATACCTGTGATTAAAGCCTTTATGGAAGGGGTTAAAAGAACGTATCCCACCATCACTCACCCAGCCCCTGGGTGGGTTCTAAATATGGTTTTAACTAGGCTCATGGGACCCCCTTTTGAGCCTATGCATAAAGCTAGTCTGAAAGACCTGACTTACAAGACAGCCTTTCTAGTAGCTATCACTTCTATCAGAAGAGTTAGCGAACTACAGGCCCTCTCGGTTTTGGACCCCTTTGTTACAGTCCACAAAGATAAGGTAGTTCTGCGCACACATCCCAGATTTGCGCCGAAAATTTCTTTCGAAGTTCCATGTGAACCGGTCAATCGAACTACCCATGTTCTTCCAGAGACCTACTAACATGGCTGAAAGAAGCCTTCACACACTAGATGTGCACAGGGCAGTCATGTTCTACATGGATAGAACTAAACCACTGAGGAAAACTAAACAATTCTTTGTTTCAGTTGCAGCTGGTAGAGAAGGGGACCCTGTCTCTAAATCAGCAATATCAAGGTGGGTTGTCAAATGCATCACACTATGTTACACTCTTGCAAAGAGAGAACTGCCCTTCAAGCCTAGAGCACATTCTACTCGAGGCACTGGGCATCCATAGCATTCATTGCAAATGTTCCCCTAGAGTCCATTTGCAAAGCGGCAACCTGGATTTCTGTACACACCTTTACAAAACACTATTGGCTAGACACTCATTCTAGGTCTGATTCTCAGGTGGGACAAGCAGTACTAAGACATCTTTTTTCTACTGTTCCTTCTCACAACCCACCTCCAACTCCGGGTACTGCTCGCTAGTCTATGCACAGCATGTGATTCTAAGCAGATTAACAAGCATCAGAAGACATGCACTACTTGCCGTAAAAGCATTTCTGATGATTGTATCTGCTTGGATTCACATGCGCCCTCCTTGCCTCCCCGCTCGGGGTGGAAGGAACATAGACTTCTTACTACTTTCTCTCTTCATGTACTCACTCACCATAGCCTTGGGCTCCCTCATGGCAGAAAAAATACAATCGGAGGGACCTCGGCGCGTGAGGGATTTTGGGTACTACACACGTCACTATAGGGATAGTGTTTCAGACACACCTATGCCGACGTCCCCTTTCGGTCCCCAAAAGACAAGATGCAATACTCCGCGGTTACCACTGGATGTCAGACCATATGCACAACATGTGAATCTAAGCAGATACAATCATCAGAAATGCTTTTACGGTAAGTAATGCATGTCATTCTGGCATAAATGTAATCGGAGAAAATAAACAAAAACATATTAATGTGAAGACCTTGAAATATATTCTAAGGTACAGTTGCTAATACAAATTATTAATACATATACAAAAATGAGCTAAAGGGAAAAAAAGAACAGGGTTACCCTCTAGGGATGTAAACGGTGAATCTAAAAAATAACCCAGGAAGTATGGTCAATATTTGGAAGTAGTAACAACCATACTAAAGGCAAAAATGCAGTAATGATGCAATTAAAGATGGAATAATGTGTGAAGACCCAGGCGTTTAATCAAAACACCATGTCTACTTAATTAGCTATAGCAATGTAGACTGAAATCTTCATCTCTTTGGCTGATAATGTGTGAAGTAGTTTAATCAAGTACCCACCCCAGGTGGGATTTGTAACACTTCGGAGATAACTCTCGTTTGAGAGGTCTTATGGCTCCTTTGCATAACGTGTCTAGCAACAACTGATTTCTTGTTCATACATTAGATTTGTCTTGAAACCCCTCTCATGTGCCCTCCTGGTAGTTTGACCACATATAATAGACTGCATGGACATTTGATCGCTTAAACTACATTTAGGTTTGTTGCAGGTGGCATAATCCTTCAGTCTAATCTTACAACCTTAGTAGGGATGTTGTAATGAATTTCCTCTGATTATATTGTTGCAGTTCTGCAATTCAAACAGGAAAATTCCCTGCTTTCTTAAGAATCTTTGTGTATTGGACGGGTGACGTTCACCTCTAACCTGTCCTTTAAATTATGCCTTATAAACCAACCTAGGTGGCTTTGGCAAGAGCAAAGATAGGGCTCAAAGTGTAGCAAAATCCAGTTCTTACCCTCAATATCTGAGAACTCTGATTCTCATAACTTGAGATATGTCACAGTGGTGCGTTGTAAAGGCTTGATGAACCCTTGTCCTTCAGCTCATGCTTACGCCTTCCTGCTCTCATCTCTGTGTGGAGCAGGCAAAGGCATTGCTAGAAAACTGAGCTCCTGTAACAGAACCCAAGGTCTAACCTTATAAAACCATGGGGGGTGGGGGGGGACAAGAACTACAGAGGTGGTATCATTAGAGACTAGGGTATACATTTATCTGAACTTTGATATGGGTCCATATTTTACCTTGGTGGTACTGCAGCTTTAGGACCATGTCACACTGCAAATTAGAGGGCAGTCTTTCTCTGCAACTCATTAATTTCAGAGAATGACCACCCAATGAGCAGATTTGGACCCTATTAAGTCCCCAGGATACTGCACAAAGGATTAAGTATCCACGCACACTGGATAAGTATCCACACAATCCGCATGACCTTGCGTCTGGCCCGAATTGTTATGGTCACAACCCTGAAAGACCATTTCTCCTCAAAACATTTCAACTGTCCAGCACAACACAGCTTACCTTCGGACAGGAACATAATTTTGGCATAGCATCTCCATGTGTGGACATTCACCTATACATCTTATTCTGTATCTTAATAACCCCACTGTCCTTCAAAAGGTTGCCCTTGACTGCTTACATCTACCACTAGGTGAGCTAGAAAAGGTTTGTGAAAAGTCAGGTTACCTGGCTTTCGGCAGTTTCTCTTATCCACCAATAGAAGAAAAGCAAATCAGGCTTAGTCTCACTATTCCAGAATAAATGGAAAAGTGATGCATGTTACCTATGACTTTTATCACTATAACCTCGAGCTGCCCAAGTTCTTCCGAAGTCCTAATGTAGCTCTTTTAGGGAGTTATGTTTGTTTCGCAGTTGCCGGCCGAGAGTGCAGGCGTGCTTACTGGAGGTGGGAGAGCTAAAAGTGGGATGAGATCTGCGATATCTCGTAGTTTTGCAGTGGTTTTCTTCTCCTCTGCATGTTTGCTTTCAGCCCTTCTCCTGTAGTTAGGGAGGGTTCCCTTGAGCAGTTTGGTAGATATTTGGTAACAGACCAGATTGTTGCTGTCTTTTCCCAGCAAACTTTGCTGTTATTCACTCCTGAATAAAGCCCCTTTTGGATTGCAACTGTTAAGTGCTATGCCTGCATTCCATGCTCTGCATAAATCCAAGCAATGATCCCATTGATAGTTTTTTGAGCTAATCGGGGACTGTATCTATTGATTCACCGAAACTGGAATGGTCTCAATCCTGAGTTTCATGGCTCACAAATTCACATCCAATCATGTACATTAGGAGATGTTGCAATAACTATTTAGCAAATTATATATTTGAGATCTCATGTGAAGTGCTAGCCTTTGTGTTTGTATGTTCTCAGACCGCTGAAACAGATTTATAAAAGGAGAGGTCACGAGAATGTTCTACCCCAATGATGGGCATGAAAAAACACTGAAGTATCGCGCTTAATAGTTAATAAGCATGTCAGTGGCTGCACAAAGTAATTTGTGAGACTCCTACCCTTTGTGTCTGTGAAAAAAACTTGGATAAATAAGAGAAAGGTGACTAATTGTGCCACCTCCTCTCTTAAATTAATCTTCTTTATCCGATTAATGAGAATGTTCTCAATGCAAATGGTTTTTACTTTGGAGATTATAGCTTTCATACCCTGGCGGGGTGGTGGTGGTGGGCAGATGGGCAGACATGGGCATTAACGGCTGCGGCCCATTAAAGCCTATGTCTGCCCCAGCCACCAGATTCTCTCCCCCCCATCCTCCCAGCCCCTCCCTATACCGGAGCTTGAAAGCTATTTGCACCCTGGGATTTACCAGGGTGCAGATAATTGTCTTTTTTTAAAATGTTTGTCCGAGAGATCTATTTTGATACAAAAAATAATTTAAATAAGGCACACAAAATAGTGAAAACTAATATTGGTTCTTAATGAGTTAGACTGCTGTTTTTATAGTTGTCATTGTCCCATTAAAATGGTGAGGTGTAACGGTTAGGTTCTCTGTTCCCTCTTGCAGATTCTCCTTTCCCTCTTGCAGATTCTGCTGATTAGGTCACAGCAAGGTTCAGGATTTGCTAATTCACGACATAGCAGAGTTTATTGAAAGAGATTATGTGTCAGTGCCCCTGTTGCTTTCTTTCTCCTACAGCCCCTGCAACTTCTGGCCGTGTCTCCTACAGTACACTTTTGGAGTAACATCTTTAAAGGGTATGGAAGCCCAATTTTGACTGCTTTCAGGATACCAGAACGAAACAGCGTAGCTGGACTGGGTCGAGGCCCACCTCTACCACATGGTGCTGCGCAGCTGAAACCGTGCAAAGGGATTGTGTGCTGCTAAACCCTGCTATTCTAGCTGCGTGCCTCTTGCAAAGTGATGTATCAGAGAATTGAGTTCTATTCGTTCTGTTGCAAGTTATTGTATGCATTAAAAGTAATGCTCCATGCATTCAGACTTTCTCCTTTTTTCCTTAATCATCTGCTGTAGAAGGAAAGGTATTCTTTGTAGTGGAGTTGTTTGTTGGTATTTATGCTATTGCATCTCAATACTCTATTCTCCCACAAACCATTCTGAAATTGTATGCCACTATTTTGGTTGTAAATATTATTTAGGATTCCAGGCATTTGGTGCCTATAGTCTCTTCTACAAATTGAGATGTACAAAAATTGCCTGTGCATTTTGAGCACCCTGAAAGCTGATGCAGATTGTGTGTGCGGGGGTTGGATTGGGGGGGATCAGTGTGAATGGCTAGATGCAGGCAAAGACCGACAATAGTGCCCGAATCCTTCAGAAGTCCCAGTAGATTGACAAGTATTTTTTGCTACGGGAATAGGATTTTGATGCGGCACCGTTGGACGTCACAGTAAGGTACAGCATTAAGAGGCCTTTGTTTGCTTTGGTACAACCAAGCATGGTTGCATTTAGGCAGCAGGCGCAATGGAGAGCTAAGTGGGCTAATCCCTTGCTTCTGGAAGCATAAAAGGAATTACCTGTACATGAGGCGCAATTACTTTGGTGGGGTCATGTTGCATTCGCTCACTTTGGGAGTGGGTTATGTTTATTAGGTGGAGTAGATTATCCTGCTTACATTGGGAGACAAGTGTGAACTTGCGTATTTGAGGATACTGTCTTGAGTATCTTGATGGGCATTAGGTGATTGAGACATGCTCTAGTGCATCAGGAAGCATGTGTGGGCATAGATGCATAATGTCTTATTTTGGAAGGCTCAATAGGAGTTGGAGACCTGGTCTTACAATGGGAGGCACAATTATCACTCTTCCTGGATCCCCACTCTTGTTGCTGACGTAGCACAGAGCCTGCTGATGTCATGCTATGGGGAAACATGCTAGAGAATGCGGAACTCGACGCATGAAGCATGGTATTCCTCCTTGACTGATGTCTGCACAATCTTTCACCATACATTAATCGATAGAAAATGCCCAGGCCACATATGCCACTGCTGAGGTAGTTCAGGTAATTCGTGCTAACCACAGGACTTGGTCATAAACATTAGACAGTTGAATACTAATTTTATATACATTTAAGTACAGTACTACCTCTCAAGGATCACCAAATCTGCACACAAACCCAGCCTAATTTGTAAGCATGTAGATTCATTTTCAACTGGAATAAGAAATATATATAATCGTGTCAAAGACCTAGTCACTTTTTCTGCTCTACTTTTTAAAACACTTTAATGGGAGACAATGAAATAATTGTATAGAATAACCAAATGTGTTGCAGAAAGGCAGTTTGTGAAATTCAAAAACACAATTCAGTAATATTCATTGGCTCTTTTGCGACGTCTTTATGGTCTAAAATTGACCATGTTTGCTTTAGACACCTGAACTAATAATCCCTTATCGTAAACCGCCTGCACCCGGCTTGAAACATCCTATTGACTGGGACAGGATTTTCTACGTTGGCCAAACTGAACATTGACAGTCTCCTTGATCAACCAACCTTGCTGAACACTACTCTCTCTACTCTCCTCGACCACCTCCTTCAATGTACTATCCATCTGGAACATGTGCCCCAATTTCTATTTTATAGCCCTGTTCACCGTATACTTCAAAAATGCTCACACCCCTTACACTGTTGGATAATCTTTTTTGTACTACTTCCTCAAAGAAGTAGTACAAATGTTTGCAACCCATCCACAAGAGTTCCTTGACATGACGTTTGTGTTTATATATGTGATAAATATGTGATAAAAGGGCTTTTAACAAAATATGGGAGAGGGGAGAAAATGGAAGCTCCTTTAAACTGGCTGTAGCTAAGAGAATATGCTCCTGTGTCCCATTAGCAGATGGAGAGGTCCTTGCCTTGTAGTACAACACCAAGTTTGGAGGCCATTCTAAACAATACAAAGTTCAAAATGCTGTATTGAACTACATCACAATGAAAAATGAATATAATAATTTACTGGTGTGCCTTTTCTCTGCAACCTCCTCTGACCTGATGGAAGGGGAGAACAGTTGCCCTGTGCTTGGGTCTCCACTGCACCAGACATGGCAGCTGTCCTGTGAGAGTGAAGTACAGGAGATTGGCAGATTGGTCTTTGTCTGCTTGGGTATGGGGTGGTAGACACACCAGGCTGTTGGGTGGATTTTATTTGTATTAACTTGTGGGGTTTACCCCAAGATTAATATTTCCACCCCCATTGCACAGATGGCTCAAGGGCACAGTGAGTGGCTGAGAAAGGGATATACACAACATAACATTCTTAAAACCTTTTTATTTTGCTTAAAATAGTTTAACACAAAACGTGTAGCAAATGACATCAAATCCATTCCCAGTCCCCCCAACCCCCTTTAGTATCACTCATTCACTTACCCTAAATCCTTAAAAGCGCTTCTCTGCCTTCAAGCCAAGGCAGTTTTCCAAAAATATGATCCGTAGCGATCGATATGTTAATTTTGTCCTCTATCGGGAGCAGGCCCCACCAGTCTTCAGCCTAGATGGAGGGATCCGATTCCACAATTTCTGCGAGGTAAAGGGACCTTAGTTCCGTTAGACCAGGACTTAGAGTGCAGAGATGTAAGAGTTTCCCGGACACCTGGTTCCATACAGAATCTGCACAGTGGATGTTCCCAACTGCGAGCTACTCTTGCCATGATAATTTCCATTGTCGGATAAATGTTGAACCTAATCCTCATCCGCTGAGCTCTAAAGTATCGATCTTGGAAGCTTTTGATCTATTCCAGAGTGTGATCGTACAATCTTGTTTCGTGTGCTAGCTGGCGGAAAAGTTTGTTTGGCTTCGTCGCAGATCGTGATCCAGTCTTTCCCATAGTTTTTTCTTGACTTTTGCTGGATTAGCTAACAGTTCATCTACCGATGACCCCAGGTCTTCTAGTAGAGATCTGCGGACTGGTCCCACAGAGTCCCTAGCTTATGGTTTCTTGACAATATTTCGCTTTTTATTAATCTAAAAATCTGCAGGAAGTTAGGGTCGGAGTACTTTCTAAACTGGTGCAACATTTTCCAGTCTGATTCCCTTCAGTGAGATCAACCCCATCTCTCTTTTGACAGTCTGAATTGAAATTGACTTCGGAAGACCCAGCACAAGAAGCGCCTTTCTAATGACGGCCATTGAGTTACTAGAATGGTTAGCAGGGCGTCCGCCCCATAGGTCACCATAGGCACCACTTTTGCTTTATAGAATTTACACACAATCTCTGCTTCAGGATTTTGCCTTGGTTTGCAAAGGCGCACTTTTTTTGTTTCAGGATTTGTTGTTTTAGCATGCGTCAGGTTTTTACAGATTGGGACTCCTAGATATTTGAAGGTGTCAACGACTTTTTTTTTTTTTCTGACTCCCTAGGCGCCAGGTAAATTAGTTTTTACCTTTCCCACTGTTTTTCTACATGACAAGGATTTTGGTTTCCCCTAGGTTTATTTGTAGGCCATTTAGCTTAGTGTATTCGATCAGATTCTTTAATTGCCTCTATAGGCCAATTGACGTTGAATCGATCGAAACCAAGTCATCTGCAGGCAGTAGCCGATTTACCTAGACTCCTACAAATCTTGGCAGGAAGCACCTAATGTTAGTCATAGAGAGCGCCAGATCAGAAATATATAGATTGAATAGCGCCGGTGCCAAGGAGCACCCCTGTTTTTACTCCTTGGTCGATTGGGATCTTCTCATTTAACAGACCAGTGGCATTCAACCGAATTCTGCACAATGAGTTGGTGTTTAGGGATTTGATCTGGTTGGCCAAGTCCATGGGGCAGCTCCATGACAGAAGTTTGTTCCATAGCCTTCTCCTATTAATTCAGTCGAAAGCTCTTGATAGATCGACAAAAGCGATGTAGGTCTTCTGGTTTCTTTCTTGGGCTCTACACATCAGTAAAGACAGAAGAAAGATTGGGGGTGAAGTCCCCAGGCCTTTAGCGAAGCCAGCTTGTAAAGGATCCTGTCGGCCTTCCTCCATTGACTACTTAGCCTGCGGAGAAGGTTGGTATAAAGCTTCCCCAGCACATAAAGTAGTGCAATTGGGCGGTAATTGTTGGGGTTGCCTCAATCGCCACTCTTATAGTTTGGGATCACGGTTGCCTGCACCCCTTTCAAAATAATTTTGAAAGACCATCTGGCCCTGCACTTGGTGGGGGCATGGGGGGGTTTGAGTGAGTTATTAGGTCAATCAAGTCCGCAACATCGTAGTCCAGGGTCTAAGTTGGCCGAAGATCTTTGGCTTTCTGAAAAAAGTTGCAAAGAAAGTTTCCCAGGAGCCTTCTGCAACTCAATTTATCATTATGGAGTTTGTACCAGGTCCTGTTGCTATTTTTATGGGCCAAATAGCGGGTGGATTTTTTTCCTTTAAAGCTCACAAGGTCCTCTGAGCGTCTCTCAGAAGCATCTCCTTCCTTCGGCCTTTTATCCAGTTTTTGTTGGATTTCTTTAGGCAGGTGATAGTTTCCCCCACTGAGGTTGTTTGTGATCGTTTCACTGCGGTCACCGCTTTCCTTGGAGCTTTATTACTTCCTGCCACCTCCCTATCGTGGGCATGGTGATGGCCCAGTTGTCCCCCACCCTCCCTCACCGTTTCCATTCAGGACCTGGAAAGTGAACAATAGTGGCACATAGTCCCCTGTTAGGTAGCAATCAGACGAGGGTTTAGACATGCAGTTTTCATCAGGGACTGGTCGTTTTTCCACATCCAGTTTTTACATCTTCAGCCGCGATCCGTTGTTTGTTGGCTCAACTTGCGTTGGCATACAATAGACAGGGCTCCCCCTCAGCCAACATGTTAAACGAATTATGGCCGCTCGCCAGAGAAGGTATCACTTCAAAAGATGTTAGAAGCTCAATGTGATCTTGTGATACAAAAACTGTCTATAACTGAGTATTCCGCACCTCGCTGCCAGGTAGGATATCGCAGTTTTTTGTGCCGTTTAAGATGTGGAGGTCACGAGACTTCATTACCCGTGACCATTCTCTGCCTCTTTGGGCAGACTTGAGGGCCCCTTTACTAGAGCTGCTAAAAGTTGCAGCTTGTTTGGCCCCACACAGGGAGTTTAATTATCCACACACAATAATTGAGGAGTTATCCAGCGAGTATGCTTCATCTATGATTGTGCTGATGTCCGGCATCTACTTTGTCATGGTCATTGCCGGATTTCAGTAGATGTTTTAGAGATGGAGGCCTCCACCCTACTGGCCGTTCCTTTGCTGAGGGTTTTATCTTTTTCAGAATGGTTTGCTGAACATAGGGGCCATCATTGATAGATTTGATTACTTCAAAGTCAGTAGCCGCCCAAGTCAGTGTCAGCAGGCCGCAGTCGGAGGTCCTAGACCAGTTGCAATCGCCAGGTGTAAAAAGCGCTAGAGGCCATCCAGGGCTGGTTTGTTTGTCAGACAAACTTCTTATAGGCATATGAAACCCGCCTATGTCCGTGGATTCTCCCCTGTCTTCATCAGGTGTGAGAAGCCTTGTGTGTTCCAAGAGACGAGCGAGAGAAGGGGCCTGTCCGCTGATATCTTTTTTGGCTATACTGTTGGATCGGCCCTAAGCGCTGCTGACATCCAGGACCATGAACTCTCCTCTGGCAGGTCAGATGGTTTTGTAGCTACTAATTTGGTCGTCTTAGCAGGGATTGGATTCAAAGGCCTGGTTGTAGTAAGAGTAACATATGGTTTACTTGTGAGCAGCTGCTGGCCTTTGGGCTCAGATCTGTCTAGTTCGTTCTCTAGAGTAGAAAGAATCCTTGTCTCCAATTCTGCCTTCATCCGGATCCCTAACAGCATGTGGTAGCATCCTCGGCTTCTCACCAAGAACTCTGTTGTCTGAAACAACTATAGTCAGTGTGGAATTTAATGACTTTGGAGGGCCTCTGAGTTCATAGCATAGTGATAACAAGGAGGTTGGTGAGGCCATCAGTAGGTTTTTGACCACCCTTGAGCGCAGGTGGATAAGACACCAGGGTGAACTCCACTATTATAAAGTCATCAAATATGATTTGGCGTAGAGGTGGAATACTGTGGCAGAGATTTAGCACATGATATCTGTTTAATATGCACTCGTCCCCATGGTCAATCCCCCTATACAATCTGAGACAGCACAGGGCTCATTTATGGAGGCTAGGAAGGACCGCTGGCTAGTACATTGGTTGAAGGCACACTTCTGGGTCGCGGGTAGCCAAACCCAGATGAGATTTTTGAGTTGTTTGAAAAAACTGGCCGGTCTTAGAGTTTAGTCATCAGTCTGGCCTCATGCGCCAGTCCAGCTCGAGGTGGGCCAGGGGTTTCAGGATGACTGCTCAAGCTTCCCCTGGGGCCCTACTCAGTGAGCCCTATAGCAATAGTCGTAGCTTGTTTCCTAACTGCCCTCCGTCTTCTCGGCTAATGTGAAGTATTTCTGGGTGGGTGCCAAGGTGATGTTGCAAATTACTCCTGAGGCCACTGCTGGTGGGGGGGCCAGATCAAGAGCCTCTAGTTAATCAGTGTGCAAGATTTCATCTTCAGTCAACCGAGTGAGTAGTAAGATCTAGTAGAATGGCTCTGTCTTCCTCACTGAGACTTAAGTTTCGATCACTCCCAAGGAGGCTCTGCACAGAAGTTACTGAGGTCGGCCTGCAGGTTTGTGGCTGGACAAGGTCCATCGATGGGAAGGGTGACTTTCCTCAAACTCCTGGAATCTTTAGCATGGACCATCATGGGCGTTTTCAAGTTCATGACCACCCTCCTTCGAGTTGGTGGTACTAATTTAAGTTTCCCAAATACTGCAAATGCTTTTAGGAGGGATTTTTCCTTGCCCGCCACCTTTAGGTCAGCCGTTTGATCGTGGGGGACTCCCGGGGCAGGAAACGGTTCAATGTCCCCCTCCATACCCCCCATTAACTGCAACTCTTCACCTGTTTAGCGCCCTTGCTCTCACGCCGGGCATCTCGTTGAAGGCAGAGGGCTTGGTTGGGCTTGCCACACGCGGCTAGTACTTGTTGGCATTGGCGATATGCTTGCCCGTAGACTTGCTACCCCCCTTTCGTTTCCTTCCACCAGGGATTGGGGGAGGGTTACTTACAGGGTCTAGTAGTCTCTCCACTCTCGTTTTGTCGGAGGCTGCAATGAAGCGCTTTAAGTAAATTATTTTGCTGTAGAGCATCGCCAATAAGGTGGTATGACCCTTTAAGGTGTCATTAAGTGCCTCCTACAGCTTCTTATAAGGCGCCAGTGCTATTGTTATCACTGACAACTGACTAAACCCATCCTTCCCTGAATGTCAGTGCGGGCCAGGTGTCCGTGGGCCGTCTTCTTGGGCACCATGTGTGATAGCTACGTTTGCAGGTGGAATCAATTGGAACTCTGGTCGATCCATACTTTGATTCTCGTCCTCTTGGGTTAGCAGTTGAGGTCTTTTCACCGTGGAGGCTTCCAGTAGAGGGCTGCTTAGCTAGAGTGCTTTGTGCCCTAGCATCGTTCTTGAAGTTGAGGCCCTCCCACCAGGTTCAACTTTGGTGGACCATTTAGAAGCTGCTTTGAGAGTCTTACCTTTTTAGTCAAAAGATCAATGACCTGGCGCAAGTCGCCACACTCCTTTGCATTAGGTTGCTGGTCTTGTAGGTAGGGAGCCTTTGGCAGGTCCCTGGAGATGGCTTGATTGCCAGGGCTGGGGGAGTGCATCAGCGCTTTTGATGTGGGACCCTCCTGTGTCAGATTGTCTGATTTGGTGCAAGGTCTCTTTTGGCCTTGGGCTCTGACAGCCGTTTGCAGGTCAGCTAGGATGGGTGCCTTCCTAGTCGCTGCCAGTGCCTCAAATATCACCACTCCTAATAGCTCATTGCCCTTTTAGTTCCTTTGTCCCCGTTCTATAGAGGCTGATGACCTCGAGGGGTGGGGTTTCTGGATCCGCCAGTGAAGATTTGGTTACCCATTTATCAAGTCCTGCCACCAGAGGCTGGATGCCTTTCCATCGCCATTTGGTCTGGGTGCATCTGCTCAGGTTATTGGCAGGTCGTTGCACGACTTTTTCCCCCATTGGTATTATAAGCGGGTCAGCTATGTGTCAGGCATGAGGCAATTGTGCAGATCTCCTGATGATGGCACTGTATCAAAGGTGTCTGCAATGTTGCTCTATGCCCCTGGCCTCTGATCAACTGTCAATGAGGACCCCAAGGTTACCCCTGAATTCACGGCGGCTTCGGGTGCAATGGGGTCAGACTCTTGTAGGTGGTTGCAATTTTCACCCGGACTGGTCAGCTCATCAGGCTGGTGCATGTTTGCCGAATTCCCCACCTGCTCCACCCAAAAGGGGGCGTCCTGTCCTCGTTATGGCATCTATGCTGTGGGGTGCCCGGGGGAGACTCGTGAACGCCGGCACCTTCCCACAGGCAGGTGGAATAGAATGTTGGATTGTAGGTGGCATCGGATTTACAGCCCAAGAGGTTAAGGCAAGCAGATTTTGAATGGGAGTGGATGCAGTCAGTCTGCTCGTGCTCACTGGCGAGCGCTCCCTGACTCCCTCCTCCTGCCAAGATGGAGTCCAGAGAGGGCTGACACAGGACTTCCAGTGGCCGAGGGTGGGGCTGGGCCGGGCAGCGCATCTGGGGGGTCTTGTCCCCCCCTTCAGCTGCAAACTGTTTTCCGAGTAGCTGGCTTCTTTCGGTGGAGATATAAGCTGGGGCAGCGTTGAATGGTCAATCGGATGACCAGATGAATTCAATAGGACAACCACCCCCTCCTTTTGGTTGCACAGGTCGCCTACCTCCTCAAGGTGTTGACGGGTCTGCAGCATGGAGGTGCTCCAGAGGGTCTGGGTTTGTTCTGAGCTGCCCGGTAAACTTTCAATGTCCTGCCTCGTCTGTTTCCTTGATTTGAGATGGAAGTCTGGCTCCATCGCAACTCGTCCACTCAGTGCCAGTCGGTTGACTGCCATGTGACTGGACTGGGCGCCCCACTCTTGGCGCCGGCGCTTTTCGCCGCCCCCAGCCAAATAGTTTTGGTTAAAGGCACAGTACTCCGTCCAGCAAAACAGTGTCAGTTGCTTTCTTGAACACATTTGAGCAGGTAGGAATTGTTGCATCAATTTTGGGTGCTGAAAAACGACAGCTTTGTCTTGCAAAACAATAATACAGAAATGTAAGTCTATCATAAGGAAATTAGTACTAGTGTTATGCGCTTTGCCATAACATTTTATTATATAAATTGATGTTCAATAACAATCAGCCTGGCCTTGCAGTTGATTCAGCCTACACATATTTTGACACCATCTTTTTCAAAGGCCTGGTATCAATATAAGAATGGTCCCTTCTAGTATATCTTCCAATGTGTGCGCTTATTCAAAAATTGTGTTGCTGAATTAGTCATTGAATGCTCATTGATTGGCCAGCAAGTGTGCAGTCCCTGCGATAATCACTTGGATGGTCGGAGCCAGTTCAATACTGTAATGGTATTCAATGGTAATGTTATTTCTGATGTCCTGTGCGAATAACACAGACGGCCAGACATAGTTTACACAATGACTAATTCAGCAACACAATTTTTAAATGAGCGCAACGCTTTGGAAGAGATACTAGAAGGGACTATTCTTATATTGATAACATGCCTTGAAAAAGACGCTGTGTCGAAACATGTGTAGGACGAATTTACTGCAATGCCAGACTGATTGGTATTCAACATCAATTTATATAGTACACATTTTATGGCAAAGCGCCCACCACTAGTGCTAATTTTCTAGATATTGTTTTGAGGTTATAGGTAGAACCAAATTGTACCAGGCGTGCAGCTAGCTGGTAGATTGACAACTTTTGTACAGGTTAAGCGCACTGATTCCAGTTTACCCACACATACTTTAGACCAAGTCCATCATCCCTCTAGCCTGTTTCATTAATACCAAGAATAGTTGTATTCGTATTTGGGAGTTTATATAACGTGTATCCATAAAAGGAACCGGGCAAAAGAAATTGCATCTGGCCGCAGATGGTTAATCGGCAGGGAAAAATAACTGACATAGCTACTGTGTTTTGAGTAAAAAGATGGGTTTTCAATTTTTTTTCTGAACTCCAGCAAGGATTTGACTTTGCAGAGTTCATGTGGTAGGGCATTCCACGCTCTAGGCCCTGCATGAGAAAAACAGCTGTCACCCCAGGTAACTGTTTGAGTGAGGGACCACCAACAGTTTTTGCTTAGATGAACATAAAGAGCGTACAGGTTGATAAGCCGAGATTTTTGACACCCGGTATCTTGGTGCTGTCCCTTGGAAGCACCTAAAAATCAGGCACTGGGTTTTGAACAGCACCTTTGTTGTACAGGCAGCCAGTGAAGATCTCTGAGGTTGCGAAATATGTGAGGGGGGCGGGGAGAAAATCAGCCTAACGGCCGAGTTCTGTGCATCCTGAAGGCACTGAATTTGTTTCTTCATTACACCCATGAACAGTGCATTACAGTAGTCTAGCCTTGATTAACCAAGACACTGACCACCATCGGACGATCTTTAGGTGAGATCAATTGTAGTAATGGTTTTAACAATCTGAATTGATGATATACAGATTTAACTATCATTAATCTGTTGGTTACAACTAAGGTCTGCCTGCCAAGTACAACTAAAGTTTTTAACTTTTGAGGCAAATGTCTGGCCTCAAAGAGCTCAGGACAGTAAACCTGTGACAAGGTTGTTGGTAGTTTATTTTTATTTTTTTAGAATCAAACCGAATGATCGCAGTTTTGTTTGCCAATAAGCTCCAACTCAATACAATCGTTCAGCTCTTCATTTTACTGGCACAGGCCAACAATCCCTCCTATGGCTTCCATAGGTTCAGTTAGCCGAACATAGATCTGAGTATCAGCGTAAGAGCAGTAAAATAATCCAAATTCGCCAAAGATTTTCCAACAGAGGGCGAATATAGATATTAAAGAGCAATGGTGATAATGCTGATAATGACGGCCCCTGGGGGACTCCATATCTGACTGCCAGGAAATCTGAAATAAAGGTTCCCAACTTAACCTGTTGAAAACGATAATTTATAAAGGAGGTAAACCATAGCTGGGAGGCATTTGAGATCTGGCCCGTGGCAGAAGGTTTTGAGATAAGTATCTCAAAATCTACTGTATCAAAGGCAGCCGAGAGGTCCAGCATAACTAACATGCTAAGGTCACCCTCATCGGCTGCCCTTAAGATGCCATCCCAAACTGACAATAATGCTGTCTCAGTCCCTGTTCCTCCAAATGAGCCTGTAATTGTATTGTAACAATCGTCTCCAAGATCTTGGCCAGCCAGGGTAGAGCTGCAATAGGACGGTAGTTAGACTAGACCTAGGAATGAAAGGGGTTTTTCTTCAACAGAGTTGTAATGTATGACCTCTTTAGCGCACTAGAAATACACCCTTGCGTTAGTGAAGCATTTATAATAGCCAGCACAGGTGCACTTAACACTTCCACATGTTTTCTGGCTAGGTATGCAGGAACTGGGTCGTTGTGGTTGGTAGATTTTAATTTGGAGAGGTTTAAGATCAAACTTCAAACACGTCTGGTCTAACTCAAAACCCACATTGGTATTCAAATGGATACTTGTGTTAAATTAAAAGCTGAAATAAAGCATCGAGCTACTATAACTCAATATTGAAGATTAAGCACCGATCCTGCCATTTCAATTCATGCCTCCATTGTTCTGAACCCTAATCTAACTCTTCCCTCCCTTTGCCCCAATATGTTTGCATGAGCAGAAGTGTACTATTCCATTCACCCAATTGCCACACCTACAGCAGTATCATTCAAAAGAACATAACTGAAAAGTCTTGCCCTCACCAGGTCTATTTTTCTGGTGCATTTTATTTTCTTGCAAGATGCTTCTCGTTGTGCCAGTAAAAAAAAAAAAAAACTTAGAGCCATGAAATGGAGCATACAGAATAGCAGAGATTGTTCCAGCCTCAGAGGCCCACTAGAGGTCATAACGCGGGTCAGATATAAAGGTTTTAAAAATGCATCCAGAGCTCCATAGTCTTGTTCACGGTTCCAAACGTGGTGGTTTATTATCTTCATTTTGTACAAATCGGTCATTCCTTCAGGTTAGAGGATTTTCTCTTCCATTTACGATGAATCCAGGTTTTTGCCTACCATTATGAATCTTGTCACCCACTAACTAGTCTCCTTGTTTTGAGCACCCATCTATCCATCTATTTGGATTTGGGGTTTTTTTGTATTGCGCCCTATCACCCATAGGCCTCAAGGCGCCCATATCCTGTATAGTGTTGAGTGTCACTCAGCGACCAAGGACCAATCTAAACTGTTCTGTTTTCTCCCCAGAGCAGCCCAGTATACAGACCAACCGGGAACGTGTGGACATACTTTGTAACTGCTGCACATGTCCTTCTCTAGTTAGATCAGTTTATACATCTTGAATGAAGTTTACAGCTGTCCAAGAGTATTCTCTTTGCATGTAAATGACATGCTGGCGCAGACCTGCTTGATGGAGGAAGTAGAGCCATTATGTCATTGTGATTTCAGTCTCTAAATCTATTTCCCAGTACTTGCATGTCTTATCTCTGACAGCGAGATTGTCATTCACCACTCGGTTCTATAACGCTGTTTTTGATATTTGAGTCTTCTTGCCATGCAGAGAGCAGAAGTATTCATAAGGGAATGTAACTTTAATGAGTATTATTGAAGCTTGAGAGAGTCCCAAAATTCAGACCTAGCTTGAGGGCTTGCTAATATGTTAAACAGGATAATTTTTCAAGAGTCCCAAACATCCATAATGTTCGATACTCCTGGATCTAGCCAATCTTTCCGAAAGACATCTTTGGGTCTACTTTGATTTTTGTCACACTTTGGTGCCCTAGGATCCAAGAGAAAGGTTGGGTTGTATTTCTGAACATTCTGTCTGAAAACATATCTTGTCAAATTGATTGAGCAAAGTTTTGGTATGAAGAAGTTGTTGCAAAATAAGGCCCTCACCAACTAATCCTGGACCAATGACTGGCTTCCTACCTCAACCCAGCCTGGGGCTTGCCAGGTAAGTTGCATCTAATGACTGGCCTGTTGGAGTGCCAAAGCACCATGATATTCCTCAGATCTAGAAATCGTCTTCCTTCCTAGATGGAATCTTAAACCTGCTCCACAATGTCTTTGGTTTGGCTACACATTTTCATACATGAGTTCACGGACAGCTTTTAAAAGGTTCCTATAGACAGAAAGGTTGTGCACCACATACAATTTTTGTGATGACCTACACATTTGGATTGCTGTCTTGCCCAAGCGTCGGCAGATCCTATTGTGTTGAATGTAATGAGTTGGACGAGTTAATGACCTGTTCAAGAGTTTTATTAAACAAAGAAATGCCCCTGCGATTCTAGCTGAGGCTAATCACGAGGTGCATCCTAGTAGCCCTACGCCACTTGTTGACTTGATAATGTATAGTGACCCAGATCTTGGAGAATTAGAGGGTGATAAATCCAGTTCTGATGAAATTGCAGCCCGAGAAAAAGATTTAATTAATCTTGAAAGTGAAATTGTATCTAGCAAAGAAAATCCAGCAACCTTTCTATCTCGAAAGATGAAACGCGCCCAAGCAAAAGCCTTAAAAAAAGTAAATCAAAAAATTAAAAAAACTCTTGCCCAGAGTACTCAAGAATCGTCTAAAGCACAAAAAAAAAAGAAAAAAAAAGAGAAAAAATTCAAGTACAACAGAGTAACCCTATTGATGACCAAGATGATATACAAGTGGTGACTGAGAATGAGCAAGTTAATGAGATAGTGATTAATTTATCACAGTTGAACGAGGAATCAAAAGCATTGTTAAATTTGGCTCTTCCACATGAACAGAAACTAAATGGTATGGGTAGGAAGAGTACAGAAAAAGACACACACAGCCAGACGGCTATGGCCCCTGATGAATCGAATGTTCAGAAGCAAGGGCGTCTTTCAGCATTCTACCCCGTTATTAAAATCAAGACGAGCAGAACCGATTCCACTCATGATATAAATACAAATACACAACACAAAGAAACCTCATGTGCGACTGTGAGTGAATTGATTGTTAAGGAGCTGCAGAAAACTAGAGAGGATACTCGGATTAATATGCAAAAAAACGTTGCGGATAATGAAAGTAAGGAAAGCGATGAAAGATCTGAAATGGTCAATGCGATAACTAAAAATATTCTTGAAAGCATTGAAAATGCTGCCTCTCATCAAGAACAAACGAACCAAAAATTGAGTAACATATCTAGAAATAACATTCAAGAAGAAAGTGAGTTGGAAAATCAGAGCCAGCAGGCACACACAAATTCAGTGGTAGCTATGGAACAGTGTTCCTTTTCAAGGGACACACGCTACATATTGGGCTGGCAGAGCGATCCCCAGATGAATGGTCAGCAAAGAATAAATAGATCATTCTTATTTAACATATTCAAAGGGAGTCCGCAACTAAGAACTTTACACTCTAACGATATTGAATGGATTAGGCTCGCAAACCATAACAACTTCCGTATGATCTGTGCTCCTCAGTCACAGATTATTACGAAATTGCTATGGGAACACAGGCAGGACTTTGAGATGCGTGGCTTGGAATTATCTCTATTGCGATCTATTGAAGAAGCGGAGGTTTTTTTGGATGCAAAGACTGCTCCGGATGAGAGCAAATCTGGGGAGAAGAGTCGAGCTGGTAGTCAAGAACAGGCAGCAGACCTTATCACCCAGATTACTACACTAGTAGGTGTAGCATCCAATATAACCTGGCTAGGGCCCCTAATGACATCTATCATCGATATGGCGGCAAATAAAAAACAATCCTAATCAGGCTGAACTGAGATTCACTTCTTGGAACTGCTGTGGGATGAAAAACCTGGGCGATTGGCTTAAAGAGTCTGTGTGTATACAATCGCCCATGATCATATTCCTACAGGAGACGATGTGTTTAGATGCTTTCTTTATTGATGGCTTTAACACTATTAGTGTACCTGCTCGCCAAGGATTAGCTGGTCGTCCTTCCGGTGGTGTGGCAATTTTGATTGATAATTCTATTGATCATAATGTGAAAACCTTATATGCTACAGACAATTTAATGGCAATTGAATTCTCCGTGTGTGATCACCCTGAGCATATTTATCTTTTAATCTGTGTGTATTATAATCCGGCTAAATGCCTTTTAGAAAAATTTCTGGAACTAATAGATGGGATTTTTTTGGCTGCTATGGAACGAAACCCGAATTACTTGATACTGATTGGTGGGGACTTTAATGCTATTTGCACTGACTTGGGATTAATTGACAGACAAACTTATATCTCTAAATATAAAACCAACTTAATTAATAGAGGCGATAATTTGCTGCACTACTTCAAAGCCTGGAACGTTGTCCCTGTGGACTTCGAACCTCGGTTACTAAAGGGTACCTGGAGGAGGGGTGGAGTCGAATCTTATCTTGATTACTTCTTTGTCTCAGTAAATCTTATGGGGCGCGTGAGTAGGATCATTACGATGGATACACCTTATAGTGATCACACGCCCATAAATATGACTATTAAATTAGATTTTACAACTCTTGAAACTAGTTCTATTCTTAAACTGATCAATATCAAGAGTTCAACACTCAGTGAGATGGCATCCCTCCTTATGTAGAAGTTTGAACTTCTTGGTCAACAGGGACCTATGGAGAGTCCCCAAAGGACATGATTCCAAACAGAATGTAATTTTACGTGAGGCATGGAACAACCTGATTATAAAAAAACACCTTCAATCATTCATAAACGATGTAGGGATGCAAAATGATCGTCATCCTTACACGTTTAATGCTGAAATTGCCGCTTTGAAATGTGAAAAAAATCTGCGTTTGAGAAAATTACGAAAACTGAATTTGACTACTGAACTTTATTTACTATGCAAAAAGAAAATCTGTTTAAAATACACTAATAAGAACAAACGTATTAAAGACAGAATTAAGCTAATGGAGAACCAGCAAATCATGAAAGCCATCATTCGAAATGACACCCGCAGGCTCTGGTCTATCATTAATGATACTAATGGACGAGAGCAGCATGATCTAAGTTCTTCGGTCTCATCTGAATCGTGGAAATCATTCATGATTGAGAAATTCAAGTTACCGTCAAAATTTCATAAAATTGACTCAAACATTTTAACTAAAAAGTGCAGTGACAAACTAGCACTTACTATGGACGAGATCTTGGATGCTATTAATCTACTTAAACCTTCAAAAGCTGCTGGTCCTGATGGGTTGCCTGCATGTGTTTTAAAGGATGATCCGATTTTCTGGGCTACAATTCTCTACACCAAATTTTCAAATATTCTGGATTCAAATTGCATTCCCAAATCTTGGCAGAATGCGATAATCATTCCTATCTATAAAAAGGGTGATCCAACTGACCCTGCAAACTTTCGTCCGATTGCTCTTATGGATGCTTCTGCCAAGGTCTTTGCCATTTGTTTATTAATAAGACTACAAAATTATATTGATAACAATGATATTTACTCAAAGTTTCAATCCGGATTTAGAAAGAATATCGGAACATCTCTTAATGCTATAATTCTTGCACACTTCATCTATAAATCTAAACTACCGGAGTCGGGCCCAATATACCTTGCAGCGCTTGATCTAACTAGTGCATTCGACTGTGTAATTCGAGAAGTGCTGTGGGAAAAACTATTGAATTTAGGTTTTCCTCAACGACTTGTGCAACTTCTTGCAATGTTACATACTAATACATCTTTCCAAATCAGAATAAATAGGGAAGGTGCTCTTACCTCACCTATTGCTACCGAGATTGGGGTAAAACAGGGTTGCAACCTAGCTGCAACCCTGTTTAACTTGTACCTCTCTGATATGGATCGATTGTGGACAGGCAATGGCACATTTCCGGTAAAACTTGGGAGTCTTAAACTTGATTGGCTTTGTTTTGCCGATGACATTATTCTGTTTGATAGGACCCCTTCGGGATTACAGCAAAAATTAAACATCTTTTATGATTATGCTGCAGAACACAATCTCACGGCAAATTCTAAAAAATCTCAAATCATCACTTGTCATAATAGGAAAAAAATAAGATCGTACTATTGGACAATTGCGGGTAGTAGGCTTGAAATGGCAAAATCGATTTGATATTTAGGTTATCCTTTGAATAACAGCTATTCACTGAAATCATGGAAGGAGTTCTTAACTTCAAAATCTTGTTCTCTCCTATCAATGATGAAGGTGATTTATGCTAAGTACTGTATGTTCTCGGTTGAGCCTTTATTGGACTTCTACTTGTTAAAGGTTGAACCCATTATTCTTTATAGTTTAGATATTTGTCTAATGAACATTGAACAAATCCTTAATGGGATTCAAGGGTTTCTTTGGAAAAAAACCTTGTGCTTGTCATCAGCTATACCAAATTCGATAATTTGCCATGAACTGGGTCTATCTACACTAGCGTCAAAATGGAGATGGCGACAATTAATGAGCTATATGAAAATGCTGTTGCCCCCCAGAAATTCATTGTATGAAGATCTTCACAGTTTATTACATAATGGTGATGTTAAATCGTTGGATATGTTCAAAAAACAAATGAATATGCTTTTGGACACCATTGAAGTAACAATTGAGGACCTAGAACTCGGTTTAGCTAGAAATAAACGCAAAATGTATGAATGGGACTGGAGGATGATAATTGAAAAAAATCATAATTATGCCTTATACACGGAGTGTGCGAATAGACTTAGGACGAGGGGTACTCTTCCACTATATCTCATGAAATGTCCCGATCGTAGAGTACGTAATATCTACCTAAGATTCAGATTAAATCAATTCGCTACTTTGGAACGTATCTGTAAATGGAAAGTTGGTAGCGAATTGATCGTGCACCCAAATTGTCGGTTTTGTGCTTCGATTTGTCAAATTGAATCTATAAAGCATCTTGTGGTATATTGCCCTTATTTTGAGGAAAAGAGATGCTTGTTATTAGGCGAATTTAATCCAGGCCTAACATATATCGCACGGGCCGCGTTTTGGGAACGCAGCATGCAAGGGGATAGTATGCGTTTTATTTTGACTTTATCAAGGCTCCTATTCAAAATTGACGAGGATTTGAAAACTAAAAATCTGGGCTTAAACATGCTTCTTGTTGAAGAATTATAGTAAATTAAATGAAATTGATGAATTCAGGATATAACTGATGTATTATATATTTTACTTGAATAATTGCATCATTATGACATGTATTTAAAAAAAAAAAAAGGCCTATTGCAAAAATATACACTCATGTAAAGAAACTATATGAATTCTATTGTTACTAAGTGTGAAAATGTGAAAATCGCAAAATAGAAATGATTTATGCCAAATATATTTTAATGCGTATATAGAAAGAAAATGATTTTATGCGATGCTTCTAAGAAATGTAGTGTTTTAAAGTTGATGAAATAATTGTAAAAGTTTATAAAATTGATGTAAACTATAAACAATTTTTAAATAAAAAAAAAAAAAAAAAAAGAAATGCCTAGCTAGCCCGATCGCTATGAGGGATGTTATCTGCTTAAACAACTAAAACGAAGGGTCCAAGTCCAGAGTAAAAAGGTCTGTCCAAATCCTAACCAAATAACTAGTCCTACCACTTCAGAAAATCAAACAAAAAGAGAGA
The DNA here is from genome assembly GCF_040938575.1 of Ambystoma mexicanum. NCBI lineage: Eukaryota > Metazoa > Chordata > Amphibia > Caudata > Ambystomatidae > Ambystoma > Ambystoma mexicanum. The sequence goes on from NC_090934.1 coordinate 1,255,444,638, forward strand.
CCAGGGTAAGGTCTCTGCCTGGGGGTTCTGCTTGGCCCAGCACTTGAATTCCTCCTCCCTACCAGTTTTTAAAGTTAGTCGATTCTGGGTTCCTTTCTCCTCAGAACACAGGGTTTTTAACAGTTCCACAAAGTTCTGGCAAGTTTTATCAAAGTTCTTAGATAAGTATAAAAGTTCAACACTCTTCTATAGTACAATTTGTGGGCCTTTCCGTAGGCTCTAGATGTCATCTTTTCACATCTTGTCATAAGGTTTCCTTCTCAAGCACAACAAGGTTTCTTTAACGTAATTACGCCATTTCCCACTTGGTGAAGGGCAGTAACCTTGTCTTGCTCTTGGAGGTTAAAACCCTCAAGGTCTGATTCCTCCCAGTTCTGTATTTGAGATTTCAGGTTTCTTGGGCTTTTCAAGGTTCTCTAGCCCTCTGTCAAGCTTACTCGAGCAAGACCTACCTGTTTGGGTTTTCCAGGCTCCTGTAACCCTTATGGCTTCCCCAACCTGTACTATTAATGTTTGGCTTCCCAACGCCCTTTGACCCACTGATAGACTTGCTGTGTTTCTACTCTGGTTTATCCGGCTCCCATAACCTCTTTGGTTTCTCCAACCGCAACAGTTTTTGTTTCTTGGGGCTCTCCAAAGCCGTATGGCCCTCAAGTCTTGCTTTCTCCCTGCTCGGGTTTATCAGGCTCCCGTAACCTCGTCAGCTTCCCTAGCCTTGAATATCCATGTTTGTACCTCTAACTTAAGTTCTCTCCTCTGGAGTGTTTGCTTCCCTTCTGTTGCTCATCTCCATGGCAAATTCACTTCTCGTGCATAGCTTTGGGGTCTGAGCACCCCTCTGCAGTCTGGTCTCGGTGTCGGTTGCCAGGCCCACCACTGCTTCCTTGTGGTGGCGCTACCAGGCGAGACGGTTGTTTTCACATTTCTCTTCCTCGACCTTAGCTTCTTGGTCAGTCATGATGCCAGTCTTCCGGCATCCTATGAGCGATTTGCTGGCTCTGCGGTCTAGCGTGGCTCCACTTCTCCAGGACGTCTTGATGTCAGACGCTCGCCTCTGCGTAGGATTCTTCCTTCTCTCTGATTAAAAGGTCCTCTTGGTTTTATGAACAGCATGTGAAATAAAAAGGTGTGTTGCTGTTCTTTGACACTGGAGTTCAGGCAGAGTCCAGCATTACCTGAAGTCAAAGAGATTGAAGAAATGTCACTATTTGGTAAATCCCAAACAGAAGTCAACAAGGGAGTTACAGGTTTTAACAAATTATAAGTGATAACGTGCCTCTGATTAATAAAGATTCATTTTGAGGAGGGTTTGGCAGTGAAAAAATGTCAGTGCCTCTCTAACTTTGGTGATTCCCACATAGGTGGAGAGTACAGATGTTATCGGATCTCTCATCCTATTCTGCGAGTCCTTGTCCCCAAAGGAGAGTCACTACCAGTGAGGTCCCGCTTGCCCAAACCCCTATGGACGGTTTGGCTGAGCGGGTTCCTCTCCCTAACCTCAGAGGGGGTGTTTCTGCCTCCCTCTCCTCCCCCCCGCCCCTCCCCCATCACCTCCAGGGTAAAGGAACAAATTGCCCGGATTCGGCAGTGCCCTTCATGCCTTCTTCACTGGTCTGCAAGCAGATGCAAAAAATATACCCTTGGTGTGACCCCTAACATAGCCTCATTGAAATCTCATCTGTCTGCAGGACAGGGAAATTAAATACCTGCTGAATGTCATTCAAAATGTAGAATTGCCTACAGTTTTGACAGCATTCCTTTTATGGGGCAGTTGTTGAAGGTGAAAGAAATGGATAGTGTAGCAAAAAACAAACCTATAGCTTTCAGACTGCTATTCAGTCCCTCAATTCTCCTTCAGCCCCACTTGCTAAATGTGCTTAACGATTGGTTGGTCTGGGAAAATCCGGAAGGATCTGGTCACCCAGGGAGGATTATGGTTCAGTTATCTAAAAAGTATGTATCTTAAAGTTATGACTGACATGCGCTTGCCAGGAGAAACTGAATTCTAGAATCAAGAGTGTGAAAACCCTCATAACATGGAAAATTACCAAACACAACGGAGTGCAGCATTTATGCTGGTCTTGCTGCACCGGTCATCGGTGCGGGAGGGAGGTTACTCTTAAGCACACCAGCCCACCAACTTCTCCTGAGCAGGTGCCACTGAGCACAGGCACAGGATGGAAACGACTCCTTTGCATTCTGGTACAACTGTCTCAACCCGTGCAGGGCTACTGCATGGGAGGGACAAAAATCCAGGTCTACATATGCTTTCCACTGCACACAGCCTGTGCCTTTATGAGTCAGAGGGCATTGGAGGTGTGACCATTCGCTAGCCAGGCATGTGAGTCCACGCTCAATCTCTGCACCGTACATAGAGCTTGATAAAGACTATAGGACCAGTGTGTGCACGCCTGAGGGCTCCGAGTGAGCCGCGGTGTAACCCTGTGAGTGACATGCTGAAACCAACAGGCCCATTCACAGCCCTGCTCCCTGTGCCAACGCAAGCAACAAGCACGGCTCTAAACGTCCCTGCGACAAGAATGAAAGATCCACGTCACAGATATGTCTTGACTGCAGATGGCTTACAGCCACCCATGATGTCGATGACAAGGGTATTGTTGGGGACGGCTTCAGCTCAGGGCCTGTGCACCTTCATACCCAATGTATGTACAGTGGACACCTCGTCGGAGCCCTATATGGTGATCACAGACTTAGTACACTTTGCATCCCCTCCCACCTTACTGTGCCAAAGCACACAGGCGCTACCACAGCATCCTATTTGCGTCATGGGCAATGGACAAAGGTTCAAATCCTGCATACCAATCCAGACATAATACTGCGAGAAATGCTACCACCTGGGGTTCCCACCGTTTTAGCCAGTGGAATTCCTTCATTGGAAACAGCTGCAAAAAAGGATTCGGGATGCTTGGGGGGGGGGGGTAGGTGGGGGAATCCTATACAGCACCAGACACAGAAGACGACGTGAATGGTGCACCTTATTTAATACTAGCCTTTCATGATAGAATGGGCTGCCTGGAATTGGGAAAGGTTCAAGTCCTACATGACTAATCCAGACATATACTACGAAAAAGTTTCCCATCTGGGGTTCCTGCAGTTTTCAGCAATGGAATTCCTTCAACGGAAACTGCTGCAAAAAAGAATTCGGGACGCTCTGGGGATGGGGGGGGGGGATCCTGTACATCACTGGACACAGAAGACAACGTAGATGATGTGCCACATTTAATCAGATACTTCCATGATAGAATAGAGGACATCATCGGCTTCCTGGAATTGCCCTTCCCGAGAGCACCCCCAGTGGAAATGGGGGGAGTGGGGATAGGCGGTGCTGGCGGAGGGCCTCTTGAAGAGGTCTGATAGGTCAGGGATACCGCTAAGGCAGGATATAATTGCAGAGGCCTAAAAGATCTTCGAGAAACCGCACAACTTCCCTCCGATCAGCAAAGCATTGGATGCAAGGTACAGACTGCCTGCTTTTTGAAAAGCTTTGCTTGGGCACTACGCCACCAGCTGATTCATGGGTTGTATCCTTGGCCCTTGCAGAGGAGAATGGCTTATGAACTTCTGGCTCTTCCTTGCTGATTTCGATGAGGAAAATGGGAATGGTCTCATTGGAAAAAAGGAGCACTTCCAATAGTGCACTGCATTTATGAGCAAATTGTGATGCAGTCTTGGCGGGCTTGAAACATCAAGCTATGGAAAGAAATCGAGGTGATCTTTAAGCAAACAGGATGGAGTAGTTCCTCACCGGGCATCAGGCAAGTGGGTCACGATCTGCTGGAATCCCCATCTGGACATGTGAATAACATGCAAGGTGTATGGGCTTTGAACTGGATTTGTGCATTTGATTGTTCTCTTGTTAGTTGCATCTAAAGTACTACCTTGCTGGGTTTCTGACCCAGAGCTGCCTTTTGATAAAGCCTGTTTAACTGCCTTGTAGTGGATCCTAAAGCATTGATGCCAGACAAGTCCTAATGAAAATGTAAGGTATACCTAGAAGAGCATTATGCAGTAGATCGAACATAGTAGGGAGGAGGCCAGTAGCTAAATCATAAAGCATGTTCACGACAACTTGACCCCTTGGAGGAATGTTTGCGTCTTCAACCATTGTGTCATAGTTCACTGTGCTAAAGGCTACTGTGGGAATTTGGACTAGCCTATATAAGTGAGCTCTCTCTACAATAGGTAGTACTCCAATTGTTCAGCCATGACAGGAGGACTCAATGATACAAATATAGTAGCCTTGAGTGTCATTACAGGGGTTGGATAGGAGTAGCAGATGATTGTAAAAATAAGGGTTTCAATGTGTTCTGTACCCTTCGGGGATCTCTCCCTTGGTGCATGCTTGGGTATAACTGAACCATCATAAGCCATATATAAATGTTGAGCTAGAAAACTCTTTGATTATTGGGATTATGTCTTCTTTCATATGAGAAATATTGGGGGCATCTGTCAGAGGGTAACTAAACAATGGTTCATTGTAAACCAGTGAGCCATCCCTCAGTCTTCTAAAAGCTGTACCTTGATCAGTTTCCTTAGGCCAGTGCCGATGAATATATCCAAGATGCCAAAATCCAACAAACTAAACTTTATCCAAAAGCTCACAATTAACAGCCAAGACAGCACACAATTTATTTGTAAATTACCTCGCAAAACTATGCTGTTCATGTTCACAATGTGTGTAGGAAGTCTCCCTGGAACTACAGGATCTTGGCTCTGCATAGCAGCACAAAGGTACTTCATAGAAAGGGATGATTGATCATTTGTAAGCGAGGACCCTGGGATCGAACCTGTCTTGCTCCACGTTTGTTTTGCTACCAAGGCAAACATGTTGCCCCCGAGATATCCTCCCAAGACTAATCCCATGGCTTGGCAGGCTCAGGCAAAAAACCAGTGCAAAGTCTGAACAGCTTTCTCAAGAATCTTATGTAAGGGCTTTTTCCAGCACTTGCAGGGGTAGGTGTGCCTTAGGCAAGCTCTTCATCCCTAAAAAAAAAACCCACAAAGGGCAATAGTAGCAAGGGTGGAAGGACATGGCATTTGTGGCCTATATGGGTGTGGCAAGTGACAATGGGCCACAAAGGTTCTCTTCTTGGCTAGGTGACTGCTCTTTGTGTGGGACAGGGAGTTCACATCTGCCTTACTGCCAGACATTCTTTGTCACCCCATCTGATTGGTGTTCTATCAGAATTGCAACAGAGCAAGGCTTAAAGCCTCATGTGTGAACACTCTGACCTGAGTGAAATGATGCGACTGTGGATAACATTGGTGCCTCTCCCCATGGCGCATATTGACCTACTTAAAGGGGTAGTCCAGCTAAAAATGTTATTTAAAAAATAGATAGGCAACATTAAAAAAAAAAATACTAGCACTTTTTTTTTAAACTTCCTATGTAAAATTTTGAGCTATTCAAGCTCAAAATTCGCAAAAGCAAGCACTTTTGAAAACGTTAAAAGATCTTTTCCCTGGGACTTGCAGTACAGAAATGAGATATTTTACCTTTAGTTGTTTATTTTCCATTAGATTATATAGAGCAGTGGTCAAGTGTCCGGCCTACAAACCTGACTGTTTCTATCCCAGTGGTCGGTGTTAATGCATGAATTCAAAGAGAATATTTAATGGTTCACATTTTAGCAGGGGGGGGGGGGACACTGAGTCCATCCTCTGAAAAAAGTGGGTGGACTCCGTCCCCCCCCGCTTGTACCCTCGAATTGAGCCCTGCCTGTACTGCTCAATTTACAATGCATACAATGATTCATACTTTGCCTCCTATGTGCCAAATGTCAGGATACATCAATATCTTAATTCCCTTAAAACAATAATAATCCTTTTCATTTAACCCACTCCTTAAGACCCTAAACTGAACTGTGCATAGCAGTGCATTTTCTGTAACCACTTAACTGCTTTGCAAACAACATCCAAAAGGATGTATCGCAATATAAGTGGGGGATCAGAGGGTGTTTTACCAAGGGTGTGGATGGTTGCATCCTTCTCAGTAAAGTGGCTTCTCTGCTTAAACTAGACATGCATTCCACATCTCACCCCACTCCCCTTATTTATGAAGGTTTGGGTGGTACACACTACAACGTCCCTGAGTGAGCACCTACTTGCTCATAGTTCAAGAATTGCACCATTACGGATGATAGCATGGGGGCAACGCACTGGTCTTGCAAGCAAGACAATGCAGAGCAACAGAGGTTCAAATCCAGGATCCACGCTTAGAAACCAAACTCAGTCATGGTATTGGGTGTTTTTTTATTTAAAAAAACGATTAATTCAATAAGGTTGATCAGCTGTAGGATTTTAAAGCATCAAAGAACACAGTATAGCGTATACTTGAAGCTTACATTTAGGACACATTATTCTGTGCTAAATTCTTTTATTTCTCGTTGCACGAAGATCCTTCTTTGTGTTTTCTGGTGCATTATGTCTAGTAATGATTCTTGCTATTGCTACCCAGGGTCATCATTTCAGTAAAAAGCCAGGGATAGCACAAGTGACATCTCACGACCTTTGACATGATATCACAGGAACTGATGTCTTTGACCCCACCCTGTAGTGACAGGGGAAGCGATGGGACATGACCTTGACAAAACGAAGTGGCATCACATAACATTAAGTACCTTACGAAAAATATCGTTACAATATCACTATGTGATAGACATTTCATACAAGAATGGATCACCATATGTATCATTAATATCATTGTGTATAGGCCCATAATCACCAAATTACTGTGAATGTAAGCAGACGTCCAAGGCCAAATGATAATGGTGATATTATATAGCATTTACGCTTCAGCGTTTTATATAGAACAAATATACACTATCACCCAACCTGTGTTGGTACTCCTTTAGCGACCTCAGAAGAATGAAAGGCTGAGTTGGGGTGCTTTAGAACAGACTGAATCAGTGACTCACCCCCTGAAGTGTGCCAGAAACAAACCTTTGAGTCTAGCAATTATTGTGTAGAATACCAGAAACACATTATTTGTTATTCCAATTCTTTCTTATTTAGGGTCACTGCTCAGTGTTACACTTTTGGAACCCCATGTTTTTAAAGAGGTCTGAGCAAGAAGGCCAGCCACTCCAGAAACAGTCAAATAGCGCTGGACACAGCCCAGGAGCTTACATTAAAAAAAAATGTAATACATTTGTTCTTTAGGGGTAGCAAAGGGAGACCTCAGGGGTCATAATTGCGACCCCGGTCGACCCCCAAATGACGTCCCTGTTGCTACCATTACAATGATCCAGTAAGTAGGTCCTATATAAATTTGGAATATGTGCACTCCACACTAGCCAGTGGTTTGCAATAATTGACTCATGGCAAATGGCAAGTGCTGTGTATTTGGAGACCTGTGGGGCAGGTTACAATTGCTGATCTTTCCCCTGAAATAACAGAGGCCAATAGTTAAAACTCTGATACTAATTCACAATGATTAATCAGTCGTTTTCTGGGGATCAGTTCCCGTTTATGGATGCCTAAAAAAGCCACTGTTAATTACATCAATTGCTTTTGGAATCGGACATTCTCCAACTATACATTGCTATACCCACTCCCTGAAATATTCTAGTTTGTGTGCTACTCCTCCATAATACAGTGAGGGTCTTTGAAATTATTAACCCATGCTGAAGTAAGGATCTTTACTGAAATTACCACGCAGTTCTGCTCCACGTATCCATACCTTCCTATAGCAAATGTGCTGACTTCTGAGCTTTGGGTGACCATCTTGCACCAACATATCCACATTTCCCTGTCCACTTGGTGGTCACTTGTAGGTATGCTGCCAAGAGGCAGCATTCAAGAATGCAGTGTTTGTCATCCCATGCTCCCCGTGTAAAGTATTTGATTGAGCTGTTCATTCTTCAAAAGATGCAGTTTTTAATCTAAATTGGACATATTGTTATCCTTCAGAGTATTGACACTAGCAAGGTGTTAAAATTCGAATTGCTTGTAACGACTGACCCCTACTGCACTCGCATAACTAATTTGAAGAAGATTACACTTTTTGAATGACCCCTGTTTTTGGATTGCTCAATAATCTTGTATGTACGTCAAACAGAATGTGATCTCTCGTTCACTTGAAAGCAGTTTGGCCCGTTTCATAACAGTCAAAGTGGAGTGGCACTGCCCGTTAGACTGCCTTGAAGAAAGGATGGGTTCTTTCAAAGTTTTTATTGTTGAACAGTGTGAAAATTGGCTTTCTGCTTTTTAATTTACTTTGCTATTGTTTTTTTACGCGCTTACCCCCAGCACTAACAGACTAATTTGTTTCCATTGCTTCGCCTGGGCTCGCCTCTGCTTGCACCCCTTCGCTCGCATGCTTTCCAATGCCTGAGCAGACTGTGTCGGTGGACCGCCGAGGAGCGTGGGAGAGCCAACCCCGCCGGCAGAATAATACCTCTTACCTGACATCTCACTTGGCTGCAGACCGGCACGGGGGATCAGTACAGGTATTCTTCCACTTTCCTGTCCTGCAAGAGCTTGTTGGAAGCAGGTCTAATCTTGGCTCTAATCACATGGCGATTTTGGGGTGAGTTCCTCAGGAATATGATTTGGAAAGGAAAGCCAGGGTGGAGTGGGGCACACTGTACAAGAGCAAGGGCCAGCCTGTAGGATAGAATGAGAATGGGTATGGAGACATCCATTTCCTAAATCCTGGGAGCTTATCTAATGCCTATTCCCTCCTGGATGTAATTTTGAAACCCCATGTTTTATAGGCGGCATAGGGGTGAAAAGTATTCCTCCTGATTAGCACACCGATGTTAATGAGAAAAAATGTAACTGCACTATGCAGGAATGTGTTGGAAACTGCATTTAGCACATGGGTATAAATTGGGTTCCTCCAATGTGTCCCGTTTGTTGCTAAGCCCAGACCCTCTTCAGCCAGCATTTTGAAGATGCCTAATGTTGAGTTCTCCAATATAAGCAGTGTGAATTCCCTCCGGGATTAGCATGATAACAAATGTTTGTTTGGGACTTCTGCCTTTTCAAGCAGTGTTCACACAAGCCCTCTTTCTATTAAAAACGAGCCCACTAGTGTTGGGCAGTTATTTTGGGCTGTACTTTTTTTGATCAAATGCTGGTCACTTAACTTGGGAGCTTTTGGGGTACAGGTTATGGAATTGCTGCCTCGATGCTGTTGTACCAAATAAGGATCATGTGGGTATACAATAGGTGGGACGAGTAATTTAATAGCACCGAATGTTTCATCCTATTTTTGGCCACCAGTGGTGGCTCTATCCTGCTAAATCTTTTTTGAATAAGTGGATCTTCAAATGGGCATCCCTTATATTCTAAATGTGAAGGAGCCCATTGTACCCAGTTCCTTAGCTTTGCTTCATGGAACTCCATTGGCAATCTTAAGAGAGACACTTCCTAGTCATGCTCCGGCAATTCAAGTAACTGGTGGTTATCGGGAGGGGGAAGTGTGGGGTGCTGTCATAGGCAAGTGCTTCTTCTCCACGTGGGCATTCTTTGTGAGTGTAGTCGATGGTTGGATGCTTTATGTAGTTATAAGGGTTCTTTAGGGGTTTCCTTCGAGCAATCCCCTTTGGAGATCAGAAAATGAAATGGAAGGATCCAGTTGTACCTATGCTCTTGGAGTAACTGCATCTACAGAAAAGGATTTTGGAGTATGGAGTAGATTTGAATGTGCCAGCTTATCATATCTGCATGAACACTCCCTATATGAGAATGTCTATGTATAGTATGGGGCTGACACTGAGTGTACCACAGAAACCAATCACTGTAGTGCGCTGGCTCCAGCTGTGTGGCTATAGTAATTCTAAATAATTGTTTTCTGCATTTTTATTTTACCTACACAGAGTATTACGTGTTAGTACCGTATTGCTTGTATGCTCCCCACTGCTAATTGTTTGCTTTTACATTCTACCCTACCATGAAAACTGTTTGCACTGATTTTGTTTTGCAGTTTCTCTTCTTTGGCAGATTGTTCAAATGCATACACTAGCTTCTTTGGTTGTCATGACATGTAAATGTGTTCATTTATTTTTGCACATACTGGACGCGTCTGTGTGTGCACTGCATGGGAAGCAGTGCAAACTGCACACCTGTGATACGCCTACTGATTCTTAAACGTGTTTACTGTTAATCCATTCTTGGGGGGGGGGGGGGGTAAGTAATCTCATGTTGAACATGAAAACTCAGACTAGGTATCATTGTTGATGCTTCCTTCATGTTAAATATATTTTGGGCATAATGAGGATACAATGCATTGATCGCATATTGAAAGTTCGAGGCTTAGAAATTAAGTTCATCAGGGCAATTCAGTTGTAGGGTGCATGTTACAAATTATGTAGTTTAATGTTATCTTGGTTTTTTTGTTTAGTTAATGACACGCATCCAAGTTTTGATGCACATTGTATTGGAGTAACTGAAAATATGCTTAGATGGTAAAATGCATAAGCCTTCGAAGAACCATAGACTTAATCAGATGGTGGTCACGTAAAATGAGCACTAAAAATGCTGTACTGGACATACCTTTTACTGGAGGGGATTGAGATGGGTTTGGGGGGGAGAGAATCTTTCATTTACTATGCCATTGGCTGTAATAAAGAAGTGTGCCACTTAATCCTCAGATGGTCCCCTGAATCTACAGGGTGATGCATTTATTTATCGCACACTTATTGTGCTTTAGAGAAGGGGGTGGGGGGAGCCATGGCATCTGAGAACTGAATTACGTGCATGCGTTCTCCTGCAGTCAATGGAGTTTCAAGTGAGATTCTTTTTTTTTTTTGAATTTTTATTATTTTGTTCATTTTAACTTGTGACTACCATCTGATAGTCTATGGGCCTTCAAAGGCAAATACATTGTACGCATCTGAGCAAACCATTATCAGTTAGTTTAATAAAAGCATCAATACTTGCTTGGATTATGTGATTTTAACATTAAATTAAAACAGAGTCAAAATAAAACGCCATCAGAACCTATCTTTGTATTGCTATTGAAAGCTTGGTGTACAGGGGGATGGATCAGGAATTCCATTTCTACTGACATTTTTGTTCTAAAATGGTTGAAAGGCCGCAAAGCGAAGTCTTTGTGGCTTTCATTTGGGTATTTGACTAGCAGGGCCCGTTGCTTCACCAGATAATGTAATAGATGACTGTTTGTTCCGGACTTGTACTTCTGAAACAAGTGACTGATATTACTCACATCGCCTACTTTGGCTAATGTCAATCGGTCCCATTTTTAGTTTATAGTTGCAAGCACTCTTTTGAAGCCTGAATGAACTTTAAGTGTAATATGGGAACTCTCACTGGCATTTTTAACATCAATATGACGATCTATTTTCATGCCAAATTCCACAATCCTGCATGCAGGGTAATAGAGAACTCGTTATGTGCAGTTTTAGCCATACATTGTAAGACTACAATAATGCTTCTGTAAACCAATCAAACTGTTGGATGGTTCACTGTTTTTCAAATCATTAGTAGTTATTGGTTCTCTATAAATATCCCATTGAGGGCAACATAATTTGTTTAGCAGAAATTATAAATTGGCTTGCGGTAGGTTTAATCAGACCCTCTTATGAGCCCAGCCAGTAACTCATTTCTTTTTATTGCTTGTACAGTTGCTTATCAGCACTAAATAGACTGCAGAATAAACGATTGGAAGACTTCAAAAGATAGAAAATCACATTCAAGAGAAATCTCGAAAAATACCAAATACCTGCATGGGTTTTCATACTGGTCATATCAGTGTATACAAGTTGTCTCTTGTCATGAATTTTGTAATTCCTTTTGCAATTGGAGTACACTCCTTTTCACTCTTGTCTGGGTTTCCAGTTCCTTTGGATTAATTTATTCAAATAGGATTTCAAATGTCTTCAGATACTCAGAATTCTATAGTCTGCTTCAGTTTAATCATGCTACGGTGTGAGAGGCACTGGAGAGGTCTAGGGAATGGCAGGGAGTGCAAGTAATATGAGTTTAGTAATGCTCAAGAGGGCGCAATGCGCTCAGCCACTCTGCTCATGATCCGAATTGCCCACCACCTTGAGGTAGTTGGATTTGATATGGCATTAATAATGCGCCTTTACACAATTGTTTCAAGGCGCGATGAGGCAAGGGAGGGCGAACAAAGGGAAGACGGACAACAATCGTACTAGGCCAGGTGACATTGAGATTGCGCAAGTGCAGGGGAGGGGGAGAGGAAAAGTGCGAGGGGAAAGTGCAGTACATGGGATCAAACAGTTAATCAATAAAATAGTGCTGCCAACTGGTGGCAAGTGCAAAGGGTAAGTGCAGACTAACAGTGTCCAAGTGCTGGTGGGGGGGACTGTAGGGATATACAAAACGGACCCCAAGTGCAAGATACTGAAGCTTATATAATCATGTGTTCCCTCGAAAGACTGAACATCATTTTATTGGGTGCAAAGCACATTTCCTGCCATTTCTGTTGAAAAGAGCATCTTTCTTTGATAGACTCTGAAACCAATGCCATGCAGCTGGTGGCGCCAGTACCTTGGCACCGGACGAACAAACAATTGTGTGCTAAGCAGATGTCCCTCTATCACTTAATGTATGCATGTATTGCTATTATACAATTTACACAATGCTGTTGCTGTAAATGGACCGAACATTACAACAGGGAAGTATGGAAGACAAAAATGAAATCGACAGTTTTTAATGGATACTTAACCATACTTTCACTTACTAAAAGTAACATGCCATGTTCATGAAGATGAATATTAATCTAGTATTTTATTTATTTATACTTTCATGTGATAGAATGAAAGAAAATTCAAACTTTACACAAACACGTATTCATTAATATCAATAAGAGCAATAAACGGATAATATTCAACAAAAATAAAATTTAAATAAGCAAATAATATATCAAATGTCAAAATGAGAATGAGCAATATTGATATTATCTTTAACCAAAGTGATATTATCTTTAACCAAAGTGCTGTGCAGACTTGTACACATTGAACGATAATATACATATTTACAGACCTATTCACATCAAGATCATGTATAGAATAAAATTTGTAGTATGCCAACAAGAAGTCCCAAATGGCCTAAATGTTCTTCGCATTGCGGTTCTCAAATTATTCAAATCAATGGGCCCAACTTTGATTCAATTTTTAGCCATATATTATAGAGAGCTATAAAAAATGCATATTGCAGGTATTTGTGCAATATAGCCAAAATGGCATTTCACAAATGGTTTGGGAGTTGTGAACAAATTCGCCAAGGTATAGTTCTATTGTACTAGTTAATGTCTGGCATTCCGTTAGAAGATGTTTGGCTGTCTCCAAGCATTCAGATGATTTACAAAGGTGACAAATTTGCTCGAGGACAGGAATATTTTCCCTGGCTCCCAAATTCCTCAGAGTAGGTAGTTGTTCCAATCAAAACAGAGTGATGAAATGGCTGAGTCTTTTCGTAGGGCAAAGGTTCAAATATGCTTTTGGCTTCATGAAGGTGTACAATCTGTATTTGATAAATTGATAGCTCTTTAGCGTACCCAGGTGTGCAAAGTTCTCAAGCCAATCCCAGAGGTCCACCCTTTTCCCAAGTGCATTTTGAACTTCCTTAGTATAAGCTACCCCTCTGTGTCCAACCTATGTATCACAGACAGTAAGGGATTTGAGCAACAACCTGTCATCTTGAGATAGAATCCGGCTCTCCTTTTAAGTACAGTTGCTTTTAGTGATGGGAGACCCAATTCTAGTCTTATCAAGGCCATGGGCACTCCTGGGGACAATCCTAATATCCAACGCCAAAATGTACCTTCCATCACTTGGAGCCAAGCTAAATCAAGAGAGGAGGGCCTCAAGACCGTAGGTGATCTTGGGTGTAAACACTTTATAGAGAGGTGCCGTGTCCCCCAGAGTGTGAAGCCGCCCTGCTTGTTTGAGAATGCAGCAATCAGTGCAGTGACTTTCGCTGCCCTGATTTTACGTCCTTGTCTGCAGTAGCGGTAATCGCCATTAGGCTCGATTTAGATTCGAGTTAACGCAAGGAAGGTGCGTAAGGTATATTAGCTTTACCCATCATCAGGTTAACTCGGGATGCTCTTTTCCCAGTGAATCTGAGCACTTTGGTCTTGTCTAGGTTGATAGACCATTAGAACTAGCATATTCCCATAAAGCGGTAGCGGAGTGCCGAAGCCCACTAATGGTGTTATCAAATACTACCAAGTCATCGTCGTATGCTAGTACTGTACAAGGCTCCTCACCAATTTTCAGTGGGCAATTGTCAATTTCAGCTAGTACTGCCGGAATGTTATATACATAGAGCTTGTAAATCAGGGGTGCGGTTTACCCACCTATTTTGAGTCACTTTTTTGGTCATGTTGACTTCTTGATTTAGCCTAAGTTGGGCCGTAGTGTTTTGGTGCAGGAGTCTCGGATAGTACAAGAGACCTCCCGGGCATCCCATTGATTCAAGTTTCAACCACAGTCTATCTCTAGGGATAGAATCGAAAGCAGCCTTAAAGTCAGTGTATAAGGCATACAGAGGAGGCTGCCCCTTGGTGAGTGCCCGTGTGTGAAATATGTCCATCACCATGAGATTGTGTGATGTAGAAAAATCCCGCCGAAATCCACACTGAAATTTGTTGAGTATGTTGGCCTCGTCTACCCATTTCTGCACTTCACTTAACAACAATGAGGCAAAAAGTTTACCTGTTATATCCAGCATAGAAAGAAGCCTGTAGTTATTGGTATCGGCACGGTTGCCCTTTTTGAAAATGGGAATGAGGATTGATGTTTGCCAAGATTGAGGGATTCTCCCCTGCGCTAAGATCTTTTCAAAAAGTACGGAGAATAACTCCGCCCAAAATACAGGGTAATTCAAAATTACTACATTAGCCAGCCCATTAGTGCCAGGGGCTCTTGACGACTTAAGAGCTTTTATTTTATTCAAAATAACCCCAGGGCATTCTTCGAAAGGAAGGAAAATAGGGGCCTTATACAGGGATGTATTAGGAGACTCGGTCTCCCCTGCATTACGTCCTAAGAATTTTACCCAGACCACCTCACTAATAGGATTGGCTAATTGGTCTTTACCATTCTCCCTAGTCTCGTTCAGCAGAGACCAGATACTGCGAGAGTTCCTAGAGCAGATAGTCTGCACAAGCCTTTGATGGGCACTGTTTCAGCCTTTTTTATATGCTTAATGCTCGTTCTGTAACAGTTTTTGGCTTTTCTAACTCTCTTGCAGTAAAGGGCTTCTGGTAAGTTCAAGGTCTTAATACTACAAATTCCAGCTCTCAACCCTCTCTTGGTATCTCTAATTCCTTTATTGTAGGGGCGGCTGACAACCTCTGTTCTTAGCACGTAGCCCATTTTAGCCACAGCATGTTTTCCCGAGAATGCCAGAATCCATTCTTCAATGGCATTAACAGCCCTGGTGTTAAAATCCAGAGAGCTAACAGAGGAGGAGTATTTGAGGGCTTCCGTCGCTGACCTAATATTTTTATCTGACCATATAATTCTAGACCCTGCACTATTGATGTTAATTCTGCCAATATTCAGTGTGGGAGTGGTATAACTTGGTAATCAGAGAAAACATTGGAACATCGCATGGTCACTCCAGTTGTTCTTGATCACTTTCATATCAGCAACTTTCGATTGCATCTTGGGGTTCATGAATATGTAATCTAAAGTGCTGGAAACTGATCCATTTGTCCAGGTATGTTTCCCCGGCCTATCACCAGGCATGCGGCCGTTAATCATCTCAAGATCCCAAAAAGAGAACAGTTGTAGCCAGCCCAGCCCCGCCCCTCAGCCTCCCTTTTCTCGTGGGTCATTAGGCATGTTGTACTAAGATTCAAATTAGACGATGTGTGACCCTCGCCTTTCATGTGGCAGTTGAAGTCCCCCATGACCACCACTGCCGCATTACCAGGTTTCATTGTCCAAGATGACATTAGGTCCTGAAGTGCTTCTTGTAGGGGTTCTCTAATGACTGATCCTGGTGGATTGTAAAGGTTAACAAGGAAAAACCTAAAGACCGCTTCCCTCTCCATACTCAACCTCTACTGCCATGAGGTAATCCTCAATATTACAATGAATCCTTTGAGAAACCACTGTGTTAACCACCCCAATGAGTAGACCACCAAAGGGGCGGCCCCTTGTACCCCTTTTTGCAAAAGATTGATACACAACGAATCTGTCCCATAGCAAAGGATCCATTGCCCAGGTCTCTTGAAGACAAATACAGCTGTGTTTAGACAGGTGGTCAACTGACCCCTCCAATCTCAGTAAGTGGGCAAAGCCTCTGCAGTTCCACGTAAGAAGAGAAAAGGCTCAATGATTGTGTAAAACCCCCGGGAGGGATTCCGTCAACCATTTTAGAACTTGTTGTACTTCAGCGAGTTCAAGATTTTTCCCTTCAGCTGGCTTGAGACAATTAGGCACGGGTACTGGGTCTGCAATGCCATCAGGGACAATGTTGGGATCAATTTCATTCAGGTCCACATCGATGTCAACGTCAACAGCCCTAAGTTCCTCTTTGTATTTCCTGATCAGCCGCACTGTCGACAGGAAGGTACAATGTAAGGCAGAGACGGTGGGATTGGGACCTGTCAAAGGTTCTACGAACAGGAAATCGTCAGATTTCAATACTCGAAGTTGGGGAATGCAGTAATGTCTGACTAATAACTCAGATTGCGCAAGCCAAGTATTTTTACCACTCTAAGTTCTTGATGAAGAAGATACGATTTTCGTTGATGTCTTTAGAATCGTTCCCAGGTTCAGGAAGTACAGGCACCGGTAAGTTTCCCTCGTGTGCGGATGCTGATGGTTGCTCAGTGCATACTGGTAAGCTAGGTTCTAGATCCATGTCCAAATCTTTCAACAGATCCTCGTCAGCGACCGGACGAATGGATTTTTCTTCAGGCACAAGCCAGCTAGAGAGATCTTTAGTCGTAGGCACCTGTGCAGCTGATCTAGCTAGTCTCTTCTTAGCTTTTTTTGAATGTGTATCCAGCCCTGTCTGTGGCACGACGATAGGGGGTAAGGCACTAGTTTTAGATTTTTTATTTTTGAGCGCCTTCCTCGCCAGTCTACGTTGCTTCCGTGAGAAGAAAATGTGTAGGGGCTTTGTATCATCCCAAGGTCACCAGCATTCTCCTGGGGTGCTTCATAGACTCCAGTGCTGATGATGGATTCTGATGGCTTAGCTTCAGCTTCTTCCATATTATCCTGGTCATTACTTCCTTCCACAATGTGTAAGGCGTGGGATAGGTAAGCTTACGCCTCTTCACGAAGATGGTCCTTCTGTTCTAGCACCATAGTGAGGATGTTCGTATTGGTCGGGATGCGGCCTGACATTTGCAATAAGATTTTGAGCACAAATTGTAGAGCAGCAACTGATTGGAGTTCAGCAATCTCGGTTGAGCCAGGGTGTTGACAATCCAAATCATAGTCCTCTTTGTCTGATACATCCTCCATAGATGCCATTGCTAAATTAGGGGAAGCGGACAATCGTCCACTGCTTCCAATGGAGTTATGTAGGCCAGGAGGAGTGCTCGTGTTGCTTATGTTGTGGGGTAATGAGCCACTTGCTATCGTCAGTGGTGTTTGTGATGACATCCTTCTCTGAATATTTAAGCACAGATCTAAGAGAGAATTGTTGTCAATATCATCAAGATTGGTAGTATTCATTGAGATGCTGCCACTGGGGCCAGGGACTACGGTTTCCTCAATAGTAGTTGAGTTTATTTCCGGAGGTGGATTACTGGAAAGAACTGTGATGGCACCTTGGTCCACTGGCTTGACAAATGTTGCATTCTTCTTGGGTTTGACACCCTTCGTGTGAGTCTCCATGTTCTCCTTTGAGGGTAGTGTCTTGCTTTTCCGCAGATTACAGTTCGAATGGGAGGACCTTTTCCCCTGCTGCATGTCAGCAGAAGGTAAAAAGTCGAAGTCCAACAGAGTTATTTAATCAAAGGAAGGGAAACTCTCCAATGCTAAATTAGATAAGTATAGGGGTTATTGAAAGAAAATGGTTGGTCCCTTCGACCCCGAGGAAATGGAGGGGGATGAACCACAATCCTTGGGGGCTATCCAGGTGATTCCTCCCACATGGGGGCCAGAGGGTTGATCGAGAAACAAAATGTCAAGGTGCCCAGGATCAACGGCCTAAGCCTGCAGTCTCCTGGGCGTATGACCTAGAGACCAGATTGAATTTAACAGGCGACAGTGTCCCCGCCCCCTGCCAAGGAACATAGAGCAAGGCTACTGTAGCCAAAGCTACCCAATCCCGCAGGACACTCCTCAAAAATAGCCCACTGGCAACTGAAGTCACTATGCCACTACTCGCAGCACTTGTCCACACCACGCCCCAGAGAAGCCCAACAATGACCTAGGGGCCCAGCTCCACTGCTCGCAACTCCGTGGTGTGGACGCCACAAAGGCACAGTGTTAAGTCTCGCCCAGTATTTAGCCCAGCGCGCGCCCCTAGGAAGCAGCCCAAAATTAACAGGAGTCCTAACACCCAGCTCACTGTTCCACCGTGGTGGCACTAGGCTGGGTTTCACGAAGTCTCAGCTCCGCTCCGGAGCGGCCCGCTGTTATTACGGGTCCCAGCTCCACAGCCCGTGCCCACAGCTCACCGTGCTCTCAAGTGTCCCTCGGCGGCGCAGTCCCTGCAAGCCACTCTGAACTGCAATGTTGCTTCACAGGGGGGCTTAGCTCAGCACAGTGGATATCGACGGTGCTCCCCGACAATGTGGATGATCCCCACAGGCTCCGATCCCCCCCCAACACCAGGCCGCTCCGAGGCTCCAAAGCTCTGCTAGTGTTAGAGTAAAGGACCCACAACTCTAAGAGCCAACAAGTCTGTCAAGCCAAAGCTAGTATTTTGGTACACCTACAAAAAACAGCCATATTTAACTAAGAAAGTGAACACTGTATGATCAACTAGCATTTAAAAAGGCCAAAGTGTGACCAAAGCCTATGGTTTCTTTTTAATGAAAAGCCTGCCAAAAAATATTTTTTTAATGTTCGGAATTCTTCAACCCAGGCAGCAGGAATGGCCTTTATACCAATGTTACTAAAATTTTAGGAAACTAGTCTGTGTTAAGTCTATTAGTAGGCCAGCAGCTTCAAAGTATCGAGTGGTGCCACAAAATCAATATTTGTTGGGACACACAGAGATGTCACTTTGAACAGAGGAAGATGTACCAATCCAATTGCAATAGGTTGCTGCCAAGACAGATAAGTGATATGTTTAGTAAAGCAAACCCATAGAGATCAATATTTTAATCCATGAAATCAAAAATGTTCAAAATAACATTGCCCAACCACCTAGCCCAAAGGACTTGCTACCCATAACGGACCAGGGAAGTAGACAAGTGGTCTCAAATTTCAGCATTCTCTCATCCAGAGAACTGGATACGATAGGTACCACTAACTCGCAAATGCTCGGATGTGATCACCAAAAGTAATTGTTGTAAAGCAATAGCTACTAAAGTAATACATTGAATCCTGTTCAAATACAAAATAATCATTCATTAGTTAGGCCTGATATGTTAGAAAAAGTAACACACTTTTAACTGCCAAAACCTTGAATCAACTTGGAGGGATACGCTATACCGTACCAACGGAACTGTATATAGTAGGGCATATCCCTGGCACAGATGGAGCCAATGTATTACCCATTGTGGAACATATCACTTAACCCCTGAGATCACCACAACTAATAGATATTCAGTCAAGTGAAGTAAATGCAATTCCAGCCTCTGGCCAAAATTCATCTGCAGTTATTGCAAAGGAGTTATGTAACCCCATTGTACAAGAAGCTGCAAGTAGTGGGGTAGCCAATGTAGACACGGCATAGTTTGCTGCAGGAGTGAAGATGGAGGCCCTATTGAAGGCATAGGTCCTATGCTGAAAGAGATCCTCCTGGACTGCGAACACACCTCCAGGAAATGATTTATAATAAAAGAGGATGTGTGAGGCCGGTTAGAGGTCGATAGATGGGGCTAACGATTTGTGTGCCAAGGGCCATGCCCACATTCAGTTACAGGACAGGCCCTTGTAAATCAAAAGAAAAAGAGGAACACCTTTGTCAACTTAATCAACAGTAAGACACTTAATCCTTCATCCAAAGAAACAAATAAGTTATTGAGGAACAAGAATTCCGGCAAGAACACTCCAATCTAGTAACGACGTGAGGGTAGAACCAAAACCATATAAAAAAAGGTTTGAGGGGGGTAGTCACTCTCCCACCTGGCAGCAAAAACGTGTAACTGCCTCCCAAAAGACATAAGACATAAGCAATACAAAGGATCACCTGCAATTCAGAAAACTACTAAAAACTGGACTACCTCAGAGTCCGAAGGAAATGACTAGGAAACTAAGACTCTGTTGGAAACAGAGCACACCTCCACAGTTTAACATGGATGGAACAAGCCAGAGAGCGCCCAAGAAAGAACCACTCCCTACATTACCCACCCCATATCATTACCCTAGACGCAGGGACCCAGCTACTGACGGGGGGGAGCATAACCAATAACCAGCAACCCAGGAGATCTTGGGGCACCGGGTCCTCGGTGGGAGGGGGACCCCTACAAGAAACTAATAATCCAGCCTGGGGCGGGGAGGGCGCCACAACCTCATGTCCACAAACCGCTAGACAATTACAGAGGAATGCCACCTCCATGCACAGTGCCTGATGATTAAACCACTACTGAACGTCCGGCACACACAACAGAAAGACGATGAGCAAAGGTCCAAAACGAGGTAAAAAAAAACACTAACTTAAAACCTCAATTTCTGCATACATTTCTCAAATGCAAACAATCGCAACCACCTCTCTGCACAGCAACCCGCACGCACTTCACCACACTGCAACAACAAACACATAGCCATGCACAACAACGCATGGAAATTGTACCAACCCATAAAACGCACCCAAGCTCATCGGACTGTGCAAATTGAACTGAAGCTCTTAACAGGACATCACAACTCTCGCTCTATTATTGCTATACCCTACTAACCCCCCACACCTTCCTTCCAGATCTACCGGGGACCCCTCTGGTGGTGATAGTGCATGGTATAAATGCCCTTTAACATTAAAAAATGCACCCATTGGATTAGATCTAAAAGGGGGGGATGTTGCTTAATTATCAGAGGAGACCTAAGAGCTTGTCTTTGACTGCTGGCTTTGGACGATGGAAATAAAGATTACGTCAGCATAGAACTTGGGGACGAAACATTAGCTGTGGGTTTAATTTCCATTGACCACAGGTTGTATCCCCTCAATGTTAACCTACAATAAGATATAACCCCGCCTTGGGCTGACACAATTAATAATGGACCCAATATTACACCCGCTATTTATGGTTACTCTCCCCCAATTGCTTCTAGCATATCAACAGGATCTATGGTAGCTAATAGTGTCTACACTGTGCCTGCCCAAGGTAGTAAAAAGGAATTGGGAATGGGGGATGTGGAAGGACAAGGCAAACACCTCGAGTGCAGGTTGTTAAGGGTCTATTCTTCTCTTCGCCGGGGGCAGGGAGTATCACAACCAGCACCAGAGGGGCAAGTACTGTCATGTAACAAAGTTGGCCTAGCACAAAACATACCTGATAATGATTGGTGCAGCTTGATTAGATCCTCACATTTAACTGTTTTCAGGTGACCTGGGCCTTTTCTCCCATTCACATCCAGGGTTATGCCACCTGCACTATTAAGGTATTGAAAAGTATTGGGGGCAGACCTAGTGGTGGTCTTACATGGGTGGATTCATCCGCAAACATAAAGGTGGATGTAATCAGTTGTGGAGGAAGAGACTTCCAGGAATCAGTTGAGGTTCATTGATGGAACATCAGTCCTTTTAATTCATCTCTACAACAGAGTATTCCAGTGGCAAACAATCAGTTTTTCATCCAGCTAAAAAAATTGTAGCCTGGAGAAGTAAATACCCAAGGGGAGGAAATATTATCGTAGCATGGTATTTTAACATGCAATATGACCCCCTTGAGATGATGAATGGGCTATCGGATGAGGAGGATGGGATGTGGGACATACCTGTTCTAAATGTCGTTAAACCCAAAAAGCAACATAAACATGTCCTTGAGATTGCAGGAATATGGAGCACTTTCTGCCTTAGTCTATTTTTTTTTTAATTTAGTCCTTATGACGCTCACTGTCTTTTGCACATCAATAACATAAATCACTTTATATAAATAACATGGACAAAATTATCGCATTCAATAGCATAAATAACTTTATACAAATAGCACCATGTGTAAAAAAAAAAAGAAAAAATCGAACCACATTCATTCAAAAAACATAAACACTAAAATTCAATGATAAAATCTAATACGAAATAGAAGTACCTCAGGTCAGCTCATAAGATAAAATCGAAGGGGGAGGAGGAAAAAAATCTTAACTACCCCTGACACTTATTGGACTGTTTATTTTAAGAGGCCATGTCTTGTAGGAAATATGCATGAATTCCACTTCCCATGGGTAATTTCCCCAAGTATTGTTTCCAGACATAGTATGTGGCTGCAGTTATTACCATGGAATATGCCATATTGATCTTGGGCCAAAATTGGGTCGTGTTAGATTCAAGCCCTTCTGTCACATAGTGATCGTAACTTTTCCCATATTCTGTGTCCAGAGCTTCACATCCCAACAGCACATGATGTACCGTCTTTATCTACTTGGTGCAAAATCTGTACCTACACTTTTCCCGCGGGATGCCTCCGTACATTCGTAGACGGGCCTATGTTTAACTGCATGCATGTAACAAATCTACTTAATTTCATGCTTGTCAATTTAACTAGATGGGCCTGGGGTTCATTAAGAGGAATCCCTGTTTTATATATTCCCGATACCTTTGTTTTGTATTAAGTTGTTCTGCGTTTTCGACCTTGTCATAATATATTGATTTTGCTCTAAGCATCACTTTGAATTGTTCTGTTTTCCCCTCACTCGGCAATTCAAATATTCAGACTGCATAGGTGATCCAGTGCAGTGTTGCTTAGTTCTACATGTGCCAAGTTTCTCCTGGTTTTGTCAGTTCCATTTATTAACCAGTTGGTATGTTCCAGCAAGGAGTTTCTTAGCGTTTGGCCGCCTTCCATTTTGTATGTTGAACCAATATATAATAACCTTCGAGCAATTTTCCAACACAATAAAAGGGAGGTTAATCCTAGTTCCAAGCACAAGGCCTCGACTGGCACTGCCTGTGGAACTCCTATTATTGACCATAGGAGTTTCCCCTCTAGTTGATCCAGTCAATGTATGTGCTGTAACAGGAGGGTTTCTAGAGCATACATTATTGCAGGTATTGCGCTTTTCACATTTGCTTCATGCAGTGCTTCCACACTGCTACCAGACTTTTAGACCTAGCTTTTAATAATTTGCCATCTTCCTATAATCTTCGTCTGTACTAGATCCCTGTCTGTGTGCGTATTAGGTGTCGCAAATATTGGACTACCTAGGTAGATGTAAGATTCTTCCTCTTCCAATTTGATTACACCCAGGAACTGATTATTATAAATGTTTTGCTTCCCTCCCAAAATCATGATTTTTCGATTTGCGCTGGTTGATCTTTAACCCATTAATGTTTGCAAGTTTTTTCTAGTCAATCCAAGGCCCTCTGGGGTCTATTGGCGTTTTGGTCCATGAAGATTGTGTCTGCATAACAGAGATGAGGAACCGGTTCACCCGCTAGCTTAAATAGAAAGTTCAAACATTCCTTAAAGTATTCACACAAACCACTTGCATACAAGTTATAAAGAGTTTGGGCTAGAACACAACCTTGTTTAAGGCCTAGGTTTGTGGCAATCTGTTGTCATCATCCCCTCCTGGAAAGTTCTCACCACTAAATTTGTCTCCGTATATAGTTCTCTGATAAAGTACAATAAGAAGGGGTCTATTCCCCCAGGCCTCCAGTTTTGCCCAGAGTCGATTTCTAATACAGTGGCCCCAGAGTAGTCCACAAATGCCACATATAATCTGGCCCCTGGGGTTTTCATAATCTCTGAATATGGGTGGTCAAATTGATTCTAGCAATGTATCGCACTGCCTCCTCAAACTAGTTTGGCTCATGTTCAGGATTCCCTTGCTCTTAATCATCTATTAATCTCTTAGCAAAAGATTATTTTTATTTTATGTATTTATATAGCGCTGCAACCCACAGGCATCAAAGTGCTTACGATGAGACAGAGTACTTAGTGACAGGACAACAGAGATGAAGGTTAGAGTATGAAGTCTGTACTAGGGATTTTGATTATATTTGAGAGCTGTGTCTTAAGTTTCTTCCGGAAAAATTAAGTAATTTGTTTCGGTTCTTAAGTTCAGGGGTAGCTCTTTCCATTTGGTGGTAGCCTTAATAGCAAAAGATCTACCTAGGCCATTTGTTCTTGTGGGGTTTAGACATAGGTGTCCTTTCTTACTAGATCTCGGGTTACGGTTTGGCTCATACCAGGAGAATTGCTTCTTTAGATATTCAGGAGCCTTTCCGTGGAGGCAGCGGTGGACTAGTGTTAAAGATGTGGAAGAGTATTTGGTCTTCCATGGCGAGCCAATGGAGGTCCCTCCTCTCACCTGTAATGTGTTCTCTTCTATTTTTGCCAGTTGTTCTTATGGCCTTGTTTTTAAAATATATGACATTGTTTTATGTTCTTAATGCTGGCTCCCAGTAAGAGAGCATTTCCATAGTACAGTCTAGAGATGATGGTGGCCTTGGCTATTATACTATTTTGTTTGTTGAGCAAAGGTCTGATGTTTCTGAGTAGTCTTTGGTGGTACTGACAATTTCTTTTGAGTTAGGCAACTTGAGCCTCTAGCCCCAGTGTTACCTGTAGGTAGATGGCCAGCATTTTTACTTTTTCTGAAACTTTGATTACCGTCTCTTTGATTTCAAACGATGAAGAGGCAGTGCCTGGCTTTTTTTTGGCGCCCGTGGGGCCAAAAATCAAGAGCTCAGTTTTGGTGCCATTTAGGCACATCCAATTCGCCTTCATCCACTGTCTTGGCTGTAGTTCCCGCTGAGCTCTAGTATCAATTGCGTATTGTCGATGAAGTTGGTAAGAAATACGCCTAGTTGTGTTAGCAATGTGCATAAGCAACGCAAGTACAGGTTGAAGAGCAACGGGGAGAAGCTTGCCCCCTGTGCGACACCGCAGTCTACAGGCCTAGTTGAGGAGGTATGTTCGCCCCATATAATCTTTGAATGTCTTTCTTGGAGGAAGGATTAGAAAATATTTGACTGCTTGCATCCAAATATTTGATTGCCAGCATCATGTAGTCGCTTGGGCATTCTCGGACTCGACTCCCTTCTTATGTCAGGCTGAGACTTGGTGAATTTTTCTGCAGAAGCTGCTGAACCTCAACAGTCCCTCAAGAGCATTATGCACTCAGCTACTAGACAAAACATCTGATCACGGTACACCACAGGGGTAAAAGGGAAGTGGATAAAATAAAAAAACACAGTTCACTTACTGGCTACTTCGCCGGAATCTGTATAGTAGAGATGAAAAAGAAATCTTGCCACATTACCATCTGCACCCTTCTCTCAATTGCCCATTTATCCCCCAAACTCTTTAAAACAAATAAATACCTGGCACTCCTCTGCGAACTGCCCAGGGGGCGTTTTAATGTGAATTAAGAAACTTGACTTTCTTATTAGATTTGCAACTTCAGAAATTCCAACACTGAATGCTTGAGCCTTCTTTATTGAAGGAAATGGGTTACAAGCTTGTTTGTTCCTTAAACTGTTCAAACACTGTTTGTGCTCTCATAAACAAAGTGCATTCACTAACTTAAGCATCTTTACTGCAAAACTGCTTGAGTAAAAAAAGAAAAAACAAATAAGAATTCTTCAACTTTGAGTTTCTTCACTGCTGATTGCCTTGATGAAAAAAACTGAAGTTTTGGTTTGTTTTGCTGAAAATTCCTTGTTATAATTGGTTATTTATAACGCGCTTAATACCTCAAGGTTTCTAAGCGCGGACCCGAGGATCGAACCTGTGTTGCTCCACCTTATCTTACTTCCATGGTGATCGCATTGCCCCTGAGCATCCTGATTTGCATGCTCAGTCTCACTACTGAAAGATCTCTTTAAAGAGTACTGTGTACTATTGCTGCACTACTCGAACTCGCAATGTCTCCAGTGTTACGTAAGCAAAAAGTCACTGTGCTATCCGTGCAAGAAAACGCTCATTGCCTAAGGGGATCAGAGTCTAGAACTGTCCTTGCGCTATGCGCTGCTAGTTTAAATGCGGGTGCCAGCTGTGGGAACCATGAAATGGTTCTGAGTAACTTGGCGTTCGGAAAGCTTTCAGCATAGGAAAGCCGACTCGCGAGTGCACGTTCCTTAGCAACCGAACATCACACAGAACGGTCCTTTCCTTTAAAATGTTTGTCAACAAAACAAACATCATCTCCCAAAAACGAGGCTCACTTTAGACTATAAAGCGCCAGCCCTATATAGTCAAATTCACCTTTGTTTAAAGAAAACCGAACTGTAAAATAGTCCAGTATAAATATATAACAGAACTCCAGTAGAACTGTCTCTTAAATCCGAAGAACAAGTAAAGATTCACTTAGCTTTACACTGGTAACCTGAAGACATAATCTGCAACCTGTTTAACTCCTTTCCTGTTTTATTCTTGCATTTCTTCTCTCCATATGTTTTCCCCCAAAAGGATGAGGCCTAGTTTCCTGGAGCTCCTGACTTTCATTACAATGAAAGGCAGTTTAGAATGTCCACCCAATGCTATTTATCTCTCCCCAGCCAATCAGGGTGCTAGGAGAGAATCACTGTCTTGGCTTGGAAGTTTGTCCACACACTGCATAGATTCAGTTAAGGTCAAACAAATGGACACCAACAACAGAGAGAAAACACCTTTCTGGAGCACAAGGAAACCTGACATTACATACTGCAATGAGGAGAGGATTCCCAACTCTCTGGAATCACTGCACTTTTCTATATGGTTTTGAAAGCAGTGAAGAGAAATTTTGCCCATATCCAAGTCTCTTGTTTATGATGGGCATATTATCGGATGTGCTGCTCTAGAGGCTTTAGATCTTGATGTTATCTGTTGGATATTTTCTAAGTCAAAGTCCAGGCACCCTGGACCTCTTCCCACTTTTGTACTAACTTTTTGTTCAACCATATTCAGTTCTTTTTGGTAATTCACTTTGATATGTCGGACCCTGGTTTCGTCAGAAATGTTAATCAGTTCTTGAGGTTTTTCCATTGGTATGTGGGTACGATCTAACTGCCAATAGTTTCGTATTATTTGCCCTTATTCTATAAATCATTTTCCAGTTATTTGAATTTGTTGCATTTTTTATTTTGCCTAATGCTTGCTTTATATTTCATTCTCAATTTTTCAAAGCTGTGATTGCTTTTTCCCTCATATATACGAACAATTTCTCTCTATCAATCTGCACTCTCTATGGAGTTCCTTTTTAAATTGTTTGCTGTTGCGTCATAATCCTTGCCATTACTATCTGGTATATAGTGTTCTTTTGTCCATTTTAACTATCGATTTTCTGCACCACCATAGGTAGCGTCTGTAGATCACTCTTTTGTGGCAGGCCCATCTCCGTTGCCTCAAGCAAGATTTGATTTGCCAGCACCATGTTTGAGGCCGTCAACTGTATTCTATTTCCCTGTGGATTCACTGTGGCGAAGGCCGTCAAGGGCTTATTATTCACCACCCTCTGATCTATCATGGCTGAGAGTGTAGCATGATCACTTAGATTGTTAAATGTGATCTCGCATGTAGAATTCCGCACCTTGAGAATAGTAGACCTGAAGATTGCATGTAGGCATGAGGATTGTCCTCTAGCCCTCAGTGTGTTGCAGTTCCAGATATCGGATATGTCACAAGACGGTTTATAGTCATTCCAGCGACAGCCAAGCATCTAATGCCATACCAAGTAAGAAAATGCATTTTTTTCTTTTATTTTTCATTTTTAATGTGGGGTCCCCCAACCCACCTATTTTTATTAAACTAAACCCTTTGCCATCTAAAAAATGCATTGGATTTTTTTTTTTTTTTTAGATGCTTTTTTGATGTTGTTACTGGTATGGCTATTGATGCTTTGGTTGTCGCTGCAATGACCGGATATCCATGAGCCTCTATCAGGTACACTTCAAAGGCACTGAGAGCCATCACCCATTTCGGATGGATTGTGTCCTCCCACGTATTCCTCATCTTAGATATATTCGCCAGCTTGCTGCTTCTTCGGAAATAATTTTCGCCAGAGGGCGCTGTGCTCGAGGCCGCGTAGCTTGGTCCCTCGAAGGCTGCTGTCGAGCGTCGATGTCATCCGTCGTATAAAGGGCTCGATCTGTGCCCGTTGGATTCAGTTACGTTTTTCCGAGCTTCTGCTTTGTGTATCGAAACGGCATGTCAGTTTTCTCATCGAGAAATGTCTTCTTACTCAACTCCGACAACACCCAAGACGGGTTTTAAAAGTCTGAAATGTGGAAGAAAGATGTCCATTATGGATCCTCAACGCAACTGTCTTTGTTGCCTTAGTCCTGATCACCGAGTCGACGAGTGCAGGTCATGACAGGCGATGTCGAACAAGGCTCTTAAGGAACGCCAAGGTAAGCTAGCGGTAAGAGTCTTTCAAGTCAGCAAAAAGACTACAAGACTCGGGAGAATGGCGAAAAAAATCTCGTCATGAGTCGAGGCGATCGAGGTTGAAAAGCCGCTCGAGGAAGTCCTCTTCATCGAAAAAATCAAAAAAGCAACGTCATATATCCTCTTCTTCCTCGCCCGACAGAAGGTTAATTTCTTGTCCTTCTAAACATGATTCCCCCCAAAAATGGGAGCCCTTTAGGGCTTCAATGCTAAACATTTTTGAGAAGGTGGCCCAAACCCCTTAAAGTTGTGTGAAGAGCATGCCCCGGTCCACTCTAGAAGTGACAGAGAAATCTAAAACGACTCACACTAAATCCGACTAAAAGTCAAGGGCGTCCTCTGACTATGATTCTCCAGCGCCTCATGATACTGTACAGAAACCTTTGGTGCATAAATCGAGGTTGCCAGAGGACAAAATGGCGACATCATCGTCAAAGTCAGCTATCGACTCGACACGTCCTTCGGCGACTTCGTCGAAGCCGAAAATGGCATCGATGCCTTTGTCCTCGGCGTCGAAGCCTTACTCGACATCGAAGCCCTCCTCTATGACCTTGGGGATTCTTTTGAGCATATCGAAGCCATCGTCTATTCCTTTAACGCCTTTGTCGGGGAAATCTTTTATACCGGTTCCCAAGATGACAACTATGGCTAAATCTAGGTCTATGCCACCTTTTCCAGGAAAAAATGTTCCACCCTCAGCCCAGGCAGGAATCTTTTTTAATCCATGTCTATTTCTAAAGAACAAACCTCTGATGAGGAAATTACATCAGCTGGTGTTCGATTTGGGACAAGAGAAGTCCCTGAGGAACTAGTAGATCATAATTCAAAAATGACAGACCTTTGACTGCCTACAATGGGCCAGTGGCCTAGATACCTCACCTGAGGTAGAATTTGTAAGACCTGACCCCGCTCACCATGCTGAAACGGTGTATAGGAACCTCATGGGAAGAGTGATAGATTTTATGGGGTGGAAGTCGGTGTCTCCAAGATCTGACCAGGACGACTTAACTGATATTATTGATGAAGGACCTCAGAAAGACCCAGTCCTTCCTTTCTACAATGCTCTTCAAAAGAGTTATGACACATTGGGAGACCCCTGAGTCTTTACCAGCTGTAAAAAAGAAATGTGTGTAGGAACGTATAAACCTGCTCCTTCGGGTCCATAATATTTGTCAAAACACCCTTCACGTGAAAGCTTGGTGCAAATAGACAATCGGCTTATCCCTCCATGTCCCCTGACAGGGACAACAAAAAGATTGACACCTGGGCGAGGAAAGCTTTTACTTCCGGTAGTATGGCCCTTAAATCTACTAATGTGACTTGTACAGTAGCTAGATTTACTTACACCCTGTGGAGCTGTTCAGATGCAGCAGCTGATCACTTCTCAGAGGGTGAGGAGCGGAATGGTTTCCTGGCGATACTAAAGGATCGGAAAGAGGCTATGGAGGAGTGCCTCAAGTCAGGACTGGATACTGCAGAGAGAATAAGCATATCCATGGCATCTAGCGCAGTCTTGCGTAGATTCAAATGGCTAAGGAAATCTGGCTTTGCATCTGATGTACAGTCCAGATTACTTAATATGCCCTTTGACGGCTTGAGGTTGTTTGGCAGCAAGGCGGACGAGAGCTTGGAGAAGCTGCAGACCTCGAAAGCGGCTGCAAAATCACTCAGCGCCGCTATAAGGCAACCTCAGCAACACTCTTTACGCAAGCTCATCTTCCTGGAAGAGTCACCCGTTTCGCTTCTATTCCTCTTTTGGAAAAGGGAGAGGGCAGGCCAGTCAGAGAGGGCAACAGAGAAAACCCTTTTGTGGTGGAAAAGGGAGAGGCGCTAGATTAGCCACAGCAGCGGCTACTACCTCCTCAGCCACTGCTCCAGCCGCTGCAAAGCCACTTTGAGGTCTTAGCCCACAAAACCACAGTTTGAGGCAGAATCACTCAGTATCTGGACGAATAGCAGGGCATTACGTCAGATACCTGGGCACTGGAGATAGTGACCCATGGTTACTGTCTTCCTTTTCATCAAAGACCTCAAGATCATCCACCGGGAGCCAACTCTGTCAAAATTCCAGACCTGCTCCTTGTGCAGGAGATTTTAACCCTGCTAGAGAAAGGTGCAATAGAACATGTACCTGTAGCGGAGGAACAAGGGTTGGTACTCCCCTTATTTTCTCATTCCCGCAAAGGACAGTGGATTGAGACCCATCTTGGACCTGAGGAATTTGTTCAAATTTCTCAAGGAGGACAAGTTCATGATGGTGACCCTTTCTCAGATCCTTCAGGCTCTTCAGCTTCAGGACTGGCTAGTTTCATTGGTCCTCCAGGATGCTTACTTTCATGTGCCAATCCATCCCCAACACAGAGTACCTGAGGTTTGCAATTGGTGGATCTCACTATCAGTTTCGAGTTCTGCCATTTGGGCTGACATCCGCCCCAAGGGTCTTCACCAAGCTAATGGCGGTGGTGGCAGTGAGTCTCAGGAGGGAGGGTATTCACATCTACCCTTATCTGGACGATTGGCTAATCAGGGCAAGTTCACCCAAACGGGCCCAGGAACATCTAGCCATGACCTTTCACTTCGTACACAAACTGGGCTTCTCCCTCAATTACAAGAAGTCGCAAATGATTCTGAGCCAAAGACTCCAATTCATCAGAGCGGTCTTGGACACCACCTCAGGGAAAGCCTTGCCTCCCGAGGAAAGAGCTCATCACATTCTGCAGATGGTAGCAAAGTTTCAAAATGCCCAACATCTACCGGCGTTCGACTTCCTAAGGTTGCTAAGCCTCATGGCATCCTGCATTTTTCTGGTGCCAGTAGCTCGACTGAGAATGAGATCCCTGCAATGAGCCCTCAGGACTCAATGGCCCCAGTTTTCCGGGGAGATGTCAGATCTTCTACAAGTCTCGTCCAAGGTGGCTCAAGATCTCCTGTGGTGGGCTCGCAAGGAGAATATCCTCAAGGGGGAACCTTTTTGGAAACCATGGCCAGAGAGAACTGTAGTGACGGACGCCTCGTCACGGGGTGGGGAGCCCACACCAACGATCTGACAATCGGCGGTCTTTGGTCTCCATCGGCGGCCAAACTACACATCAACCTTTTGGAGCTGAGGACAACCAGACTAGCGCTGAAGGCTTTTCTGCCCTCTGTACACGGAAAGAATGTCCTGATAATGGCGGACAACATGGTGGCCATGTACTAACAAAAGAGGAGGCGTAGGATCACTTCCACTGTGCAGAGAGACAATGCAGCTCTGGTTCTGGGCAATGCAAGAAGGAATCTCCATCGACAGTTCATCTTGCCGGAGACCTGAACACGGCGGCGGACGCTTTGAGCAGGCAGAGCACAATCTCCCACGAGTGGGAGCTAGCTCAGGAAGCCCTTCAAGAGATCTTCACACTTTGGGGAACCCCTCAAGTAGATCTGTTCGCGACCGGGGTAAACCGGAAGTGCGAAGTGGATTGTTCAAGGGAATTTCCCCCAAGAGGAGCTCTAGGTGACGCGTTTGTAGTGGACTGGGCATTTCCACTACTGTACGCGTTTCCCCCAGTTCCCGTTATTCCTCATGTGATCAGGAGGTTGAGAAAGTTCAGGAAAACCATGATCCTAATTGCCCCGGACTGGGCCAGGAGGACGTGGTACCCGGACCTTCTGGACATGTCCATCTGCCCATTAACGAGGGGGGTCCTGGAAGTCCCTCTGCCAGGCATTAGTCCTGGTTACGAGTGACTTAACCAGAGTCTTTAGCTCACTATCTTTCACAGAGAAGAAATATCCCAAACATGGCAGTCTTTGTCCTGCCCTGGGGCAGTCCAGCACCAAAATGCTAGGCAATTCTCCTCTGAACAAGAGTACCAACAGAAACCCCAGACACGTGTTTTGGTCTGGTTGGACCTCATCAGCAGGGTGGATCTGTGCCTCTCTAAGAATAGTGAGCAAGGGGTCCAAGTCTGGATTCCCCTAGTAACTTAGGGTAAGACCCAAAGTTACTTAAATATGCAAATTAACAAGGGGGGTCCTGGGAGTCCCTCTGCCAGACATTAGTGCTTGTTACGAGAGACTTACCCAGAGTCTTTAGCTCACTATCTTTCTTAGAGCGGCACAGATCCACCCTACTGATGAGGTCCAACCAGACCGAAACACGTGTCTGGGGTTTCTGTTGGTACTCTTGTTCAGAGGAGAATTACCTAGCATTTCGGTGCTGGACTGCCCCAGGGCAGGACAAAGACTGATATGTTTGGGATATTTCTACTCTGTGAAAGATAGTGAGCTAAAGACTCTGGGTAAGTCTGTCGTAACCAGGACGAATGTCTGGCAGAGGGACTCCCAGGACCCCCTTGTTAATTTGCATCTGCCCTCCAATACGTCTTCCACAAAAAGGATCTTCTCTCGCAAGAAGGTCGGGTTCTCCATCCAGAGGTCAAGACACTCAACCTTCACGCTTGGCTTCTGAGAGGTTGAGATATAAGGATTGGGACCTTCCGGATGACGTTAGAGATTTTGCTTTCGGCCAGAAACAAAATCCTTATGCCGGTGTGGTTGGAAGAAATTCAGTAACTGGTGCAGGGATAAGAATGTGGATCCTTTTCAATGTACCACTCCCATGGTGCTTTCCTTTCTATCAGATTTAGCCAACTCGGGGCTCCACGTTGGAACTATTAAAGGATATTTGGCAGCGCTATCTATCTTCAAGCGCTACTCAGAAGTTTCATATTTTAAAAAGCCTTTAGTTATCCAATTTCTTAAAGGGTTAACAAATGTGTTCCATCCTACACCTTTCCAAGTTCCCTTTTGGGATTTAAATTTAGTTTTAAAGTTTGTGTGCCCCTTTTGGAGCCTTTACATTTTTGTCCTTTAAGGCTCATAACTTTAAAAACTGTTTTACTAGTGGCTCTAACGTCAGCCCGCAGGGTGAGTGAGTTGCAGGCGCTCTCTTGAAGCCTCCTCACACGATTTTCCACAAGGATAAAGTTGTTTTAAAGGTTAAGCCTTTTTTCCTACCTAAAATAGTTTCAGATTTCCATCTGTCACAGAAGCTCACTTTACCGTCCTTTTATCCTCCTCCGCACGCTAGTAAAGAGGAGGAAAGATTCCACAGACTAGGTCCTAAAAGGGCCCTCAGTTTCTACATATCTAGAGTGGAAAGATTTAGACAAACTTATCAGTTATTTGTCAGTTACACTGGACACAAATTGGGCCTTGGTGTGTCCAAACAAACCTTATCCAGATGGATAATCCTAGCAATATCTGAATGTTACAAATTGCCTGGGAAGGAGCCACCATATGGTTTAAGGGCTTATTCAACCAGGGGCATAGCAACTTCCACGGCGCTTCAGAGGGGTATCCCAGTGCAGGACATTTGTGCTGCAGACACTTGGTCATCAATGCACACTTTTGCAAAACATTGTTTAGATACCACTTCTTACCAAGGAGGCATTTTTGCAAAAGCCGTTCTTCATTCAGTGCATAATTAAAAAAAAACTATGGTACTCCCTCCTCCAAATTAACAACTGCTGTGGGAGTCTATCTAAGATGAGGAATACGTGGGAGGACACAATCCATTCGAAGAACAAGTTACTTACCAACTGTAACATTCTTTTGACTGGATGTTCCTCCCACGTATCCCTCATCGACCCTCCAAACCTACCCCTCCGTACAGTTTTTATGCTTTTTGCACTTGTACTTCCTTAAGAGCCTGACATCTGCTGCCACAAAATACAACTGATGCGACCATTAACATCGAAAACAGAACTGAATCCAACGGGCGGGGATCGAGCCCTTTATACGACGGATGAAAAAAAAATCCTGAAGAAGCAGCAAGCTGGCGAATATATCTAAGATGAGGAATACGTGGGAGGAACATCCAGTCGAAAGAATGTTGCAGTTGGTAAGTAACTTGTTTCCTTTTTCCATTAGGGCGGTTGGTCTCTCAGAGCAAGAGCTAATTACCCTGGATGACTTACCATCTCCTCCACCACAGAGCTCCATTTCTTCCTGAGGGGCACAGTGGGCATTGAAATAATAGCATCTCTTTCACCCCCCCTTATCCTTCCTCCACCCAGATTTTAAGTATCTTCTATATTTTTTCAAGCACCTCCAAGGTAATACAGTTCTCTGGGGGAATCATATAATGTAATAATCAATGTCTTGCTGTTTGTTGTGGGAAATCTGCTGATCACAGCTGCCATAAAGTATTTTGAATGGGTAGTGCTCTTATAAGGTGTAATCTCAAGCTGCATTGACGCTCCTATACACAAGCTGCCATACGGGCAACCTTCTCTTACTTTTTTGCCGTTTGCATAAGTAGAGAAAAGCCACTTATCAATAATCCTTGGCGTGCCCATGTTGCTTGTAGCACAAATATATCTGCGTCACTCACAATTGTTTGCCCTTCAGGATTCGCCATGAAGCAGTTGAAACCCCTAGTGTTTCAGGATAGGAAATTCAACAAATTAGCTTGTTTCCTTCGGTCAATTGTAGATGCTTTGTGCCAGCCTTCCTTGGCAATCATTAGTGTACTCTTCCCAACCTCCTTGTCTTTGGTGTTGCAGGTTCTGCAGGATTCCCAGAAGTTCATAGGCCTCTGTGTTCACCTGCATCTGAAATTCCATTTGTGCAAAGCATTCAGAGTAATGGGCCAGACAGAGTCAGTGCAATAATGGGAGATATGAAGGTTAGAATTGCCCAATTTGAGCTGCTTCCCATTCTAGAAGTTCCACTTTTTGGATGTCTCTCGATGTGATTATTCTCAAATCAGGAAATGGGTCTGTCATTTGGAGGAGGTTGGAACAACATTGGAATTAGCTATTTGAAGTAGCAACTTCTGTAAGGAATAATGCTTCTCGCGTGAGCCAAGCATTTTGTTGAGGGTGTCATGTCGACTTTTACCCCTTAGCTCCCATTCTTGAATACAAGGTTTCACTCCCATTCTCATGTTCCCATTGAGTCGCTGATAAGGTTGCTCCAATAGGGTTTCTACTTGTGGCTGTGGCAACCTGTCTTGGATCTTCATTAGCCTTATTGACAGGCTGTCCTCTGGTTAAGTGTATCCCTTTTTATAGATGTTGGGGCCGACATCCGCTCCCCAGTTAATTCCTTAGCCCTTTCATACCTCGTATTTTCCAATATCTTTTCTGGCTTGCCTAGTTTACACCATTTGTTTGTTTTTCTTTTGCTAGGAATCCATTTCCCTTTGCTCTTCTTTGATTGTGTTAGTATATAGCAATCCCTTTCCTCTATGCATTGTAACTCTTTATTTTTTATTTTTTTAAACACTTTATTTATAATTTCCACGAAATACACTACAACCATGCATTGATTCAGAAGAATAAATGATTACAGTAAAACTACAAAAGGAAATAAATATGCAATACTAAAGTAAAGAACCAACATATTAATTCTAAATCTAAATACCAAACTTAGATTCTCTAAAGTACCATGAAACAATACAAACCAACAATACAACAAGATAAATCAGGACAAAGGACAATACATAAAACACACTCCCACATCCCAACCCCCCATTATTTGATAAATAAACACATACAACTCATAACTTGACATACAATCATCCACTCCCATAAAAATCATTGAAAGGTCCCCAAATTTCCTCATATACTGTTGCTTTTCTGCTGCCTACATAGTAAGCATTTCTCATACTTTGAAATAATCTTCATATCACATAGCCAACCCTCCATAAGAGGCTTCTTCCTCGTTTTCCAGACCTTCAACGCCTGTCTGATAGCCACCAGTAAGCTTGTATTAATCCATTTCTAGTTACATAAGCAATATTGTGCCCACATCTTGGAGATAGCAAAAGCACAGATAAAGGGTGCGGCGGAAAATTGATGGTCCAAATCGCATCAATCCTGTCCAACACCTATTTCCAATAGCCCTTCACCTTATCATAGTACCACAACATGTGCAACAGAGAACCCTTCTCGTTCCGACACCCCCAGCAAACCTCATTCTCCATCAATCCAAGACCATACATACGAAGCGGAGTCCAATAAACTTTACCCAACACCCTTTGAATATAACGCAAGTTTAAGTCAATTTTCACCTTGACCGGGACCTTCCAAATGTGTTCCCACTCTTCCACCGAAATGTCATTGCCCAACTCTTCAGACCATTTCAGTCTCGGCTTCTCCCATGAGGCCAACCAAGCACTCTCCAAAGGTATAAAGTTCATGAAATCTGACACTTTCAGCTGCGTCACAGTAAACAATCCAGACACCTCTGGCTTTTGCAAAAACCTTGAACCGAACATCTGTCGCCGTTCAGAAAGCAAATCCTTCAATAATCCATACCTTCCCTGTTCCCTCCTACTTAGTCCATATTATTACTCAGAACATCAAAGGAGACCTCTCCTCATCATTCCAGACATCTCCAATCATCAAAATACCCCTATTACGCCAACTTCTCCAATGCAGCATTTTATTATTAACCTGCAACCCAGGATTACACCATAAAGAAGCTTATTTATATGTATATGCAACCCCTGACCATTATCTGTTATCAACGAGACCAGTGCATCCTTTGTAACAGCAATTGATTTCAGAGTTGTTGCCTGTCGAGGCAATTTTCCCAGAGAGTATAAACTCTTCACATTGTATGGATGCAACATTTCTCAATTCGCACCCACCAAGGAGCAAAGTCCAAATCATCATTTAAGAAAATAAACCATTTCTTAAGAAACCCTTACAATGGCTCCCTAGGATGGGATAACCAAACCCACCATCACAAACCTTTCGAACCATAATATAATGTGGGATCCTAGCTCTCTTCCCAACACCCCACAAAAATTCTTGAAAGACTTTATCAATACGCCCTAATATTTTCGTCGTGAACTGTAGTGGAATAGATTGTATGAGATATAAAACCTTAGGAAGCAGCACCATTTTAATTGCATTAACTTTTGCCCAAATACTTAAGATAGTACAACGCCACTTCCTAATGTCTCTTTGGAGAGCGTCTATTATTTTATTCACATTTACTCAACCAGCTTATTAACATCTCGAACCAGATAAATACCTAAATACTTGACACAATTCCTTTCCCATTTGCAATCGCATCACCAATAACTGATCACAATTAAGATTAACACTCAGTGGAAAAACTACTGATTTCCCCCAATTGATTTTGTAGCCAGACAACTTCCCTACTTCCTCAATCATATTCTTCAAAATAGGTCCACCTTCCCTTGGATCATTCAGTATTACCACCACATCATCCGCAAATGCCAAGACTTTAATTTCCCCACCCCCTACACACAACCCTTTAATTTCAATATTCTGTCTGATATAGGGCAACAAGGGCTCCAGAACTAAATTAAAAAGGAAAGGAGACCGGGAACAGCCTTGTCTTGTACCTCTAATCAATAGAAAGGGATCCGAATATCCCCCCATTCACCCAGACCCTGGCTGATAAACCTGATTGCAGAGCCCCAATAGCATTGATAAGTAGTGGTCCAAATCCCATCTTCACCAGAGTATAATTTCGAAATGTCCAATTAACTCTGTCAAAAGCCTTTTCGGCATCCAAAAAAAGAACAAAGTCTCACTAACTGCAGATTCCGGCAAGTTCATAATATCTAAAAGAGTCCTAATGTTGTCATATCCATGTCTTTGTCTCATAAAACCCACCTGTGCCCTATCAATCAGCCCTCCCATATGTTTATCTAGCCTATTCGCCAATATCTTAGAAAAAATCTTCATGTCCACATTTAGTAATGAGATAGGACGATAATTGCAGCAATGGGCCGCATCCTTCCCTGGTTTTGGAACAACCGTTACAACAGTTTCCCTCATTGATGGACACAAAATACCTTCCATTAAAAATCTATTGTACAACTCACACAATTCTGGTGCTAGCTGCACATCAAAACATTTATAAAATTCAGTAGATAACCCATCTATACCTGGAGATTTTCCATCATGTAAACCACCAATTGCTAACAATACTTCTGACACAGAAGTTGGTGCGTCAAGCAAAGTTCTGCCTTCCTCAGACAAAGATTGTCAGACCTTGCTCCTTCCAGGCGTAGAGGCAGCACAAACGCAGCTAGAACGCCTCCCTCCCCGTTAGGTCGCAGCACCTGGAGATGGACAGCACAGGAAACCTTGACCCTTCGGGGAAAGAGGGTTAGGGTCCGTTGGTTGGATAGGTAAGGTAGTTAGGAACACCGGGAAAAGGTTTAGGCAGAGGTTCTGGATGGGAAGGGGGATGTCGGGTTACATGCTCCTTGACTCCTTTGAAACTCCGCCCATGCACTCCTGCTCTCACCTCTCACTCTTTCCTGAATGCTTAAGTTCACCTCGGGCCTTTGTACTGGAGCCCTAACCAGGATATCACAAGTACACATTGGCTGCGGATTTACCCCACATTACAGCATGCGGAATTCCAAGACTGCATTACTTCATACAGTCTCTGTAGCAATTGCCCACCTGCCCTCCCACACCTGCATTCACTTCATGCAGTGCCAATAAGGTTTTGCCCAAAACTATAAGGTACTTAGCTTCGTTTTTCAGCATGAGTTTTCTGGCCTTTTCGTGTTGATTGGCCACGAACTTCTCCCAGATCTCCTGTCTCTCTGCAAGAGCAAAACTAGAGTCAATAACTGTGTGCGCTGTGCGCGTGATTGATTAGTTTCAGAATACCCTGCACGGCGAGAAGCGCCGGTCCGGAGTCATGCGACTCTACTGTTAATCGTATTAAACATGCGGGCGTTGTTAGTTCGAGTCTCATGCGTGATTAGGGACTTTTGAACTGCTAGCGTTCCCTGCAGGAGTTTTGGCGCTCCGGCTCGCGGTGGGCTGGTGAGCCTCTGCGCCGTTTCGCTGCGTGACCCCCCCTCGGGTAAGTAAAGCAAGGTAAGGCTTGGTACTTATCTCTGCCTTGTACGCGGGGCCTGGGGTTTTGCAGGCATCGGGCGGAATCGCCCCGCGTACGCTTGCCTCCGGAGCTCCTGAAAACACGTCCTTCCAGGACGCCGGTCAGGATTGCGAGCGGCTCCCCACGGGCACGGCTCGCGCATGCGCGCTGATGCGGGCGCGGTCAGGGGCGTGGCAGTCCTCCCTTGAGCAGGCCCAAGCAGCGAGCGGCCTGCTGGGAAATGAAGTCCTCGGGCTGTTCTCCATCCCTGGACCACGGTCCTACAGAAAGGGTGGAGAACACGCCTGGAGTACTTGGTGGGGTGCTTTCTGGTTGCTTGCCCGCCCCCCAGGCCAACCATAAGGGCGTTTACCCCCAGACCTGCCCCAGCCCTGACAAAGATGGAACATCAATTTTTCCCAAAAATTCATCTAGATCTTGCAATTGTGGGGTAAGCTCATCAGTGTAGAATGCCATATAAAACAATCAAAAGCATTCCCCTATCTCTTTTCTCGTTACCACCACACCTTCAGAGCCCTCATCTATTTCACGCACATGGGACCTTTCCAAAAAACCCTTCAGTTTGTTTGCCAACAGTTACCCCCCGCCCCCTGATCTCCTCCTTCCCAATACCGTTGTCTCATATAAAACAAACCTTTCTCCATTTGAGATTCAATCTCTAGTTTCAGGGCATCCTTCACCACATTAGATTCTATTCTATCCTTATTACTATTTGTTAAAGCATACCTCTGTTGTACATTTTCCAAGATAGTCTCAAGTTCTAACAATTTTGCTTCCCCTTTTTTCCTCGCCCTAGCAGTCCAGCACATCAACTCCCCCCTAACGAAAGCTTTAAAGGAGTCCCAAACCATCAGACTATCTGACAAACCTTTATTATCAATAAAATAATTAGTAATGGAATCACACAATGCTTTGGGAGCTTGCTCATCTTTTAAAATAAAAGGCTCGAGTCTCCACCTACAATTTCCACGATTCCCGCCATCAAAATGTAGGTTAATTCTCACCACTGAGTGATCAGATATATTGAATTCCCCCATACTTGCCTCCACCACAGATTCCACTAATACATCAAACTAACATATAATCCAATCTCGAAAATGAATCATGTGCCGGGAAATAAAAAGAAAAATCTATATCTCTTGGATGTAAGTTCCTCCAAGTGTCTACAAGGTCATAGACATCTAAAAAGTCCTTAAATTCCTTGCTCGATTTTTGTCCATAAAAATTACACGCAGAGGATCTATCCCTTTTATAATTTAATATACAATTAAAGTCCCCTCCGAAGATAACAGATTCCCCTCTCATGTCGCATAACATTGCTTCTAAAGACGCAAAGAATCTACCACCATTAACACATGGACCATAATCCGAACCAACAGAGCAATTTCCACTCTTATTTTAAATCAATAAGACACAACCTTCCGTATCCATACTCACTCTCTCCACACTAACATTCAAACCCCTCCTGAACAGAATCCCCACCCCTCTAGATTTTGCTGTATGACAATTCAACAGTATCTTTGTATATTTTTAGAGTTAGTTAACAAATCTTCAGATCCCGACAGCAAATGTGTCTCTTGAAGAAAAACATCAACCTTATCTCTCCATATTTTGGACAACACCATTCTCCTTTTCTTAGCACAATTCAGACCCTTCACATTCCAGGTTCCAATTGACAAAGTCCCCATTACAATCTACATATATGTATTATCATGAATTGCATTCCACATCGGGCATAACCTCAATATATAGGAATCAATAGCACACGAACAGTACATATTCATGAATGGTAAGTGCGTTCCCAACATCTTGATATTTCTCCCCAGACACAACGGAGACCCCCAATACAAGAAACAGACAAGATATGAGATAATACAACCCTCCCAGACGGACAAACATAACAGCGACTGAATATTTGCTCTTGTCTTAGTCTTTTTGTTTTTCCTCACTTTCTTTGTACACCCCTTATGCTTGATAATTTGCAATGCTTCCTTCCTCGAAGACCTATTTCTCTGCCTGTCAGGGGAATTCTGAGCCACTCTCTTTCGATTTCATGTAAGAATTATCTTGCAACACCACTTAAAGATATACCTTTGCTTTGCAGTTCATTGCTTTGTTTCAGCGGTTCCCCTCCCTGGCTATTCGCCAGGATGATGTCCACTACTTGTGTCAAAATGAACTTGATATCTTTGTTCTTGCAAAAGGAGGTTGCATGTAGCATACACGGTGTCAATGATTGCTGTCAATGCCATACATTTAGCAATGCACAGATGTTCCTCTGTAAACAGCATTCATGTCTCCTAGATGGATTTGAACTCACTTGAGAAGGAATCCTCGGATGAGGATGAAACTAGTCCTTACAAGTCAGGGGTTTAGGAGAGATTTGTCCTCGGAGTGCACCCTTGCATAGACTCCTCCTGGTGGTGTGCATCAGGTGCCCTTGGTGTTAGATTAATGCATAGTTTCAACAGCGAATTATTGTCTATGGATGTAGAGAATGTCAGTGAGATTGTCTTCCTGCTCCACCGCGTTTGTGAATTAACTTATTACTTATAGGCTGAAAATGTGCTTTAATTTCAATGGAGCGTGGCGTCCTAGCCAAATTATTGTCCTCTTTGTTAGTCGCAGTCAATTTAGGGGCCTTAAATCGCGGTGCACTACTATTCTGTGTCGACTTGGATTTGTCATGGCAGCTCTGGTCTGCCCTCAAAACCTGGATTTTTGCATTAAGGGCTTTCCCACGACTCTCGGAGCCTGTCTGGTCAGGGTTTTCCCTGACAGCAGTGTGGTCATCTGGCCCCTCCTCCTTCCCCCCCTGCCGGTAATTGGGGCAGCAGGAGTTTACTCTGCAGTTTCCTACGTCCCTGTATCATAACAATTACAAACCCGCTATTCCGTGCACTTTTTGCTAGTTTATAAGATGGTGGTAGTTTGAGAATGGAGTATGACAGTCTCATACTGTGGTGTCTTATCAGAGCAAGCAGCCGTGCGAAGAAATGTTTGTAGTTCCGCAGTGGCAGCTCTTCTGCTATGCTCGCCCAGACAGCTACTCTGATCCACTCCGCTCCGCAATGTTTCGGGGTTGTTAGAATTTCTGCTCTGTCCTCCCCACACTAGTGAGTAAACAGACCTCTGCACACAGCGGGACTGTTCAGCCTGCCACTCTGATCTATTCCTATAATGATCCAGAGTCTATAATGGAAGGGGGTGCATGGGGGGAACCTCACCAGTCAAGGTAACTTGCCAATGGAATGTGTACAAGTCATAAAGATTCTATGCTTTTAAGCGTAGAACTATGGACCTCCTTTAAGCATTTTGAGGTAGTCATAATCGCCCTCTCATTCTTTGCCTTTCTCTTTCTACTAATATATTGATTTCTAAACTGCCACTGTGAATGTACAAACTAGCAATGCTGCCATAATTGCCTATGGCCAGCCGGGGTGTTCAATAAAATGGGATTTTATTGATAATGACAGAGTGCTCCCTAATGTAGATTCCATATTTATACCATCTCTCAAGGGTGAGTTCATGTATCCTGACATCCCGAACAAAGTAATTGTGAAATCTTATAACCTAATAATGTATTCAATCCATACCCATTTTATGAAAACTAGGGCACTAACTAGAAAAGGCAAACAAAAAAAACTCCCAGGTATGTGGAATGTAGAGTGGCTAAGGAACATCTTATCCAATGT
This sequence comes from Ambystoma mexicanum, assembly GCF_040938575.1. Lineage (NCBI taxonomy): Eukaryota > Metazoa > Chordata > Amphibia > Caudata > Ambystomatidae > Ambystoma > Ambystoma mexicanum. Next base: position 1,255,487,847 of record NC_090934.1, read on the forward strand.
GCCAGGAATATAAATGGTATAGGCAGAGCACCACTCCATACAGCTATAACGATCGGCTATGAAAGAAAAAGGGGCCTATGCATTATCCTTTTGGGGGGCCCTATTAAAAACTCAAAAAAAAAGAATTTTTAAAACTATAGGGCAACGTTTTGGCAAACGTTTGGATCTTGCATGGCAGAGGCGAGGAAACCCCAGCACTGTAATATACTGGAGAGTGCTTGGTACAAATTCTTTAAAGGCCGCTATTGTGAAACATGAGCCCATTTGAAACATCTGGCCTCTCCTGGGGTTGAAAATGATCAGGGTCATACTCCACTAGAGTTTAGTGTAAAGTATATTTGTACTGCCATCGAAGTAAATAAACACAATAAAGCCCAAGGACCTGAATAGGGAGAATCTGTGCTGCAACTGTATTGATGGGTTGCACATTTGATTACATTTTTCACTTAATGTGGTATGGCACTATTGGATGAAATGAGAATTTCATTCAGTACATCTATCCCATAAGGTGAGCAGAAGGTATATTTGGAAATAATGGCCGCCTTATTTTAGATAGGAGAGATACTGCCAACAAATGGGCCTTTTTGCATTTTTTTATTTAAATGCTTGTGACCCAGCCTTTTACACTAAACATGAAATACATGCACAATTTAAATACCATCTACTTAAACAATTTACAAAAATAATGCATTCCACTAAATTTAAAACGCATGATCCAATCTAAGAGAAAAACACCAATATAAAATCATGAGCACACATGATGGGTTTTAAATAAACACTGAATTAAATTAATAATTTAAAAAAAGCGTGCAATATCATACCATGACAGCTTCAAGCCTAATCTTGGCCAGGTGCACTGCTGAATACACAAGAGACTCTGCTCTGAAGAGCATATCCCAGAACTGGTTGAATCAAATCTGAATTTAAGATGACCTTTTTCATAATTCTCCCTCAGGGCCTTACACTGCATAGGTATGTGGTGAATAGTTTCTACGTCTGCTCCAGACAGGCAGCAACCCCTGCCCTCCCTCGGATACCCACCCATGCTCCCGTATTGGCTAGGACTGCCAAAATATCTAGCTGCAAGTATAGAATGAAGCAAATCTACAAGGGTTCGTACAGCTTAAACCGGTAACTCCTAGGAACATTTTCAAACCTGCCCTGCTGTGAAGAAACCACTTACTAGACGTTTGACCAGCCCGGCAAGAGACTGTACACAATCGTGGTCCCAGCTTTTGCTACTTAGTTTATACAAAAACATGGCACCTCAAGGTCAGTAGTACATTCCAGGCCACCCTCCTCACAGAGATGCAACAGTTCTCTCAAGGTCCTTAAACACATGCTCTGTGAATAACGCCTGGCATGTGCCTGTGTCTGGCTCAACAACGTGCACCCTACCGGGCCCGCGTATTCAGTTTTTACCCAGAATTTACAGACCGAAATCAACCAAAGTGAAACCGACTGCAGCCCCAGCTCTAACCTAACAGCCTCCAAAGGGACAGACGCAGGTAGACTTAGGAGGGATCGCAAGATTCTTGCTTCGATCCTGGCAGCCATTTCAAGGCCCTCTCCGGGAAAGCCTAGAAGGCAAACAGTATTCCTGATATAACAGAAGTTTTATATGCCAAATGTTTGGCCTCTTTACGGCGACCACTGCTAGAAGCTATTACCCTTCGGATTGCCAACCATTTATTCCGGGTCTTTGGTATAACATCGGTCAGTTAAGAGAAGGAAGAGGAAAGCTTAACAAGGATGCCTAGATATTTATAACCAGAGGTCTGTTCCACTTTCGTCGCCCCTAGACCCCATCTAAGGGGGCACCATAAGGCCATTTCCCCACAGTCATGTGTTTTCTAGATGCTTATACATGAATCATTTAATTCCACATACTGGCAGAGAGTACTTAACAAACGCTGTACACCTATAGCAGTCCTGCCCAAAATGTCTGCATAAGCTAAGCACACAATATCCTCCCCACCAAAAAGTGTGGGGTGATTCCGTGCCCCTCTCAAAAACTGCAAAATCAGCAATATGCAGATAATAAAGCAGGGGTGCCAAAACCTACCCCTGCTTTAGTCCCACATTAGTGAAGAAAAGGATCAGACAACACTCCCTCCTGTGACATTCTTAATCACACTTGTATCATTATATAGCTGACAAAATAACAAGGAAGGGTCAATCCCCCATTTCTCCAGGTCCGCCCATAATTGCCTTGTTGACAGTCAAAAGCCACACGGTTGTCCACACAACAGAAATACAAAGAGGACCCCTGTTCATCCATGCATGTCCGAAATTAAAGTAAGGAGAACCCAGATGGGGTGCGACACACTCGGGCCCTTTCTGAAACCTTTTTGGAAATTATGCAGCAAGTTCTGAGATAACAACCACTCCATGAGCATTTCCAATAGAAGGTTGGCAAAAACTTTCACACTGCAATCAAGCATTGCCAACAATCTAAAACATTCGGGCTCAGAACGGGATCCCTGCTTAAATATTGGAATTAGGATCGATTCTTGCCTTGATCATGGGATCTTGCCATTTTCTCAAATTTCAAGATACAATGTTTTCAATAGGCTAGCCCAAACAATAGGGTATTTTCTTAATCGCAGTTCATAACCCACCTGGGCCCATTGCCCGAGACATTTTCGACTTTAAAATAATGCCCTTTAAATCTGCCTCTCTAATATGTCTCCATGTTCCCACAAGGCCCTTGTGCCCAAGAATCGAGGCACTTTCCTTAGAGAGCCATTATTGCTCGTTTATAAAGGCTTGCCATTTTATTTCAGAAATGCCATATACTTCATTGGGCACAAGGCCAGCTATATATCCTCACATCATCTGCCAGAATGTTTTCATATCGTGGGTTCTAATTGGAACATTGATACATTTCCACCTGGTTGAGCAGTCATGCCACTTATGCACTCGCAGCCATAGTTTCTATTGCCTTTTAACCTTGTCAATGCAGTTCATTTTCTCAACAATGGTTAGCACCTGGCTTCTCTTAGTTCCCTGTAGGGTTCTATTTAGTTCTTTGCAATACCCAGGTCAAAAGTAGTTCCCGGTTTCCTGCTGTACTTTCCAAATTCTTGGTGTCTAGACTACTGTGGCCATTATATATCCAGTATTCTCTTAAGATCTTGCTGGCACTCCCTCATTATTTCTCCACCAGTAAGGCCACTAAGAACCAAAGCCGAATTGAAACTTTTCATATTAAGCGTTGTCCATTTCCTTTAAGGTTTACAATAGGATTGTAGGGCCAAGATGGACAGAGCCTACATCTCTTGGATGTACTTCTCAGATGGAGTATGGCATGGTCACGAATATTGATGTCATCCACCTTAAACTCAAATATCAATTTCATGGTTCTAGAATTGACAAAGATTAAATCTATAGTGCTATTCTGTACACCATAAAACCAGGTAGGTTTACTTGAGCCAGGACGAAGGGTCCAGGGATGAAGATCGAATACAGTCAACCATTCCAGACCCTTATACACTGCTCTTTGAGGGTCTACACAATGGCACGCAATCCGCATTACAATCTCTCGCAAGAATGAGACCTTTTTTCTGGGAGTGTTCAAGCCATAACCTTAGTGTATCAGTTACAACCATTTTAAAAGTCCTAAGTAATACGATCCCCCAGAGGCTCGTATAAAGTGGCCAATAACGTGTCGCCCGTACCTCCTGGGGATTCTACGGGATCACTGCAGGCAATACATTACTATGGACCCTTAAACCATGGACCGATGAAGTAGAAAATTCAATTCTAACTCCGATTCAGAGCCCCTCCTTCGGGCGGCCTGCCTCAGGCAAAGGAGATGAGTGAAAGGTCAAGGAAAATGGTGAAAGGTGCAGTTAGCTAGGTTTCCTGGAGTAGGAAGAACTGTGCGTGGCTTAATTGCTCATGACCCCTTGGGCTTTGAAAGGAAGGACTGATGACCCCTTGAATTCTATTAAATAAAATGAACATTAACAAATGTCATTATCCCTACTAGTGAGTCAACCCACTTGACACACCCTGGACCAATCGCCCAATATTCTGGCTTGCTCAGAAGTACAACCCTGCTCCTTGCCCAGATAATAGGGATAGTTTTTTCTATTTTGGGCATTCCTTAGCAATGTTTCCCCATTTTCCCAAGAGGCTGTGCCCTTACCCCTAGACCAAAACCTGAGGTAGACGGTATTGATGGCTGCAAGATTACCTCAAACCCATCTCAACCGAGGATTTCACATTTTTGCCAATCCCTTCTGCAACTATAGGAGATGTAAAGGTAACCAAGACCCAATTAGTACTACTATAGACTGGTGGTAATTCCAGTCTCACAATATCGTCTGTAGAAATAATGGCAAGGTTAGGGATTTGGTAGAAGAGATCAAGCAACCATGACCGATTAAGAAGAGGACTGGTTGATGTGGTGTTCAGCTCCACAATTTCAACAAATTTTGGGCAAACCGTGCCATAAAAGTCCCCAACATAATCCATCATAGTAGGCGCAGATGACTGAAATCATTCGCCCCATGTCGCTACATTCGGGTTTGATGCATTCTCCAGGGATGTAGTCTGATTACCGCTCAGAATAATCTTGCTATTCTTTTCAATCAGTCAATTTGACCGAATTAGACTGGTCCCTGAATTTAACATCTATCTCAGATGGAGATCAAAGGGCACTACTGGTTGCCAGAGCCGCCATGGAACCTACTGGACTGAACTCCTCCTGCTCCAATGCGCTCTTAGCCTCTGTCTGTGTAGATGTAGTTAGGTTAGTTAGGGACGCTGTGCCCACGGACACCCATTTATAGAGGGGGCTGCTGAGTACCATCTGCTGAGAGGATCCATCCCTTAGCTCATTGGTTGCCATGTATTGGCCTGGATTCATGTTTTGCGCTGAAGGGCCTTATTTGAGTAAGAAGATTTAACAGAATCAGGACGTTTACTTGATCTTTGCAACTGTTCTTTGTGATGAAAAATCTTGCGCTTCTTCAGGCGTCTACGTTCCAAGGAGGCAAGCATAGATTGTTTAATACGTAAAGCGTCCAAAGCTTGCTCCTCTGAGGTCGCCATTATTTTAAGCGAGACTTGAGGAGAATTGTCTTTCCCACTTAAGCCCTGCCCCGGCTTCGGGGAACACACACTTGGGACATAATGACTCTTGCTGGTCGTTGTACATGGTTGCATAATTGGCACGCTTGAGGCACAACCTGTTAGTTGCTGATCTCTGGCTGAAGAATGTGACCTCCCTCTTGCGAGAGTAGACCCTCCCTCTTCCCCCCCCCCCCTTGTGGAAGAAGAATTGGAGGACAGATGGACATTTCCAGAAGTTCTGGGTACCATGTCCTCCTGGCCCAATCTGGGGCAATCTGAATCACAGATTTCTGAAACTTCCTCAGCCTCCTGAGAACACGAGTAATGATGGGGATTGGCGGAAACGTGTATAGAAGCAGACATTCCCAGTCAACTCCAAATGCGTCCCCAAGAGCTCCTCTGAGGAAATTCCCTTGAGCAGAACTGGTTTCATTTTCTGTTGACACTGGACACAGAGATCCAAAGGTCGAAGATCTCTTGAAGGACTTCCTGAGCTAGTTCCCACTCATGGGAGACTGTGCTCTGTCTGTTCAGACCGTCCGCCACCGCATATTCCTCGCCGGCCAGATGAATTGCTGATAGAGCGATTCCTTCCTGCGGTGCCCAAAACCAAAGCTGCATTGCCTTTCTGCACAGTTGCAGCGACCCTACACCTACACTCTTGTTGAGGTAATGAATGGCCACTGTTCTCCGTCGTTATCAGGAAATGTTCTCCCCATACAGAGGGCAGAAAAGCCATCAGCGCAAGTCTGATGGTAATGCGCTCTGAAAGGTTGATATGTATTTTGAACTTCTGCCGATTGTCAATCTGTTTTTGTGACCTCCCCAACCTGTGAAGGAGGAGACTGTAACCACTGTAATCTCTGGCCATGGTTGCCAAAAGAGTGCCCCCTTCAAAACATTCTTCTTGATGGCCCACCACAGGAGTTCCTGTGCGACCCTGTACCATATCTGTCACTGTCGGAGAACTGTGACCACGGAGTCCTGAGAGCCCACTGAAGAGACCTCCTTATCAGGCAAGCCTATGGCACCAGAAAAAATGCAGGATGCCATGAGGCCAAACAAATCTCTGAAAATCGAAGGAAGACTTGGGGCACTTAGAAATTTGCTTACCATCTGTGAAATGTGGATAACCTTTACTTTGGGTGGTGAAGGCTTCCCCGAAGAGTCCAGGATCGCTCCAATGAATTGCAGCTTCTGGGAAGGTGTCATTTGGGACTTCGTGGAATTGAAGGAGAAGCCCGGTCTGTGGAGAGTGAGACAGGTGCTGTCCAGATGTTCCAGAACTTGTTAAGGTGAACAAGCTCGGATCAGCCTATCATCCAGATGGGGTAGCTCAGAACCCCCAGTGTAGATTCACTACCACCAACTTTGTGAAGACCCTCGCGGCGGAGGTAAGCCCGAATGGCAGTACTCGAAACTGATGAGACCTGCCAACAGCAACTGTCGGGTATTTCCTGTTCTTGAGATGAATTGGCACATGAAAATAAGCATCCTGAAGATCCAGTGACACCATCCAATCCCGGAGCGAAAGAGTGATCATCCTGAACTTGTCCTTTCTGATTAACTTGTTGAAGCATCTCAAGTCCAAGGTACATTGCACCTCTCGAAATCGGAAAATACAAGCCTTGATTCCTTTCCGCTACATGTACCTGTTCGATTGCACCATTCTCCAACACTGTCTGAACTTCCTATAGAAGGAGCGGATCTGGTACTTTCTTAGACTGGCTTCTCGGGGGACAGTTTGGAGGTTTCTTTAGAAAAGGAAGGCAGTAACCATTGGCAATAGTTTGGAGAGCCCAAGCATCTGTCGTATTACTTCGCCATTCCGTCAGATGCTGTAGTCTGATGCTTTAAGTCTTTAAGTATAAAGTCCAAGTAAGTGTGGCAAGGGTGGGGCCAGAAGCAACTACTTCAGGCCATACTGCCCTACCACTCATTTAACGAAGCATCTCCACCGTAAATTCATTATAGTTACACTCAAACTCTGTCCTTTGCATGTGAATGTGTATCCAATTGCAATCAGAAGTTGTCCCCAATAGTCCCTCTGAGAAAAGTTGCATTTAGAAGTGTGCCCAATTGCATTTAGAAGTTGTGCCCAATAGTCCCTCTGTGAAAAGTTGCATTTAGAAGTGTACCCAATTGCATTTAGAAGTTGCGCCTATTAGTCCCATCTGAGAAAAGTTGCATTTAGAAGTGTGCCCAATTGCATTTAGAAGTGTGCCCAATTGCATTTAGAAGTGTACCCAATAGTCCCTCAGAAAAGTTGCATTTAGAAGTGTGCCCAATTGCATTTAGAAGTTGTGTCCATTAGTCCCTCTGAGAAAAGTTGCATTTATAAGTGTGCCCAATTGCATTTATGTGTGCCCAATTGCATTTAGAAGTGTACCCAATAGTCCCTCTGAAAAGAGTTGCATTTAGAAGTGTGCCCAATTGCATTTGTGTGCCCAATTGCATTTGTGTGCCCAATTGCATTTGTGTGCCCAATTGCATTTGTGTGCCCAATTGCATTTAGAAGTGTACCCAATAGTCCCTCTGAGAAAAGTTGCATTTAGAAGTGTGCCCAATTGCATTTAGAAGTTATGACCAATAGCCTCTCTGAGAAAAGTTGCATTTAGAAGTGTGCCCAATTGCATTTAGAAGTGTGCCCAATTGCATTTAGAAGTTGCGCCCAATAGTCCCTCTGAGAAAGTTGCATTTAGGAGTGTCCCCAGTTGCATTTAGAAGTTGTGCCCAATAGCTTCTCTTTGAAAGTTGAATTTAGAAGTGTACCCAATTTGCATTTAGAAGTTGTGACCAATAGCCTCTCTGAGAAAAGTTGCATTTAGAAGTTGTGCCCAATAGCCTCTCTTTGAAAGTTGCATTTAGAAGTGTGCCCAATAGTCCCTCTGAGAAAAGTTGCATTTAGAAGTGTCCCCAGTTGCATTTATAAGTTGTGCCCAATAGCTTCTCTTTGAAAGTTGCATTTAGAAGTGTGCCCAATAGTCCCTCTAAGAAAAGTTGCATTTAGAAGTGTCCCCAATTGCATTTAGAAGTTGCGCCCAATAGTCCCTCTGAGAAAGTTGCATTTAGAAGTGTCCCCAGTTGCATTTATAAGTTGTGCCCAATAGCTTCTCTTTGAAAGTTGCATTTAGAAGTGTGCCCAATAGCCTCTCTCTGAAAGTTGCATCTAGAAGAAGTCGTGACCAATAGCCTTCCTGAGAAAAGTTGCATTTAGAAGTGTGGCCAATTGTATTTAGAAGTATACCCAACTACACTTAGAAGCTGTAACCAACAACCTCTCTGAGGAAAAGTTGCATTTAGAAGTGTGCCCAACTGCATTTAGAAGTGTGCCCAATAGTGCCTCTCTGAATTTAGAAGTGTTCGGAGTGTGTGTGGAGCGGACGAGTGTGTGTGGAGCGGACGAGTGTGTGTGGAGCGGACGGGTATGCTGAGCGTAGAGCAGACGAGAAAAATGCATAGAACGGACATGACCGCACAAAATTGTGTGACGTACATAATATGCTTTGGAATACAGGGAACATTTGAAAGAGCATACATCATACCACACCCCACACTTACTCTCTCCTTTACACCACCACTCAACTAGAACACAGAGATACTATGACACCATTCGGTATAACTGTTCTCATATTAACATCTCCCGCTTACTCCCCATCACTCTAAGTAAACACTGCTGGTTTCACACCCACCAGCCAGGCGTTCTTCTCAGGCCTAACAAAGCCACACTCGATCTGGATAAACCCGGCCAGAGCGAACACATACTCCTGATCTCTCAACCACCACACCTACCGCTAAGAAGCAGCTACCACTCGAATTCCGCACCAGCTGCACACATACCTGGTGCGCACTCGCACCTTTGGACTCTCTCAACTCTCTACTGATCCGAACTTCGGTTCCCAAGGGCGTTCAACCTACCAGCGCCTTCAGACCATACCAATGGTATATAAGGCGCTATATAAATGCAAAATAACATCATAACCTCAAAGGTGAAGGGACCCTAATAGGACACATATCAGCAGTGTAGTTTAGGCTCAACGCCAGACTGGATGTAGTAATGTCTACCACCAGTGCCAATATACATTTGTTTTCCAATTGGTCTTCAGCCAATTATGTACACAATAATAGCAAGGAGTCCATCATTGTATCCAAAGATGAAGCAATAGCCAAGGTTTCACCTGGTTGAGCGAATAAGGAGCCATTGAACTATACAGAGGCTTCCTTAATGCTGCTGCTGTCATAGGTAGAGTACTCAGAGTGGGAAACTAGTTTTTCCAAGTCCGGGCTGGCCGAAACATTAATTCCAATAATATTGTAGTCGGGGAATTACGCTGCAAGTTCAAAAATAATTTGAGCCAAGCACCATTATTGTCAGACATTTGTCCCGTTGCATGTTGTTTACCACCAATGCAACCTCTGTCAGGCCCACATTATCCACTGTGCTACCCGAACCCCTTCTTCCCCCAGAAATCGACGGGACTACCAAGTTATAAAAAAAAAAATCCCCCGCTCTTAGTTTGTATTGTATCTGCCAGCCTGTTCTTGTCTTTTTTTGTCTTCGTTCTGGGCTTGCTGTTTGAGTCTGTAGGACCGCGTGAGGGGCTCTGTGTGCGCGTTTCCTCGAAGCAGCAGTCTTGCAACTGCAAAGGCCCTGTGCAACCCATATTTCAAGTGAGTATTTCCTTTCATTGTGTAAACCAAGTAAGGGTTAACAAAGCAGTGGACAGTCCTATAGAGTTTCCTCTAACGGAGGCAGGTGCACTGCAAAGGCCCTAGTAAGGGAACTGTGTTTACAGACCCCCCCTCCTCACATACGAGGGCTCACTCTGCTCAGCGTACCTTAACAACAAAGCTCTGTTACAGATTCAAATCACTTCCAGCAAAAGAGCACAGTACGGAAACCGGAGAGCATCCCTGTATTAGCAGTGATTAGTCATGCAATCTCACCCTCACATAGACTTCCAAGCTTCCTGCTTGCTCCTGCTCAAGAACTCGGCACCAAACTTTGGGCTTTTCAGATGTATCTATTGAAATATCTGTGACCCTGAATTTGGGAGTTTAGGCAGAGCTAATCAAAGTGCCAAACATGAAATTAATTTAAGAAGGTTGTTCAGATAATTGAAAAAAACTAGAAGGGCAAACCTGCAGAAGCAATCTGAGATTTTTCAGATGACATTTGACATTCTTGCACATAAGGAATACTTGCTGACGTATTGGCAAGCATGTCCTCCTGCCCCTAAACAATTAGGAGGAGCATATACAGTAAATGCACCAAGCTAGAGACTGCTCCAGATGTGGTGCCTATCCAGAATGTCCTTTGCATCTCTTTTGCCAACAGGCTCCCAATTCTACTAAATCGGTGGGATCTAACAATGGCAAATGGATGTTGTAGATAGTATAAAGGCGAAAGAGTTTTGTTTTCTTAAAAATGAAAGCAGTTTTTTAAAAAGTGGTTAAAGACAAGGCCCTCCTTTGGAGCAGAGGAAACTGTTTTTCTTTTTTTTGCCACAGTTCTTGAAATAGAATGGACCACCATATGCTGTAGAGATCTGTGGCCTTTGAATTAATGGGTTCAAAGTCAGGTATTCAATGATTGACACTACAATGTCAGACCGCTACTAGAGGAGAACAACTTCATGAAAAACCTATACACATCAAATTAGTTTCCAATTCACAGTTGAAAGGAAGGTTGACTCAAAATTGCCTTCAATCATAGGTCATACGTTCTGTGTTAACCCTGAGACACTTGTGGTTGTAGCAGTGTTGGAATTCTACCAATGCATCATCTACCAGAAGAACCTTGAGACCCTGAATTCCTGATTCAACCTGTCCGGCGGATGTTTCCCTCGTGGGGTGGGTGACAACAATGGAGTGCTCATGTTTCAAGACTATTGCATGATAGGGTTTCAAGAGTAGACCTCACCAAATTGTTGTACATTGCCAAAAATGATGGATTAGGGTGTGTAATCTAATCCGTAGTGTGAGGTATAGACCCTCTGGAATTGGACTGGATCCTGAGGAATTTTTATTTGCGAGAACGCAGGTGGGGATTAGGGAGAGGTGAAAGACTAGTTGAATTGTATCATTTACGACATTCATGAATGGGTGGAACCAGCTCGCCAAGTGTTCTATTTCAAGTGTTGGAAACCTGCTAAATTTGTAAATGCATAAATGTCTTCAGACAGTAATAAATGGGATAATTATCTTGACAGCTGTTATGGGAAATGTGCATACTCTTTTGTACCTATGGTGCTGATCACAGAAGAGGTTTGCAAGCATTCCAAAATGACAATGTCTCAACCTTGTAAATGTATTGAGGAATGATCCTGGTCCATCCCTCTTGGATAGGGATGTGGCGATACAGAGAATGGCCTGTCAGCTCTCAACTGTTTTTGACAATTTGGCTGGATGGATAGGCCATCCTCCCTTCAAGCAGCCCCAATGATCAGTGGAATTGGGACGTTCAAACCCACCTCCATAAGGACCATAATCCAGAAGGGAAGGCACCCTACCAATAGAACATTTTCTAAAAGAAAATGTCAAGTTTTTATTCTATTGCATCTAAGGGGACACATTTCATTACAAACCGTTTAATGACCTTTCGTACTGTTTACATTTTGGCTAGTAAAGGACTTCTGCATCTGATAATTTAGCTGCAGTGACAGTGTTCTGAAACTCACTTGACTATGGCCAACTGTTTTGAAACATTCTTTTTAAGACCCTTATACCAACAAGAAAACCAGCGTGTGAATTGCTTGTAGCGTTGGAGTACTGTTTTTTTTTTTAAATGTATTTTTATTGAAACCATCATTGGAAGTAGTACATGCATGTGAATTAAACACCCATCAAGGAAACTGGTTTCTTTTTCGCAGTGGCAGAAATATACAGGGTTAATTAATTACAAGCACCGTCAATGAACCATTCAGATTTCAGTCTAATAAGGGGTCTGAAACCTTTGACCCTTAAGACGTTTTGGACTACAACCCCCAGTTTCTTTAGCTGGCATAGTGAGTGCTCATGGGAGTTGTAGTCCAAAACATCAGTGCCACAGCTTGACCGACCCCTAGTGTAAGGTCGGACATATAGACTGGATCCTGAGGAATTTTTATTTGCGAGAACGCAGGTGGGGATTAGGGAGAGGTAAAAGACTAGTTAAGTTGTATCGTTTTGGACATTCATGAATAAGTGGATCTGGCTCACCAAGTGTTCTATTTCAAGTGTTGGAAACCTGCTAAATTTGTAAATGCATAAATGTGTAGTTTCCCCTTCAGCCGATCCACATTTGTAGCCTTCGACCTGCCGAACTACACAAACTTGGACATATCCCGTTGAGCATTACCAACTTTGGCCCAGCACCCCTCATCTTTGTTCAACCGATCCTCGCTTGCCTTACACAGTTTCATAAGAGTCAAATCCTCGCAGCTTGACTCTCTTGTCAATCACTGAACTATTCTCCCCTTTACGGTGCATCATAGACTCTGTTCCCACTTAAGCACTGCACCACCGATTGTCTGCCTCGCAAATAGGTTTGCCTGTTTCTGCCAACAAGTATTACTGCATTACCTTAACTACGTCTCTGTTCCCCAGCCTCCTTTTCCCTACCTAGTAAGATTTGACTCAGCCATTACACCTGGTAAGATACATTTGCTGTAATTGCTATTTACCCTATTCCCATTACGCCACCCCTGCCTAGTCCCACATACCATCTGGTCTCTTACCCCTGCTCACGTGCTCCCGGTGCTCGTATACATAGACCTGCCGAGCGGCTCGTATACATCCTGCCTAACCCTGCACAATCTGCCCCCCTTTTTAATAGACTGAGACACCCATCCCTTGTTCCCGTACTGTTACCTGGGCATCTAGTTTTGTTGATTAGCACCTGTACTGCCCTGCTGCATGTGGTATCGCATTGCCGATTCACTAGTAGATTTGTGCGTGAACACTATTCTGCTTTGCCTATTGTCCCGGCCTATTGTACCCTGTTGCATGTGGTTTTGCATTGACGATTCATTAGATTTGTCCGTGAACACTACTCTGCTTTGCCTATTGTACCCGTACCCACTGTTCTTGCATTCAGATATGTTATACTCTGACCTGCTGTCTTGCGCTTTGCAGTACCTTGGTTGCATGCAGTTTCGCCCCTGTACTCGTACTCATTGGCCGTGTACTCAGACCTTGTTGCCTAGCGCTACTCATTGCTCTGGTTGTATACAGTACCGCATTGCCGATCTCGCACACTGCATTCAGTGTCCTTGTACCCAATCTCGATGCCTAGCCTTACATATCGTCTTGGCCATACTTTGTAATGCACTGCTTTTTGATGATGCACCCTCTGCTCATTCACTCTAACTACATCTACTACTCACAATGGTTCACTACTCCCATGGTGTACCGTATCTAAGTGACCCTTCTATACAGTGACTAGTCTTACCTTAGGTACCATATCTGCCGACACACTTTCACAACCTCCCTCCTGCCTTATATATCTAGCGAACGCCACTATGTACCGGCAGCACACTCTATACTGTGCTAGTTACCTCACACCTTGCCTTACTCCTAAGTTAGTATCCCTGACCTTAGGGCTATGCTCCCAGAATGTACTCTAACCGAGATCTACACTTCCTTATTGCTACCGTGTGATACTTACCTAGGGCACATCATGCCTCCCAACCGGAGAAGACAATAGCACACTTATGCTATGCCTACTATCTCGCAGCCCTGCTCCAATCCAGCACTGGCCCCCACACCATCCACAGCTAACCCTTACCTCATCTCACCAGCCCTTTGGATAGAACACTTTGCCACTAAACCTACACCTAACCAACCATTTACTGTACATATTAGGAACCTTAGACTCGGCTCCAGATTCCTGTGCGCCACCTCTTCACTACCATGCACCCAAACTCTACATTACATACTGCAGCGTCCCTCACCATCCCCCAGCACCAAGAACATCAAACCAACACTAGTAACTCCACCCGTCAAAAAATCATGATAAAGGGAGCTCTGATACATTGCCGATTTGATCACGACACATGACGTCTACTTCGCCATTACGGAAACTTGGCTTCATGCAGCCTCAGGACCACTTATCATTGGCCATCCCTACAGGATATACCATCATCATAAGCGATTGCAACACCAGTCAAACAAAAGGAGGCGGCATTGCCTTCATACACAAAAATTCCATTAGCGTTCGAATCACTCTGAACCAACAGATCCCGTCAGCAGAGCTACTTTCAGTGAAACTAGCCACGTCACCCAACCAAACCATCACACTACACCTTATCTACAGGCCTCCGGGACCTATCTCTGCATTTCCAGAAGGCCTCTTGCATCCTTACTGACGATACCAAGACTAAATCGCAAATTATCATATTACGCAATTTTAACCTTGGCTTCCAAGATCCTAATGTCACAACAATGGATATTACTAACTCATTATCTAACCTAGGATTCACTCAACATATCAGGAAGCCTACAAACATTAGGGGCAGATCTCTTGACTGGTTAGTTGATTTAAACTGCAAAATTAACATTTGTGTTTGTTTTATTTGTAACACGCAATGTCCGGCCCGGAGGCATCATGGTGCAACTTGTAGAGGGTTACATAAAGGGACATAGATATATGCAAACTTTGATACAGGACGAGTAAATGTACATAGTATTAGGAACATACAGCAATATACATAATTACAGAGTAGAGATTAGAACAGACATTTACTGGGACAGGGCTCATGGAGTCTAACCAACCGTGTGCTTGGACTGATCAGCATCTGATCACCTTTAACATACTAGCATATAACATTTGAACTATGTAGGACATTGCACCCGCAATCTGTACAAGAAATAAGAGCGATATAACTAACGCTCACCTGGTGTCCATGGGGGCGTCACTCAGCCTGTTCTGACCTCTTACGACCTCAAACCCTTCCCTGGAGTCTACTCGACTGGAGACTGGGCCTGAAACACAGGATTGGTAGAGTTTCACTCCCTATTGTCTGTGTGCTTGAACCCCTTCTTCCCCGGGGTCCATCCCTTCCCTTTGATCCGCAGCTCAACTTGTTTTCTTAGAAAGTGTGCTCTCCGTCCTGCTTTCAGCGCAGGGACGCGTTGATTGATGCAGGCTTGTTGCTGCCTAGTTGCTTCAGTGGCAAGAGTCTGACAGGTAAGTATGAGTCTTGTGAACAGTTCTCTAACTTCATTCCTTTCCTTCCTTAGATGATGGCCAGCGTCCGGGGATGGTGACGTACTGCTGAAATGAGTAGCGCTGAAGGTGAGTGAGAGTGCGATGTGACCCTTTCGCATTTGTATTGAACTGAGTTTTTTTTCTGTCTTTAAGGTGCTGCGACATTTTCATTGTGGATGGCGGTTATGAAGAAGAAATGCGGTGAGTAAGCACAGTATGCGGCGCCTCTAGATGTTTCCACGCTAACCTGGAGTGTCTTTTACCTCTTGCAGATGGATGAGCAGTTCCGGAGACAGAGTTCCCCCAGGGCTCTGGGATTCAAGTAAGCGTTTGAAGCTCGTACAGTCTTTAAAAATAAGCGAAGATTTGCTGAATGCTTACTAATGCCTTTTTTCTGTTCTTTTCCCTTTTCCTCAGGAAGCGGCGTGCCGGGATGGGAATGACACCGCTGAAGATGCCCGCAGGACAGAAGGAGCGATGAATGATGGGCAGAAGCGCCTCAAGGTAAGGCTGTTCCTAACCATGTTCTTGCAGGAGCCGAGTGCAGAAGATAGATGCAGGCCTACTGGAGACCGATCCGAACACGGTGAGTGTCACGCTGCAGGTGCAGAAAACGCAATGCATGTTTCAAGGGGATTGGGTCCTCCGACGTATTCCAGATCTATGACAGGTAATGTCCACAGCTGTGCTGCTTTGGAAAATCTTCGTCCTGCGTCGATGCGCCGTCCCGGAGGACCTCCTCTGATGTCACCCGATGTGAAAAGTAGGACGCACGACGCCCATGGCCTCAGTTCCGTTTTTTCCGCGAACGTGTTCGCTTTGTGAATCTCGGTACGCCTCGACTCTTTGGAGTTTGCTGTTTTCAATTCTCGGTTGGTTGAACCTGTTCGGTTTTTTGTGAAGACCTGTTCGTGGCGATGTCTACTTTGTCTTCAACCCCGAGTCCGGGCTTCAAGAAATGCGGGGACTGTGGGTCCAAGATGTTGGTCACGGATTCGCACGATCCCTGCCTCTGGTGCTTCGGGGAGGCCCACGATATGGACGACTGTGTCGACTGCCAGTCGCTCACGGCAAAGGCCTTGCGGGAACGCAAGAAGAAGCTGTCGGTAGGTCGGGTGTCTAAGCCCCAGAAGTCGAGGTCTGCGGGGCTTTCGACGGATGACTCGAGGGGCGACTCTCCGCGTCATCGTTGGAAGTCCAGTGGGTCTCCTTCCAGGAGTCAGTCTCGCCACTCGACCGCCTCTTCGAGGCATTCCAGGAAGCGCCGGCATCGGTCGCCTTCCCCGTCCTCTTCCGAGGACTCCGCCCGCCGGCAGGTCGCTTATCCCTCCATGCAAGCGACACCGGAGAAATGGGCTTCCTTCGGGAAGTGGATGCTAGCGATTCTTGAATTGTAGGGCACCGGTCCAGCCGCGCCTCCGAGTGAGGTCGGTCGGCACCGGTCGAGAGACACCGCTCGTACGCCTTCGGGCTCGGGTGGTCGGCACGGCTCGCGGGAGAGGTCCCGCTCGGACAAGGGTAGCCGTTCTCGCCATGCCCGTTCCAGGTCCAGGTCCCGGTCCTCGACGCGCTCGAGACCGCATGATCCTGTGCCGTCTTCGAAGAGGTCGTTGACTATTTCTCTTGAGGCTCTGCCTCCGAGGGGGACGTAGACGCTGTCGGCGCCTAGGCTGTCGAGAGATCGCGCTCGGAGCTCCGGCTTCGAGGCCTGTGTCGACGGCGTCGATGCTGGCGCCGCTGCAGCTAACATCGACGCTGATTCGCTCAATGCCGTTTCTGTCGACGCCGACTCGTTCGGCACCCTCGACACCTTTCGAGGCGGTGGTGTCGGAGGGGCCCCGTGGCACGGGGTTAGCCCCTAGAAAGGCTCTGGCTAAGGTCAGGCACTGCTTTGGTCCCCAGATGTCTTCCTCTCCCCGCCTGGAGTACATTTCAGAGGGTGATGAAGGCTCTGATGACGGCTTGGTTCCGGTTACGGTACCAGATGAGCTTATCTCGGGCCATAGCCAGTTTGATGACCTGAGGCAGTCACTGCATGATGCCAGTGGACTGGACACCTCTCCGGAGGTGGAGTTTTGTAGGCCGGAGCCTGGCACTCATGCCGATTCTTCATATCGGCGCCTTATGTCTCGGGTCACAGAGTACTTGGGTGTAACGCTCACTTGATTCCCGCAGAGGCGCCGGTCTTGACTGGGTGAATGCCGTATCTTCAAAGGTGATGTTTAACACACGGTTGGCTCTTTGGGCTGGACCTCTGTGCACTGTATGTCTGACTCGAAGAGTAAGATGTCTGCAGATAGAAAATATGGGATTAATGAACTGGGGTTATTGGGTGCCTCTCTCCTCTTTCCCTTTCTCTTCTCCTGTAGAACCCCAAAGGTTAACGCCCTCACCTTAGGTAAGTGAACGCCAAGCTCTCCATCTGCCTCGGGGCAGGGTGCCGTAACCAGTTTGTTCACTGGATAAGGGTGCAGGCCTCTTGACCTCAGAGGACTGCTGACCGTCTTTAACTGCACGAACGGTAAATTCTGGGCACTTCAAATGTCTTAAAAGTCTTTTGTAATGATATCTCTTGTTTTGCAGGGTTCCGGCGATGGCGGGCTGATGAGAGTTGAGGATCGAACCCGCGTGAGGAATAGAAGCGCCTGGAAGCACGTAAGTAAGCGCTTGTAGCCTGCTTCACGATGCGCACTAACTGTCCCTTTTATCTTGCAGGTACAAGTTCGGAGCTTTAGAGAAGCTGAAGGGTGCTGGAATACCCACTGGATTTGGCGTGGGAAGGAGTAATGGCACGTGAGTAATAAAGTTGCCCAATGTCTTTAAACGCACCTTCTTTTGTCTTTCAGATGCGGGATGCAGCGCCGAAGGCCTCCGGAGCGTGCGAAGAGCTGGTAAGCTTTTGTCTTTCAGATGCCGGAATGCAGCGCGAGGTGTTGGTGACAGCCGATGGACCAGGTAAGAGATGCGCTGCCACTGAAGACCGTAGTGCTAACCTGTTCTTTCTTTGTCTTTACAGGTGCTGCTGAAGACTGGATTCCAGGATGGTAAGCCTTTGTTCCCTTAGGCCCAGGATCAGAAGCAGAAGACATGATGAGCGTTCTGCTGCAGAGAATGCAGAATAACGCAAAGCAAGATTCATCCATTGGGTGTGGTTTAAATAGCCTCCTGTAGTGCTTAGGTGTCTCCTTCCACAGCCTCGCCTAGGTGAGAAAAGAGTTCCTGCTTTCCAGAAGAGTTCCAGTGTTCTGAACCTAGGGAGTGGCTCCTGCCCCACCCAACAGGAAAAGTAGTCCCAAACAGAAGAGGCTCAGGGGCTCAACTGGCAGGTAAGTAAGCAGCATGGTCTGCTGCAGGTAAGTCCACCCAAGCATTATGAGCCCGGCGCTTCCAGCGCTGGGACTGGGCATCTTTATGAGCCTGGTGCCACTGGCGCCAGGACAGGGTCCAAAAGGTCCCAATTGGGACTGGCTGGCACTCGGAACCGGGGTTATGGGTCTGCTTCCAAGGGAGTCGGGCAAGTCCTGATCTTTTGGAAGCAGAGATCATGACATTGGGTTGGTCAGCTCCCCCAGGGGAGTTCGTTCAGGATGATCTCACGGACATCCTTGATCTTGGTCCCCCCGCTGACCCGGTTTTGCCGTTTCATATGGCTCTGCAGAGAAGGGTGGCGGCGACTTGGACTGCTCCGGAGAGTCTCCCGGCAGTGGACAAGTCTTTGTCGTGAAAATACCGTCCAGCCAGTAGCGACCCCTGCTACTTGTCCAGGCACCCCACTCCGGAGAGTTTGGTGGTGCAGGCGGCTACGGCCCCAGCAAAGCAGGCGTCGTATCCTACCATCCCTCTGGATAGGGAAGACAAACGTTTTGACGGCTGGGCGAAGAAAGTGTTTTCTTCAGGGGGAATGGTGCTTCAGGCGGCCAACTCCATATGTGCCTTGTCTCGTTTCACACACACACTCTGTGGAACTGTGTTGCATTAGCGGCTGAACGTATTCCCGAACGGGATGATTTCCTTGCTATGGTTCAGGATGGCAAGGATGCCATGTGTGAGGCCGTTCAGTCGGGTTTGGACATGACAGATTGTGTCAGCCGGTCCATGCCGGCGAGCACCGTAATACGTAGGTGTGCGTGGTTGCGGAAGTCTGGGTTCAATCCTGATGTGCAGTCCCGGCTCCTCAACATGCCCTTTGACGGTGAACACCTTTTTGGCAGCAAGGCTGACGAGAGCCTTGAGAGGTTGCAGACCTCCAAAGCTGCAGCAAAGTCGTTGGGCGCTGCAGTTCGCCAACCTCCACCTTTTCGTCCTAGGGGACAGCAATGGAGGGGAGGTTCCTTTCGCTATTACTCGTCCTTCAGTAAAGCGAGAGGAGCTAGCAGTCAAAGAGGCCACCGTAAGAGTGCCAGAGGGGGAAACAAGGGTACCCAAGGTGCCAAGGCCGCTCGGGCAGTTGCCTCTTTGCCCTCAGGCATCGCTGTAGCTGCTACCACTCAGGAGGCCAGGTCCCATGGTTCGCCGGTTGGGGGGGGAAGGCTGGCGCAGCATCTTGTAGAGTGGCAAGCCATTACTTCAGATGTGTGGGTTCTGGAGATCATAACCCACGGCTACTGTCTTCCTTTTCGGCAGAGGCCGCACGACAATCCACCTGGGAACCTCTAGTTGAAGAGTCCGGATCCGCTACTTGCGCAGGAAATTCAAGCCCTGCTGGAGAAAGGCGCCATACAACTGGTGCCTGTAGCGGAGAGGAACAAGGGATGGTATTCCCCTTATTTTTTGATTTCGAAGAAAGACGGGGAATTGAGACCCATCATGGACTTGCGCGGTTTGAACAAACTCCTCAGGAAGGACAAGTTCAAGATGGTTACTCTCTCTCAAGTCCTCCAGGCCCTTCAACTTCAGGACTGGTTGGTGTGTCTCGACCTCAAGGATGCTTACTTCCATGTGCCGATCCATCCCAAGCACAAGACGTACCTGAGGTTCGAGGTTGGCGACTCGCACTTTCAGTTTCGGATCCTGCCGTTCGGATTGACCTCCGCCCGAGGGTTTTCACCAAGCTCATGGTGGTGGTGGCAGCGCACCTCAGGAAAGGGGGGATTCACGTCTATCCCTACCTGGACGATTGGTTGATCAGGGGGAGCTCTCCCGAGCAAGTCCTGGATCATCTGTCCATCACCTGCCACTCCCTTCACAAGCTGGGCTTCTCCCTCAATTTAAAGAAGTCCCATTTGAAACCAACGCAGCGGCTCCAGTACATCGGAGCAGTACTCGACACATCCCTGTTTTCCACCCCAGGTGAGGGCTCTTCACATTCAGCAGATGATGCACAAGTTTCAACTTGCCCAGAATCTCCCGGCGTCCGAGTTCTTCAGACTGCTCGGCCTCATGGCATCCTGCATTCTTCTGGTGCCAGAGGCTCGTCTGCGGATGAGCTCTTTGCGGTGGGCACTCAAGCTCCAGTGGTCTGTCCTCCGGCAGGCTGTCGGACCCTGTTCAGGTCCTGCCCTCAGTCGCCCAGGACCTTCTGTGGTGGGCTGTCGAAGGCAAACTGATGAAGGGGGCCCCATTTTGGCTGCCCTGGCCGGAGGTGACGATCGTGATGGACGCATCCCTCACGGGATGGGGAGCTCATGCCAACGAGTTGACAGTCAGCGGTCGTTGGTCTCCGTCGGAGTCCAGACTCCATATCAATCTGTTGGAGTTGAGGGTCGTCAGGCTAGCCCTGAAGGCTTTTCTGCCGACTGTGCGAGGAAAGAGTGTCCTGATTCTAACGGATAACACGGTGGCCATGCACTACCTCAACAAAAAGGGGGGGCAGGGTCACTTCCTCTGTGCAGGGAGGCGATGCAGCTCGAGTTCTGGGCCATCCAGCAGGAAGTTTCGATCTCGGCTGTTCATCTGGCTGGAAACGACAACGAGACAGCGGACGCTCCGAGCAGGTAGAGCACGGTCTCTCACGAGTGGGAGCTGGCTCAGGAGAGTCTCCTGGAGATCTTCGCCCTTTGGGGGACCCCTCAAGTAGATCTCTTCGCCTCCAGTGTCAACCGGAAGTGCGAAAGGTTTTGCTTGCGGGAATTTTCTCCAAAAGGAGCCTTAGGGGATGTGTTTGTGGTGGAGTGGTCATTCCCGCTGCTGTACGCGTTTCCTCCAGTCCCCGTCATCCCGCAAGTACTGCGGAGGTTCGGTTCCCGAACGATCCTCATTGCTCCGGCGTGGGCCCGGAGGACGTGGTACCCGGACCTTCTCGACTTGTCCATCTGCCCTCCATGTCGTCTTCCCTACCAAGACGATCTGCTCTCACGGGAGGGGGGGGTTCAGGTTCTCCATCCAGAGGTCAGATCCCTCAACCTTCACACTTGGCTTCTGAAAGGTTGAGGTAAAAGGATTGGGACCTCCCTGAAGACGTGATGGAGGTGTTGCTCTCGGCCAGGTGGCCGGCAACAAAGTGTCTGTACCGTTGCCGTTGGAGAAAGTTCTGCAACTGGTGCACAGTTAAGAATGTGGATGCTTTTGATTGTGATATTCCCATGGTTCTGTCTTTTTTGCTTTCCTTGGCCCACAGGGGCTTGCAAGTGTCTCTGGGTATCCCAGGTGTCCCTGGGCTGAACCACACCTAAAAGACTAGAGTGCACATGCAGTTCTGGAAACCGAAATATGTGGGGGCATCCATCTTGTCCCCATCAATGCACTACAAGTCCAATCCCATCCTATGGGAGTGAGTGAGTCTGGTGCCACAAGCGCCAAGTCTGACTCCAAGTGGGTCTTTGGAGGGATGGAGAGGCCCTTGAGGGCCATGTAGGTGATCATGGCCTGGCTCCAGCCTGACATCTTGGAGGGCTAGGGACATGAGGGGCAGGAATCGTGACAATAACATGTGAAAAACTGCTCCCACTTCTCCTCCTAGCTCTCATTCTAACTTTCCTCCACTTGCTCTGATCCAACTGTCCTGGTGGACACGTTCAATTAGACTATGCTGAAAGCACTTGACGTCATTGCACCCATTAAATCCAGGAAACCCAAACCACGGGAACACCAACTCCTGGTTTACACCGCAGTTGAGTGTTACATAAAGAAAAACGTTACCTAGAAGCCCGCTGGAAAAGTAATCCTAACGACATGAATAAAGCTAGCCTTTCCTTAGCCTCTTTGAACTCCAAAGATGCCATCTTCTAGGCCAAACAAGACACCTACAATAAGCGGATCCTACAAGCTGAATTGAACACTAAGGAGCTGTTTAGGATTCTAAAAGAATTGGAATTCCCCTCAGCCCCTCTGGATACTTGTAGCAACAATAGCACTTGGTGTGCCAACATTCAGAAAGTGCTCCTCAGTAAAATAGCTACACTCCAAGCAAAAAATTACGACAAAAAATGTGCCTCCAGATCGACCCTCAGTGCAACTTCCAGTATGACAGATCCATACCTAGCACTTACTCATGAACCATTTAGCTTCACGTCCCTCTCTACCACTCAGGTTGAAAACATTATCAACAATCCCAAACCTTCCAAGTGCCAGGATGATTCATGCCCAGCTCCTATTATGGAGGCATCACACAAACTAGCCCTCTTCATCACTGCCTTTATAAACTCCTTGTTTAACACAGGCACTGTCCCAGATAACCTGAAGGATACCTGGGTTATCACCCTTCTTAAAAAAAATAAAAACCCACTGGACGCAAGCATACTACCAATTACAGGCCTATCACTACTGTGCCTTTCCTGCTTAAAATATTAGATCGAGCAGCCTACCTCCAGCTCCAAGACTACTTGGAAACTAACAAACTCCTCGGCCTTAGACAATCGGGCTTTCGACCCCGCCATGAAACCGAAACCGCCCTTATCAACTTAAAAATTGAAAACCTGAAAGACAAGGGGAAGCTTGCCCTGCTACTCCTAATTGATTTATTAGCAGCCTTCGACTTGGTAAATCACCAAATCCTAACACCTCAAATCAGTAGCACATTTCTCAGACAAAGCTACCTCATGGATCAGCTCCTTCCTGAATAATAGATCCATGAGGATCTTCTCCCCCAATGCCTCTGCCGAACCCTCACCAGTTCCCTGCGGGGGTACCCCAAGGATCGTACGTTTCCCCCACACTTTACGATGTGTTTACAAAACCACTCTTTGATATCTTGGATTATCTGGGTGTCACCTACACGAATTACGCGGACGACACCCAGATACTCATTCCCATTACCGGGGATCACACAGTTGACACACTAGCTGTAAACACCATCTATCAAGTCATCCAAGCGTGGATGGCTCAGCGTGAACTCTGCCTCAATGATGAAAAGACAGCTCCTCATCCTGGGCTCTCACCACAGACTCAACAAACTTGACTCCTCTTTCAAATCCTTCGTCCTTGATGGGAATACCATTAAAGTCTCTAACGACACTAAAACATTGGTTATCTATCTTGACTCCACCCTATCCCTTACTAGACAAACTAACGCAGTATCCTCAGCCTCTGCCTACACCTGCAAGCTCATCACAGCCTGCCGACCTTTCCTCACACCAGCCAACTGTACCACACTAGCCAGGACTTTGGTCATGTCAAAAATCGACTACTGTAACGGCCTTTACTTAGGCACCAACCAGCGTAATCTTGACAAGTTACAGGTCATCCAGAACAATGCCATCAGCCGCATTAAACATCCCTAGGAATCCAACACTAGACGGAGCCTTTGCTGGCTTTTAGTATCAGTCTCACTCAAAACACTTGCTCTGACGAACAAATGCCTTGCCAACCAAGCACCTAACTACCACCCGACCACTCAGAACCGCCCAGGTTAACTGTCTCTCCATACCTTGCTACAAACTGCAGAAATCGTGTGGGGCGAGCTTCCCTGTCTTCGCCGCGAAACTCGAACACACCATCTAACCCTCTTAGATCTGAACCTTCGTTCCACACCTTTTAAGAGCAAGGCCAAAGTATGGCTAACTGCCCCGGACCTTTCCCGGCACTAACTAGCCCGTTAGCCACCACCTAGTTCTCTCTGCATCAACTTGCGGAGTAGGCTGTGCATACAAACAAATTGCCTGTACACCTACTTAACTTGTATATATTCTGTGTCTGTGTAATGCCTTGCTTACTGCCGCCTTTGTTCTTTACATATGACTGTAACCTATGCTTGCTCCTTTACACTTTGTCTGTAATCTATGCTCATGTCACTTTGCCATGTAACCTAAGCTATTCTACCTTGCGCTTTAAATTCAAGCTGACAATCACCTGCTGAAACAGGTTTCCACACGTTCGATGCCAGGAGAGCAGACTTATTGCATTGATGGGGCATGCAGTCGGAAGACCTTGGTTACTAGGTGGATTGCAAATTGCTAAACTTGTGTTGTGAACCTACGTTTGATGAGTACCTATAGAGCAAGTTCCACTAGAGGGAAGGTAGCTGCACAGTATTTTGATAGAAGCAGCAAAGCGTTCCTCATATCAAAGCTGTATTCAAGATAAGATGTTCAGGTTTCAAGTGATGCTTAAGAATGTTCAACCCTACTCCAACCGCTTGCACATCTCCTTTGTGAAAGAAGTGTGCGTGGGGAGTACTACTTTGCACACCATGCACAGGTTGTACATTTGTAAAGCATTCATGCCACAAAATTGAACTGGTTATTTACATGCATCAACTATTATACTGCTTCATAACTGTAACAGATATACTACGCACTAACCAACTACCGCTGATTATATTTACTGGTGGCAGGCACAAAATACTGGAAGCGAATTGTAGGTCATATATGTAATGTTCCCGGGGCCTTCGAAACCCCTTGACATGTCCTTACCGGGTGTAAAAAACTGGGAGTTACATATGATTGCTTTTGGGGGATTATAC
Organism: Ambystoma mexicanum; assembly: GCF_040938575.1. Lineage (NCBI taxonomy): Eukaryota > Metazoa > Chordata > Amphibia > Caudata > Ambystomatidae > Ambystoma > Ambystoma mexicanum. The sequence continues at coordinate 1,255,512,956 of NC_090934.1, forward strand.
ACGGTTACCAGGCAATAAGAGAATTTTTGGAATTACTGCTTAAATGCAGAATCCGAAAGGTATTAAGCTTGCCTTGGTCAGTTTATGGTGTTTGGTGACCAAAAGCCTTGTTGATGCTAGTGGTGAAAAGACTGTTAATGAAATTTAGCTTGAGGGTTTGGATGGTAGTGAGTCGAATGTACACAACGAGTCACTGAGTGCCTTTGTTTCCCAATTGAATGGGTGTTACCGCGTCCCCCCCCCACCCAACATTGGTTTTATATTTATGTATTTATTGAGCACATGCGGTGGAGCCCTCGCCGTTCTTAATAAAACCTCTATTAAATAGAGACTTTTAGGTTTTAAGATAGTTGGGGAGGTTACCCGGTTTACTTGGAATACTTACCCTGTTTTATTCCTTACTTGGTGCTTTGGCCCTCTGGTTAATACCTGTAGGGCAGTGCCATTGGTACCCACTTGGTAGGCGCATTCTGTTTTGTTTGCTCTTAGTACCTTATTTGATTTGTCTTTCTGTCTGCTTTGGGCTCACTCTTGAATTGCGAACGTTGAAATAATTGTATTGTGAATTTTGAATTGTAAACTCTTTACTAGAATTGTATTATGACATGTGTATGAAGTATTATTTTAATATGCAATATTGTAAAAGTTCTATGAACTGTGCACAAATAGATAAAGCTACCTCTGCTCCTCAATTGGTTTTTAAAGGGGGGGCCTTTATAGACATGAGAAGCTATTGAAATAAAGGACTTTATAAATCTGAAGATGGTACCAAAGCATTAATTCTGCTAAGTTTGCCATCAATATCATTAGTATCTGATTAAAGGGGTAGCTCCCAGTATTTTTTTAACAGACAAATATTTTAGATTAATTCAACTGGATAATACTCTGCATTCATATCTTAACTAATTACATAGCTGCAAATTGTGTAACAGGTAAGTAACATGTTTCTTCAGACTTTTCCAGAAGTCATGAGGAATATGGTTCCCAAGAGCAGCAGTGGATCTGGTCACAAGCTTAAAGCCCCCTTTGTCAAATTATCACATATTTTAGAGAATGCCAAAAGACTTCATATTTTAAGCCCCTGTACTAATGGGGTTTTGGGGCCTTACCACAGCCAATAATGGAGGGCCTTGATTCTCTTTGCCAGAACTATTTAATGGCAACATGTAGGTTTTCCAATAAAATCTGGTCTGTATAGATGTATACTCTTTAAGCGATTCATCATGTTCTAGACAGGCCAGTTGCACTACGTTTTCTGGGATGGGGAATTCTCTGTGCGAACTCTGGCCTGTTTGAATCCTACATCCGGGTGCTTGCTTTGTGGTCCAAACTCTCTGCAATGTTTTGCTTTCCCCATTTCTTTTTTCTGCAAAGCCATTTTTTGTATTTGTGCCTGCCTACGTCTTCTAAACATGTCTTTTAAACGTGTCTTTGAAAGTTATTTGTTAATATGTGGAAAAGCTGCTTCATTTTCAGTAGCTATTGGTAGGATGTATGATGTTACCGAATACAGCATTCCTTGCCAGTTAAGTCAACGAGCACAGAAATTGTTCTGCCCTTTTGTGAAATTAATGTGAAACAAGTCTGTTAATCTTCCAAAGTGTGGAGGAAGTTGTGAGTCTGCAGGAGACTGCCTGGTGCTCTGTTTATCGGCCCAGATCTAGGGGCTGTCAGGCTGAGAGAATTCCTGTGTCCGCGGAAGCTGCTGAACCCCCGACAATGTAATTCTCAGAACCAGATTTAACTCAGCTCTGTTAACTACACCCCAAAGGGAAAGGGGGAAGTGGATAACATAAACACCAGGTTGGCGACTTCAAGACTAGCTGATGCTGAACCTGCAGTGAATACATAAAAAACACAAATCCTCATATTACTTACTTAACATTTAGGCTTAAAGACTCTATATCCTTAAAATGTAAAGAATCATACCTTGTTCTTCTCCGAATGTATCTTGGAGAAGATTGAAGAAATTGCTGAAAAAATCTTTCTACCTCTTTTCTTGAGACTCTTGAAATAGGCAGCAACTCCTTTATATTAAGCCAACCATATGAGCCTTGACCTTTGCCTTTTAAACTGTATATAGTTCCAGTAATGATGGGGTTTAATGAATGCTGTTCTTCATTATTTTCACTTGAGTTTTAAAACAAGCACACGCGATAAGAGTATGTTGTTTCTTGAACGCGCACAACCGCAAAAGAAAACACGCAAATAGCAGTTCTGCACACGTGTGCCTTAGAGTACGTGGATTTATAGAACACGCGTACACTTGACCAAAAACACGTACAAACGTTTACCGCGCGGAAGAACGCACGGGCGCACACGCGCGGAAGAATTCACACGCTGAAGAATTCACACGCTGAAGAATTCACGTAGCAGTTTTTTGAAACGCACACGCAACTGCACTCTTTAAAACTGCGACAAAACAGTAGTTCAAAGCTCGAAATTACTTTTTCTTTTTTAAAATGACTCGAAGAAAATCTGAGCAACAGATTTACATATCTAAATGAAAGTCACTTATCTTTAGAATGGTTTTCAAAGAACTCCAGAAACTCTCCTGACAATCTGGATACATCTCCTGAAAACCCCCAAAAGAGTAGCCGCTCGACTGCAAAGGACCTGGAAGTTCAAATCCACAAGGCCCAAGACTTCAGCAGGAGCAGCTACAAACACGTGTCCTCAGCTGGGGCTACGACAATGAAAGGCAGAGAGTGAGAGTTTAGAATGTTCATTGTTGTCCTGCTGTCCTCTCTAGCCAATCGGAGCTTCTATTGAGAAACTCCATCTTGCCTTGGGCCAGAACCAGGATTCTGTATTGAGAAGTTAAGGCCAACCAACCAAAGTAGAACACTTCCAACCCACACAAAACTAATCTACAGTCCTCAAATAAAGGAGAATAAATAAAGGAAACCTGACATTAGTGAGGTGGGCAGAGCTCATCTGGGAGCTCTTCCTGTTTTTAAACTGCTGGGAATGGTTAGGTGCTGCAGAAGTGGGCAGTCCACAGACCATAGCGGGCTTCGTCACAGACCTGGCTAAAAGGTTCTTTAAGCTCTGCAAAATTCACAGGTTGGGCAAGCAACAAGGCTAAAGATCTAGAGACTAGTGGGTTACCTTGTTTGACTTTGCCTATTTTTTAGCGGGTGACTGATAATTCTCAAACAGGCTGTTTTTTTCCATCTTGTATCTGATTTAGTCTTTAACGCTGTTTGGACTCTACTTTCTGCCCTTTCCAGTAAGTAATTTTACATCATGGGAAGAAAAAGGAAAGAGGTTATTTCTCCCACAGCTGATAATCTTGCCAAGCGTTTTCCAGGAATAAGAACGTTGGATAACTTGCTAAAGAAGGATGTGTGGGAAGTAGAGGCTCAGATCAACACCATTAAGTATAGCGGTCTGAGCCAATGCCCAATTAAATTAACCAACCCAAACTCTGTTTTACCCAATATAAATGAGCCGAATTCTGTTTCTACAAAATGATCTTTTTCCAAGGCCTCGCATTTAATCAAAAAAGGGGATCAAATATATGGGCAATAAAATTAACCAGGTGCAAAGTAAGACTATCTACCTACCCCACAGAAGATCCTATGACCATCTTAAAGGGTACTTATTGGATGATGTTGCCAAAGCAGCCAAGCACCAAAGCAATGGAGGTTATTGGATCATGTTGCCAAAGCAGCCAAGCACCAAAGCAATGGAGGTTTTGCTTTAAATTAGATCATGAGCTGATAGTGGATCTGAGTTTCTTTAATACTTTTCAGAAACACGTTTAATGATAGAACATTTTTTGTTCTCAAAAGTCTTGCCATGGACTACAAAATGTGATGTTGCCACTGACCCTTATTATACAGCACCAACAACCTCTAAGTTACCAGCTGCTATTAGTCTCCTTCGAATGCCCATACTGAAAATTCAAAGAGTTGTAAGTCGATCTGTTAAAATTCAAACCTTGAAAAATGGCTGCTTAATTGGGAAGCCTACCACCTTGTAATATCACTTTTGCTTATCTTACGCTCTACATTCAAATGGCTAAAGCCGGGAATCCTTGGTAAAATCAGATTACAAAGAATTGGTTAAGATGAGTACTCCTCCTGCCTTGACCTACCCCAAAGCTGCCAATCAATTGGTTGTGGTTAGGACTCTGGTTCCTCTTTTCAGTGATATTGGAAAGGAATGTACTGTACATATGATCAATAAATGTTTCCTTTGAATTAGCCCCAGTTGATCAGATCCACAAATGGATTCTAAACTAAGGAATGGTGATTGTGTAGTGCTCACCTTTGCTATATTGTTTTGTGAACCGTATTTGGAGTTAAAACTTTGTGCATGGCAATGAAGGGGGTGTTTTTTGTTTTTACTGCGGCCCCCAGATGTATTTTACACTCATCCAAATATATTTAATAAGACCCAGTGATTATAGGCTTGATGAATCTTGCGAAATCTGGACCATTGAAAAACTGGCTAACCACTACGAGGTCCTGGTTGATCTAGAAAAAAATGATTGACTTGTTCCTAGTTCACCAACAGTAACTAAAGAGATATGTAGTTTGGGATGTTATGAGCCATTGCTCATTTCCTAACACTAATAGTATATCTCAATCAGCTGAATCTCCAATTGCTTTATGTTACCTCTCTGAACATAGATCCTAACCTTGATATTCTCTCATGGAATGGGGTATGGCTGGTTCCCAAATGTCACGTTGTGCTGTTTTTTAAAAACCGTATGCAGTGATTTGTCTGCAAGAAACCTGGTCCTGCGACATCCTGCGTTTAGATGGTCATGGTTTGGTATTACCCAGCCAGTGTTGACTCTGTGGTGCTCTGCATTATGTCCTCTTAGGAGTTGATTACTTCAATTTATTTAGTTGATATTAATGATTGAAAAACTCTCTGTATATGAACATTTAAATATTGTGGTGTTGAGCCATTGTTATTCCCTATTAGGAGAGTTTTCCTAAAGTCCACTTAGGGAAAGACTTCATAAAACTATCCCAATGGTACACAGGTCTCCAACTCTTAGTATCAGTCTGTACTACTCATGGAACCTTGGTAGTGTGGCAGAGCAGTCAGACTTATCATAAGAGAAAGATGTGAGCTGTAGGTAAGTACACTGAACCCAGTTATGCAATTCAAATTAACACTTTTATATGAAATATATATTCTATTTACACAAGATGTTTTATAATACTTGGCACATTAAACCAAAACACATAACATTACTTGTAAATACTGTTCAAAGACTACTGCTTAGTTTTTAGTTGCTCGCAGTTATATTTGTACAGCTTTTGACACTGAGTCCTACCATATCGGTAATAATGTGCACTCACGCGCACACAGATATACAGTAATAGTATTTAGTTAGCAAAACCACATAACAGAAGACTTTTTGGAAGGAAAACAGTTGGTTAGTCAAACAGCAGAGCTTAAGGTTCCTGAGGCATTTTGTTCGCACACTAAGGCTTTTAAAGTCCAATTCGCAACCCTAGTTAAAAAGCAATTAAGAGAGGGCTCAAATTCTGCAGAATTATGAACGTTCCTGTGGATACTTTCAGTCTATGTAAGGATACTGGAAGAATAACAATGGTGGAGACCCTGTTAAGGGCTCGAAAAAGGGACGCAAGCAGCAGCTTTGGTCAGAGGTAAGAGTGGACACCCTGGTCACCTCTACATGCACTCCAACGCTCGCTCTGGAGCGACTTCTTGGATCAAGGTAAGCAATACCTTTTCTCCCAACAGTACCTTTGGTTAAAAGAAATGTTTGTGGCTGGATTCTCCTTGATGAGGCAGCACTAGACCTGACCCCTGGATTCCTTGGTCTGGTGACAAAAGGCAGGACAATGGATGGGATCTCTCAGGAGCAGTCTCTAGGGAGGAACTCTGGCATGGATTTTCTCAGCTTCTCTGGTCAGTTTGCGGCTTTTGCATCTTTTCTGCAGCACCAACAAAGGACATGGTTTGCCCAGTCAATCTTCGATTCCTGAAGTCCTGCACTCTGGCGAGGACCCTTTGAGTCGGATTGGGTCTCCGGAGGGTTCACCTGGAGCGCAGTAAAGTCTTGGACGGATTCAGCCTTGGTAAGATGATGCACTACGATTGGGTCTGAAGTCTCCTGGTATTAGTGGTTTGCAGCTCTGGAACGCCACAGCACCTCGGGAGATGGCTCCGATTGTAATTGGTCTCCGGGCTGGTTGGGTCCACCAGCCAAAGGGAAGGAGTCCTCGTCTTCAGAGTTCCTCTGTCACAAAGAAAATGGGGTCGGGACAGCAGTGGTAGCTTCATTGTTGCAAAGGGTCTGCCGGCGTCTGGTAGTCTTCTTCTTTTTCGGTTACTTGAGTTTCCAGAGGTTGTCTTGCCTTTCACCTCGGGAACCTCACCTTTCATGCAGTTTCAGCACATACCTCTGCAATCTCTCAGCAGTTTACAGACAGGGGCGTGTGGCTGTCCAATCAGGACAGCCAGACCCCCAGTGGGAGCTGGTTCCATTCAGGTGCACAAGCAGGGGGGTGAAAAATTCCTCCTGCACTTCCTGCCTACGCGGACACACTGGAGCCAAGGTGGGGGGGGACACCCAAGGGTTCCAGCCAAAGGCAAAAAACATGTACACACAACACACACCACACAAAAAAAGAAAGAAGCCACCAAATTAGTACTTGGGTGACCCTATTGTGCACAACCAGGGCTGTGAATACAGTCTGCAGTAAAAAATTGCAGAATAGCTGGTAGCACACATCCACTGCCACCAGCCATAACTAGACCGTTGCCTGTGACTAAAAAGTCATGAGCAGAGAGAAGGGGGTTACTAGGTATCCCTTTGGCACTCCACATAAGGTGGTGTACCAATCTCTCAGGATATAACGTTTCCCTCTATCCTTAAGAACAGCAGGTAGGATAAAGAAAGAATCTCAAAGGGTTCCCAGCAACACTGCCCATAAGGAGCTGTGCGCTGCAAAAGTTAAACACAGATGCCTTAAAAGAGATTTGGAAGAAAGTAGACTCCATAGTAAAGGTAAAACACAGAGAACAGAGTTCCAAAAGACAGAGCCCATAAGAATGGATGAGTGGAAAAAGGCTCCGCTCATTCAGGATTTAAAGAAAAAGGTCCTGAAGTACAGCAAAAAGTGCTGGCAATCTCACTACGAGCATAAAAAGAACTCTCCCTAACATTTCTTGCCAAAAAGGGAAAATCCAATTTTGTACAACTTTGTAAAGCCATTTTCAAACAGGCCAATGCTGGTACCTTTATTTGTTGACTTCAATTCTAAAATAGGAGCCTGTGCTCTTTTTTTTAATCTGCTTGATCATGATTGTTTGCTTTTCCTTCACCGATTGTTATCAAAATCCAAACCATAACAATGTTTTGGGCTTATTGAAACATACATATGACTGGGAGGATGTGTATGGTAAATTATAGATTTCTGTCAGGATCTTAAGTTCAGAGATCTTCACTTATGGATTACTTTATTTGTATTACATGTTCATGTTGGGATTGTATTCTAAGATTATAAGGCTGTGGCGTAGTTGGTTAACTATCATGCATGTCTAAGCCCATCATTGAAACCTAATTCAGGGTGCAAAATTTCAAGTGGCAAGCTACTAGCAAGCCATAAAGACACTCTCCACCTTCATTCTATACATACAGGCAGCACACCATTTCTTACTCGCCAAAAGTCAATTATCGCTAGCCAGTGGCGAGAGGACTTTTTGCACCCTGCTAATATAGTAAAGGCCTCTCTCCTATGGGATCGTACTTAGAAGAGTTGGGGTGTTCAATGAACTCTTATGAATTGGCTTGTCAAACAATTGTGGACGATGACCTACTTCTGAAATGGTATCCGTTCAATGTGTCCTTGTTAGACGAATGTTTATCTTCTAAATTAAACACATCTGAGATTTTATTTGTTTTAAGTTTGTGTTGTCTACTAAAATAGGTAATGCTTTGTGCATTACTATTTAAGCAAATACGCAAAGACCTAAGATTTCATGGGAAGGTAAAGACTCTAAATATGATTCAGAATTGCTCAGGACACTCAAATCTCAACTTTTCTAAGAGGGAGATGCAGATTACAAGGTCTTTATAAGCAGACTCGAATGCCGAAAGAGAGCCTGGGTTGAATTGGAACTTTCTGCAAGAGCCAAGGATTCAAAAAAACAGAATGAGTTGCTTACGGCCCCTCACATTTTAAAGTTAGTGACTGGGAACCTCCAGAGGAACGGAGGAAATATTTTGGATATATTTGTGCTGGAACTGTTGGTTTAACTGAGTCTGAGTATACAAGGGATATTTCAGCACACTGTTTTAAATCATCTGAGACTATGTATCATTATGGAAGAAGTAGGAATTGATGTATGCAGGCTGAAGCTAATCAAGAGTTCTTGCCTGACATGATTCCCGCTGATGTGTATAAACGAGTGCCAGAATTACGGGTGCCTCCTATAGTGTAATGTTTTGAATGCAGCAATAACATTAGGGATCGGAAACCACACTCATGGAAAATGGCAATTATATGTTTAATTTTCAAGAAGGCTGATTGAGTGGACCCATGCTGTTATTGTACTATTGTCTTATTAGATTGTTTTTTTTTAATTGTTTGGGAAGATCCTTTTAAATAAACATAATGAATGGGCTTTATCAAACTTCTTTTACACAGTTGGGTGTTCTTCAACAAGCCTTTAATTTCTAGCTGATGGCTGCCAATTCTGTGTATAGTCCGGATTCCTGTATGTGGCTTAAATGGTGTTGGCAGCACAATTTCACTTTTGGATAGATCTATATTGCGGTGAACCCCGCTTGAGCTGGGATTTTCTAATATCTTATTCAGTATGTCTCTCTTCATGATGGTAACACGGCTAGAGTTTGTTTTAAAGCAAACCGGTCTTTGACTGCTTCTTTATTATTTTGTCATGGTGTTCGCAAAGGTTGTGTTTTGCCCCTTTTTGTTTAATTGTGACTTATTCCTTATTGAATACTTTGCCTAAAGTGGGCTCAGATACTCCCTGTATAGGTGTTATTCTATTCCCAATTTTTTCATATGCTGACAATGGCGCCTTGATGGCTAGGTACCCTTGTTCACTGCAACATCCTTTAAATGTTTACTCCTGCATACAAGTGAGGGGTCTCGAGGTTAACATGAAGAAATCTGCAGTGAAGATTTTTATGAGGAGCAGAAATTCCCAAACTGATTTTTTTGTATTGACTGAATATCTGCTGCAAGTTATTTTGTTTGCTCTTCACACTAAGGTGTCGATGTTTGGATAACTGTAATTGACAAAACCACCAACTGCTTCATGTATGTATGTTACTCCCATTCTCTGGATCAATTCTAATTGACTTGGGCACCTCATTTTAAACACTGAGTGACTATTACTAGCACCTCCTTTAATCTTTTAGAGCTAAACGTATCCTTGATAGCATGGAACATTAAATTAAGGTGGAGGATCCATTTCCACCTAGTTGTGCAGATCAAATTGAGACTAGATATGCTTACTCGCCCTTTTGTTTACCCACACAGTGTAGACTAGGTTTTGCAATTTCTCTGACTGCGAAGTAATGTTCTAAACTAAAACTGAGAGGAGTTTCCTTTTGGGAGAAGGAGGGGGGCGTTGTAGAATGATGTGTTCATTGTAATGCTTTGGTCATAAAGGAATGTGCGTGTGGACTAGTCCGGATGAGGGTCCTAAATATGTTTCTAAAAAAATTAAAAATGCGTAATTAAAAATTGATGGTCTCTCTGCTCTTTCACAAGGGGACATGCACACCGCTGTGATGTAAGCAATCTTTTATCTCAGTTGCTTGGTACGTTTCAAATTGGGGCTCAACAAAAACTTGAGGAGAAACTTCCTCCATTGGTATTTACTGAATGCCTGACTGTCTCTTCCCTTTTAACACAAGGTATGTGTGTATATATCGTGAGAAGGGTGAAAGTTCCAGGAAGACAATCTGAACAGCACCCTCTACAACAGCCTTGGATAGCTCTCCGTAAAGTCCAGGGTTCTTGTTCAGCTATGATAAATCCAGTCTGGTATAAACAGTACATTTTTAGCAAATTGGCATTCAAGATAACTCAAGCATGGGTTTCCTTTGTTGAGGGGGTCGGCGGGTGGGGGTCGGGGGGTGATGAACTAAAATCGCTTTGTATGATTATTGGTCTGTCCCTACCAGTGTGCAAAAGTGCTTCCGAAGCCAAGTGGCCTCATTAAAATTGTCCAACGTGCTTGTCTGAACAGGCGAAGGCTTCAGAAGTGACGTACCTTGATGTCAATCTCAAGAAAGATAAAGTGACAGGGTCTGTGGCCTTCCTATGTTGTTGGACCTACAAGTACCTTCTAGGGTCTTACCTTTTGAAGGACAACTCTTGTTTTATCAGTCTGCTCTGAGCCTTTGGAGGAAAATCAATTCTAGAGCCTTATATTCACATTTAAGCATCTTGAGATTGTGCTCTAAAATCCATTTAGCTAGAGTCAAGCAGGCAGTGTCTGTACGGTTTGACAACATAGGTATTGGCTAAAGGGAGAGGTGGGAGCGAGGTTACCTCCAAGAACACAGCTGACAAAGGGCACATTCTCCTCTCCTTGAGAGACCCGCCTCCCAATTCACCCTGGAAATGGAAAACACATTTTCTTAGAGGGCTTTGTAGTTCGAACAGCAGCTGCATTTGAAGTACAGTGACTGGTACAGTGAGCTAAAACATGGTTGTAGACCCTCCCAAGTGGAAACCTACCCATAAAACAGGTTATTTGACAGTATTTGTTCTTGATAGTCTGTCCTAGACCTTTGTGAATGCTTAGGGACTTGAGATTTCACCCTAAATTACTCATGGTGATCCAGACATGGACCCCTCCCCCTAACCCCCTTCCCCCCCGCTCACTGTGCTTAGAGGCACAGCTTTACCTCATGGAGGAGGACCAGCAAGGCAGAAGCACATGTCTAGGGTTGCTGTTGGTGCTCTTGTTCAGAGGAGAATTGCCTAGCATTGGATATTTCTCCTTTGTGAAAGGTACATTGAGCTAAAACGTGGTTGTAGACCCTCCTGAGTGGGAACCTACCCACAGAACAGGTTATTTGGCTGTGTTAGTTCTCGGTAGAGGGGCTGCCAGACCTTTGTATGAGCATTTGAAGTAATCCAATTTGGATTGGGGACTGTAGGAGGATTCTAGAACATTTCTCCCCGCAGTAAGGATGCTGGGTCCCCCTTGAATGTTACAAATCCCACTGAGCTCTGGTTCATTTGGAATTCCAGTGCATCTGGCATTAACGACCGAGGTAGCTCTAGGTCAATCTATGCCTATGCTGGTACTTGGGTGTAAAAGATGCATTATTTGCTCAACGCGGACTACCCAGCATTTGACTACCTCTACAGATGCCGGCTGGACTGAGGGGGAATGACACAAGCCTTTGATTAAATCAGTAAAAGATGGACATGTTTGTAGCGCTTTCTGGTTAAATGTATTTGAACACAGAAAAGCTGTTGCATAGTAAGAGCCAATATGTTGTGCGGTCTGAATATAGCTTTAGAAGGTCTCTTTGATGAGAGCAAAGAGGAGCCTTTTGCAAAACCCATGTGGTGCTAAAGACCAACCTACCTGTAAGTGGGCATTCCCAAAGTGGTTTGTCTTTATATATTTTAATTTTGGGAGAAAGCTGATCATTTGATACAGTAAGACCTAGGTTTGTTGTACTTGGAATAAGGCTGCATCAGCAAAACTCTTAGGAAGAAAAAAAATCCCTTGTGCATATCAATAAGTATTCTTCATAGATGTCCTTTGTTGCATTTATTAACCCTTTGACAACTTGGTGTGTGTTCAGCGGTTATGGCTTAGAAGCCTACCCTGATTTCTGCATTTCATGCATTCATTCAGTATTTTTTGATGGGGGTATCAGCAGGGTCTGGGGTCCTCTAATCACCATTTGCCTACTCACTGCAGGTTAGAACATTTATAAGGTACAAACATTAAATAATATGAAGTGAAAATGTACTTGCCTGTAGCAATAGTTAATCATGGGTACTTTCTTTAATTTTATAACTGATCCACTCATTCTGCTTCAGTCCATTTTATGGTAAGTGACTTTATTCAATCCTACTCTGGGTGAACTCAAGCGTCTGAGGTACACTGCTCTTTTAGTTTCGTCCCCTTGCCTTTTCATTTTTTTTTTAATGTACATGTTTACATCCTCTCACTGTGGAGGAGCATTCAACAGTTATGAATAGGAGGGAGATACCTTTGGAGATCCGTTGGTAGAGGTATGTTTAAATAAGCTTTTCTTTCTGCTTTTATATCGCAGTGTCTTTTCTGTGTCTGGGGTGTCTCACTAAAGCCATGCGTCTGTAGGATACATATCTGAAATGGAGCAAATATTTAGATCTGTAATTAGGATGGACTTGCAGCCTTCGATGTATTCACAAACATCTTTGTTTTGTTTTCTTGCACAGGTGGTGAGTTCCACCAATGGCGAGCTGAATCCGGATGACCAAACAGGGGGACACTCCAATGCACCAATCACAGCGCAGGCCGAGGTGGAGGTGGTGGAGGAAGCGAAGTATGTTAACTTGAGCCTTCATTCTCTTTACAGGAATGCAGTTTCAAAGGTTGTTTTCATTGGTGTGTGCTTTCTTTTTATGCAGTTAAGTGGCTCATTTATCCATTTCGTTGAGTTTCACTGCAGTGTCTGCATGATGGTTTGCTTACTAATGAAGCCTCTGAACTTGGAGTTGCAGAAGGATAGATATGCATGGGGGTGATATGCTTTCCTGTGCCTTGGCCCCTTTGAAGAGGATTGGTATGGAACTCAGCCAAGACCTAATGTGTGATTGTACAAATGCTTGTAGCCATTGTTCAAAGAGCTGACATTTGCTGGCTCTGCAGCTGTTTGTGCTTAGTCAAGGGGGTTCCAGTGGTATCTTAAGAGGCTCTGTGGCAGCACTCTTGCTTAGAGCTATATTGGAAAGCTATACAATTGCACCTCTTCATCTGGATCTATTTACAGCCTTGGTTGGAAGAGGCATACTGTGGGCCTGTTCGGCTAAAGTTGGGGCACCTTTGCAAATGCAGCATTTCCTTCTTCCCTTGCAGGTTGTGAGTTGAGCTTGTTACTATTTGGTCTTACAGCATTGGCTCATTTGGTCCATACCTTTTTAAACAAGAAGTACTAAGATGAGTAAAATGGAGCTACATCATCTCGCATAATTAGTTTATAACCGTGTGCAGGCCTCATGAATTCTACAAAAATTTCTGCTAGGCCTGCAGGCTGAGTAAATTAGTTTACTGCCTTGACCTAAAAAATATACTCGACCCATGGAGATGGGTGACAACAATTTAACCAGAGCTTTGTGTAATATGGTGCATGTCATCATAAGCCGATTGTTAATATAGCCAAGTTTCCCATGTACAGCTACCTTCTGGCTAGGGCATGACTAGTCCACACAAAAGCAAGAGTCTGAGCTCACAAAATAAACACAAGAGTAGGATTGCATTGCTAAAATGCCATGCCATACTGTTTCAGTTCAGGGACAATGTAACTTTATTTGTATGCATTACAAAAAATTAAGAAATGACTCCTGACTCCCCCCTCTCAAAACAAACACAACGCTTAGTCATTTGATTTTTATCCCTTTTTGCTGTTACTGCATTAAATTCCAGACAATGAAATCTCATGTGAAACAAGTCTCATGATTTTAACAAAGGGGACATATTCAGGTAATGTTGTCAACTGACCTGACTAGATATTGAATTTAACACCGGATTAGTCACATACCGCAAGTCAGCATTTTCAGTTCCTTTATAATAAACTCAAGCCAAAGAATCTGCACAGCATAATTTCGTCGGTTGATGGATTTGATAATAAAATGCGCAAGTGATGCACTGGGTGTTGTCCATACACGTGTCAAACCGGAGCAATGACCTGTAATTTAATAAAATCCTCTGCAGGATGTATTCCCAGTTATTTGTGAATGGTATATATCTGCGAGGATGCTGGACCCTGCACATTATGACAACACTTTTCTTGTAAGTGAATCCTGGATGAATTCCTAAACCCCGGCTTCATACAGAGCTGCTGATAACACTTTAGTTTGCTAGGTTCTAATCATATAATTTAATAGTTTCAGTTGCATAGATATTACAAAAATTGAAAATTCCTCCAATTGATTGTGACAACCTACATTTAATTTGTCTAAAATGTCATTGAGTGTTTCAAGGAAGGTAATCTCCAATTCTCCAGCATTGGATCTTTCATGGATTCACATGCTTTGAATATTCCCCGTCGTCAGGCTGGGAATCCCCGGTACATTATATAGACCCTTTCCCGTAGGAAAACTTTTTCGACGCTTATGCGTCCTATCCACCTCGTTTTGTATCATGCGTGCCCGTGCCGTCAGGACGTCATGATATAAATACAGGCCCCGCCCCCGCGCTCCCTCAGATTTCAACCGTCTTTCAAAGCAGTGGGATCTTCGTGTTACTACTAGTGATAACTAGATTGTTTTTTTGTCTGTTTCGCGTAAGCGAAGTTCAAATCTGGAGAATTATGTCTGGAAAGGCGTTATTTCGCCCATGTGCAACCTGTGGCCTCAAAAAGGTTTATGAAGGAGACGGCCACATGGACTGTATCTACTGTCTCCACCCGCACCACACGGCGGATACATGTGAGATATGCCAGGGTTTCTCCCAAAAAACCCTTAAGGACCGTAAAAGAAGGCTGGTCGACTGGCTTAATGACGGAGCGGGTGCCTACCCGGCTTCGGAAGTTGGCTCCACGGCCTCCAGGAGCAAGTCGGAGCCTCCATCGAAGAAGGTGCGGCCAGCAGAAATTCGCCCTGAGGACAAGCATAAGGGGAAACATGCTGGATCCTCCTCATCTCATAAAAAGCCCTCCTCCTCCTCATCATCTAAGACGGAGAGGCTGGCGCTGTCTAAATCCTCCTCAGGGGACCGTCCCAGGTCTTCCGTGAGTCGAGAAGCTTCAGCCGGGAAGTCGGCATCAAAATCGACAACGAAGTCTAAAGGCTCGACGACGACGACTTCCTCGTCGACCTCGGTGTCATTGACGATGCCTATTACCGTTCAAGCAGCAGCGGTTGGGATTCCTTCGTCGACGGAAACTCAGTCTATGGCTTGGCTGCCTGAGGTCTATGACCCGATCCCCCCTGAGGTCTTACTGCAGCCAGACACGGCCTGCTCGGCGGAAGGGGAAGGTGACATGGTTCTGCAGCCATTGGATTTAGGCTTACGGCCTTCCACGTCGACGACGACGGCGACGAGTGCGAGCGGGGGTATGGTACCTATATCATCCACGTTGCTGAACCCCCAGACAGTTTTGTCTCTGGATGTGCTTAATACTCTTCAGAAGCTACTACAGCGGCTGGATACCCAGTTCCCTCAACCTGGGACGTCATCGTCACTTCTGTCTGTACCTTCCGTCGACGAGCAAACTTGTACGGCTCGCTCGTCGACGAATCACCCATCGGCTCCCCAGGCGGTAAAAGATCGTCCTCGAGCTCAGGAGGAGGGTGAGTTGTCGGAGTCCGACTCTATACATGATGACTCTGGGTCAGACATCTCCCTGTCACCGTCGAGGGACCCGACATGGAATTCGGATGTAGAATTGGAGTCTACGAGGAGCCAGACACAGCCATCTCCCCCTGATGATGTGGGAGCCTTCCATGCAATGATGGGGAAAGCGTGTTCCGAATTCGGCTTGATTCCTGAGGAGCAGAGGAAAGACTGTTTCCTTTTTGACCATATGGGTCAAAGGAGAAAATCGGTATTTGCCATCCCAATCCTTGACCACGTGTGGCAAGAAGGTCTCAAAACGATGCGCCATCCGTTCTCGGAACCAGCCATAAAGGGACGGATCGAGAAAAAGTTTAAAGCTCCGGAGTCCACTCCAAAATGTCTAACATCACAGCCTTTGTCTGACTCGGTGGTGTCGGCGGCAGCAGCTAGGAAGGCCAGGGTCCAGCAAAAATGTTCAACGCCACCGGAAAGCGAGGCTAGGAGGCAGGACGCATTTGGAAAGAAGGTGCTCTCGGTCGGAGCGACGACAGTAAGAGCAGCCAATTCCTTAGTGATCGTGTCACGATATGATAGGGAAATGTGGCACAAATTAGCCCCTATCCTAGAACACCTGCCAGACGAACACCGAAAAGCAGCTATGTTACTGGTGCGGGACGGCGAGGAGGCCTCGAACCACGCTATTAATATCGCAGTGGACCTAGCAGAGTCTGGTTTCAAACAAATCAACCATGGAGTAGTGCTTCGTCGACAAGCGTGGCTCAAATGTACTACTTTCCGTCCTGAAGTACAGTACAAAGTCCTGGACATGCCATGCGAAGGGGAGCACCTGTTTGGCGAAAAGGTTGATGAAGCGCTGAAAGGGATGAAAGAAGACACGGATACTGCTAGGTCCCTCGGCGCCCTTCAAACGGGTAGAAATTTTCGCTCTTTTCGCCCTTTCAGAGGTGCTTCTGGAAACTCCCGCTTTGGAGCCTCGAGGGACCGTGGATTTAACAGGCCCTCGTACTCTTCACAAGGGTTCAGACGAGCGTCCCAGTCGGCACGTGGAAGCAGGGACTATCAAGCCTCCAGGCGGCGAGGCTCAGGTCCGTCGTCAACGAAGAACAAGCAAACCAGCAACCAATGACGGCCTTCGGAACGTCCTGGGGGGTCGAGTCTCTCATCACTTCGACCGATGGAAATGCATCACCAAAGATCGATGGGTCCTAGACACGATTCGCATGGGTCATGCGCTGCAATTCAAAGACAAGCCTCCGCGTCTTCCTCCTTTATTCTCGACACAGCCCCACCTCCAAATCCTACGACAAGAGGTGGAGCTTATGTTGCGAAAAGGGGCGGTAGAGAGAGTTCCTGTGGCACAGGAAGGCCAAGGAGTTTATTCCAGGTTCTTTGTTGTCAAAAAGCCAAACGGCAAATGGAGGCCCATTCTCGACCTGAGGGTACTCAACAAGTGGCTAAAGAGCCAAAAATTCAAAATGCTAAAACTCCAAGAGGTTATCAGATCGGTGCAACCCATGGACTATCTCTCTTCACTAGACCTTCAGGATGCTTATTTTCACATCCCAATACGCCCACGACACAGGAGATATTTAAGATTCGTCGTCGGGAGAAAGCATTTTCAGTTCAAGGTCCTCCCGTTCGGGCTCAAGTCCTCCCCCAGGACGTTCACCAAGTGCTTGGCCCCTATAGCGGCCCATTTAAGGAAGGATGGTCATCATGTCTATCCATATCTAGACGACTGGCTAATCAGAGGGTCATCCAAGGAACAAACACGAGACAGTCTACGAGCCACAATGTCCATCTTACAGGAACTGGGCTTCGCAATAAACTTCAACAAGTCCTCAGTAGAGCCTTCGAGGACCTTGGTCTTTCTAGGAGCGGAGTTTCATACGCACACAAGCCTGGTGAAACCATCCAGCGAAAGAATTCAGAAACTTCAAAACAAGGCGTCGGAATGGAGCGGCGGTACCAGAGTCTCTGTGCGCAAGTACATGTCCCTGCTAGGGACCATGTCGTCCTGCATTCCGTTAATAAACAACTGCCGTCTGTTTATGAGGCCTTGCCAGGAATTTCTAGCGGACCGTTGGGCACAGAGCAGAGGTCGCTGGTCCGACAGACTGGTCGTCGACGAACAACTAGTTCAAGCACTCGGCTGGTGGAAAGTGTCTACTCACCTAACGAGAGGGATGCCTCTACTGGAACCAGAGTTCCAAAAGACGGTGGTGACGGATGCATCGCTGAGCGGATGGGGAGCTCATCTGGATATGTTACAGGTACAAGGCCAGTGGTCTTTGCAGGAGTCCTCCCTGCATATCAACCTGCTAGAACTGAGAGCAGTGCGATGGGCTCTGAAGTCTTTTCTTCCGCAACTGAGGGACTCGGTGGTGCGTGTCATGACGGACAACACCACTACGATGTTCTACTTGAGGAAACAAGGAGGGACACGTTCCAGGTCCCTATCGACAGAGGCACAGAAAATCTGGCATTGGGCCCTTCAACACAACATACAAATCTTAGCATTTCACCTACCAGGAGTGAAAAACGTGGAAGCCGATGCCCTCAGCAGAGAAATGAACGAAGTTCACGAATGGGTGCTGAACGACCAACAACTTCAACAAGTATTCAAGGAATGGGGACACCCTTCCATAGACCTGTTTGCAACGAAGAACAACAAGAAATGCCATCAGTACGCAAGCAGATGGCCTCAGCAGGGCTCACTGGGGGATGCGTTCTCATTCCCATGGACGAACAAATTCCTGTACGCATTTCCTCCTTTTCCCCTTGTCAGGAGGACGTTGCAATGGATCCTCAGGTACCCATGTCGGGTAATTCTGGTGGCCCCATACTGGGCCAGACAAGTGTGGTTTTCAGACCTACTACACTTAGCGGCGGCGGAACCGATGAGATTCCAGAAGACCCCCGACCTTCTGTCTCGACAGGAGGGTGTCGTTTGGCATCACGACCCGGACAGCCTCAAGTTGACGGCCTGGCTCCTGACTTCGCCGAATTTGGTCGGCTAACGATTCCGGAGGACTGTCGACGTATCCTGCAAGTGGCAAGAGCACCTTCCACAAACGCCTCATACGCGTACAAATGGAAAAGGTTCTGTCAATGGTGTGAGGATCAACCAGGTTTGGCCCCGCAATCGATTAGGCCGGAACAGCTCCTTCCATACTTGCTGTTATTAGCTCAAATGGGCCTGTCGGTGTCGTCAATAAAAGTACACCTAGCAGCCATTTCCAGGTTTACTCGTCGACGGCACTCGGCACCATTGTTCAGCGACCGCCTGATTAAGCACTTCCTTAAAGGCCTCTTTCGGAGTTTCCCTCCAGAGAAGAAATTTCCACCGGAGTGGAGCCTCAATCTGATCTTAACGTCTCTTATGAAACCTCCGTTTGAGCCAATGTCATCATCGTCTCTGAAGTTTCTGTCGTGGAAATTGGCCTTCCTGGTGGCCATCACTTCAGCCCGACGTATCTCAGAAGTTCAGGCTCTAATGGTGGACCCACCATACTTACGATTTTTCAAGACCAAGGTAGTCCTAGCCACTAACCCACAGTTCATACCAAAAGCTCCTTCGGTGTTTCATAAACACTCTTCTATCGTGTTGCCTACGTTTTTTCCGGAGCCATGCTCGGGAGCGGAGCGCATGCTACACACATTGGATGTAAAAAGGGCTCTCAAGTTTTATCTTCATCGTACGCAACCGTTCAGAGAAACGAGACAGCTGTTTGTGGCCTATGGGTTGGGTGCTAGAGGAAAAGCCATTTCAAAGCAAGGACTTTCAAGATGGGTGTCATCTACCATCTCGTACTGCCATTCCAAGGCAGGGAAGCCTCTTCTACGACGGCCAAGAGCTCATTCAACTAGAGCAGCGGCATCGTCGACGGCACTGTGGGCCGGAGTCCCTCTAGGGGACATCTGCATGGCGGCTACCTGGGCGACTACACACACCTTTACCCGCCATTACTGCCTGTCGCAGCAACATGCCGAAGACACCCGGATGGGACAGGCGGTGCTTCGACACCTATTCCAGTAAGGTAAGCCCCGGCTGCGGGGTGGCATCCTGTGGAATTTATGACTGTATGTGGTCCGTTTTTTCCCTATGTAAACTATTACTGATGTATACATAATCTTAGGGAACGGCCTTTTGCGAAGAATGTATAGGGGTTTGCATGCACACCTCCTCTTGGGGGTAGTACTGCTATGTAATCTATTCAAAGCATGTGAATCCATGAAAGATCCAATGCTGGAGAAGGGAATAGTTTCTTACCTGTAACTCCATTTCTCCAGCATTGGTATCTTTCATGGATTCACATGCGCCCACCTGCCTCCCCTGATCATGCAAACCGGTTCCCCCACTACTTTGGGGGCCGAAATCTGAGGGAGCGCGGGGGCGGGGCCTGTATTTATATCATGACGTCCTGACGGCACGGGCACGCATGATACAAAACGAGGTGGATAGGACGCATAAGCGTCGAAAAAGTTTTCCTACGGGAAAGGGTCTATATAATGTACCGGGGATTCCCAGCCTGACGACGGGGAATATTCAAAGCATGTGAATCCATGAAAGATACCAATGCTGGAGAAATGGAGTTACAGGTAAGAAACTATTCCCTTATGTGAAGAGACCCTCGGAATCGCCTTATCTCCAGTCTCGAATATAAAATATGGATATTTTTTCCTCCACCTTGTAAATGCCATCATTGCTGATCTATCCGCATGATCTTTAAACCAAGATGACTCCTAAATTGCATGTATTGAATTGAATTGATATTTTTTTTTATATCGCTCTCATACACAAGTGTTTCAGAGCGCGACAAGGCAAGGGAGGGGAACAGGGTAGAACAAAACGACGATCTTACTAGGCCCAGTGACATTTGAGAATGTGAATGTGCAAGAGAAAGGAAATGGGGAGAAAGTGCATGGAAAGGGCGGAGGAGTGGAAAGTGTGCGCAGAGGAGAAACAGATAAATATTTAAATAAAAGCCAATAAACGGTGGTAGTTCAGCCATCAACTGGCAAGTGATGGGGTTTAGTAGACATGGCATGTTTGATAAGAGCAGAAAGAAAAAGTGGGTGGGAGACTGTATGGGTACAGATACAGAGCCCAGTGCAATGGGCAGCCCGGAGGCAGTTGAGGAGGGTCGCAAGGTGAGCAGGTACCTGGGCCCGGAGGAAAAAGGGTGACCAGGTGCACAGTGCAGAGAAGAGAAACGGATTAGCAGGGGAGAAGGTGGGGCGAAGGCAGAAGCAAAGAGGATGGTCTTGAGGTGCTTCCGTAACCGGAGATGATTCTCCAGTTTTGTGGCAGGGAGGCTGTGCCAAAGGGTGGCCCCAGCCGAAAGGAGATCGACCCCCGACTCGTTTCTTTGAAAAAACGACTGACCCTGAGGGAGTTGGAGGTAGAGGAGCGAAGAGCTCAAGAGGGGAAATATTTAGAGGGATAGTTGAAGGTATTTAGGACCCAGGCCCCAGAAAGCCTTGTGGACAATGCAGAGGGTTTTGAATTTAATCCTTGAATCCACTGGGAGCCAATGAAGGAATTTCTGAGCTGGAGAGATACGATCCCAGGGCTGTTCTGGATTATTTGTAAAGGGCGGAGAGTAGTGGCAGGTAGATTTAGAAAGAGGCTGTTGGAATAATCCAGCCTAGAGAGAACCAGAGCTTGGGAGACGGTGAGCTTTTGTGGGGAAGGATAGGAAAGGCAAAGTACATCTGAGGAGGTGCAGTAGGAAGTTTGACTTTTTAGAGACATCCGAGATGTAGGCGGAGAAGGAAAGTGTGGAGTCATAGATGACCCCGAGGTTCTTAGCCTCGCAGGTGGGGGTAGGAGGAGGGCCAAAGGAGACTGGCCAGAGAGTGAGTGGAAAAGATGATGAAGGTGTACCGATGAGGAGGATCTCAGTCTTGTTGGCATTTAGACAAAGATCATTGGCGGCACACCAACCTTGAATGGCAGTTAGGCAATCCGAGATGAGAAGGAGAGGAGGTGGTTGAGGGCATCCTGAAAATGAGTTGTCGTCTGCATAGCACTGGAAATTTGAGAAGAAAATGGCAATGCAGTGGGTGAGAGTTGTCAGATATTGGTTGAAAAGCCAGGGTGAGGGGTTTGACCCCTGGGTAACACCACAGGTAGATGGAAAGGAAGGACCCTATATTTGGATTTGTTTTATTTGTATAGCGCAGCCAGGCCCGAGGGCAACCGGGCGCATGTCTTCAAAATTAATTACAAGAATTACAAAAATGACACAATCGGCCAAGTGGTTACAAACATGGCGGAATTACCGTTAATGTTACAAAACATCAAGTGCGATGGAGCAGTATTGTGCACGGCAATAGATAGTCCCAGCGGTCATACTTAGGGTCGAGTTATGCACATTTATTCATGTGAGGTAGCTAACCAGCGCTTGGCTTTGTGTTTGAATAAGTTAAATTATGGTATATTTCTGATGGTGAGTGGCAAAGTGTTCCAGAGTTTAGCCACTTGGATTGGGAAGCTGACACCGCCGGCTGTTTGCAGCTTAAATCTGGGAATAGTGAGACCTTGAGTTTGGGCAGATCTTAGAGACCGCGATGGAATGTACTGGATGAAGCGGGATGCTAGATAGATAGGGGCCTGGTTGTTTATGCATTTGTAAGTGAGGGCCAAAGCTTTCAGGGAAATCCTTTGGGAGACTGAGAGCCAGTGAAGGTTCTTCCTAGTTTCTGAAATGTGGGCTGATCTGGAGATGTTAAGGGCCGCTCTGATGGCACTGTTTTGGGTGATCTGGAGTTTGTTGAGGTTGCGTTGATTGGTGCCCTGGTATACAGCATTACAATGGTCCAGTTTGGACATAACCAGTGTCCTGGCCAAGGTAATGCTATTTTGTGTAGTGAGGAATGGTCGGCAGGCTGTGATCAGCTTGCAGGTGTAGGCTGAGGCGGCTACGACAGCATTGGTTTGTCGGGCAAGGGAGAGTGTGGAATCGATGTGTGGAACTCTAGTTGGACCTGGGAGGGTCGATCAGAGAGGAAAGAGGTCAGCCATGCCAGAGTCTGATCGGTGATGCCCAGTTTATAACAGAGACGGTTGAGCAGGGTGATATGGTTGACAGTGTCGAAGCAGAAGAGCGATCGAGTAGGATAAGGACAGAGGGAATGGTGGAGTCAAGGTTGGAGAGCAGATCTTTACGGATGTTCAAGAGAGCAGTTTCTGTGCTTCCGGCAACTCTGAAGCCTGACTGGTGGTTATGGAGAGAGCCAACGGAATCGGAATGAAGGTTAAGTTGAGAGATGGCCAGCTTTTACAGGAGTTTACCCAGAAAGGGAGTAATGGAAATTGGGCGATAGTTAGCCGGACAAGGAGTCAGACCGGGAATTGCACTTGGCTTTGGACTTCATGCGGATCCTCATGACTGGGGAAAGAGCGTCAGAAATGGAGAAATAGAGCAGCGACCGGGCTGTCAGGATGTGAGTCAGCCATGGGTTGAGTGGGGGGGGGGGGGTAGCAGCAAAAGCCTCAACTGACACATGCTTTATGGGCTTGATGTCCGAGAAGGTAGGTTGGGGTAGGCTTGGCATGGGGGGAAGAGGGAGCGAGGAGAGGAGACCATGATCTCTCCAAGCTAGAGGAGTGGTCAGAGGGATAGTGAGGGGGGGAGGCCAGAGGAGATCAAGACATCAAGTGTGTGTCCTGCAGAGAGTCCGGCCAGAGGGGAGGATAGAAAGGGAGAGGCAATCGCAGAGGTTACGAAAGAGCACAGATGTGGTTCAGGGAGAATCGAGGTGGATGTTTAGGTCACCAAGGAGTTGAGGCCAGGAGGGAGGAGGAGAGGTCTGCCCACTTAGAGAGAAAGGAGGTAAATTGACCAGGGAGCTGGTAAGAGAGTAGCAACAGTAAGAGTGGCTAGTGGAGAGAGCCTGCAGACAAGGCATTCGAAAGAGGAGTAAATCTGGGTGGGAATGATGGAGCCATGGGGCATAAATGTAACAAATTGTGACTTTCAGTAAACCAATCCGGGTTCTGGCTACTAGGACTGCATTGTCTGCACAAGCCGAAAGTGGGATTGTACAGATCTCAAACTGGGGAGCTTGCACAAATTGCACAAAGCACTCTACAATGCATTTGTAAACAAAATGAGTGTGGGACCAAAACACAGCAGCCTTGTCTGACCCAGCTTGTACTTTAAATGGTTGGCTGTAGTCAAATTGTCCGTTTCGAACAGCAGCTGTATTACTATTACTTTGAAATGCAATTATGATTCTCGGTTAATACGGACCAAAACGTGGGCCAAATGCTGTGGCTAAGTCCATAAATGGTGCAAATATAATTTTTTATTGAAAAGCACAAAATCTGCTCAAATTGGATCTAAATTTAGAGTCTGGATATTTGCGGACTTCTCTAAATCCTAACTGTATCAGCAACATTATCCTAATTGTCTCAAACCACTCTTCCAGTTTACTTAGTATTACCATCCCAAAGATGTTTAGGGATTGGTCTGTAGCAAGACTGCAATAACCTTTCGCTCTTCTTGAATAAGGGAACTATTACTGCAATATCCCATGTGTGTGGGTAAGAATCCAGGGTAATCATAGAATTAAATACTTTATGTAGTAACAGAACCCACACTTCGAATTTGGCCTTAAAACCCTCTATCGGGACACCACCTAAACTGAGGGCTATTGGCATTCAGCCTCCTTGTAGCCTTAGCTACTCAGTTAAACTGCCTCTTATGGTGTTCTTTCCTCATTAAAACTCAAGTCCTCATGGATCTCGTGCAAAAAAAATCAGACTCTTCGTCAGCTGATTGTATGTAGATTTTCAAAACCTTGTATCAAGACATCTGAGGAAACATTCATAACTACAGAGTTTTTGAAGTCGGGCCTCTTCGTAAGCAATGCCCTGAACTTGGGCGAGTTAGTCTAACCCGACACTAGCACTAAATCTTTCCAAGCTTAATCTAATAACTCTGCTCTTTTCTAGGGTTGCTAGCATACAATTTCCTCATTTGACGAATCACATAAATGATATTCTGATCAGATTAAATGGCTATAAGCAACCTAGCCTTCAATATTTTGCACATCTTATCTGACTAACACGCCTCGTAGCCTTATTTGACCTATGATCTGTTTTATGTGTTTTCAGCTCGTGTAGCAGATATTAGGACTGTAAATTGTGACATTTTAAGTGCAATATCTATGCATTCATTTAAACTATTTACATTTGCAAGATTTTGGCTGATATTAGATATTCATCAACCTTTCTCCACCTTTTAGGTCGTTCGATGTCCATATCCCCATCAGAGGCTACAGCCTTAGTAAAGAGTGACAGGATAGAGCAGCATGGTCACTTCAATTTTTTTAAGAATTTGAAATTGAGGTCATACCAAACTGGGATTGCTGTATAATGAATTGTGGACTTCTCTATTACATAGGAATGTAAATGTCCCTGGTATGTCCTCTTTGCAGTGGCCATTAACAGTCCTAAACCCATCACAATCCATAGAAACTGTAGTAGCATATCCTCTGTATCCACTCGCTCGTCAACCCTAATGGAACTTTGTATGTCCTGTGGTAAATCTTCCTGGGGGTCACAAAACAACTCTTCCGGCTGTTACCCAATTTTGCATTGAAATCGCCCCATACAATCATTGTTTTTAGTGAAACTTGAGCCGTCAATACTCTACTACATTGCTCTAAGGTGATTTTTCCTCCTTTTTTATAGCATATTGTTTCATTTGTGTGTTCCGGTGCTCCGTTGTAATTCTGGGCTTTGGAACCTGAGGAAACTACATTTTCCAGAAGCATTGTAGTTCTTTGAAGCATTTAATCTCACATCAGGCATGTAAGCGCCGGTGCGTAGGAGCCGGTTTGTGCCGGTTCAGGAAGGTGCGGGAAGAAGACTGTACGTACTCTCCGCTTCCTGTCCTCAGTATGGGCTTAGCAGATGTTTTTATCAGGGTCCGGCTTGACGGAATTCCACAGGAGCTGATGCTGGTCCCACAGACCCTCACCAGCAGGTCACCTCTCAACCCTAAAATAAAAGCTGAGCTGAGAACCCCAAGAAAGGGAAAGGGGAATTGGAGAAAACAACAAGACACTGCTGCCCTGCAACTTTCTGGTAGGCTCTGGTATCTGTGATAAAACAAATACGCTTGGTTACTTATGCAATAATATATCAATTTCTTTTCTTAAAATGTTTTTTAACATATACTAACTTCTTTACCTCTTTAACCTCTGTTATGACTTAGAGGTTATTAATTCATTTTGAAAACCTTTAAATCTTGCCACTGTGCCATTCATAGTCTCTTTAGAACTCTAAAGTGAATGACTTGCAAGTGCTTATCAGCCTTGGATTTTCTTCATTACATTATGCTCTGTAAAGTCTGAACTTAGATGCTTAAATGAATGCAGTTTTTTCTTGACGTATAGAATCTCCTTTTAGTGTAAAAGTTACGTGAAAATGAGTATTCCTTAACTTCCTTAAATGCTGCGCCGCCTGCGTATGAGTTTTATATTTACACGCGCATATTCGACGAGAAAAATAAACACGTGCACGTATTTCTTAAACACGCGTTTCAAAACTCAGAAAAAACCTTGCGCTAGTTCTTTACTCGACATGCGCTTTAATTTCACGTACACGCTCACTGCACATGCGTGATTGACAGGCGACGCTGCTAAAGACGTGAACTTGTTCTCGGGCTGTAACAGTCTTGCACACATTTCATTCGGACTTGCGCACTATCGCTCACCGCACACGCGCAATTTATACGCGCCGCTGCTAAAGACGTGAAAACTTGTACTCGCGCACTATCGCTCACCGCACAAGTGCAATTTATATGCGACGTTGCTAAAGACATGAAAACTTGTACTCGCGCTAAAAACTACCCCGCGCACAATTCATTTGAACACACGCACTATCGCTCTCCATACCCGCACGCTCCCATAAATGACGTTGCTGAAGATGCGAAGACTCGCGCTTGCACAAATGCTGTTTGAAATGTTATCATGCAGAAAACATTAAAAACAGTCTAATAGCTTCCTTTCTTGTCTTAAGCAGTGTAAACGAGTTCACACACTGTATAATCATAAAATAACTTCAAGTCACTTAAATAAAAGTATTGAACATTCTCTGTGAAAGTCTATAAACTTTTAAAAGGAACAATCCCACCTGATGTCTTCAAGTTCTCTCAGGCACAGCAATCGGTTTTCTTACTTATTTAGTGGATTTTCTGAACTCTGGAAGGCCGTACTTGAGGAGCTTAATAAATGTACAACCAGCCACTGAATTACTATGGATGAAAGGCAGTTTAGAATCGTGCTCACCTCCCAAGAATCCAACCCATTATCCTTCCACCATTCAAAGTAAACATATCATTGTTCCTTAAACCAATCAGATAAGATCTTTCTCTCCATCTTGACTTGGGCAACCCACAATGTGTATTCTATGTACAGGGCCTTTCCTATTACTAGACCACCTACTCCAGCCAGCCCTGACAGTTTTGGAGGCCATAAAAGCTGCACACACTCGATTAGAAATAAATAACCTCTCATTCTCAAGACGAGGTAGCGCTAATACAGTGATAAAATCAGTGATCTGCACTCAGGGGCTGGGCATACCAGTGTCCGGTAGTGTACGCAATTGTTTTTCCATGATACCAGCACCCGTGTCTCCCGGCATCGCCTTGCCCCATGAGGTTGCTTTCAAGGGTGAGCCAGCAGGCCGGGAAGGAGAAGCTTGAAAAACAGTGGAAACATTCAACTCCAATGGCGAACACAGCCCCACCCAACCACTGTGTACGCCCCCCCCCATCATTGTTTTCTCCTCACCACCAAAAACTGCCCCCTCGACACCGCCCCAAGAGGTTGCTTTTAAGGACCACGGGCAGGGAGAGTTGGCAGACCAGGAAGGAGTGGATTGTAAGGCTGGGGAGGAGCCTAGCATCACTAGTTCCGTGAACAGCACACATACACAGCATCCTAGCATATATAGGAATGATGGGAGCTTTAACCCAGGCGAAAGAGAAGCCTACCTCTATTAGCACTTGGCCTACCCACTCTGCCCAAATAACCCTGGATACACAGGGTATGGTTCAAGGGTTACCAGGGACATGCCAAACTGACACATACATGTCCTATATAGACTTTAGACTGGAACTGCCATGCAGAGAAACCAAAAAGAGTATAGTTTGGGGTAAGGTGCTTAACACTGTCATTGATTAGTTATGTCACAGACCATATTATTGATGAACAGATCTCTGGGCGATCACGGAGTCATGGTTGCAGCTGGCCCGTCCCTCACTATAGCTTTTCCCGATGGATATAATATCCTTAGTAATGAACCGGTTGAACACCAGGGATGGTGGGGTAGCCTTAATTTACAATCAAGTCTTGAATATATGTAAAAAAGGGACCCCCCCCCAGATCCCAGACTGCAAAGTAATCTGGGCTTAGTTTCAAGTTAATCCTAACACCACGATTGTCATCGTCTACAGACCCCTCCCTCCCCCCCCACTCTCCCCAGCACTGAGGACTTTGACAAATTTTAGTGATCTCTTAGCCCCCATGTTAAAGCCCAACACCAGAACATTGATCCTAGGTGACTTTAATTTTGGATATTTTAATCATTCGGACGCGCCTGCTATGCTGTTGAAGTCCATGCTACTCGACCTCGGGTTAGACCAGCATATCGTGTCATCCATCCCTGGAAAAGGTAAAACCCTGGATTGGGTTTTATCACAAAATCTTTATTGAAGATGTACACAATACCCAATGTCCATGGTTGGATCATCATTTCCTGGACCGGTATATGGCCATTTCTTCGGTCGTGAAAATCCCTAGAAGGTTGTAGGGTTGCATTTAAAAATACCAGCAAACTCACCCCAGCAGCCATGGCCCCCTTTATCACGCCCATGTCAAATGACTTGTCCAGCCTGAACTCGGCCGAGCAACTATCCAATGTCTAGACACTGGAAACAGCTGTGGAAAGTTTAGTGCCAGTGAAGTTGGCCGTATTCACGAAGCAACCTGACAAAACATGGTACACTCCAGAGATTCGGGCTTTCAGGAATAACGTACGCACTGTACTTGAACAATGGGATAAAAACTAGTCCAATGAGGATAAACTCCACTATCTGCAGGTGGTTAAGGCCTATAAATCATCCATTACCTTGGCAAAAACAGAACTACTATGAGCTTCGCATTTCTGAAGTAGCTTTCAAGTGGTGATATTCAGGAGGCACTCTTAGACAAATTAGAAAAGGCACAGGAAAAGCAACTGCTGCAAAAATAAGTTCTGTACGGTGGGCGGGAAGGACACTGCAGAACAGGCAGCTCCCAACTCGTTTCCAGAGTTTGCCTTAAAGCCTATATCGTAGCAGTTCTTGTCCGAGATCATGGGCAAACTCAAGCCTACTAAATGTAAGGGTGATGTCTGCCCGGCTATCACTGTTAAAGCCTGTGCTCCTCATCTGTTGCCCTTGATAACAAAATGTGTCGATGCCTCTTTCAGGGAAACTACTGTTCTAAAACAAGCATGGAGATCTCCACTTATAAAAATAAAAAAAAGCCCTTGCTTGACGCTAGCATAGCGTGCAACTATCGCCCCATTACAATTGTACCTTATCTATTGAAGTTCTTTTGATAAAGTAGCTCATCTTCAGAACAAAGCCTACTTGGCCGCACATGACATCTTGGGGCCTAAACAATCTGGCTTCAGAAAAGCTCACACTTCAGAATCCACGCTTCTGGAGCTTAAGACCAACATAATGCAGGCCATGGCTGGGGGCAGAATGATCATGCTTATGCTTCTGGATCTCTGCCTCGTTTCATCTTGTGGCTCACGTTACCTTGGCAGAGAGGTTGCAGACATCAGCGCACTTCTCCGGACCAGCAATTGAGTGCGTTAAATCATTCCTGATGGACCATAGAGCGCGGGTCTTTTTCGATGTCATGGCTTCGGAGTTCACTGTCATGTGCAGGGTCCCACAGGGTTAATGCGTTGCACACACTCTTTTTATCATCTTTATGCTCCCACTATTCAAGCAATTAGACAAGCTTGGTGTGGTGTACGTGAATTATGCGGATGACGCGCAGTGCCTCTGACAGGGGATTACATTCTCGACTCTGCTTCGTTAAAATTCCACTTTTGAACTCTTTCAATCCTGGATGCAAGTCAATAAGCTGCCCCTAAATAGTTCAAAGACAGAACCTGGGATGCTAGGTACTGCAACGCAACTGAAGATCAATGCGGAATACCTTTCCTTTAAAATTGCAGATCGCAATATCAATACCCAGAATAAGGTAACAGACCTTCAGTGTGATTTTAAACCAACAATTGTCTGAGAATTCATGTCCATGTTCTTGTCTCCTGTACGTGCTACCATTTGAAGCTCCTAGCTCAGCTACAGCCCTTTTTGGAATCGGCCAATCGCGCCATAGTGGCGCGAGCCGTTATTGGAGCTAAAATAGACTACTGCTCTAGTCTACTGCTAGGAATCTCCAAACAAGACATGGCCCGGTTGCAGATGATTCAGAACAACCCAGTGTGCATCGTAGCAGGTCTGCAAAGGAGAGAACGCGTTACAACAGCTAGGAGAGCATTACATTGGCTCCCCATTCGCAGCCGCATTATCTACCGCGTGTTGTGCATTACGCACAACTGTCTCTCAGGGTAAGCCCCCAAGTATCTTGCCAGCCGTACCTCGTGCCTTTCGGCGCATAGAGTGCTGAGATCCAACACTGGCTTGCTAGAAACACCAAGAGCGCATTTGTCTTATGTGGAGCATAGAAATTTTCCCCAAGCTGCCCCTCGGATATGGAAATCCCTTGCTCTAGACCTGAGGTCCTGCACTATTCTGCAAGTCTTTAAGAGCATGCTGAGTAACTCATGCCAACGACCTAACCTTGTGCCTTCCATGACCATCTTTTCTCATTCTCCACCCCCTCTGGAATCTTGCTGTTTGTTGTATTTAATTAATCAAGTGGCATGATTAACTGCAACTTCCATTTCTGAAAGCAGAACGGTCATGCAGATTGTTGGACTCCCAAGCTTCTTTTTGTTTGTCTTTTTATTTTTGTCTTGTTGGTGTAGAGTAGATCCGAGTAAATTGGTGGGTCATATGCAAACATATCCACTACAAATGTATTTCCCAGACTAGCAATAAACCCACAACAAAGTGTCCCTTTTCAGTCTTGTGTAACAGTGAAAAAGTGCTGACTCTATGTTCTCAAACTGATTTAGTTAACTATTTTAACTCCATTGCTAGCTTAATTTGGAGTTAACTTGATGATGACCATTTCTAAAAGTGCATGTGTTTTTTAGCTCTGCAAGTATTATTGCAATTGAGATGTTAATGCTGGAGACAATTGTATGGCTGTTATTGTTGTAGATTTGTTCCCATTAATTATTTCATGGGGTACCTTGGAATCTGCATTTCGTTTTTCAAGACTGGCATGATTGTGAGGTTCTTCAGGCTGCGTATCATTAATTGTTGGAGATATTGGTTCACCAGCTTGATCATGTTGTGAATTATTGTAGTGGAATTATTTTCGATACTCTGCTGACCATGATTCTGTTGCTTATATTCTAGTCATGGTTTATTGGCTCGGTCCAGTGTTGGTGAATATCCAGATTAATTGGTAGATGATAGCAAAACTGTTCACTTTAAGTTACATTCCCAGTGTCCCACTGATATTCACCGTCATTAGTGAAAATGTGACCATAGCTTAAGGTGATCAAATCCGACATTGACAATATTATGTGTTCAGTCTTGTGGGTCATGACAAAGTTGCAGTTGTTTTGAGGGTGTAGTACCGCAGCAGTGACCCGATTTTTAATTAATTATTTGGATATCTTGCAAATAAATTGGGACCCATACAGTAGCTCACGTTCTGCAGCTGGACTACATCTGTGTCTTGTTTTTCCTCAATGTGCATCAGTACAACATTTGGATGCTAGTAACTGGTGGAAAGTGTTTCCAAGGACACATGTTACAATGAAGCCCTGTAAATTCAAGTAATGGGTCTTCAAGAATTGAGATCGTCTTTATCTTACTTTGTGCAGAGCCATCCTGCACTATGAGCATTGCAGCCGTATATGTTGGTACAACTACACTTGGCTGCATACGCTCCAGCACTTACCAGATCTAGTGGGATTAAAAGCATGTGATCTTTTGGGAGAGTTTTAGTGCCATTGTCAAAATATTTTATATTGGGGAGTGCCCAATTGTACACTCAAATGACACTTGGAGATTTGCTACCTGATTTGATTGTTATTCATTTTTTTATTTTTTTAAATATATTTTTTGACTTGGCTGAAACATTCAACTTTTCAACACAGTACACATTTTAACAATTTAAAATCTTTATCTGTTTTAACCCTAAAATCATTTTGAAGGGATTGTGTCCTCTGACCTATTCCTTATCTTTAATAGATCAT
This sequence comes from Ambystoma mexicanum, assembly GCF_040938575.1. NCBI lineage: Eukaryota > Metazoa > Chordata > Amphibia > Caudata > Ambystomatidae > Ambystoma > Ambystoma mexicanum. Next base: position 1,255,544,883 of record NC_090934.1, read on the forward strand.
CTCCCAGCTTGCTGGCCTCGGAATTTTTTTTTCAGTAGAGGGCGCTGCGCGTCGTCCCTCAACGGCCTCCGTATGGCGTCGACGTCACCACGTGTATAAATAGACTCGCGCAGCGTCGGTTGTTAAGTTCCGTTTTTCCGCGCTTCGTGGGGCCTCGGAATATCATTGCTCAGTTCTTCAGTCAACTATATCAATATATTCCTCGTGAATATCGACTTGTGCTCGATGGCTTCCTCACCCGAACCGACGACTCCATGGTACGGCTTCAAAAAATGTCGAGACTGTGGAAAGAAAATGTCGTTGACAGATCCTCACAGGATCTGTTTGTGGTGCCTGGGAATCGAGCACCATTGTTCGGAGTGCGAGGACTGCATGTCCATGACGGCGAAAGCCATAAAGGAGCGTAAGGGGAAGCTCGAGAGAGGTAAGGCAGTTAAAACTTCTTCGAAAGTTTCCTTGGCGGAGTCGAGACATTCATCTCCTCGCCATCACAAAAGACATTCTCGTTCTAGGTCTCGAAGCAGTTCCCATCACTCTTTGAGATCTAAGCATTCAAAAAAGAGACGTCGAAGATCCCCTTCCTCGTCTTCCGTTTCCCCAAAAAGGTTCTCCTGCACCACAAAACATAGCTCTCAGGCTGAGTGGGAGGAATTCAGGAAAAAGATGGTAAGCGTCTTCGAGAAAGCGGCCTCGACCCCCTCGAAGACTGCTGAGGGTGAAAGACCCGAAAAATCAAAAAGCCGCGAGTCGCAGTACCCGGCGAAAGAAGCCACTCGAGAGCGTCACGAACCCTCGAGTAAAGGCAGAGTTGCACCTTCAACGACGTCGTCGAAGATCCCTTCGACACATAGATCGGCGTCGTCGACGCTTTATCGAAGGGTTCTTCGACACACAGGTCAGTCGTGTCGACGCCGTCTTTGACGTCTACGCCGAGAAAGGATAAACCCACGGCCACCTCACAGCCAGTGGCCATACCCAGAGCCTCGAGCACGAGAATGTCGTCGACAACCTCAAGTAGAATCCCGATACTCTCGAGTTCAAGGCCTCTACCACCTTTCTCAACGCCTTTTTCTATGGCTTTGAAGCCTTTAACGTCCGCGTTGACGTTTTCTCAGCCAATCATGACAAATGTAGCTCCTTCTGCTCTGGAAATGGGATTTATACCATTTTCAAGACCTGATCACTCCAGGGTCTTATCTTCTATTTATGAAGAAGGGGAGGATTCGGATCAGGAAAGAGCTTTTCAGTTGCATGGATCTGCAACTCCTGCACCAGAGGAATTTACCTCTGAGGAAGGTAGGTTGAAAGACCTCCATGAAACCCTACAGGAAGCAAATGGGTTGGACACTTCCCCAGAAGTGGAATTTGCCACACCAGACCCAGGGGAACATGCTGAAACCCCTTATAGAACCTTGATGGCAAGGATAATAGAGTTTATGGGATGTTCCACACCCTCACCTGCTTTTCAGCAAGACGACCTCAGACATCTTGGTCAAAGGTCCGCAGGAGGATCCTGTGGTGCCATTTCATGCGGCATTACAAAGGAGAATATTGGCAAACTGGATAACACCTGAGGTAATCCCGGCAGTTAACAAAAAATTAGCAGCTAAATATTGGGTGTCTTCTGCTGACCCTGAATATTTATCCAAACTCCCAACTCCGGAGAGTCTGGTTGTTCAGGCAGCTACTTCAGCAGGTAGTAAATCGGCTTACCCTACTGTTCCGCAGGACAGGGATGATAAGACTCTATGGCCAAAAAAGTATTTTCTGCATGTAGCATGGCGTTGAAATCCATCAATGCTACTTGTACACTCGCAAGGTTCAGCCACACACTTTGGGAGTGTGCTTCATCAGCGGCTGACTGCCTCCCGGAGGGAAAGGAAAAGGCAGCATTTCTCAACATCATTAAGGATGCAATGTGCGAATCCCTTCAGACTGGCATCCATTCTGCTGACAGTATCAGCAGGGCCATGGCGGCAAGTACAACAACCAGGAGATTTGCTTGGTTGCGAAAGTCTGGTTTTTCTCCAGATGTGCAAAGCAGACCCTTGAATATGCCCTTTGACGGCTCTTTGTTTGGTAAGAAGGTGGATGACGGTTTAGAAAAACTACAAACATCAAAGGCAGCAGCAAAATCCTTAGGAGCTGCAATCCGTCACACCATATCGCCCCTCAGGAACCTCTTGGAGAGGTAAGTCCTTTCGCTTCTATTCCGCATTCGGAAAGGGCAGAGGACAGCCGGTTCAAAGGGGTCAGAAGAAATTCACCCGAGGTGGACGGGGTAAAAACACAATAGCCGCAGCAGCAGGTGCCTCTTTACCCTCGGCATCTGCATCAGCCGCCTCCAATCTGCTCTGAGGACTCTCTCCACAAAACACCAGTAGGGGTCAGGTTAACTCAACATCTGATGGAATGGCAGGCTATTACGTCAGATGCTTGGGCATTGGAGACAGTTGCCCAAGGTTACTGCCTGCCTTTTCTATGCATCCCTCAGAGTCATCCACCGGGGAACAGCTCTCTGAAAGTTCCAGATCCGCTCCTCTTGCAGGAAATTGTAGACCTGCTAGAGAAAGGTGCCATAAAACCGTACCTGCAGTGGAGAGGAACAAGGGCTGTTACTCCCCCTACTTTCTCATACCGAAGAAAGACAGAGGACTGAGACCTATCTTGGACCAATCCATCTCAAACACAGGAAATACCTGAGGTTCGCAATTGGCGGCTCTCATCAATTTCGAGTTCTGCCATTTGCGCTGACCTCCGCCCCGAGGGTCTTCACCAAGCTAATGTCGGTAGTGGCTACAAGTCTAGGGAGGGAAGGGATCCACGTCTACCCCTACCGGGACGATTGGCTGATCAGAGCTGTATCTTCAGAACAAGCTCAGATCCAGCTAGATTATGTCTGCCACTTCCTTCACAAACTGGGCTTCTCCCTCAATTTAAAGAAGTCACAGATGATACCATCACAGAGACTCCAGTTCATTGGAGCGGTCCTGGACACTTCCCTGGGAAAAGCCTCGCCACCAGAGGTGAGGGCTCAAGATATTCTGCAGATGGTCACCAAGTTTCAAAATGCCCAACGTCTCCCAGCCTTCGACTTTTTGAGGTTGCTAGGCCTCATGGCATCCTGCATCTTCCTTGTGCCAGAGGCTCGTCTGAGAATGAGCTCTCTTCCGTGGGCACTGAGAACTCAGTGGTCGCAATTCTCGGGGAGAATGACAGACCTCCTTCCGATTCCGAACAAGGTGGCTCGAGACCTTCAGTGGTGGGCCTGCCAGAAAAACATCTTGAAGGGGGAACTGTTTTGGCAACCATGGCCGGAGATAACAGTAGTCACATATGCCTCACTCACGGGGTGGGGAGCCCATACCAACGACTTGACCATCAGCGGTCGTTGGTCTCCATCGGAGTCCAGACTACATATCAACCTGTTAGAGCTGAGAGCAATCAGACTAGCGCTGAAAGCTTTTCTGCCATCTGTACAAGGGAAAAATGTCCTGATAATGACGGACAACACAGTGGCCATGCACTACCTCAACAAAAGAGGAGGCGTAGGATCACTGCCACTGCGCACAGAGGCAATGCAGCTCTGGTTTTGGGCAATTCAAGAAGGAATCTCTATCGGCAGTCCACCTAGCCGGAGAGAAGAACTTGACGGCGGACGCTCTGAGCAGGCAGGGCACAGTCTCCCACGAGTGGGGAACTAGCTTAGGAAGTCCTTCAGGAAATCTTCGCCCTTTGGGGAACCCCTCAAGTGGATCTGTTTGCCACCAGTACCAACAGAAAGTGTGATCTGTTTTGTTCAAGGGAATTTCCCCCGAGAGGAGCGCTAGGGGACACGTTCGTAGTGGACTGGGAGTTTCCACTCCTGTACGTGTTTCCACCAGTCCCTGTCATTCCTCAAATGATCAGGAGGTTGAGAAGATTCCGGTGAACCATGATCCTAATTGCCCCGGACTGGGCCAGGAGAACGTGGTACCCGGACCTTCTGGACATGTCCATCTGCCCTCCAATTTGTCTTCCACTCGAGGAGAATCTTCTCTCACAGAAGGGAGGTCAGGTTCTCCATCCAGACATCAGAACCCTCAACCTTCACGCCTGGCTTCTGAAAGGTTGAGATACAAGGATTGGGACCGCCCTGATGATATCATGGAAGTGTTGCTTTCGGCCAGAAGGCCAGAAACAAAGTCTTTATACCGCTGCCGTTGGAACAAGTTTTGCAGCTGATGTAGAGAAGAGAATATCAACCCCTTTTCATGTAGTACACCAACAGTGTTATCCTTTCTACTCTACTTGGCAAATTCAGGCCTTCAAGTTGGCACTATCCAGGGCTATCTCGCTGCGCTATCGATCTTCAAGTGCACTGCGGAGGAGCCTTCGTATTTCAAATTACCCTTGGTAATACAATTTCTAAAGGAATTACCTAATGTCTGCCCTCCAAGACCTTTCCAGGGTCCTTTATGGGACTTAAATTTAGTCTTCAATTTCCTGATGGGTACTCCTTTCGAACCACTCCACTCTTGTTCGCTAAGATTTCTCACCCTTAAAACTGTCTTATTAGTGGCTTTAACATCTGCTAGAAGGGTGAGCGAATTACAAGCTCTATCTTGTAAACCCCCTAATACAATTGTTCATAAAGAAAAGGTTGTCCTACAGGTGAAGCCTAATTTCCTCCCAAAGGTGGTTTCTGAATTCCACATCACTCAGAAAATTACTTTACCTTCATTCTATCCGCTTCCCCATCCGGGGAAAGAGGAAGAAAGGCTACATAGGCTGGACCCAAGGCAGGATTTAAGCTTTTACATCAGCAGACTTGCTAGGATTAGGCAAGCAGACCAACTGTTTGTGGGTTACTCAGGGCACAAGTTGGGACTACCGATAACAAAACAAACCATTTCCAGATGGATTAGTTTGGCCATCCTGGAATGTTACAAACTGGCAGGGAAAGAGCCTCCTCAAAATCTTAGTGCTCATTCAACCAGGGGTATCGCAGCCTCCTCGGCCCTCCAAAGAGGGGTTCCGGTTCGAGACATATGTGCGGCTGCCACATAGTCATCCGCACATACCTTCACAAGATTTTACAACGTGTATTCCTCCTCTAGTCAAGAGACTAGGTTTGGCAAAGCCGTATTACATTCGGTTCATTCCTAAAAGGAAACACAGCGTTTTACTCCCACCTCCAATTGCACACCACTGCTATGGGAGTCTATCAAAGATGAGGAATACGTCGGAGGGCACAATCCCTTCAAAGAACAAGTTACTTCTTACCTTGTAACGTTCTTTCGATGGGATGTTCCTCCCACGTATTCCATATCGCCCCTCCCATCCATCCCCGCAGTAATACTTCCCTTGTGGTTGCAGCTTATGCTCCTTCAAGGTCAATAACCAATTCATGTAAAACCACTGTTAACGTCAAAACGGAACTGAGCAACGGACGCTGCGCAAGTCTATTTATACACGTGGTGAGGTCAACGCCGATAAGGAGGCCGTCGAGACATCTGCTCGAGGGACGTCGACGCGCAGCACCCTCTACTGAAAAAAAAAATTCCGAGGCCAGCAAGCTGGAAGATGATCTATTAAAGATAAGGAATATGTCGGAGGAACATCCCATCGAAAGAACGTTACAAGGTAAGAAGTAACTTGTTCTTATTTCTTACATATTTTAAAAGTAAAAAGATAAGAACAAGAAAAAGAGAGAAGACGAGAAGGGAAACAAAAATAATCTAAAAAAATTCCACTTTAGTCCTTTCCGATGTTTAGTTTCTTGATTCTCCAAGTAGGTCATTCCCCAACTTCAGTTTATACAGAAAGTTCATTATCACATAACCCATTGATTTAGAGTATATGTGGAATATATATTTCCCCAAGTCCTTTGCATCCATATGCCACACATGACTAAACAGCGTTTTGAAATATTTAATTCTCAAGTTTTGTAATTCAAAACATTCAGTAACCATGTGCTCGAGGGATTCAATTTCGATATGACAAATGACATACATTGGTTTTTTGATCATTGTTATACCATTTGGATGTAACCTCTCTGGTCTTCCACAGATTTAGTCTCCGGTGCAACAGTCCTGCATGATGCTGAGGAGTGGGTGATTTCAATAGATATGCTTCGGGATTCCCAAATGATTTTAATGCAAATGGGTTGTTAAAGATTTTGTATTTACTACACAATTCTCTAGTTGAGATCCAATCTCTTTGCCATATTTTTACTTTGGCTTTACCGTGATTTTGCAGAAGTAATTCTTCCGTTATATCTGCTTCGCGCATAAACTCTTGTGCCTTTGATCTCCACTGTTTAATGAATTCATCATCGGATGCCCTTACATAGCTCGCCAATAGAGTAACCAGACCATTTCTAAGGCTATCTAGTGCACATTTCCTATATAGTATACACACCTTCCACTTGTATGATGCATATATGGATATCAATCCTATTTCATGCCTGATTTGATAGATTGCTTAGATTAGCCCTTTTGTGTATTGAGGCCATTGGGTTGGAGGTTTCCTCCATAGCAATAGATGAGTTCAAAGTAACATGCCAAGGCCATCTCAGGGTCTTCCATGTCTAGGAAAAATGGAATGCAGAGGGCTCTTCTGCAGATCAATGTATTGGAACTATGGCAGTACACAAAGCACTGCTCAGTTTCCAGATGTTAATGCACAATTGTCCCATAGGAACTGACAGAACCATAGCCGTATTTTACATAAACGGAGGGTAAATCACTCGGACGCACTCTCACTTTGCCAATAGGTTTGTCACTGGTAGGTTGTTGGGAATATTTGGCTTTAGAGCGAACACATGCCCTGGGCTGGGGAGTTGTCTAGCAAACAACCTCAATTAAGTGTAGCAGGAATCCGAATGGGAATTTAGCACAGAAGCAGAACATTCTTTTTTTTGGCAAATGGTGCATACCCAGTGTTGACTTGTTTGCAAAGAATATAAATACAAAATGCCAAATATACCCAGAACAAATTACCACTTGGCAATGCGCAATATATGCCACAGGTCATCCTGATATACAAGTTAGTACAGAATGTATTGCATACAAGTTTGGCCCTAATACTGATCGTCCCAACTTCGCGTGACGAGTATGGTGGTACAAACTGCTCTCCATGTCTGTGGAAACCTGAATCAACGTCCACACAACATACTCTGTTAGGACTGATTTTCTATACTCTGGCCTGTTGGACAGATTTATAGAAGGCCAACCTATATTGTGACAGGCGGGTCTAGGCTTAGTTCTTCAGAGGTGGTGAGCTTGTAAGGGGTCCACAATGAGGTCACACAATGGGAATCGCATATTACACTTAGACAGGATGATATGGCATTTATAACGCGCCTATACACAAGTGTTTCAAGGCGTGACGAGGCAAGGGAGGGGGAACAGAGGGAAGACCAACAATGATCCAACTAGGCCCAGTGTCATTCAGATTGCGCAAGTGCATGGGAAGGGGAAGTGCGGGGGAGGATGGGGGGAGGATAGTTCAGTGCATGGGATATAAATATACAGTAATGGTAAGGCCAGCAGGTGGCAAGTGCAAGGGCAGACAACAGGTGTTGGGATGTATACATATAGTTATTTATTTTCCAAAACCCACTATAAAAAATGACTACTAGCAAGTTATCACACAACACTAATAAAAAATAGATACATATATACATTCACTTATAGGACATAATACATGTCAAAAACTCGTGCAAATGAAAGGTTAGATTAGTATTATGCACTAAAGGCAGTGGTCGAAGTGAGCGGGAGCGGTCGGGAGTTGTGCTCCTCTACTTTTTTAAATGACCTTTTACAGCTCCTATACTTTTATTTAAAAAGAAACTGTTCCGGAATGGTTTCGTTTTAAAATAAGTGTAGAAAGAAATTGAAACTTGCTCTTTCAGTGCACTGCTCTGAACGTGCCCTTAAACAGGTGCAAGTGTTGGGGGTGTATATGTTGTATTGGAAGGGACGTGGTGATGGGGTTTGGGTTAAGCGGGGCAGGCCAGCAGGAAACATAGTTCCACTACTTCTTTTCGTACACTTCGACCACCGACTAAAGGTCCCCATAGATGAATCCCCAACTAAAATTGTCCAGCCGAAGTTGTCTGGGCCTTTTGCCCAATAGTTCAGGTAAATGTTCCACAGAATCTGTAAACGTGCAGATAGGATCTCTGGGGTCCAGTGAAGGGTTTGTAGGATTAGGATTCAAGTAAAGCGTACTACCAAAAGGAGCCCCAACTGTCTTGCCCAAGCAAGCAATGGCAAAATTGTTAGAATAAAGGTTTATTATAAGCCCAATACATATAGCCCAAATAAGCCCATAATACCCATACATGGTTTCTTCCCAAGACTTGGCAGGACAAAGAAAGAGGGTCCGACATTGCTTTTCCCGCTGAACGTCGCAGTCCTAGATTCCCAGGGGTTGCAGGTTCCAGCTGATCTCCACTTGGTGTCTTTCACTGTAGCAAGGACTCCCGGTGGAAGATTGCAGCAAAACATTATGCAGGACCCCTCCGAGGACTTGACTCTGGTCAGGTAAGTAATTTCGGACAGTGGTCACTGCAGCACGGTGAAGCAAAGGGACTCTGCAGCTGTGGTCACACTTTCCCTCTTATCTTGTGCCCCCTCAATGCTAGGATGCTGACATTTCGTTGAGGTCAGTCTCGTAGGGCCAGCTGACGATCCCCAAAGTTCCAGGTCAAAACTCAGAACAGTCACGCCGCCAGCACGGTAGCCCATAAACGAAGCTGTTCAGCCACAGGATGGTTCCAGGGCACTTCGAAGGCTTCCTTTGGCAGGGCACCGAGCAGACGTCAGTAATGGATGGTTCCTTCACTCCAAGGGTCATGGCTCCTTCACAGAACTGCTAAAGATCACAAGCAAGACAGGACAGCAGCAGAAGTTGGTCGCCAGGCCTCCTTCAGTCAAGTCTCGGGTTTCTTTGCAGGTCTTGCAGCTGGACAGGATACTCTGCTCCTTCAGGATCTCTAAAGAATGGATGCAGGGGTCCTCTTCTTATCCTAAAAGCCAGGTAAGAGCTCACACTCCCAGTAGCAGGAGACACACACCACTCAGACACACACACACACACACACACACACGCACGCACACACGCATACCACTCACACACTGAAACCAGTTTGTGGATTGGGACCAGACAGTCCCAGCAAACACACAGAGCCCTCCAGTAGCCGGCCAAAAGCTTCTGTTCCAGCCAAGATGGCAAACGGACAAGTGAAATATCTTGTGGCACGGCCATGTTTGACCAGTAGCCAAACGCAGTGTACACAGTAAGGCTAAAGGGTAAAATCCCCAAAAGTGGGGAAAAGTCGCAGCTGCCACCAGCTTATATGTTTAGCACCCCTAGAGTAACCAAAAATACTTGAGTGTTAGTCTAGGGCAAACAAAAATGTACCGTATTGCACTGCAGTGTAAGCTGCTTTGTACAATGATAAAAAGTTACCACAAGTGATACAAAGTAACCAAAAGCAGTAACACGACTAAAGGAAACAAGGTCTTCCTGTACTGACAGCCTGAAGAACATGTCAGTTTCCCAATGACATATGAGCAAAAGCCAGTGCAGTGAAGCTTCACGCTTCACTGTTCTGCAAAAAAAACAAGTCAGATTCAAAAGTAAAAGCAAAAGGTTTGGGGATTCCATAAAGATGGAAGGAAAGGTGCAGTAAAGAGATCTTTCCTAACACTCTGCAACAAAACTAACAAGCTCACAATCTATGAACTTTGCAAGCTCATAATCTATGAACTTTGCAATGCACCGTGGCTCCTGAAGTCCTAGAATTCAGATAATTGTAACTGCATCCATAAATTAAAGAATGATTTGATGTGGAAAAACGTGTCAACCGTACTGATTGGGGTTACAAAGATGCAGTCCTAGCTATTAGCTATACATTCTAGATTCAGGGCTAGTGGTTAATTTGTTAATAGAACATATGCAGCTTGGGCTGCATACACCACATATCAACACCAAGGTTTCTTGGTGCAAAGTTCCAGTTGTGAAAGCTTTCATTGAGGAGGTTAAATGTACTGTCCCACCAATGGTCTAAACACTGCCCTACGAAGGCTTGTGCTTCCACTTTATGAACCAAGTAATAGTGTCTCACCTCTATATGTTGCGTAAGTGAAATACAAGCATTGCCAGTAGATTAACCTTTTGTGACCATATGCAAAGGCAAGGTGGTTTTTATATCCTGCCCCATCTTCTCACTGGAAGTTTCTCTAAATTTCAACTAAATCATTCCATCGAACAGCCAGTTGTCTCAGCAACGTCACATCCAATGGCTGAAAGGTCCTTAAATACCTTAGATGTATGCAGAAAAAGGATATTCTGTTTTGCACAGATGGGGAAACGGGGATGACCAGCAAATTCTTGGTTTACTTCGCACCAGGCCAAGATGTTTTTCTGTAAGCAAATCTAGTACTGCTGGATGAATTGTGCATTGTACAGAAGAATGTTTGGATTTGGCTTAAAAACTCTGGCTTGGTACATGTCCACTCTCTATAAAAAAAATAAGGGGTTTACACTTGCCTTCTAATGTAAGTCCTCCTAGACAATATCTATAAAACTGTGATTTGAATCTCAGTGCATATGTTTTCTCCAAGTGTTAATCTATTTTTTTTTTTTTTTTTTGATGTCTTAGTTTAATGATAAACTTTTGCATCATTGTGAATCTTATACGATAGCAAAGAAAATGTAAGAAGGGCTTTACAATTTTCTTTGCTTGAGATCCAGAATGTTAGTCAGAAAAAGGACAACTGTAAATATGTATGTTATTTGTTCCGCTAAGGATAGTATTCCATCTTTCATCTTCGTCCAATTCTTGTGAAGCCAGATCGAAGTGGGATCCAAATTGCCTGCGTTGATCTGCCAGCGCCGGACACTCCATGACTAGGTGGAATATGGTCTCCGGTATGGTTTCAATTTCGCAAAACCGACAGTAGTTCCTTGTTTTGGGGATCTGGTTTGTTATGGCTAAATAGTAGTTTGTCGGCAGGATATTCAATCTGATTCTCAAAAATATTGATCTAATCACTGGATCGGGAAATAATCGCAGGTATGGTTGTGGTTCATTTAGTTTTCTGTTGGCCTTGTTACAGTGTAGTGTCCGCTTATAGGAGTTTTTCTGTTCGATGGTTTTGATCCAGTCATTTTGTAGGAGTTTGACTTTGGCATGTTGGGGACGCTTCGTTAAAAGTTCTTGAGATATTTCTTCTTGTTCCATTTCCTTGGTGATAGATTTTTTCCATTTTGATAGAACTGTGGTATTTGAGGTCGCCGTTTTAGTTTTGAGGATGTTGATTGCCGGTGTCTTGTCGTCGGACAGGAGTTTACGATAGATGTCCAGACGTTTCCATCGTACTATGGAGCCGATAGATTGAGTTGCAAGTTCGTACCTTATTGGTGGCATGGGGTACGATTTCGGTAGTGATAGAATCTTACGCCAGAATATAGACTCAAATTTCGTCCAATTTACTTCTTGTGCGTTCTTCATTGTTTCAGTGCCATAAGTTATTATTGGAATGTATTTTTGCTTGTAGTACGCAATTATCGGTTTAAATGAAAACTTTCCGAATTTTCTGTGTAGGATGCAGCCTTGGCGTGCTAATGCTTGCGCCTTCTGTTCTATTTTGTCCAGCCATTCTGCTTCTGTATTTGATTGGTTAATCGTGATGCCAAGATACTTGAATGTTGTCACGTTTTCCAACTTGTTTCCATTGATATTGAAGGTGGGTTGTTGTTTAGCTTTATTTTGAAATTTCGTCAGTTGCATAGATTTTGTTTTAGTGATATTGATTGTTAGATCATTTTGGGTCATGTAGTTGCTCAGAGCTGTGAGTGAAAGTTGCAGGCCATATGGGGTTTTGTCCATTAAGACAATGTCGTCTGCATAAGCCATTATGGATACAGGGGTTGAATTGATTTTTGGGGGGTTTGCTTTATTGTTTTTCAGATGTTGGTCAATATCTGATGTATAGAGATTGTAAAGAGTCGCTGCTAAGGGACATCCTTGTTTTAGTCCGTTAAATGTTGATATTGCTTCAGTGGTCATTCCTTGTTTTGTGAGCCTGACTTTTATTGAAGTGTCTGAGTATAGTAGTTTGATGGGCTCAAGAATGTTCGGAGGACAGTTCCATGCCTTAAGCTTCGCCCATAATTTTTGCCGAGGTATTGCATCAAAGGCCATCTTTAAGTCGATGAACACGGCGTATATCATGGTCTTGGTGTTAATCGCTTCATGTTTAATGAGATGGAGAAGAAGGAGATTGATGTTCGTTCCAAGATTGGGAGTAAATCCAGTTTGCCGTGTTGAGAATCTACCGGGCGAGTTGGCCCAGGCAGTGAGTTGTTTTAGTAGGACTGATGCAAAGAGTTTCCCTAAAGGGTCGAGTAAGGCAATGGGGCGGAAATTTTGTGGGTTATCACGCGGGCCTTGCTTGTGTATGGGGACTATTGTTGCCGTTTTCCAGGTAGTAGGAATTTGGTTGTGTAAGTTTATAATATCAATTATCTTGTGCAGAAAACTTGCCCATGCTGAGAGGTCTTGTTTGAGCATGGCATTCGAAAGTCCATCAGGGCCCGGCGCTCTTGAGGTGTTAAGTCGATTGATCATGAATAGAAGATCTTCATATGAAGTGGGTACTGACCATTTTGTGTTGATTTTACTTTCCTCTTGTTCAGGTGAGTGAGGAAGAGCTGCGTACATAGTTGAAAAATGACTGACCCATATCTCCTTTGGTACGTTGGCTGTTAGCTTTTGTTGTTTTTGATGGTTTTCGTTCAGAAGATTCCAGAGATCTTTGGTATTATTCGTCCGGTATGTTTTCATCATTGTTTCTGCATCTGTTTGTAGTAATATTGCCTTTTGAGATTTTTTCCAGTTGTTGTAGGTTTGTTTTAGTTTGGCAATCTGAATGATGTTTCCTGGTTGTCTATTTTTCTTGAGCTGTCTTATCTGTTTCGCCAGCTCCTCTTTTTTTGCTGCTATTTCCTCGTTGTAACTATGCAGATGAGTTTTTTGTGAGCGATTTTCAACTGTTTGCTGGAACGGGAGCAGAATCCATTCATAATTCAGTTTTTCCAAGTCCGGTTTTTTGGAAGTTGATAATTACTTTGGAAGCAATGGTAGTATTGTTTGTGGAATGCGAAGTCTTGATGATGTACCGTCCAGTTCAAGTAAAGGTTGTCCTAGAGATGGCTTTTGATGTCCGGTAAGGTGTGACTGAACTGTTAGCTTATTGTGATCACTGTTGTCGCAAACTATGGTTTGAGCAATGTCGACCGAATCTTGCAGGGTTTGTGAGAGAAAGATATAGTCGATAATTGCTGCAGAGGAGGCTCTTCTCCATGTTGGCATAAAGGGCGTTAAATTGTTTTTTGCATGATTTAGGAGGCTGAGATCTCGAATCTGGATTTCTTTCATCCATTTTGACGCTTTAGCCGATAGGTGTTCGGGTCGACGTGGAGTACTGTTAGGTGTAATGAGGTTGATGTTTAGGTCTCCGCAGAGTATTAATTCCAAGTTTCTGTAAGTGTCAGCTAGGTTGTCGACTGTGATAAATACAGCGTCGATGAATTCATTAGTTGTAATGGCTACAGGATTCCAGTAGAGATTCAATATGGCGATTTTTGTTTCATCATTTTCTTTTTGGTCTTGGTGGGTCTTTATTGTTATTATGGTCATCTGAATCCAAGGGTTTATGTTTTCGGTGGTCAGTACCCTCCAATAGGGATTTATTTTGATTAGGGTCAGAAGACCAGATGCTGGTCTTCCCTGTTTTTTTTTTATTGCAGGATTTAGGAAAGTAAGGAAGCCGTCACATGCTGGTGTGTCGGTGATCCAGGTCTCTTGTAGACATATGATTTGAAAGTTTTCAAGATCATTTGATGGCTGAGTATATAAGTGAAGATTCCCTCTTGTGTTCCATGAACAAAGTGACCATGTGAAATTTGTGTTGTTTAATTGTTATGAGTATGAGTAAACTGAGCTTCTTGAAGAAGTGGTTTCTGTAGTTGAAAGCTCTAGATCGTATATCCTTTTAAAGGGGCGATCCTATGTTCGATTGTTCTGCTCTTTTATCTCTGATCGTTTTTTCATTGATGGCGTGGTGTTCATTTGTGCAAACGGGCCTTTGGTTTCTCGCCGGGAGTTCCTTGTTGTTGTGGTGGCCCAGCACTTGAACCCAAGTTTGAGAAGTTGAGCGCCTTGTGAAGCAATCAGTTCTTGATCATCCTGATTCGAGATTTCGGCGACAATTTTGTCTAGGTGCTTATGATCTTTAAAGGTGATTAAATCAATCTCAGCTGTTGTTATATGTTGCAGTTGTGGTATTGCTCCAAGCAGGCAGAGAGTGTTTGTTCTGTTCAGTATAAGGGGTTCTTTTCTGTTGATTCGATTTTCAATATGGATTTCATAGATTTGATTTTGTTGCAGTGGATTTATAAACGTGGGCAAAATGCAGTCCGATGTGAATGTTGTATGTATAGTGAGAGAATTGTCCATGACTTGATCATAGCATTCCACTGATAAAGAGCCATCGCTAACAAATGATGCGATTGAATTTTCCTGTAGTGAACTTTCTGAGATGTCTTCATATGGCAGTCTTGTTTGCAGGTCTCGGGTACTGTTATATTCATCAATTATTATATAACTTGGGGATGTTTCAGATTGTATATCTGGTGGCGTATCTTGCGGTTCTTGATCTTCGTGGGTTGTCCAGTTTAGTAGGTCATCCTCTTGCGAAGCGGAGTCTGATTTGAGTTGATGGCCTAAAAGTGGTATTCCGTTCTGCTGCTTAGCAGTGTCATTGATCGGACCCGCTGATTTCTTCTCAGCAGTTCTTGAATTGGTTTTTTCTCGCAAGTCCACTGTTTTTGGTTGTGAAGTAAGTTCAGTGGGTATTAATGCTCTGAGGAACGCTCTAGAGCCTGTTTGTCGTTTTTTTATAGCCTTAGGGTGTGTTGATTTTGCAGCATTGGTTGTTCTTTCTTTCGAGAAGATCTTGTATTGTTATATTTTATTCTCTTTTAGCTGGCCGTCGCCTTGTACCTCTGGATGTATAGTTAAGGCAGCCGCAGTTCTCTGTTGAATGGTGTTTATGCCCGGCGTTTGTAGTTGTGCTTTTGTACTTTGTACAACGTTTTCATTTATTTGTTGAACTAATGTTTGATTATGTCTTATATCCATCGGTTGGTTTTGTTGTTGTTCTCGCTGTGCTTTGAGAAGGGTAAGTAGTTCAAAGTTTAAGTTTGTTTTTTCCTGTCGATCGCTTCTAGCCATTTCTGCTAGTCGTTGTTGCCAGCGATTTGATTGCTCCGCTTCTGAGTTCAGTCGGACTTCTATTGTATTGATGAAATTCTCGATGTAGATCTGCTTTGAGTGAATCATGGCTAACAGAGTTGCTTGATCCTTGATATTATCCTTCATTGATTCTTGGATCTTAATGAAAGGTATCATTGTTTGCGAGAGCACTGCAATCAACGTATTTTGCAGGTCGAGCATCGTGGTTGGAATCCTGGGGTTGGGGTTTTCATCCTGTTCGTTATGCTCAGTTGGTGGGTTTGAAGGTTTGGTTTCTGAGGCATATACTGCGTGTTTTGACTGCTCGTTTTTGTTGAAGATGTCAGGCGTGTAAAAAGATTCATCTGTATCATAGTTAAATTGTTTGGGTAACTTATGGTTTCCTGGTTGGGTCTTCTCGTGTTCTTTTTTAATTGTTCTATTTCCAAATTCTTGTAAAAGACAAGGCGTTGAGGTCATCTGTGATTTCTGTGTTTGTGGTGTTGTGCCGAATATTTCTTTTCGTTTGTCAAGATTTAACATGATAGATTCGATTTCTGTTATGTCCAATGATAATCTTTTTGCTTTGGTTATAGGTTGTTTGTTAATATTTTCAGACGCTTGTGGATATTTGCTTGAGTTGTGGGTTTGCAGCCATGCAAGCTTAGCTAGTCTTGCTTTCTCTTTTTTTGCTTGTTGAGTTACAGTTTGTGAATTGCGTGATGTTGTGGAAATCCGTTGTTCTTCTAATTGCGGTTTGAGAGGTTCGTGAGGCTCACTTCCGTTAAAAGGTTCATGCGGTCCAATTCCAATGGCAGTTGGGTCTGTATGATCTGTGTTAGTAATCTGTGTATCAGCTGTTAATGAATTGGGCTCTCCTGTGTATTCGTTTGTTTGAAGCGCATGTTGATCAGTGACTTTGTATACTTGTTGTCCTTTTATTGCGGCACTTGGAGTCTCTTGGCTTTTCTTTTCCTCTTCGTAAGCTTGCGTGTATTCTCTAATGGTCTGATAATTTGAGGCAGCATACGTGCTGTGTATGTGTGGTTCTTTATTGTGCGTCTGCCTTTGAGGAACTGTAGACAGTTCTTGGTGTCGGTCCCCCGTTGATGCTTGAGGTGGTATAGTTGGTTCCTCAGATTGGCCTTGTCTTGAGCTCATGTTTGAAGGATCTTGTGTTTCGTTTAGCCGCTCGCCGCAGATTTTTTTTAGTTCTTTTTCATCGAATTGTTCTTCATCGGTTTGTTTAGTGCTGTCTATGGATGGGATGATATTCGTTCTTATCGGTTTTTTGCCAATTTCTGCACTATCGGGCGTAATTTTTTCGGGCACTATTTTCATTTAGTAGAGTCTCGGGTGTATTTGATGAGCTTGGCTAGTGTGATGTATTAGAGATGATCTCTGACAGGGTTGGTTCATCATAGGTTTTAGGTTCAGGTAAGTAGTTATCCTTTGAGAATTTGATTGGAACGAGTTTTGCTTGAGCTGCGTTTAACACTTCGTCAAAATTGTCAAATTCGCAAGTAAGCAGGTATTCAGCTTTCAGCGTACTGTGCTTAGGATGTGCTGTTGTGTTGGTTTGAGCTTGAGGACTTGGGTGGGCGTTTATTTGAGTTGTTGTAGCATTTTCTGCTTCGAACAGGTCATCTTCAATAAGGTAGTGTTCAGTGTCGTGGGAGGCGTGTTGTAGCTGGTGGTTCCGTGCGAGTTTTGCTGATTGAGCTCTTGAAAGTGATTGTTCTAGCGTCAGCTGTGATACGTGGAGGACAGACAAGGCTGCTGTGCATAGTTTGGTTCTTAGTCTTGTTTTTGGCCGCACGGTTGGTTGTTGTTTAGGTCTAGTTGACGTCATTTCTTCTTTCTGTGAGTCACCTGCCAGAGGAGTGAAGCTCTGTGTGAGACGTAGCAGGGTTGGTAGCAGGAGATTTACTGTCAGGTTCTGGGTGGATGATACGGTTTTCTACGCAGGATGCGTGTGAACTGTTGATTTGAGGTTAGAGGGACAAGTTGCAGGATCCAAGGAATAATCCTTTCGGTCTCCTGTAGGTGAAAGGGTTGTATAGTTGAGGTGCAGGCGGTTGCCTTTCCGGTCTCTCAGGTTAGGAGTTCTTCCAGAGAGGTTTTGTCTCCGTTAATGATTCTACTGGGTAGAGGATCCCAGGGCCTGGTCTTTTTCGGTCTCCTTTTGACTAATCCGAGAAAATGGCCTATTAGTCTCTCAGCAGTACTTGCAGTTTCCAGGGGAGTATGTGCTCCGTTGGTAATAAAGCCACCCACGGGAGTCACAGGTCAAGCTCTTCCTGTCTCTTGTGGGTGAGGTGGTTAACGTAGGACTAGTATCCACTGGAGTCAAGGGATTCGCCTGTTCGATCTCCAGTGGGGTAATTAAAGCTGTCGATTGCAGTCTTAATGGGAGTGTTCTTATGAGCTCTTGTTAGTTGTAGTTATTTCCGGTTTGTGTTGCTCACCACAAGATCCAAGGGTCGAGCCCTTTCGGTCTCTTGTGGGATGATAGGCTGAGGGTCTCGGGATGTCGTCTTTGTCACTTGATAGTGTTATTCGCTACAAGATCCAAGGGTCTGGCCCGTTCGGTCTCTTGTAGGATGAGGGGTTGAGGACCCCGAGGTGGCGTCTCCGGTATTTATTAGTTTTTAGTTTGATGTTAATGGTTGCTTCCGGGTAGTGTTGTTCACCACAAGATCCAAGGGTCAAGCCCTTTCGGTCTCTTGTGGGGTGATAAGCTGGGGGTTTCATTAATGGTTGCTTCCGGGTAGTGTTGTTCACCACAAGATCCAAGGGTCAAGCCCTTTCGGTCTCTTGTGGGGTGATAGGCTGGGGGTGGTGTCTATGTCACTTAATAGTGTTATTCGCCACAAGGTCCACCAGTCTGGCCCAATCGGTCTCTTGCGGGGATGGATGGAGTCGCAGGGGGCTTAGGAAAGTACAATGGGTGCAGCGGAGTCTTAGTTCATGCGGCGGTGATGCAAGGGAGGATGAATTAACGGTAAGTGTAGGTGACAATCGGGCGGTCGGGCCGTGGGGAGAAGGGGGGGGATCAACGGTGGTTGCAGGTGACCAGCGGGCGGTCGGGCCGGGGGACGAGAGGGGGAGGGGCCCGGCGGGTGCCGGGATGATGGGGGAGGGGAAGGTGAGAGTGCAGAGGGAGGTGAAGAGGTGAAAGAACACGAAAAGCGAGCGAGGTAGACCGAGCCGGTGCCGAAGGGGGAGTGGAGGGAAGGGCGGGAACGGAGTAAAAAGTGAATAGGAGCGGAGGAACGGAGGAATAGGTAAGAGGACGCGGAAAGCGAGCGGGGTGGCAGTAAAAAAGGGTTAAGAAAAGGTTTGCGAGTGCCGCAGAAGGAAAGAGTAGGGAGGTGACGAAAGTGAAAGCAAAGGGGGGTTTCTTACTTACGCGACCAGACAAGTGGGCAGGGTGAAGGTGTGTTCGGCTTAGTTCAGACTTAGTTCAGGTTTTCTCAGCTTCGAGAGCGGTCCGGAGTGTGATTATGGCACTTTTGGAAGATCTTCAGAGGGAGAAGGCAGGCGTCGCGGGAGCGCCGCAGAGCCCAAAGACCAAAAGACTCTGCAGCAGGCTCCGCGGCCGCTCCGCGGCTTGCTGGGTAATTTGAATCCTCTCAGAGTAGAGGTAAAAAGAGGACTGAGGGTATATCCACCCTGACTGGAGAAAACGCTGTAGGGTCTCTGCCCAACACTGTCCAAAAGACTCTGCAGCAGACTCCGCCAATCTATAGTGTTAATCTATAGAAACACTAGAAAATTCACAATTGGGACAAGCAGTACTGCATAATTTGTCACCCCACAGCACATTAGTCTATGCTTAACATGTAAATCTAAACCGATTCAAAGTCCTAGAAGACATTACTTGCCCAGTAATAGGTTTTCTGGTGCTTGCATCTGTTCAGAATCTCATGCACCCACCTAGCCCCCAGTAGACTTGCATAAAATGGCCAGGAGAGTTGGTTAATGCAACATTAAGCCTAGGCCAATCTGCAACACTTTGACAAAACAATCTAAAGTGTAACCACTGAAAGGCAGTTTAGATACCTGCACATGTAAGGGTAGGTATAGTATTGTAGTAAATTTGTTGACCTCTTCTTAGCTTTGGTAGCGAACAACTTGTAATACTACAGACTAAAACAGATGCAAGCACCTTAATATAGAAAGTTTGTACCATATAATCCCTGTTTTGATTGTACCATATGTATGTATATGGTAAACTGAAGTGAGTGGATCTCTGCTCTGTCCAAATGCCAGAATCCAGCAGGGCCAGGGCAAGGACGGACTGCTTAAAGCCACCAGATTTTCAAAGGGGTTAAAGCTTGGTACTGAGAAAGTCTCAATGTTTTCCACCACTACAGAAAATAAAACAGAGAAATTGTCAATTTTGGGAAAAAAAGGCTTTAAATTCTACAAGGCGCTAAATCCAGAACCCATTTTAGACCACACTAAAACCGTGCTAAGCTACAAACAATGTCTGCATGGAGTTGGATAGATCCTCTTCGATAAATTTAAAACAAAGCATGTGAGTTTAGCCCATGCCTCTGAAATTCTATAGTATAATAAAAAAAATAGAGCTGCAATTTGACAGATACTGGTTAAGGTGTGCATTTGTAGACTTACTGATAATCCCACAGATGTGTAAAGGTAACCATGTGTAAGCTGACAATAGATAAATATCCCAACATGGTGGATTTATGTAACGCGAGGGACTGAAATGAATTCTGACTCACATTTTCCGTTACAGCCCAAGTCTTATTTTGTGTAAATGGAAGAACAATTGCATACTCAAATGAGAATAATGGTCAAAGGATCTTAGCACGCAAACTATGGTGAGGGGAAGAAGCGCAAACCCATAGAGATGGTGAGATGATTTTATACCATTTGGAGAACATTTCGACATTTGATGGGCATGCTAATCTTGCTCTATTAGTCCTTCTGGGGATAAAACTGTACATGTAGGACCTTCATACATGTTT
Source organism: Ambystoma mexicanum (assembly GCF_040938575.1). Lineage (NCBI taxonomy): Eukaryota > Metazoa > Chordata > Amphibia > Caudata > Ambystomatidae > Ambystoma > Ambystoma mexicanum. The sequence continues at coordinate 1,255,565,172 of NC_090934.1, forward strand.
TCTTTTTTAAAACCATTTTATTTTGGGATTTAAACAGAAAGCTAAATATACAACATATCATAATTGGGTACATCGCAGGATAATTGTGGATACCAAAGAAAGAAGCCTTGGAAGGGTAACGTAAATAACACAAATAAGGTACAGTTGGTGAAAACCCCATTGTATTCCCCCCTAACATGACCCCCTCCCACTTACCCCATATTTTCTCACTTCTTCCCCAGACATCTCAGCATGTTGCATGCTTTTTTTCCCGTGAGCCATTCACATACATTTCGGAGGTTCATTTACTCAGTCAAGGGCGATTGAGTGCCCAACCCTTAGTCCATTTAATCAGGCCAGTGGCAATGGATAGAAGTAGCTTCCCAAATCTATTAAAAGGCGTTTCTCCCCATATTCCCAGCAGCAACAATGTCTGATCTCTTGGAATCTCCAGACCTGTGGCGATATTCAGTTTGACATTTCTTCCAAAAGCATTGAACTTGCAGGCACTCCCAAATAATATGCATTAAGGTGCCTACCTCCATCCCACACATTAAACAGGTAGCCCGGTCATTGTGACAACCACCAAAATAGTGCAACACGTCTCTATTAAACTGAGTATTTTTAAGTTGAATTGACCGTATTCTGTCTGAAATCCCAATTTCACGCGGAAACATCAACGCTTCCACCCATTCTTCCGATTCAAGGGAACCTACGTCTCTTTCCCATCTTGTTTGGAGAGTGGATAGCTCTTTTGTCCTGAATGCTGTAATAATCTAGTATAAGGTGGAGGGGACTTTAGTACAAATGTGCTTGTTTGAGATCTTTTTGGCTATATTTTTGTTACCTCATGGTATTTTTGTGGTATAGTGGCATCTTTGGTGAGCCGAACTTCAGAGTACCACCTGATAATTGTTTTTACCGGAATCACCAATGGTAATCAAACACTGGACTTGGTACAGTCTAAACAATTAACTTATTCCCTCCTGTGGTATCTTACCTAAAATACCACCTTATGCCCCTTTTGGCTTGAATCCCAGAATACATCTACCATGCAAATGAAACATGAACATTCATTCAGATCCTCTCGGTGCGAACCCAATTTACAATGAATAACTTTACTTTTATATTTTTTTTACCTCATGTTCTGCATCTGTCTGTATGCCAAACCAATAAAGCTGAGTACACAATAAGTACACTGAGGCTAATTCACCTTTTCAAATTGTTTTTCTTTATCATAAATTAGAAATATGCAAGTTACACAGAATGCCATGTGCATCCACTTTGTAATTCAAACATAAGCAAAGCCTTTCCTGCAATGAGTTTCAAAACATTCTATTTGCGTGTTCTGCCAAGCCAACATTGGCCCTGAACTTCGCAACAAGAATTGGCAGAGCACAGGCTTTTGTGATATCTGAGTTTTAGCACAGCAAAACTTAGAGAAACTTGAACACTGTTTCACATCAACGTTTAAAATGACAGTATGCAGCACCTAAAAATAAAATGGCATACCCCGTTCTATACTATCTATCATCAAGCATTCACTTATCCGCACACTCTTGACTGTACTTAACAAATCTTTAATCGTGTAACCACTCGCGACCCCAATCTAGTTGTCAGACAGAAGAACTCTTTATCTGGTCCACTCCCTTTTCACTTGTAATGAACCAACCAGCCTTTCTGCTCCTGAAGTCAGCCAGAGGAAAAGAGCGCCTGTGACAAACCCTCTTTAGACAACTGCCAGCTCCCGAGCCAGTGTGAATGGCCTAGCCTTTCTGCTCTGCAAACCTTTCCTAAGACCTCATGTGTCATTCAAACCACCTCCCTGTTTGTCAGTCAACCAATATGAGCGTGTCCATCCTCACCGCTTAGGAGTGGAAATGATAGCTACATCTCAGTGCTGTCTTGCTGCTCTGAAAGCTTTTTAAACAATGCAATACCGTTAGCAGAACGGATGTCACATTCCACACTTCTGTGTCACGTACCCATTCAGCCACAGCGCATCTTCAAGCCTGCACATTTAGTTTTTACATATCCAAACAACAATGCACTTCCATCGATCTGAACCAAGTTTATATAACCGGCATGGACTGGTTTGCACTAAATGTTAATATGAGAATCTGTTATGTTACATGGATAAGGTAAATTAGTATGTTAGTTTCATGTTAGTTTTATTTTTCGAGTGCAACTCAGCCCACAACTGTGGTATCATGGATCAAAGTGATTATTTTCTAGCATGTGTTCTGCGCATTCCCAACATTGGCATCTATTAGATTCAGTCAGTCTTACACCCTTGAATCACATAAGAGTCTCACACCCCTGGCATAGTTAAAATTCATACCTTTGCTAAAATGTGGATGATGAAATGTGGAGCTACCCTTGTTGAAATTTAGAATAGGGAAAAGTAGGTCCCTATTACATTTCCCTACACGCTCCGGGAGTAGATTTGGCTCAAGCAGAGAACATGGCAGGATGTCTTGCAAAGAATGGAATTGGGTGTTCAGGGCGTGTGATAGCTGTATTTGATGATATTGGAGTACCGAAGTCTGAACATTATTTGCAGTTCAGCAAAGGGAACCAGGTTACCCTCCAACAGATCGGAGAGATGCAGTACATTACTGCTTTCCCACATCCCAAAACAGCCTTTTTTATCGACTTCAGACAGCTGAACGTTACGTCATAGAGATTAAGTCAGGGTTGCCGGGCCTCCCCAGCCCACATGCCAGTGCGCCTCCGCCCAAATATGCCTAATATGTTGCAATGTTGCATCATAATTGGAAGTGATCATTTCTTATTTGTCACTATATAGAATTTGGGTAGGAGGCAGTCCCACCATCCAACTCCGCTTGGCCATAATGTGTGGGTGTGGGAGATCACCATGTATCCAGTCATTTACCATTGCAAGTTGACCGACCCAGTAATACCTCTGCATATTGAGTAGCCCATACCCCTCCACCCATACTGATCTTGGCAGCGTAACCAAGGCAATACGGGGCAGACTGCCACCCTACAGGAGGTTTCGAAAGGCGGCATCAATTTTCTCAAATTCCACTCTAGGAATCAGAAGTAGGGGCATTTTGTAATATGTACAAATATCTGGGCAGAGTTTTTGAATAGGACCCCTTTCACAAGCAGTGTCAGCGGGAGAGATTTCCGGTGGGCTACATATTGGATGAATTGGGGGTGTAGGTTTGCATGTATAAAGTCGCCAATGTCAGATCCCACTTGTATACGTAGGTACTTAAAGCCTGTGTGTGATGCATGATGAGGGCAGTTTTAGGGAATGGCTCCATCCTCACCCTGAAGCGGGAAGAAAATGGACTTTTGCCAATTCACCCTGAGGCCACTAATCGTTTGATATTCATACAGAGTATGCATGATCTGCTAACGGGCTTGTTGTGGTTCCCCGCTGTATAGCAAATCCCTAACCCACTCCCCGGACTGCCCCAAAGAACTGTTGGGTATTTTGTGTAGATTTGGGACCTAGCGGTATTTTCTTACCGCCAAAAACAAAAATAGTTTAGTAATAACCACTCCTTGTATTTAGTTTGGGTTTGGTATTATAGTGGTATAGTGGCTATGCATTATTTCAATACACAGATACATTTGGTTGGTATACATTTTGTTGTCGTATAGTGATGAGCATAATTTCTTTGTTTTATTCGTGGCCCCAACATACAAAACCCCTTTCTTTTGTTTAGACTGTTCTTGTGATCTCTAGAGGCCTCAGGCTTCTACTTTATTCAATAACACCACATTTTCATATGGAGTGCCACTTATGGCTGTTATCACTGATTTATCTACACCAGTGAGCTATGCTTCCATAAAGTATTCACAATAACATGTGGTATTATCACTAATTTATTTACATTAGTGAGATTATATTTCCAGAGGCCTCTCTCTCTGCTGACTCATATACGTCCAGCAGACTATTGTGTTATGTTCCACTCAGAAGACACACACATACATATACACTGAGTGGAACCACGCACACAGCTATTTATAATTGCTCATAACCTTACTTTATCTACATAGACAGTTTGGCACATATATTACCTAATTCCCTCCTCTTTTATTATGTGATATGGGCTAAATGCACCAGAGAAAGACAGAAGCAAAAAAAAACTTTACACAGGTTGTGATTTATACCAGTTTCATTTCAAAATCATACATTACCAGCTTTGCAAGGCAGTCTTTTCTAGAATAAACATAAGAGAAACAATTGCAACATACATGGCATTTCGTTAGATTCTTTGCCACAATAAGGAAAACAGTGCATCAGTGGACTTGCATTTAGATGGCAACATTAGAGTGTAACATTTAAATACAGTGATTCTTCAATAGAAGCTATCGCTACGCTGCCTGCCTGAAATAGATTCCATTCACACACCACACCCTCACTTTGTATAAGATAATTACCAGCAATTTATAGCTGTTCAGCATGCGAAATCTCTGGGCTGGTCGGTTTCTTTAAATGGCTCAGGGCTTTCTTTTAGAGCACCCCACCGAGAACATGCAGTTCCAATCTGCAATCTTCTATTTTCAAGCCAGTGCTAATCGACTGGAATCCCCAGCCTGTGAAGGTCAGCAGTGCACTGGAACAACGCCTCTCAGCCCGGCAACCCCACAGCCCCTCCAGCCAAGTCCTCACCGAAGCTATGCAAAATGGACACTGCCTTTCTCCCTCCCCGAGGTGCACCAAGAAACCTCTGTTACAGCCCCTAACGTGACGTGCACCCAATAAAAGTCTATCATGTCATACCCTCCTTCAAACAATAGCTCACTTTTCAGTAAGAAACTGTATCCACTAATTTCCTGCTTATTCGAGTTTTCTTTCCTGAGCAAGGACCGTGAAAAGCACAGAGAAAGAGAAAGGAAAAAAAAATTCTGAATGCACGTTTAAAGTGAGCCTCAGCCTGCCTCATTTTGCACATGGAGAACACATTACAATATTAAGAAGTTAAAATCGTGTTAGTACTTGTTAATTATAATCATTAATCCTCTAATGTGTCTCCTGCAACAGAGGCTCAGGTGAGAAAAGAACATGGTGTGCTTTTAAATGTGAAAAATGGTTTGTTTTTGACCTGTGTAGCCTGTCTTCATTTACATGTCCATATGTAACACTGGCATCACAAGGATTGCTGTATCACATTATAGTAATACATTGATCCCATTCAATGGTGCTGTGCTCCCAAAACACGCTAAATAATCCTACATAGCCCAGACTAAGTCTGATCCGTCCCAAACCTAATTACAAGAGGCTCATAGCCAGTGTAAACAGCAGGGGGAGAGGCGACAGCCTGCCTCGCCCCCTCTGCATGGGAGGAAAGGTCCTAGAAGATACCCTGTTGACCCATAATTCTGTGGCAGGTGAAGCATAAACCAGTAAATCCAACTAATTAGTTCCAAACCCCATTCGGGTCATAATCTCCCACATAAAAACCCACTCACCAGAGTAAAAGGCTTTTTCAAAGTCTACCAAAAGCAGAGCAAACAGTTCAGCCAGCGCAGTTGCTTTTCTCATACTTTCACCCTGTCCAGTTTCCTCTCTACTCTTCAGCAATTTTAAAGCACCTCTCAGCAGAAGACAGCGGTTTGATGTTTACTATGATTTTTTAGCATTGTTTGCCCAAAAGCGGCATTTCTTGAAATGTAGTCAAGCGGCTAGCGCCTGCAGAATGAGTAGTGAGTGGCCCACCTGACTTCCTTCCATATTTTCTGTAAGAGCACATGCCTCTTTAAGGCAGCCAATTATGACTTTTCCCATCAAAGTAAGCAGGGAGACCATGATTGAGGTTTCCCCTTCAACTTGTAGGTCTCAATGTAGAGCCCAGCCATCTAACTGGAGTGGCTTTTGGGCCACAAACAATTGAGCTCCTTTTTCTGAGCTCCCTTGTCTGTTCTCGATACAATTCTTGTGACCTTGCCACGTTCAAGGTATGCAATGTCCTTTCTGCTTTCGTTCTAGGTACTGGCAAGAGAATGTGTAGAGAAATGTACTCTTGTCAAACCTAGAAATAACTTTGGGGATGTGTCCTCTAGACACACCTTGTCCCCATGGAAATGTATGGTTCCTCTGCACTCAATATCTGTAGCTCGCTAATCCTGTGTGTGGAGGTAATTGCACCCAAAAAGTCTATTTTAAAGGTTACCCATCGGAAATCTATTGAAGCCATGGGTTCAGAGGGCTTCTGTATGGGGGCCGATAAACCACATTCAGGTACCAAGGGTTATGGGGGCCCCTTCTCCACACATAATGGACCTTGGGTATTAATAAACTGTAGAAATGTCTTTTTCCGATAGGATTTGCTAGCTGGACAGTTTATAACATAGTGTTTAATTAGGCACTGATTGCTGCCAGATTAGGCCTGTATAAATCAAATGGAACATTGTCTGCTAGGTGCATGACATGAGAGCATAGTCTAACCTCGCCTCCTATGGGTTCTTGTTATTTCCTAGGCACCAGTGGCAGAAGCGCATGCATTTGCTGGCATTTTGAGACCTGGTGGAATCTTTACTTTCAGCTCTAATGAGCTCCATCTTATTTTCTAATGGCCCCAGATAAAAAAAACTAGGTTCTTGGGGACCAAGCGACTAAGGGAGATTGTGGGCTGAGGCTTCGAATTATCTCCTTCCTTGCTGATGTATTTATTTTTATTTTATTGGACATTTGTAAGGCGCCTATACACTGGTGTATCCAGGTGCCTTCAAGACATTATAGAGGGGGTGGGGTACCCGGGGTTATGGGAATTATGGGAGTACAACAAGTAAGTGGTTATATTGACCTTGTGTCAATCATACTGAACAAGTTCATGACAAGGTGATAAGTGGAAGAGGGGCTGGGGAGAGGTGAAAGAGTAGGGTACACCCACGGGTGAGGGGTGGGAAAGGAGCTTGAAGGCAGCTGCTGGCAAAGGATGCTGGGAGGGGCTGGTGGGGCGGTGGTGAGATCCCTGTATGACTGAAGGGACCCGGCCCCAGTCGCAGCGCCAGGTGGAGGGTTTAGCACAGGAGGGGGAGAGGTAAGGAAGAGGAGAAAAGGAAGGTATTGAGAAGATCCGGAACTTAGGAATACCCGGGACAAGTCTGAGTGGGGAATGGAGGCTGTTCGAGAGGAAGGCGTCAGGTGACGGATCTACCTCCCACTCTCTGCTTGGAGAAACGTTTGACCTGCATAGAGTTGGAGCCAGAAGAACGAAGGATTATGGCTGTGTGGTATTTTGGGAGAGAAAGCTGGATGTAGAGGTCCCACGCCTCAGACAGCCTTGTGGATGATGCAAAGGGTTTTGAATTTCATCCTTGCAGTCACCAGGAGCCAGTGGAGAGACTTTAGGGCTGGAGCGATGCGGTACCTTGGCTTGAGGCCGAGGATAGGTCTTGCAGTCCTATTCTGGATTAGTTTGAGGGGGAGGAAAGAGGGAGGTTCACTAAGATGCCATTGCAGTAGTCCAGCCTAGAGAAAACCAGGGCTCTGGAGACATTGAGCTTCTGGGTCAAGGTAACAAGAAAAGGAAGAATGCCCCTAAGGAGATGAAGCTGAAAATTGGACTTCTTAGCAAGGTCCATGATGTGTGGAGAGCGGAGTGAGATAATCCCAAGGTATTCTACCTCACAAGCAGGTGAGGGGAGGGCACCCAAGGAATCTGTCCAGAGTGAGGGGAAAACTGGGAGCAGGCGTCCCAATGAGAAGGATCTCAGTCTTGCTGGCATTTAGGCAGAGACCATTGCCATAGCACCATGCCTGAATAGCAGTGAGGCAGTCTAGTATAAGGCAGGAACTGGTGGTGGAGGAGGAGGTGGTAGAGAAAGGCAGCTGGAAAAAGCGGTCGTCTGCGTAACACTGGAAATGAGGGGTAGGTGTAGATCAGGTGGGCCAGAGGGTCCAGGTAGATGGTGAAGAGCCATGGCGATAGGATAGATCCCCGAGGGCCGCCACAGGTAGTGAGGCGGAGGTGACAAAAGGGCCCATTTGAACTTTGAGGGTCTGTTAGAGATAAGAGGGAAGCCACGCCAGTGCCCTGTCCATGATGCCTAGGGGTATCATGGAGATGGTGTATGAGGATGGAGTGGTTGATAGTGTCAAAAGCAGAGGAAAGCCTGCGGAGGATCAGATCCGAAGGAGTGTTAGAGTACAGATTGGAGAGTAGGTCTTCTCTGGTATTCAGGAGAGCAGTTTCAGTGCCTCTAGCTGCCCTGAAACCAGACTAGTGGTCATGGAAGCAGCCAGCCAATTCTGTGTGAAGGGTCAGTTGGGGATGACCAGCTTCTCCATGTGTTTGCCCAAGAAAGGGGTGATGGAGATGGGTTGAGGGAAAGAACCCGTGGCAAGAGTGGTTGCAGAGGTCAGCCAAGGCAGGGACGAGTGTCGTCCTTAGTTCTGTAGGAGCAGGGTAGCACCTGTTTAGATGACTTTCATAGAGCTGACAACTCTAGAGATCTCATCAGGTGCAATCGGAGAGAGGGAGGACAGTAAAGGAGGGGGGGGACAGGGGATCCGAAGAGGAGAAAGCAGGGAGGAGGGGGACAGAGGACAGGATGTCAAGAGTTTTGGAGGAAAAGTGGAAGGCCAGTGCAGAGCAGAAGGCATGGGAGGGAGGAGAGGAGGAGACTTCGTTAGGATTGGTGAGTTCCTTGCAGATTTTAAAGAGTTCAGCCATGTTATTTGTGGCTCCAGAGATGAGAGCTTGGACATGAGCTCTTTTCTTGGAGCAGATGGAAAGCCGGTATTGCCTTTGCAGTAGATGGCGTGCCAGTTTGTCAGGGGATGCGCTAGATGTCTGCCGATTTACACCTTCATTTCAAGGCCGTTAAGTCAGGAATCCTACCAAGAGTGGCATTTGGAGGCAGGTTTCATGCAGATACTCATGACGGGGGCAAGGATGTCCAGGGTGTTGGTGCTAGAGAGATGGAAGTTAGGGCAGAGTCAGAAGGAGAGTCCAAAGAAGGGGTCAAGGGAGGTATGAAGGAGGAAGCAAAGGCAGCGATTGACACACGCTTCATTGGTCGAATGACAGAAAAGTCTGGCAGTGCGGGGGAGGGAGACTGGGGACAGGGGAGGCCAAGGAAGGAAGAAAGGAGTGGCCGCACCAGGAGAGATGCGTGTTGGAATGTCTATCGAGATGTGGGCATCCAGTGTGTGCCCTGAAGAGTGGGTTGGGCCAGAGGGGAGGATGGTGAGGGAAAGTGTTGCAGAGTTCATGGAAGAGAACAGTGGCCTCATCAGGGGAGTCGAAATGGATGTTGAAGTCCCCAAAGAAGATGTGTTTGGGAGCGGAGAGGTCGGCCCATTGTAGGTCCGGTCTCATTGACAAGATCCAAAGGGCTTTACTTCCGAATGCCAAAATTTCAAGGATTGAAAAGGATGCCGTTGCTCTAGAGTACCAAGTGATCTGGCTTAACCATGTCAGTTTTGTTTGTAAATGGCCACCTGCCTTTTTTCTTTGCAAAAGGTTCTCTGTCAAATGGCATGTTGCCAACTTTAGCTTGGATATCGGGCCTAAAGTTAGTTGCTTTAAATCGTCCCTGACAGTGGAGGACTGCACCATTGCCCATCTGGCGAAAACCAATGTCAAGAGTGTGTACAGTCAGATTGCTTGGTCTGAAGCAGATTCTTTCCCGCAGTACTTCCTGTTTTCTTTTCATGAAGGCAGTCTAACATTGGGTCGACTTTTGGAGCCAAAGTCCCTATCCTTTCTCTCGAGGATGGTTAGTGTTAGCTGCTTTAATGATGATGGCTGCGGTGGTGATCTGCATGCTGAAGGCATTGCGCTTTCTGCCTTCCTTGTCCGTGTAAACCACAGTGCCAAGAAGGATTGGCAGACCTCTTACATGTGGCCACTGAGACCATGGAGTTTGGGTTTGACTGCGTCCAAAAGCATTTTGGGGCTTTTGTCAGGCATGCTATGTTTTTTGACCAATCAATCCTCCTTTACTAGAGCTGTGAAAGGATTCTTCATGGCCACTAATGACATCTAAGATGGGAACGGACATTACTTTGTTACCTCTCTTGGTGTTGGTATAGGAACCCTTTCTGTTAATATGATAAAACTTTTTTTTTTTTCTGCAGCTTTTCCCATGGTGGCATGAACAGCACAGATTTAATATACAGTGAATCCTGTGGAAAAGGTTCTTCAGGTTCCTCATCAGCTGGCAGCAGGTCATCAAATTCATGTTAAGATGCAGTGAGTGGAGGCCACATCTTGGCATATGCCCTCGTTGGAGTCCAAGGAGTTCTCGACTTGGTGCGGAACTGGATGCTCTTTGGCCAGAGGCAATCTTGCTTTTGCACCTAGTAGGAGCAGGAGGCTGTGCCTCGGAAGGCATTGGTGCAGTGTATGGTCAGGTCACCCTCGGAAGGATGGTTGGAGCATAGTTTGAAGTACAGATACCAAAGTGTCTAGGGTGCTCAGAATATCCATGGACAAATAATGTGCTGAGGGACCAGGTTTCTCCATTGGCTGCAAGGGACTGGACAATTCAATTGGCAAAGAGGGACCAGGATGTTCAATTGGCTGTTATATCAGCAGTATTGAAAGGGGCAGCAGTTGCAATGGTCCTTCTAAACCAGTATCAATTGTGGGCTCAAGGATGTCTTTTTCGAGAGACATTAGAAAGGAAAGTAAGGTTGCAGTGTAAAAATTGGTTGTTTTGGCCTCCAGGCTGTTGAGATCCATGGAAGCGTCATCAATGACCTATGTACAGCCAGAACCCAAGGGGTGATTGGTGATTGGACTTCCTGGAGTTGTGAATAAAGTAGTCGGCAACTTTGTTGACCGGGTGGCCCATGGGGGCTTGGTCAACATGGCCTTGGACGATGTCAGTCTATGGCATTGTGGATGTCTTATGTGAGTGCTTTGTGGCCAAAGACTTACTCGTCAATGGGACCATAGCCTTGGATGGGCCTGCGGTTGTCTGTGTCATGGATGAGTCTTTCGTTAATTAAGTTGACCGTTTTGATGAGACAACTTTTCAGTGAAAGCAGACTTATCAAGACCCTTCTGATTTCGTGTGGAATTATCCCACTTCACCCTTTTGACTTTAGTACCCTCTTATGGGATCTGGAACTTTTAGAAAGGTGGTTGTCTGTTTGCCTGCCAGGATGCAGGTGATGCTCAGCTCCTCACTGAAGCAGTTTGAGGTTATAGTGCCTTCACCAAGCCATGTGTTGTAAACTGCATTATTCTCTTGTACATTTATATGCAGGCTGAATCTGCTCTGTCTTCCTTTGTATTATTGTATTCTTAATTGGAACAGTTTCCTTAGCAATTGAATTGTTGATTGGCGTGTGGGGATTCTGAACAGGCAGAGAGAAGATTCAGCCTGCATATAAATGAACATGAGAAGAGTGCACTTTACAACACCAAGCAACTAGCATTTTGTTCCTGTCCTTTGGATTTTTACTTGAAAAGAATTGACCAGTAGAACAGTCTAGTAGAGGCATTCCTTATGTCTGTCTTCAACATAAATGTTCTTCACCCTGTATGTGGAGCAGGTTGTAAGGCTTTTCTTGACTTCAGTCATGGTAGACGGGGAGTGGATAGCAACTTAATGGGCTAGATTCTGAAGAAAACTAGCAGTAACTTGTGCTCCCCTCCAGCCTAGTACCTAAAGAGTGTAAACCCTCCCAGACCCCACAACAAGAAAGTACATATCTATTGCTACAGAAGGACATGCATTTTATAGCTGTAGATAAAAGCTTTGCGTGGAAAATCTAATAGTGAGAACTGCTGAGGACTCCAAACTGAATGTGCCGTAAAGAATGTGAACATTAGTTCCTGCAGTGAGGCTAAGGTAGGCAATACCTATTGGCTAAAGGGTAAACGACCCAACATGAATCTAATGGAACGCTAAAAAGAGTGGACGTTCTTGTTTTATCATTGAAACTGCTTTATTATTAGAGTGTTCCCAGTCTGAAGGTGAGGAATATTCAACCGCATGTGAATCTATGAAGGATTCATTGCTGGAGAGCAGACGTTACAGGTAAGTAACTTGTTCGAAACTGTACTGAATAAAGATCTACTTTGTACCACTCTGAAGAAGCAGAAGATTGTGGTTTGCTGCCAGCACGCCAACCCATAAAATCTGATGAGGGTATTCGATCTTCCTTTTTTGAGACATTATAACGTGTTGTGGCCTTCGCTAGTTATTGCATTGGTGGACTGTTCTGGCCAGGTCCTCGTCAAGTACCACAAAACGTGACTTGGAAGCACTTCTGTTTAACTCTCGAACCTTGAGATCTGGCAGACATGGCTCCCTTAGGGGCAGGTCATTCAAATCTTTATGCCTTTTCGTTTGACCCTAAAATGAATCTGCTGCCAGTGTCGAAGCATTTTTTGATGGCTGGAAGGTTTGTAAAAAAAAAAAAGCATTTTTTACCACCCTTTGAGAATGCTACAATCACTAACCATAGGAGGAAGGCTAACAACTGACAAAAATGGTAATCCCAAACCCCTTTGTGTAGATAACTCGGACAGAGCAACCAGGTTGAACTCTTAAGGTCGGAATAGTAGGCTGATGCAAAGGTACAATTAGTCCACACTTCTATTTAGAACATGCACCGCACTAATACTGAAAAATATATACTTGATATAAGTAACAAATTTAAAGATATTGGGTCAAATTAAAGTACTTGGGTATATTTTAATATTGTTTTATCACCAAGCATATTTATAAAAGCAGTAGTGTACATACAGAGACTCAATCACAATGTCTATATGTGGGTCCTCTAACAGAGTTGAGCACCCAAAAGAAAATGGCGGGGATTGAGAGAACCATGGAACCATAAAACCTAGCAAGCAGATAAGTTCCCTATGGACCTGCACAATAATATACACTGGCGTATAAAGATACCACCCAACTCTAGTGGATGTGGAAGGCCCTAGACGCGATGGTCAGCCCCTAACTCATATGGTAGGATATGAGATGAGGGAAACTGAGAGGAGGAAAACGCACAATTTGACCAACAGGGAAAAATGTAGAAAAATCCCTAGGGTCTAGAACATCGATCCACAATAATTTGGGCTCCTCGGCCATTATACAATTATGCATGCACGGTCACATATAATATTACTATATAGCATAGTGAAAGTCAAACCGTTGTAAACCAATACAAAAGCTCCCCAACAACATTTTAGCAAAAGGCAGCTTAAACATTCCAGGGAAATATATACACATAGTGCAAAATGTATGAAACCTGGTCCAGAGCTCACAGTGCTGCTAGTGGATCCAGGAAAAATGTCCAGGGGCAGGTAAGTACCCTATAGTCAGTTTAGTAGAGTAAGTTCACAGTTCCATTGGAATGAATGGGAAAGTTAAAGAGCCCGCCTTTTTAATGGAGGCAAGTCTGATCTACCCCAGACATAAGGAGTCTGCGATGGGAAACCCCAGGGATGGCCAAAGGAGACACCAAAAAAGTGTTAAAGGTTGGAAGATGTAACCCGAGCCCCAGAAAAAGTTGCCACATAACCGGAGAACCCCCCACTAGAGGTCTCTGGGCATTGCAGTGTAGACCAGTCTCCAAGAAACCACCTGCACACTCGAGGGTGAGCATCCCAAATAATCGCCCACGCCAGGGCCCCGAGTTGAGTATTCACAATGATGGCTTCAGCATAAATGGCTCAAGCAACTCGAAACAACCCAGTGAGTAAATTGCTCTTTTGCAGGGGTGCAGTTTTCACAATTTGGTTGCCAACCATGGGCCAACGACAATTCCAGTGACCCACAAAAGGAACAAAGGCTCTTCACCCCCCTCCCACCTGAAAACTGAGGCAGGAGCACAGCAGAAAATGGTCACAGAACAGGGCAAATAACTTGAGGCACCCACTGAAATCCCAAGCTGACAATCTGGTGCAGTGATTTAAGTTGCTGCACCCCCACCCAACAACAATCCACAGCCAAGCAGACGATCATGCCAGGATGTGGCAGTGAACGGCCCAGAAAACGTTGAGGGCTTCACCCAGCAGATGTGGGAAGTTGCCAGGAGTCTTCAAAGATACCAGACTGGACATCTAGTGACAAATAACCTAAACCGGGATATGCCACTACACTTACCTAATAACGCCAACGAGGTTGAAAAATGGTGGAAATTGAAGGGAAACTTCCTTCTGTATGTTGGCAGTTGTGCCACTCACTTACAGGAGCAATAAAGCAAGCAGGACATAGCCTAAATACTGTTGCAGAAAGGGCTGGCCAAAAGCCAGCCAGTCAATCACCCAAGGGGTTCGATAACAAACCTTAATTGTTGATCAGTGGAACTGTCACCTAGCCTTATCCACCCCGCCCCACAGGAAGTGAGAGGGATAGTCCATAGACCTAAATCAGTTAGGACCCAATATGGAGGCTACCGTTGTGGGCTCACAAAGACCTCACATGATCAAAAAGGCAATTTTAAGGCCACCTCTTGGTCATTTAGACAAAGGAAAGCCCTGAAACACAAAATGGCAGAGATCAGGATTTAATGAAAGCCCATTGGTACCCCAATGGCTATCAAAAAGGTACATTGGGTTATCAATGCTGCAAAATGGCTTGCACTCTTGGGGACACCAAAACTAATTTCTAGCTGCCACTAATGTATTTTAAAAACCTGTGAAGGGTGATAAAATCACCTTCGGGCACGAATGGAGAGCCTGGAAGGCACCTCTGAAAATCACCCCTGAGACTGGGCGACTTGGGGTCGACCCAATACCATGTACCTTAAGTAAGGTATAAAGTGAAGCATTACTTCAAGACATGTTCTCTGGCTACCAAAAAGAGATCAAGGAACCCAAAAAGGCAGAGGCAAAATGTTGAGTGGCCCTAGAATACCTAGAATAGAAATTTTGGCTTAACGGAGTGTATACGATTCCTCTTCAGAATTCAAGCACTTCAACGCCTCTTTATGCCTGGAAGACAATAAGACTTGAGTGCCATCTGTTACATGTCTTTTAAGTAAGAGATGCTCCTTCCTTAAACCCAGTTTAAAACAATCAACAATTAATTGGCTGTGCAGATCGGTAGTAAAGAATGAAAGGGAAGCCAAAAGTGGATGTCTGCCAGCCCTTATTTCTGACTTATCCATGCTACTTATCAGTAATATTTATTGCAAGTTATATCTCTGCTTTGTTTTCTGCACCAGTCCATCAAATTCACCCCCCGTTTTGCCATTGGTTTGTGAAGGCACAATCCTACAGGAGATGCCCCTTGAATGGCCGACCTGCCAATCCTGAGCCAGGTGGTGTTTTGAGGCTCCTTGCCTCCTGTGTCCAGTTATTTAATGCCATGTTTTGTCTGCCCCATGAGCAGCTTCACCTACATGTGTGGGGCCCTTACTCTGGAACCATTAGAATCTTAGTTGTTTGCAGATAAACTTTTGGGTAGACAATGCCTATTGGTCATGGGCACAGAGAAACCATCACTTTTGGGTTTTTCCATTATGGTTGGGCTGTCCGACAATACGATGGTGCATGGTGCCAGAGGTCTTAACCTTTACACCTCTAGGTCTGCAATCTGTAAATCCTAAAAGGTGCATCAAAAATACTTTCTGGACTTTAGTCTGTGCACGAGTGGTTTTGTTTTTGCTTTGGAATTGAAGCATATCACCCGGTGACTTACATGTGGGATCACATATTTGAGCCATCTGACCAATAAAAGTAGCCATTTTAAATCCTACTCTTCCGATTTGGCTTCATTTGGCCCCATTAGTAACTATGTACCCGGAGTGGTTTTCATTGCTAATTTGTCTTCTGTTTTGGCATGCCTTTTTTAATGCATTGCATCTAGTGACCTGGAAGACTCTAACGTGATGTGGACTTGCAGAGTGAGGGAGCTACATGCCCTTATTGAATAACACCCTATAAACTGTTCCTTTTGTGACAGGGAGATCCCTTTCTGGTGAAGCTTTCTCAGAATTTCAGGACAACCGGGAAATATTTTTGTTCTGGACGTCTTCCAAAAGCCTCATTTGTTGCTTATTGCAGTCAAACGTTTACAGCATTAATTCAGTTCGTCAATGTGGCTGACTATCCATTTGTTTCCTTGATTTATTTATTGCCAACTATGATTACCTTCCCTGAGCTGCAAGTATTCCTGGCTTCTGACAGTGTTTGGGGATTTCAATGTATTTTACAATGATGCTAAATTAACGTCTGCAACTTTTAGTTACAAAGGGAAACTTTAATCTGTAATTGTGAGCTGCTCCACCTGTATTTCCGGCACAGCGGTGGCATCTGCTCCCCAATAGATGCAATGTTGGGTCTTGCTTCACTTCAGAAAATCCTTTACATAACCTATAGGTTATCTGCTGACATTCTTATGCTCTGGAGACTTCCAATGCATTGAGGGTAATGCCGACATGCAAGTTACTCAAGTAGTGACATTTGTACTCTTAATCTTTAAGCCCCCCTTCCTTTAGGAAGGGGAGCTTGAAGATTAGGCCTGCCATGCCCACTCTTTAGTCTATGAACTGAGGAGGCAGATTGGGCGTGTTGGGGTCGTGGTCTTTGTGCCTGTGGACCCACATGTGCATACTAGCAACTGCAAACATTTCCTTATTGCTAAACTACTGGGCTTAACATCTCATGCTGCATGCAAGGTTGGGGCGGGGGCATGAGGGCTGCAGGAAGAGGAGTACAATAGTCACTATGATGAGTAACTTGTACTTAATACGGGTTGCCTGTGGTTTTTGATTATAGGTTGTGTGGGAAGGGAATGGGCTTTCAGATGCACAGTGAACCTAGCCTCTGATGAAAGTGTGGTCTTGCACTATATTTGGGTTGAGTATGTTTGCTGGCTTGGAAATAAAAAAGCTGTCTGACACTTTGTATCTTAAGTTGGCAGTGTAAAAACAGATGTGCAGAGCATGTGTGCACAGCTAGCAGTTACATGCTTTCATCTCACCTCTGTGTATTAATCTCTTTCTCTGTCTCTTCTCTTCACACACCTCTGTAGCTGCGTGAAAATGCTCAACTTGTGGTGAGTCCCTCTCTCTAGTGCACAAGAAAGGGAGTGGACCAGCCTGGCCTGGGAATCCTCCCAACCCTCCTTGCCCCTGCATTTTCCCTTGCATCACTCCTCTTGAAAAGCAACAAAAGAACAGCCAAATAAAAATGAACAAAGTAAATACTCTGGTTAGGGAGGAGGAAAGGGAAGGGCTAACATTGTATTTTAGCCATCCGGCTAGCTGTAAAGCATTTGCTTAACTTCTTAAAACCCCTAGCGTAGTAGTGCTTCCTCTTTCCATTTTTTCCAATTACTTATTTTGTGGCTTTGTTTGCTCCTATGTGTGTACCCTTAAATTGTTCCTGGAAATCTATCTGCTTGTAAGACGAGCACAGCTAATCTTTTTTTTAAAGAAGGTACACTTTACATATTGGACCAGGTGCCTCCATGTTTTCTCCCCTATTATTCAGTGGGTCTTTAAAACACTAAAATGTCCATGTGTATGTGACTATGCATTTCTCCCCAACTCCAGATTGCAACAGCAAGTTGGATATTGTTTGGGGGCGGGTGGGAGAAATTAGATGGTGTTTGGGAAAGTTGGAATTTGTTTTGATACAATGGAAAAAGGGTCTGCATCCTTTCTGTCCGGATGTTTTAAACTACAACTGAAATCGGGTCCCATCCTGCGGTCAGTGGTATGGGATCCAGGTAATCTTAGTCTAAACCTTCTGGAAAGCCAAAGGTTTCAAACCCTTATGATAGACCATTAGGGAAGAAGATTAAGTTCTTGAGTCTAGCCTGGACGGTGTTTTGAGGATGTCATAGGGTTGCCGCTGCAGTAACAAATATGGTGGAAAGATTTGTATTGTTCCTTGGGTTGCAAATAGGCAAAGTAGTGGTCTTTGGATCTGTAAATGTGAACCACAGAGCTCAATTTGGCTCCATCTATTCATTTTTCTTTATTTTCGAATTGATTGTCCCGAATAGTGATTCAAATTTTTGCTACTGCTCAAGGTATGCTAGTTTTGAACAGTTCAATAATGTTATCCTTCTTGCATAGTGTGCCCTTGCTCCTGGAAAAAGGAAATGTATGCCCCTCCCCAAAATATCTTCTCTTCTGAAATGGAGACAGAACATGGGCGAACCCCCACACTCCTCTGTCTCCCCATCCCCTTTCAAAGAATACACCATACAGACCTCAGAAACCTATAGAAAATGTCTCTGATGTCCATCCTTCCCAATAGTCCCATTTATGTGAAATGCTACACCCCAAAACCATTCATATATGGCGTCAAGTACTCTACAAAGAAAGTGCCCCTTCTAAAATATCCAGTTCTTTCAAATGTGTGCCCCTCCCCCAAGAGTTGTTTGACAATCTTCCACTGCAGATTCTAAATCATGGATATAAGATTTGTTTTACCCTTCACAATTATCCCTTATAGGTTGGGAAGATGCAGGAAGATCATTTTGTTTTTTTTATTGACCTATGGTTTATGTCAAACCTTTATCATTTCACAATTAGCGCTAGTATATAAAACAATTTAGAGAAAGTCAAGAGAAATAGAAGAATGAGAAATTGATGAAGCTAAAAAGTGATTAAAACTTCAAATATCCTAGTTCATTGTACATAGAGTGGTAATTATAAAGGAGAGTTCAGTGCAGATAGAACAAACAATTTAGTCATCTGAAACTGTCATGCTTTTTTCTTTTCAAGATTATTTTACTTAAGGTAGTGAATCTTTAAGCTATCTTCATCAGACATAAAGTTTGTGAGTGATTGCATGCATAGTGATTGAAGACAAAAAGATTGATGGAACTCTTAACTCTCGTGGGCATAGGGAGTCTAAAAAAGCTGTCAAAGCAAATTTAATTTTGTTTTCTCCTTTATACATATATTCCCACCAATCCGATATGCTCTTAGACGGTGTGTTCGATGTTAAGAACCGTAGATATTTTTATCTGAGGTGTAAGCTTGGGGCATAATTGTCGGATGTCAAGTGTCTCTTCTGAGGCTTTACAAAGCCTACATGCGCCAGTTCTATCAATGCTCTTTCCTTTGAAGTGTAATATCCGATTAGTCGGTAGGAGGTTCAACCTAAAGCATAAGAGGTCACGATGTTCTGAACTAGGGTATTTGCTCAGGTATTTCGTAAGGACATTTAATGCTCTTATATCACGGTCTTAATTTGCATATAGCTTGTATTAACATTTTTCTGATTGTCTGTATCCAGTCCCATTGTCATAGTTTTTTCCTTGCTGCATCAGGGTTTTTTATTAGAGTTTCTAACTTTGTTAGTCTTTTAAAGAATTGTGTGACATTGTTGGTACCACAGTTTTTGTACGCAGTCAATTTGATTGTTCTCCTTGCATATAATCATATAGAATTGGGAAGGTGCAGTCGGTCTAATGAGCTTCCGAAATAGTCAGAGCCTTCCATGCAACAATTGAATGTATTGAAACTAGCCTTATTATACTAATAGGCGTACATCTTGGTAGATTTAAAAATCAATTCCAAAACAATCCTTCAATTGAAGACCATTCTTTCCATGGGAAGGACAAAGCGGTTTCGGCTCCATACACTAGGATTGGAATCACGTTCTGTTTGTAGATTTTTTTGACGGGTAATAAATGGTATTTTCAATATATTCTGTGTACGATGGCTCCTTGGGTGGTAAGATTCTTCATCTTTGATCTTGGCTCAATGCGTGGTATGTCGCATATGCTTTGGTTTATCTACCCCGTGGTAACACATTTCTGACTTGGGCAATGAGCTCCTTTCCCAGATAGCGGTAAGTTGTTGTGTTTTTTTTTTTTATGCTTTCTGATCGTTGTAGAACCATTATCACAGATTTTGATGTGTTTATCTTTAGCCCGTTTCTTTTGATGTATAGATCAAGAGCATTCAATTTTCTTTGGATGCCAATTGGTGTCTGATCTATTATAAAGAGATCATCCACATAAAGCATCCTGCCCACTGTATTAGTTTATTTTTGGGGGGAAATGCATCAACTGTTTCTAGCGTTTCTTTCAGATATGATTTTAACAGCTCCGTTGCTAGTGGGCAACCTAGTTTCAGGCTCCGAAAAGTTGGTATGTTTTTGCATAATAGGTCCTCTTTGTTTAATCTAATTTTAATAGAAGTTTTTGAGTACAAGGCTTTTATTGGCGCTAAGATATGGTCAGGGTAGTTTCATTAAACAATTTTTGATTTCCATAAACGGCCTCGATTCACACTGTCGAAGACCTGAGCTAGAGCTATCGACGCAATGTATATTTTTGAGTCTTCCTTGAAGGATCTTAATTTTAGGACATTCAATATGAGCAGGTTCAAGCAACATCCCACTCTTAACAAAACAAGTTTCTTATATCATAGTGGCCAGAGGACAGAACCCAATCTTTAACTCTTGAGAGAATGACAGATGCAAATATTTTCCCCAATACGTCTAATAATGCTATTGGTCGATAGTTCTTGAGGTCAGATCGCATGCCCTTCTTAAAGATGGGGGATCACAATCGCTGTCTTCCAAGACTCAAGTATTTTCTTTTTTGAAATGATTTCTTTGAATAATACCAAACAGAAGTCTGCCCACTCCTCAGTGGCTTCTTTTAGCATGAAGTTAGAAAGTCCATCTGGACCAGGAGCACGGGAGTTGCTTGCTTGTTTGCTTAATTAGTGTAATGATCTCTTATCTATCATAAAGGAGTGTCCATTTGCTTAGTGGAACATCATTAAATTTGCACCAATATAAGAATCATAGTTTTTCTTTTTAATCCTGCCAGAAAATAAGGACACTACCACCTGAATTCCCTGTAAAATGCCTGCCATCACAGTTCCTATTGTGAGTGTATAGCATACTATGTGGCACTTTTTTTTTCTTTTTTAGTTCTTAATCTTTGCCAGTAGTCCCTTCGCATACTATTGTTTCCAAAACTTTGACTCATGGTGTGCCTTTTTATTTTCCTCGTTCTGCTGCATTGGGATAGTCTGCCCAACTTTCTCACTAGGGTGGTTGACTGTTATTCAACAAATGCTGTAAATGTGGTGGTATACAGGAAGGCAGATAGGTATTTAAAGTGGTTTCTAAAAATGCTTGGTGGGCAGCTAATTGGTAGCATGCAATGCCTTTCAGATCACTGTGTAAACGCAGGCCTAGACTTGAGCATTAATGAATCTTCAGGAGACTAGGCATCTCTGCAGGCGCCAAGCCTCTGGTTGTAGTAATAAACTCTGCCACTTACCAATAGGTCCTTTTTTTACAAGATCCCTCTGTCGTGTCTCCCAGTGTCCCTGATTTGGTGGCGGCTCGCCCGCTTGGTCAAAACCAAGGATGTGCAGAAAATGTCACTGCTTTCCTGTCCTCATATCTGAGCATCTCTTGATTTCTCTCTGCATTCTACATCGGGACATCAATTTGGAGTATTTAATCTTGTCAAGATTAATATCCTTTATAGCAAGATTTAGGCTATCCGGGGCTGAGGGTCAGTGTGTTGGTGCATCATCACATGGAAGCTCCCACAATGTAAATGGTTTCAGCCTGTATTTTCTTTTGAGCGTCTTGTTTTAGAACCTTTTATAAAAGGACTTATCTTTGGAACAAACTTTCTCTGGGAGACAAGTTTTAGCCAGACCATCCTAACTGGAGTTTCTAAGACCTATAATTCAGAATGAGGACTGGATGCCTGTTTTTCTTGCAAAAGAGCTTTGGACTGTCCAGACCTTCAACTCTGTACAACATGGCAACTTTGGGGATATCCTGATGTGACAACAAAAAATAGTTTTCCATCAGCTATTGATTTGGGTTAATAAGGCATTCTGAAATTAATGACTTCTGCAGTCACTAAACATTTTTTTTCTGAGCACTGTTGAGCTAGCTATGGCAATCTTTTCTTCAGAGCTGACCAGACAGGATAGTGTTAGATTATTGTGCAGTGTCTGCATTGAGAAGGCAGTCTACCTTCTGGAGCTACTCATCGGGGTATCGCAAAATACCAAGAAAATGGGTATCTTAGGAAAAAAAATTGCAATATTTTTCTTGCTTTGAGTGGTTAAAATTATTATACAAGTTCATTTGGGGATACAATTGGAAAAAAATCAGGCCACTTTAGATTGGTTGTTAGAAATGCTGAAGAGCTAGCCAGCTAAATCAGAACCTCGACTGAGTTGGGCAGTTCTGGTAGCTTGAAATACTCCCACAGAATACGCTTGAGAAAGTTATGTCCTTGTTTTGTCTATCTGGACAGAGCGGAACCCAGGTGAAATATTTTAGACCAACCGTTTTCAGAAACTACTACTCCCTTAAAAGCAGATGCCTAATAAGTGAGTTTAGCCCTCACTGCATATATTTCTGTGCAACCTGCAATCAGTGCTTTGGATCCTGCCGCCCTTTGTTGGATGCTGAATCCTATTACTCGGTTTGGAAGTGAAAGGTAGTGGCGAAATGCAGAGGGAATAGCCTGGTGTGGAAGTCTGTGTGGAAGGGAAGGAGTCTCTGGTCAAAGTGGCAAATGGTCTTTTGAAGTGGTGGGTGGAGTAGGCTGGCCAAGACTGAGCATGCATGCTTTGCAGCAGTGGGGAGGTTTGAAAACCTTAGTGGAAGAGGGAAAGAAGGTGCTCTGCAGGCGAGTAGTTTTTGAGTTCACCACTGAGGCAAAGCGGCTAAGTTGAGCCAGTGCAGTGGGACTATGGATGGTGTAATTAACTCAATATTTGTATCCCATTCTGGGTTCTTTAGAGTCTGCAGATGAGCTGCCCAGATAAGTGGTTCTCGTAGTTTGGTCTGAGCAGATGGTCTGTAACAATGGCTTTGTGATGGAAGGACAACTGTGGCTTTTTGGATATTTACTTTTTATTGAACATTGACAGTTAAACTGGTGCAGACTATTTGACCTTGATAGCTAGCAAGAGGTTGGCATCGATACAAAATCGGAGGGTTTTAACTTTGGTCGAAGGTATGCAAGGGAAAGCACAGAAAGGGGTGGAGTGGCTCAAAAATTCCAGTGGCCAGAACAGCGGCTTAAAATTAGAACTTGAGTTTTGTTCATGTTCAGCTTGAGATGCCTAGGGTTTCAAGGTTGTCACCCCAATGTGGTTAGGGAACAACAGTAAATATTTGAGGAGGTGAAGCCTTACTGTATTTTGGGATAGGTCTGTCAAAGGAAGGAGGTCCCTGGCCCAGCAATACTGCAGACGTCGGCTTTGAGGCATGCAAGAACGTGGGATGATCAGCAGTGTGAATGTTTTTGAGAAGACCTGTAGAATCTGAATGCCCATGCCTTTGTCATAGCATAGACAAGTCATTGAGAGCAGATTTGCACTGTTTAAAGGGGTAGTCCAGCTAAAAATGTTATTTAAAAAATAGATGGGCAACATTAAAAGAAAAACACTAGCACTTTTTTTTTTTAAAACTACCTATGTAAAATTTTGAGCTATTCAAGCTCAAAATTCGCAAAAGCAAGCACATGGGCGCATCCATTTTGTGAAATGGATGCCCGCCTGTGCTGGCTTTTGCTTTTGCCGCACTAATGAAGGAAAAGCCAGCCAGCTGTAGTAAACAAAAGCTACCGCTGGGTGGCTTTTCCTTCATTGGTGCTGTACGCGGAGGACGGGGACCGGAGACCAGAGCAGGAAAGCTGCAGCTGAATCTCAGTAAGTGCTATTTATTTATTTTTAAAAATAAGCACTAGCTGCGTTTTTTTTCTATGTTTTCCGGGCTGGAAGAGCCCGGAAAACTTAGAAATAAAACCGCAGCTTTAAAAACGTTGTATTTATGTTTGCGGTCGCTTTTGAAGCAACCGCACACATAAATACGTTATTGTGTTTGAAAACGCTGCGTTTTTTCTTTCCAAGTTTCTCAGGCTCCTCCGACTCGGAGGAGCCTGAGAAACTCGGAAAGAAAAACTGCAGCGTTTTCAAACACAACCGCGTTGTGTTTCTGCCTGCTGTGGCTATCACTTTGGGTCTCCGGTGCTCCCCCAGGGGCGCACCGGAGACCCAAAGTGAAAGCCAAGGCAGGCAGAAACACAACGCGGTTGTGTTTCTGCCTAAATCTGCTTTCCCATTTGGGGGGAGCCCGAGAGCCACAGCAGGCAGAAACACAACGCGGTTGTGTTTGAAAACGCTGCGGTTTTTCTTTCCGAGTTTCTCAGGCTCCTCCGAGCCGGAGGAGCCTGAGAAACTTGGAAAGAAAAAAACGCAGCGTTTTCAAACACAATAACGTTGTATTTATGTGTGCAGTAGCTTCAAAAGTGACCGCAAACATAAATACGTTTTTAAAGCTGCGGTTTTATTTCTAAGTTTTCCGGGCTCTTCCAGCCCGGAAAACATAGAAAAAAAACTGCAGCTAGTGCTTATTTTTTTAAAAAAAATAAATAGCACTTACCGAGATTCAGCTGCAGCTTTCCTGCTCTGGTCTCCGGTCCCCGTCCTCCGCGTACAGCACCAATGAAGGAAAAGCCCCCCAGCGGTAGCTTTTGTTTACTACAGCTGGCTGGCTTTTCCTTCATTAGTGCGGCAAAAGTAAAAGCCAGCACAGGCGGGCATCCATTTCACAAAATGGATGCGCCCATGTGCTTGCTTTTGCGAATTTTGAGCTTGAATAGCTCAAAATTTTACATAGGAAGTTTAAAAAAAAAAGTGCTAGTATTTTTTTTTAATGTTGCCTATCTATTTTTTAAATAGCATTTTTAGCTGGACTACCCCTTTAAGTGCCTCTAGGAAGGTGGACTTTATTTTTACTAGGGACTTGGCTAAAGGGATATGGAATGTTAAGAGTGGGTGGGGGAGTGCAGAGCTAGGAAAACGAGCATAGTCTCTGATTTGCAATGATTCTGATGCAAAGTTGACCAATTAGCCACATAAGGCAGGGGAAGAGAGGATGGAAGAGTTCACTGATGACTCTAAAAAGCAGTGAAGACTTGTGACCTATTCTGAAGGCATAGACTTGCTGGATGTTAGAGTTTTTATGTGAATAAAGGGAAGTAATGGGGAGATTTCCCTAGGGCCTAGTAGACTGAATCCCAAAAGCTTTTCCAACACCTGAATGGGGCCTTGTTTGGAATGAGTTTAGGTTGGAACCTTCCGACAAAAGGTTTGAGTTGGTGCGTGGGCAACCTTTCCTGGTGTTGGTCAGAGAGGATGTGCAAAAGGCTAGGCTTGGGGAACTTACAGTGACACCATAGAGGCTAGCATGCATTTGGGAATGCTGGCCCAAAGCGTTGGGGCATGAGAGGTGGTGCTTGTTTCCAGGGTTTTTGAAGATGTTTTGGGTGGGAAAGAGTAGGGTTGTGTACTAATAAAATAGACAGTCTGACCTGTGTTGGCTAGAATCATTGGTGTGTAGCCTTTGCAATTAGTTGGGCCAGAGCCCTCCTGTGTTGCACCTAGGTTGGTCTGGGAGGATATGGCATGGGAGAGCAGATGTAGATTGCCCCAGGTGTTGAAGCACTCTTACAACAGGTTGGGGTGCCATGCAAAATGACAAGCCTAGCGAGTGATGGTATCTGGACTTTCCATCGAAAATGTATGCATCAAATTCATTTCCATCAAAATCTATTAATTGAATTGCTTTTCCATCGAAAAGCATATTCATTGAATACATTTTGATGGATAATTAGATTTAGGGTTAGATGTTGGGGTTAAGGGGTTGTGGGGGTTGGGGATCTGAGGGGGAACCCCCCCAATATACAATAAACATTAAAACGTTACAAGGAGCTGGCCAGTGCCGATATTTCAGCACTGGACAGCTCCATGTAACGTTTTAACATGGAAAATAAATTCTTTTACATTTAAAAGTACATATCCATCGAAACATGCCCATTCCTATCTATATTCGATGGACAAGTTTCGATGGATATGTACTTTTAATGTAAAAGAGAACATTTCGATGCAATTATTTCTGATGAATTTGCTTCGATGGTTTCACTGTTTGATTTCGATGAAAAGACGATAAACCGCGAGTGATTATCCATTAATGTGATGGTGTGAGCTGTATGTTCAATACAGGGCTAACAGGTGCTCATAACTGTGGAAGTGCATGCCCTGAGAGTCCTGCTCAGGCATGTCTAGTTCTATGAAACCACTAGTAGTTTCAGGGAGGATAGGTGTAAATATTGAGTCACACAGCTATGGTTATTAAAAGGGCAAACTGTTTGAGAAGTTGGATCAGCGAAGAAAGTAAAGATTTTGAGACTATGCTGGGAGCCAGAAGGGCTTTCCATCCAAATGCTAATTTACAATCAGTTAGGATAAACTGGAAGGTCAGTGCGGAAATTCGTGGGTTGGTGTAACTGGTAGAAGGTACCACTGAATAAGGAAATATTGGGCAGAAAAGAGGAGCTATTGATACAGAAATGTTCGAAGAACAATTCTGAATAGAAAGGTGTATTGAGGGGTGGATTGGAGAAGGAAACGAGACTTCACAGAGACATTGAGGCAGGAAAGATGGAGGTTGATTCTTGGTGCTCACTTTCCTTTCTGGATATTAGAATATTATAGGTGAGAACTGCATCATTCCCCAAGCCTGGTGAAATCAGAATATTTTGCAGTTTAGAGGGTTTTTTTTTTTTTTGTTGAGAAAAAGAAATTGTAAGCCTGCAATCTGTTTGGAAGTTCCCTGATGATGGCTCTGCTTATGCTTCTTGAATTGAGGATAGCAAGAGTAGCTCCTCATAGGGAGTCTTCCCTCTAAATCTGTGTATTCTGTGGGAGTTTGCTTCATTATTTGATTGTGTTGGTCCTATCTGAGTTATTCACCTAGTTAGAATTATTTTCAGTTAAATAAACTTTGAAGGTAAGCAGTTCAGTTTGAGTCATCCGAGGTAAGGGTTATTTCCAGGTGTCATACCTGTCTTCAGTGAGTCAATCCTATGCCAAATTCCTTTCCTTAGTTTACATATTCAATTGTTTTTGTTTTTCTTGGCCGGGGGTTGAGTCGGCCAGAGCAGCTTAATTCCCCTTATCCAGAGGTTGAGGCCTGAAAAGCAAGGTTTGTTTGCCCACTGCAGAACTTTCAAATTGCCACCTAACTTTCCCCTGCCCCCCCACCCGGATGATGCTTCTGCAGAAAGTATGGTTTAGGAGCGCTAATGATCTAGTCGTTCATCCTGTTTTGCTGCAGTCCTTTATCTTACTCTGAAATGCCATCTCCTGTGCACTAGAGACTTAAACAGCCACAGAAAATTAAGCCCATGGACCCACAGCCATCTGAGTGTCTGGCTCCCAAAGCTTCAGCAAGATGCGCCCATGCAGTCAGTGAGCACAAATGGCACATGAGATTTCCCCAGATACAGCTTTGCAGCTTTCCTATTGGCTGCCTTTCCACTCCGTCTCTTCAGCTGTGGCTCCTCACTGGTTCTGTCAGCTACACCCATATCCTATGAGCCAGACCTGCATTTTTCCCCACCCGTGAGCATCAACTCTTTGGCACCCAGCTCCCTGTGTCTCCTACACCCCCATCCTTCCAGTTCCTCAAACTACTCATGAGCATGGGTACACCTGGAGTTGTCTTCACGAGTCACCAGGTCTCAAACGGTCATGAGGCAGAGCACATGCACACCTTGTTCACAGGAGGACCCAGAACAAATTAAATTAGCATTTTAATCTTCTAATGGCCATAGTCTCTTCCACCCCCCACTGTTTAGAAAATGTTTACCTTTTTTGTCTAGGTAATTAAAAGTAGTGTTCTAAATAGATACTTGGCATCAAATAGACAACAGCACCACAATTTGCATTTGCGATAGTAAACTACTTCCTACAAACGACAATATGCATTTGGGTATAGTGAGACCATTTACTAATTAACTTAGCTAGCTTTCAGTCTACCTTTTTATATGGCACCAATCGGGCAGGTTTCATTAAAAGGCCCAGGATAGTTTCAATATTTCAAGGGAAAACCTCTTTGATCGCCATGGTTTCTGATCGCCCACACTTTGTGCGGATGTTATATTTTTGTAGTTAATCTCAACATCATCAAACCAGCCTCGACCAGTCTTCCTTCCAGCAATCAACTTATTTTCCAAACTCTTCAGTAGCACATTACTTGAAGGGCTACCAAATAGAATCATGAGTTAATCACACACACGTTTTACTTCATTATTTATGTTTCTCCTGATTGCAGCACAGCACATCTGGACCATTGCACATTACCATCATTTTGGCGGGTGTGTTCCAAACTAATTTCATGCATCATTCGCCTGATAACCGATGCAAACATTTTAGTGTGTGCGTTAGGACAGTAATTCAAAATTTGAAGATTTTGCTTTTTAAAGGTTGGTTGTTGTGAGCAGGGAAGATGCCTTTAATAAAGTAGTCCCAAATTTTAACCTCCAACGCATGTCCCAGAGCTTTATCCCCTTTCTTTCCAAAAGTGTCCATTTGCAGAGCAACAGATGTTATTAATTTGAACGTTTTTGAAAGCAGGCTTTCCCAATGCTGCCAAATATAATCTGCAAGTTTACTGTTGAACTAATAGTAACATTTTGTTTTACTTGGTGTCCCCTTGACTTGTAAGTCAGGACATCAATCACTGCTGTTTTTACATTCTGCTTGTCAGCGTCCCAGTGCTGGAAACTCCAAGGAGCTCCAGGAGGATGGGCAGGTAGACAAGTAGGCATTATCTTGAGTATCCGTTTCTTCTTCCATGGTTTCTCCATGATGCATGGTGTATATTGGTGGATGGAGCATTCAGTCGAGAGCTATCACAGTGCAATATCATTGTGGTTTCGGTTGCACCGACTGAAAGAGAATGTACAGAATTCTGCATGCTTCAACCATTTAGTGCCAGCAGGTTGTAGAACACGCCCTATAAATCAGACCAAATTCCCAGTCAATCTTATTGGTTGAGGAACATCTAATGTAAGTAAAGATGTTGTTTTGATTGGTGCCTTCTGGGCGCTCTGTACCATGTGTTTATGGGCCATTTTGAACCAAGAGCTTTTTATGCCTCCAGGTCCTTGCGCATTTATTTGCAAAACATTTTGTACATTTATATGGTTCTTAAATAGGTTGACCACCTACCTGCTACACTATCCTATCAACAAATTTGTGGTCTTCATTTAATTCACCTAGCCAAATCCAAACTTCAGCTGTCCTGTGTCCCAGCCAATTACAACCTACAGGTGAAATCTAATATGACTTTTCTTCAGCATCCCTTAAAAGTGTTCCTAGAGGGCTGTGGTGAGTGGTCTTCCTCTAGAATGGGAATTCTGCCAGCCGGGGAATTACATCTTTTTAAAATGCATCATTCCATCTTTGACCTTTGCATACAGCAAACCTCAAACCATTTTCCAGAAAGGTGGCCTTCCTGGTAGCCATTATGTCAGCTTGGAAGATTAGTGAACTTCAGATTCTCTGTATGAATGAACCATACTTTTTTTAAATGTATTTTGTGCATTTTGGAAGCATTAACTCCTTTCACACATATAAAAGATCCATAAATGCATTAAGAAATTGCATTAAAATACCAACAATATTTCATCAAACAGCAGAATTACATTTCATTTGTAGAATTACATGGTATACTACGATTCATTAATATGCACATCGCTCATAAATACGGGAACATCACATATATTGGAGCAGGCTAAATTAATATGAAAACCAGTGTGAGCCCACCATGTTCTCCAGCATGGGGTCTGGCATGGATTCACATGCTCATGAATATTCCCCGTCGTCAGGCTGGGAATCCTCGGTAAAGAAAAAACCAGTATCAGTTTCGTTTCTGATCTGTCTTTCGCAGTAATAACCAATCACTGGTCTCTGCGTCATACTGACCACAGCCAATGACTGCCCTCTACCTAAGCACCGCCTCTGGCAGCCATCTTCAGATTTTTACCGCACGTTCATGTGTTGGGATCCTCGTGCTATTGCTCTCGAGCGTTAGTGCTATTTTTCGCGCTTTTTCACAAAAAACTTCGATTCTTTCGGTCAAAAGAGCCTCAAGCTCCACCGATCCTACATCCGATCAACGGGGACCCGTGTCGGATTCATCTGTGCCCCTCAAGGGTGAAGATTTCGTCGAGCTACACTTCGGAGGACTCCAGAAGCTTCTCAGGCCCGGTCTCGGAGATGGCCCAGGAGAAGGGAAGCTCGACGCCCGGAAAGCTGTTCAGGGTCTGCCCTGGATGCCAGCTGCAGAACGTCTTCAAGGAGGACGAACACTCTTTCTGCCTTTACTGCCTTCATGAGGACAAGACGCACGTGGAGAAGGACTGTGCGTTTTGCGGCAACATGTCGGAACGGACCATGAAGGACCGCCATCAACGTCTCGCCAACTGGCTGGAGGGTAAGAGCCCGTCTGGCGAGAAGAAGAAGAAATCCGAGAGGTCTTCTAAGACCTTTGAGGGCGCCCCGGCGACGGGGGCCCAACATAAGGCCAAGCACCGCGAGTCCGCTGGCACCGGGACCGCCGAACGGTCGGGCTCTACGGGCGCCAGGCAGGGCGCACCCTCCCCGGCACCATCAACCACGAGCCAACGCTCTGGGTCGGGTAAGAGGAAGGCCGAGCACCCGGCGAAGCTCCTGGAGAGGCCCCGGTCGAGCTCTAAGGCAGAGGAGGAGCGTGGCAGTGCCCCCTCCCTCAAGGATAAGGCGGTGAGCGCACCTAAGGTGGTGAAGGCCTTGATCCATCCGACCAAGCCCTCTATCGAAACGGTCGCGGCGGCCATGGCTCAGCCTGTGGTGGCTGCACCAGTGGTGGCGACCTCAGGGCCCAGAATCTCCCTGCCTCCTCGGAGGGAGTCTTCCTTTGTGCCCATCGATAGGACCCCCGTGAAACCCTCCGTGGGGAAGAAGGGGGGGCAGGGCGTCGTCGTAGATTCGGCCTCAACCTCAGAAGAGGAGCTGATCGAGGTCTTAAGCCACGGCCTAGGCGTGGAAGAAGGCCAGCCCGTCGGAATGGACCCCGACGCAGGTGACGACGACGACATCGTCGAGGATACCGACGGGGCCCCTGCTCGCCCGTCGGATTCCCCTCTGCCAGCGCCGCAAGACAACTCGGCGGCCATTTTGTTGGCCATACAGTCCTTATGCTCCGAGATAAGGACGAGGCTACCGTTACCGACGGAGGAACCTCTCCCGTCGGGGGATCCAGAACCGGGACCTTCTGGTGTTCCCCCTACCAAGAAAAGAAGGATCCATCCACCACCTCCTTTTCAACCGTCGCGCCCCGTCCAGCCCTCCTCCCCGTCCACCCGAGGGGATGATACGGGGACTGACACGGCAGCGACGGGTACGGACGACGAGGCATACGACGAGGATTTTCCGTCGTCGCCTCCCACCAGGGCTTCTCCGCCCGACGAGATCGGATCTTTCCACTCCATGATCTCCAGGGCTTCCGAGCTTTTCCAACTCTGCCCTGAGGAGAAGAAAAAGGAAGGCTTCCTTTATCAGCGGCGCGAGGCCAAGAGGAAGACGGTCCTCGCAGTGCCTCTGTTGGACGACATTTGGGATGAGGGCCTTTCCCTCCTCAAGAACCCTTCCACGACGCCAGCTAGAAGAGACCGGTACGAGAAAAAGTACCGGGTCCCGGACACGGCCCCCCTATGCCTCCGGGCGCAGCCTACCCCGGACTCCGTCGTCTCCGCGGCAGCCAGGAAGAAAGCGGGGGGGGGTGCGGCCTCCACATCGACTTCCCAGCCGGACGGCGAGGGAAAGAAATTGGATGCTATGGGACGTAGAGTCATCTCGTCGGCAGCGACGACGATTAAAGCGGCCAACGCCTTGGCTATCGTGGCCCGCTACGACAGGGAGCTCTGGTACAAGATAGCTCCCCTGCTGGATTTTCTGCCGGACGACAAGAGGGCGGAGGCCCTTGAGATCCTGCAGGAAGGTGAGGTGGCGTCGGACCACGCCATCACCGTGGCGACGGACATCGCCGACACTGGGTTCCGCCAGCTGGGCAACGGCGTTTGCCTTCGACGTCGTGGATGGCTCAAAGCTACGGACTTTCGGCAGGACGTCCAGACCAGAGTCCTGGACATGCCCTTCGACTGGAACAACCTGTTTGGGAAGACAGTGGACGATTCCCTTCAGGCCATCAAGGCGGATACTGATGCGGCCCGGGCCCTTGGAGTCCTGCAGCAACGACGAACGCCCTTTCGGAGCGGCGGAGGCAAGGGCGCCTCCAAAGGTTCCGGCGGCGGTTTCGCTTCCTACCGTCAAGCGGCCCGCTCGTCGTCGCAAGAGGCCTACAGAGGACGAGGCAAGTCTAGCAGACCCCGCCGTCGTCGCCAAGGAGGTCAAGGCGGCAAGGCCGCGTCCAAGCAGGATTGAACCGGCCGTGGGGTCGGGCCCCCACCGAAGCACCCCGGTGGGAGGCCGGCTGGCGGGCTTCGTCAGGGTGTGGGAGTCCATCTCCACCGACCGTTGGGTGCTGGACGCCCTGGCCCGGGGCCACGCGCTCGAGTTTCAAAGAAGGTGCCCGCGCGTCCCCCCCTTGGCCAGGAAAGAACTTCACGTCCCTCAACTTCTCCTGGAGGTAAAGGCGATGCTCAGAAAGGGCGCCATCGAACTCGTCCCAAAGAGGCTTCGGGGCTCCGGAGTCTACTCGCGATACTTCCTCGTGAAGAAGAAGACGGGAGGATGGCGCCCCATCCTAGACCTGCGACGTCTGAACAAGTTCGTCAAGGCGCAGAAGTTCCGGATGGTCACCCTCCAGCACGTCCTGGGTCAGCTGGAGGAAGGAGACTTCCTATCGTCGTTGGATTTGGAGGATGCCTACTTCCACATTCCCATCCTAAAGGGGCACCGAAAATTCCTCAGATTCGTGGTCCAAGGGCGTCATTACCAGTTCAAAGCCCTTCCCTTCGGACTACGGTCGGCACCCAGGGTATTCACCAAGTGCCTCGCACCGGTGGCGGCGCAGCTGCGCCGCGAGGGGATTCACGTCTACCCCTACCTGGACGACTGGCTCATCCGCGCCAAGACGAGGGAGCTCGCCGTGGTCCACACGGCAAGGACCGTCCAACTCCTCACGGACCTGGGATTCTCCGTGAACTACGCCAAATCCCACCTGGTGCCCGCGCAAGTCGCACTGTTTCTGGGAGCGAGGCTCGACAGTGTCCCTTCTGGCCTCCCCGTCGGAGGAGAGGACCAGGACCATCTTGGGCAAGGTGCAACGGATGTTGGTGGCCGACGCGGCCAAAGTGAGGTCCATCAAGTCCCTCCTCGGGATGATGTCTTCCTGCATCTACCTCATTCCCATGTGCAGGCTCCGGATGCGCCCGTTGCAAGAATTCCTGGATGCGCGCTGGATCCAGACGACGGGCAGCTTCGAGGAAAGGATCAAGCTCGACGAGAGTTTCCGACGAGCGATACGGTGGTGGGGCACCCGCGCGCATCTGACGGCGGGCATGGACTTCCAGACCCCAGCCCACCAGGAGACTGTGACCACGGATGCCTCCCTGGAAGGGTGGGGAGCGCACACCGAAAATCTGCACGCAAGGGGACTCTGGCTCCCGACGGAGAAGTCCCTGCATATCAACGTCCTGGAGCTCCGTGCAGTGTTTTGGGCCCTCAGGTCCTTCCTTCCGTCCCTCAAGGGCAAGGTGGTGAGGATCTTCACCGACAACACCACCACCATGTTTTACATCAGGAAACAGGGCGGAACCAGGTCCCCAGCGCTGTCCAAGGAGGCGCAGGACCTGTGGCATTGGGCCGTCGCCCAAGGGATTTTTCTGGTGCCGTTTCATCTGGCAGGGATAAAAAACACCATCGCCGACTCACTCAGCAGGGAGCTGCGCTCGTGCCACGAGTGGGGACTACGGCAGGATCTGGTGGATCGCCTCTTCCGACGGTGGGGCACACCCCAGATCGACCTGTTCGCGACGGCGACGAACACCAAGTGCCGGAGGTTCGCCAGCAGGTTTCCCCAGACGAGGAGCATGGGCGATGCTTTCTCGTTCCCCTGGGAGGGCCTGTTCCTCTACGCGTTCCCTCCCTTGCCTCTGCTAATCCGGCTCGTCAACCAGCTCAAGAGGTCACGGTGCAGGATGATCCTCGTCGCACCTGCGTGGCCGAGGCAGATATGGTTCCCGGACCTTCTGGACTTGTCAGCGTCCCCGCCGATCAAGCTGCCGGCGGACGCGGATCTACTCTCCAGGGAAGGAGGCGCCATCCTCCACCACGACCCGAAGTCGCTGAACTTGCAGGCCTGGCTCCTGCAGCGCTAGAGTTTGGAGGATACGACATACCGGCCGATTGCAGAGAGGTTCTTGCAAAGGCCAGGGCGTCCTCGACTCTTAAATGCCACGGACACAAATGGAAGAGGTTCTCTGTCTGGTGCCACGCACAGAAGATTAACCCTCTACGGATTACGGCTCCCCAAGTACTGCCGTACCTGCTGACGCTGGCCAAAGCTGGTCTGGCACACGCGTCCATCAAGATTCATCTTGCTGCGATCTCCCGATACACCAGAACCACGGGGCGGACGTCCTTGTGGTCTCATCGTCTGGTGAAAGAGTTCATGAAGGGACTGTTCAGATCGTTCCCGCCGGTGAAGGCTCCGGCCCCGGCGTGGGAGCTCAACGTGGTGCTGACCAAGCTCATGGGACCTCCGTTCGAGCCTCTGCACTCGGCCCCGTTGAAGTTTCTATCGTGGAAAACAGCTTTTCTTGTGGCCATCACCTCCGCACGACGAGTGGGAGAGATCCAGGCCCTTTCCTGCAAGGCCCCGTACTTGACTTTCCACGACACGAGGGTAGTGCTCAGGACGCACCCCTCCTTCATGCCCAAGGTACCGTCGGACTTCCATCTCAACGAACCCTTGGTGTTACCTGTGTTCTTCCCGTCGCCTTCATCGCCGGCTGAGAGGACTTTGCACTCGCTGGATGTAGCTAGAGCGCTGAAGTTCTACGTGGACCGCACGAAGGGTTTTCGGAAGACGTCACAACTCTTTGTGAACTTTGGACCTGTCAATCAGGGGAAGGCTCTCTCGAAGGCTTCCATCTCCAGATGGCTCTCCGGCTGTATCATGTGCTGTCACCGGTTGGCAAACCGACCGCTGCCTGGCCGTCCGAGAGCCCATTCCACCAGAGCGATCGCAGCTACCACGGCGTTCCTATCTGGTGTGCCCCTGCTGGACATATGCAGGGCTGCTACGTGGAGGTCGACGCACACCTTCACGAAATTCTACTGCGTCGACCGGGATTCCAGGGAGGAGTCCAGGGTCGGCCAAGCAGTGCTGCGCAACCTGTTCGCCTGAGGTGAGCCTGGTGAGGAGGTAAGATGCTTAATGTTGAGTTGATGTGATGCTTAATGTTGAGCCTTTGCCACCTCCCGTGGTTGTGCATGTGTGTACTGCTATGTATTCTTTATTCATGAGCATGTGAATCCATGCCAGACCCCATGCTGGAGAAGGAACAAGTTACTTACCTGTAACTGTTGTTCTCCAGCATGGGTCTGGCATGGATTCACATGCGAACCCTCCCGCCTACCCCTCTGCGGCTCTTCACTTGGTCATACTGCCACTTCACGTGCTTCCAAATCTGAAGATGGCTGCCAGAGGCAGTGCTTAGGTAGAGGGCAGTCATTGGCTGTGGTCAGTATGACGCAGAGACCAGTGATTGGTTATTACTGCGAAAGACAGATCAGAAACGAAACTGATACTGGTTTTTTCTTTACCGAGGATTCCCAGCCTGACGACGGGGAATATTCATGAGCATGTGAATCCATGCCAGACCCATGCTGGAGAACAACAGTTACAGGTAAGTAACTTGTTCCTTCTCCAAATCCTTGAACCAAGTGCTTTTAGAGCAGAGATTTCCATGGTCCTGTGAGTATAGCAGGGAAGTGGAGCTCCAATTGAATTTGATGTCAACCCAGAGCCTAGATGCTGTTACTTTCCATCGAGACAAAAGTGACTGTAGCGTAGGCCCAGCTCTAAATGCATGACCTCAACTGGAATACAAGTGGATAAATTAAGAATCGAGCGCAGGATTTTAGACTCTAGTTTGGGAAGCCACAGCACTGCCTTCAGAGGGAAGACTTCTAGGGCATATAAGATGGTCAGTATGATCGACACCCTGCATAATATTGGCAAGGTTTCAATGGATCTGCCCCCATTCTTGATGATAGCCCTCCTAATTCCCAACCACTTGGGCCAGGTTTTGGCGCATATCCCTTTCTTCAAATATGCCAGAGATGAAGAAACCAAGACCTGTTAGCTGAGATATCTATAGTCCATTACAGGATTGAGGCGAACACTGTCCAGGACCCATGAAAAGCTGACTTTAGATTTCTGCCTTTTGCTGCAGAACATCACCTTGGCCTTCAATAGGTTAATTTTCAGGCTGTTGATTTTAGAATATGTGTAATTAATGCATTTAATGAGCGCTGAAGCCCCAATGCAGTCCTGTCCATGACCACTGTATCGTCTGCGTACATAAGACAGACTGTTTCCCTGTTTCCTCTCCTCCAAATCGAGGAGGTAAATTGTGAGCCTTTTTTAGGAACTGTTGCAAGTCCGACACACAGATTGTATAATAGGGGTGCCAGGGCACACCCCTGCTTAAGGCCTGTGTTAGTATGATAAGAACCTCACAGGGCGCCCTCTTGCGTTAGTCTAAACCTGACCATAGTGTCCGAGTACAACAGTTTAACAAAGTGCATCACTGTATAGTCTATTCACCATGCTACCAATTTATCCCAGAGGCAAGATCGAATTACACTATCAAAGGAAGATACAGTGGCATGTCAGGATATTTGTGGGCGTCCAATGCGTCTGAGGAATCCAGATGAAATGGGAGGTGTTAAAGCCCTTTCTGAAGCCAGACTGATGCAGGCCAAGTAGTGTTTCTCTTTCAGCCCAGTGATTTAACATTTGTAATAGTAGGCACGCAAAGAATTTTGAGCTGGAGTCTAGCATAGCTGGTAGGCGGAAGCAGGAATTGTCAGCTCACGATCCCTGTTTAAAAACTGGGACTAAGATTGAATCACGCCAAGATTGTGGAATCACCCGGTCTCACAAATTCGTAAGAAAAGCTGTTTCAGCAAATCAGCCCAAAATAAGGGTGCCTTCTTCATCACTACATTACAAACGCTGTCCGGGCCAACAGCTCGAGAGGACTTGGAGTTCAAAATAATTCCTTCCAAGTCAGCTTTGGCCACATGGTGCCAGACAGTGGTTTTATTCATGGGAATATGAGTAAGGGCACCGTTCAGTTCCTCATGGCAGAAGTAGCGGTCTAAGATGATCACACTATACACACTATACTTGACTCACTAGAATGCAACAAGGAGTGTGCTGCGCTAAGACGGTCA
The DNA here is from genome assembly GCF_040938575.1 of Ambystoma mexicanum. Classification (NCBI taxonomy): domain Eukaryota; kingdom Metazoa; phylum Chordata; class Amphibia; order Caudata; family Ambystomatidae; genus Ambystoma; species Ambystoma mexicanum. The sequence goes on from NC_090934.1 coordinate 1,255,602,319, forward strand.
AGAAAGGATAGCCACTAATTCCAATGTTGGTAATATAATTTAATGGGAACAAGATGTGCCAAAACCTGGATTATCACCCTACAAACCCCACCTTCAAATATCTGCATGCCTAACTCACCCAAAAATGCACACAACCTACTCTCCCCCAGCAAACCGCACGCACTTCACCACATCAGCAACAAACTAATAACACACAGCACCAACTGCACACGTGGTCTTTCCCTGGTCCAATACTTACACCAAAGCGCAGCCCATGGTGTATACTGAGCTGAAGCTGCCAACAGCCCACCACCTCTCACTCTCCTACTCCCGACTAACCCACCCCTGCCTCTTCTTGTTTACAGTTCCACCTGAGGACCAACTCTGTTGGGTACGGTTCGTGATATAAATACCTTTAACATTTAACAATCTGCCTCAGTAACGCAGCAAACTTTGTATGCCTCGGTATTAGCTCGAAAGGTGCCCAACATGTGCCAGCATTTCTTGGAATCATGAGTCCAGATCCAAGTGCGTAGAAGCTGCCATCTTGTAGCAGTGTAGCCAATTTTATGGCCTTTTAGCCATGACCTATATTGATTTTATTTTTTAAGGTTTTCATTTGTTTACTGCTTTCCCCTGGCGATATAGCCGGGTTCTGCCTAGTGTGTCTAACAGCGGACTTGAGGGCTCTTTTCTTAGCTGCAATTAAAGCATCATGAGGTGCACCCTTCTTATAGGATTTGATGTGTTTGGTCAGTTGTTTATGTCCCTCTGGCCAGAAAACGTCCATTAATCGCCTCATATCCCAATTACATCTGTATAGGACAGATGTCATTGAGCGCTCTTCCCTAATCAGTGCTCAATGGAAACTGTGGATGTTGGCAGTAGACCAAAGTAATCTATTACCTGATGAATTGACCTGGGGATTGTTCCTAAGGTACTCCCTAGGTTTAATTTTGTCTTTTTCACAGACCATCCTTCATGTGGCATGATCGCTCATGTTAACTAGTTTGGTGGAAGGTTGGGGGGCCAGATTTCTAATAGCCTTGTTTACAAATATAAAATCTATTTTACTGTGCCTTACCCTTTGGACGATGTAACATTTGGTACAGGAGATTCCACCGACAGCGGACGAAGGTCAAAAGCTGATAGAACCTCTAACCACTCCCTTGCTCGCTTGTTTAAGGCAGTCCCTGTAAGGCCTCCATTGGGGCACCCAAACACTACCGAGCAATCCATGTTAAAGTCACCCATAAGTATAATGCCCCCTGTTTTCGTCCTATCCAGCCATTCACACAAGGTATCGTGCACGCAATCAATGAGGTTAGAAGTTAAAGCCCCACTGGGAGGGTCATAAAGAGTGGCCACCAGAGTACCACCCCCTTTGCAGGGAAGTCCAATATGTGAACTGCCAGAACGTTTTTCTCATCCCTTACAACATGGAATGGTGCTGCAGATTGGTCACCTCTAGCATTGATACAGTGGCCACCTTTAGGGCATCCCGAAGGAGGAGGTGGAGAAAGACGGAAGAATAGAGAAAAAACATCCAGAGAAAAGGGAGTCGTGAGCCACGTTTCCTGTAGGCGAAATACATAGGCTGACGATAATTCCTTTGTACCCTTATGATTATTCAGGATGGAGGCATGTCCTCGAGAGTTCCAAGAGAGTAGTGTGAAAAGATTGGTTGCATGGTCCAACGATCAGTTTGCTTGGGGAGCATGTGCCCATACCCCGATCATGCTCCTTAGATTGACCGTTGATTGTAAATCACATCCTGAGTTGATGCACGAGTCGGGCTGACGGGACCCTCCTGTAGAGTGAGGCCTGGGAAACTGGTCGAGAGCAGGCTAGAAAGTGTAGATATCAAAACCCAAGTCCTAAAGCAAGGATGCATTTTGGCAGACCCAATCCACAATCTGGGAGGAGACCAGTTTTGCCAACACCCAGTTTGTGTTACTGTAATAAAGGGGCAGCTCTAAGGACACTATGTCCTCCGAGGTAAGACCTCTTAAATCAGGAATAAGCTGCAACAAGGGGAACAACCATGTTCGGTTCAGGAAGGGACTAGTTCTAACCGGTTCTCGTTCCACAATTGTGATGAACATCGAGCCAGTCTTGTTCCAGCTAATGTGTGTGGCATCTTCTTGTTTGTCCTGGGTCTACTTCCGGATTTCATGCATGTATGCCATGCTGCTAGAAGTGAGTTAAGGGGGTCCTTGTGGGTCAACTTTTTCAGTGATAGAAGGAGCTTGTTTGCTAGGTCTCATATTAGGCTCTTTGGGCCTAACCTCATTATTGCAATTTGTTGAGTCACCCGTTGAGTCTATAGCTCCTATAAAAGTAGAGTGGTAACCCTTGTCGATCCTTGGCGCATTAGGGGCCCGCTTTCCAACCAAGGGGCCATGTAATATCACCTAGTGGGAAATACCATTAGGTAGGATGTTAACCGCTAGATAGTATTCAGATAAAGGTGCCAAGGTGGGGTCTGGCAATTGTGGGAAAATAGGTGGAGAAACTTTCCCCTTTACTGGAGTTTCCCCATTTTTTGAGGCAGGAGAGATGCATAGCCAACCCCCTGACTTCATCCTTCGCCTTTTTCTTCTTAGGTGAGACCCCTGCGCTCGCCAGAATCGACTGTTACACATCAATGGCATCTAAAGCTTATTTTCTTGAGGCCGCTGTCACCCTCAGCTGGGGGCCCTGTAAGGTCACGGGGTAGGGAGGCAATTTTATGTTGGTAACCAGGTGTACTTTCGTTTCCAGGCCACGTCTCTTCTCAGCAGGTACAATGTCATCAGTCTCTAACTGGACAAGACACTGCTTACTGATCTTGAGCTGGGCTTCCATAGATTCGTGGATCTGTTCCAGCATGTATTTAATCGATAGGTGATCCTCTGCCAGTTTGGAGCAGAGAGAGGAGTTTGTCCAGTTTAGCCAGGTTAGTACGGAAGGGGAGTCCAGAGCTGATGCGCCTCCCTTAGTACATTTTGGATTGACCTCCTGGGCAAACTCTAATGCCTTCTCCTCGCTCACTAAATAATAGAATTCCAGTGTTGCTTGTTGTTCCATGTTGGGAGTATAAGAAAGATTGGAGTTCCCAGTAATAATTTGGCTACATTCGTTTGGTACCATTGAAAGCCTCTTCAGATTAAGACCATGATTCAATAAGGATTGTTTTTTGTCTATTTTTAAAAAGAGCACACTGCTGCTGTACTGATTGCGTAATACACTTGCTCCCACTCTTAACCATAGTAGACTTGCATTTAAAGTAAGTAGTCATTTTCTTTTGGAAAGTTTGAGTATTGTTGATAGCATGCTTGGTTGAGGGGTGCGGCTACTTTGTGGCTTTGTTCTTAAGTGGAAAAGGGCTGGATGGTTGTTTGGAAGAATGAGTAGCCACCCTACCTGGAGCATGTTTAGTAGGGTTAAGTTTCCCCATTATATCTCTTCTATGTCGAGGGAGAGATTAGGGAAAGAGCAGTTCCTGAGCTTTGCAATAATCAACGTGCAGCAGTAGCCACTAGGGCGAAATCCCCCACTGCGCCTCGCAGGTAGACAGTAGTGTAAGGGTAAAGTCACTGAGGACCTGCTGCCCAATGACGTCAATTCATCAGCTGGTGCTCTCAATGCAATACACTAGGTACAGCCCATGCAGTGGTGGGTGCATAGAGCACAGAGGGACTGGGCACAGGAGCGCACAGACATAGCCTGCAGTTGCTCCTGCACCAATAAAAGTATGACTCGGACACAAAGTGCCTATATTGAACTCAATGCGTAGGTAGAAGTTCCGTAGTACAATCACAGTAGCACCCTCAGACCAGAGGGGTAAGATGGAAAAAAGAAGGAACAAACTCTTGTAGGGAAGACGGGGGTGCTGGGGCCAGGCACGGTGCGGCAAGCACTCGCCACCTTACCTCTGCAAAGCAGCTGGAACTGTGGCGGCTCCCACGGCCGTTCCGCAGGCGGTTCGTCACAGCTTCACATGGGCTCTGTCCCCAAGGATCAGGGAATCGAATCCTGGCGGCAGTAGGAGAACAAGCCCGCAAGCAGAATAGCAGAGGTGTTTGTGGAGTTAGAGAAGGAGACCCTCCGGAACGTAGCAGGATGCGTCAAGCAGCAAAGGGGAACCAAACTGAGGTGGAGCCTGGATAGTCTTTCTTTTGTACATCAAGCTAAAGCCGAGTTCCCTGTGAATCAATGAATTCACGATGGTATGTTTCTAAGCACTATACACTAGTGGAGAAAGCATTGTAAATACAGGATGTAAAAAGACCACTACCACAGCGCAACGGATATCAAGCTCCATTTGTGACATATGGCTCAGGGCTCATTTGTTTAGTTAAGATGATCAAAGTGGCAATCATTATTTCTCACTTGCAGTGTTTGCTTGCATTCGGAATGTAGAACATGAGAGGGAGCCTCTGATATTTTGAGCCACTGCTTGCTATTTATTGGTCAATGTTGAATTATGATGATCGTATGACTGAGAAGGAAAACCTTGCTTTAGCTTTACATGTAGGTTCTCTGTCATGGCTACCTTCATAATGTTTATAACTGACCTGCCCCTACTTGATGTGATTGTGTTTTCTTGGTTATGCTCCCGATAGAGCCGAGATGGCTCCTGTGTTATACGTAACATTCTCGAAGTTGTCATTTGACTGGTATCCCCAAACGGGACAGAGCCAATGGTTTGCAGCAATTTATCTGATTGTTTGGCAAAAGAAAGTACATTTCAATAGTTCAGACGATATCTCTTCCACCTGTAAGGTTTGCGTTTTGATCGTTTTCTGCCATCACAGTGCATCAAGGGTGACTTTTTTCCTTTATTCTGTGGATTAGTTTCTCTTGCATTAATCACTCCAACCTCCCCAAATGGCAACCTCTAAAGGCTCGGTAATAATCTTTTGCTGGCTTCCTCCACGCCACAAAAATTCAACTCGAGTTTTGTATTATTCTGCCGTGCTTCACAATAGATCTCGAGGGTTGGGCTAGGTGTGTGTGTGTGTGTGTCTGTCTAATTATTTCTACAGTTGCAGGAAAATTCAGACAGGGAACCACACCCAAACTGCTGCCATTTTCAGAAAGTATGTAATTTCTGCCTGTAGTTCCCATTAGAAATCCTTAACCTACATAGCCATCCCTCGTGGGAGCAGTACTACGGTGGGCTATCTGAAGCACTATTCCTGCTGTCTTTATTGAAGTAAGAGTGTCATTCTTTCCCCATTAGTGCCCAACTATCCATTTTGAAAGAAGTGGACGTGAAATGTATACTAAGATGACATTTCAGATCAAACGGGTTTAACTTTACTCAATAAACACTACCTTTTTACAGGTTATAAAGTCTGTCATGTGTCACCCTAATCAACTATCTGGATTGGAGTAAGAACCTGTTGGGAAACGTCACAAGATTTCATTATTTTAATTAGGACTGCTTGGTAGCTTGTTTTCAAGCTTCCAATCAGGTTTCACTTTTTAGATGGCCAGAGCCGTTGATTGAGGTGACTTTGCAAAGCTAATCCGGTTGATAGTCCACTCGAAGTTACCCATTACCATCTTACATCCTTTAGATATTCAGCTCACTGGATGTATGCAGCAGCATGCTAGGTATCACCCTCCTACACCAGTCTCTGTGTTTAATTTAGTAAAGTAAGTGGAAGCTGCACACCTTTTCATGCCTACAGAAATGTATGTCAAATTACCAAATATCACCCCAGGTGCACTTCTTTGGCAGGTGGCAATTCCTTGTGTGTAGCTGTCTGGATTTTCTGCCTTATCCACCACTAATATCCAGCATTCCCCTTTGAGTCAGAACATGCCATGTGTGCACTAAGACCATGTTACAATGTAGCCCTCTGAATTCCAACGGCCCAAATTGATTGTAAGATCATACTAGGCTACAAACATAAACGTACATGCACAATGGATTGTCAGGCAGGGAATACATGAGGGGGAGAGACCGCCATGTAGCTGTTTGTTCATTTGCACAGTTTTAGACCGTCCCTTTTTAATCTTTGTTCTCATTGCAGCCCTTACATTTTCAGCGACCAATCGAGTCCCTCGCCACTCCCTTTTTGTTGCTGAAGTTGGGCTTCAGTCCAGGTGCTGCCTTGTTGTCCCCCTTTACCACACCATTCAAGCCAACAATTCTAATCCTATCTTAAAGGGTCTTGAGGAATATTTACAATTAAGAGAATCTGCCTTTACATGGGACACTTGCAAGCTAAATGTTCTGGGGAAAAATGAGAAATCCTAAAATTGATGGCTGAAAAGGGAAGCACTAATAATTCATATGAAACGAACCATTCCCTTGGTTACTAGGAGCAGGGAATGGTTAGCTGTTTAGCTCATCGTCGAATGAGAGCAACAAGGGGCAGGGGCACTCATGTAAATAGAAGAACCCATTCAAGGGAAAGTGACGCCAAATCGTACACAAATAATGTTGTGCAAAAGTGCCATATCAAGTGATCGTGAGAGACTTCTTTTCAGCTTTTTATTTGAAACTTATTTCTTTAATTACAAACCCAAGTTTTCTGGTGTCTCAATACAGCCAAAATGATATCCGGCAAATGGCTACAAAATAGTCAATTCCATCTTACTTAGAAAAACGACTATTATGTAATTATCAGATAAATAACTCATCCATCATGAAAATAAACCTCTCCCTCCCATTATCTAACATACCTTCAAGCAGCCTCTTCCTCCTTCCTGATAAATCGTACAATGTATCATAAGCTCCACATGGTGCACATATACCCCTTGATTGCATAAGCCTTTGTTGGTGTAGCACTTAAAAATTGCAAGCAACTGTTCTCATATCTAATGAGCTTTCATCAGCAAGGATTTTGTCCAGTAAAACCTTGGGACGCTACTGCATTGCATAACTGCCATGCAACAAACCATGGGTACACGGGAGGGTTGAAGCTCCAAGCAGGAATTCCCCCCTGGCCAGGACGTGCCTCTCCCTAACCCTCTGTTTGCTCTGTTGGATCTGCACTTTTTTACATCTTTGTCTAAATCTCTGCATTCTACATTTTTTGCATGCACCAAGACTGTAAATGCGAGGTTGACATTTATCATTGATTTGACACTATTATCTGTCAGACTCCATCTACCCCATTTCTCCCCCTCCACACCCCTGGTCACTTTCCATAGCCGGCCTGTAACCTGAGATGTTCAACATCTTTTCAAATGTAGGATTATTGTGATGTTAGTGAGGGGTATCTGGGTAAAAGTTCGTTTTTCCATGAGACAACAGTGTTTTTCAGCAGGATTTCATCATTTGAAATAAAAGAAATTGAGCATGTTGGTGGTTTAGCCATGCCTTGAACGCGCCACAGCTCAATTGTAACTCCAGAGACCAGACCTACTTTTTTTGTATTGTTCGTAGCAACTGATAAGTTATCAAGACAGCAATGTGTACTAGACCGAGAAGGAAGTCTGACTTTTCCCCCCAAGCTTCTCCTTTAACTGATCCGGTCTGTTGTGAATGTAACCAGTCAGTTTCACTGTACCAGTAGCTCCTGGTTGGCATTATGTAATCTGCGAGAGGATTTTTTTATGTACGTTTCTAATGAAGGTTCAAAAGGTTAGCATGGGTCTCGAGACTTTCACTTCTGGCTCACGATTTGCAATCATCATTTGGTGGCTTGTGTGACATAAGTAATTGGTCTGTCTAGTGTAGTTTACCTTTTGAGGCAGACTTAGAAGATTCACAAACTTTGAAAAATAGGTGTGGTATCATTCTCTTATAGCTTCTAGTAGTTTGAAGCTTGGCAATAGGTTGCCATTAAAATTCAAAGGTGAACTTTAGTTTATTTGGGGTCTGTTTATGGAATGGGGCTTTCCTGCTTTTGGTTGATTTGCTTATGCCACTGAATGGTAATGTACCGGCACAATGTAGCACATTAATCAAACAATGCTATCTTCATGCATTGACTTTAATTGTGCAATCCCATTTGTACCTGTGCGGGGGCACAGGATTTATAATCAGCGCTGGAGGGGAGTTTGTCTTATAAAAAGTCATGCTCCACAATTGCAGTTCGTTTAAATGGGAAGAAATCACAAGATTAGCATTTGCCTTTGGGGTATCGTTTAATAGTAGACTTGCAGTGCATGAAACAGTCCTTCATTCCACCACTTCAGCAGCATAGATGTTTTTCTATTGCGGGTCGAGGGTGGGTGAACATGCATTGAAAGGCATTCCTTTAAGAATCCACTTGTACAGCCTGCAGTGGCAGTGGGTTTCTGAAAATGTTTGGATGAAATATGGGTTAATGTGCCTGTTTGATTCGTTGTCGCTTGTGTTACAGGTGCTGCTGTTTCTTTAAGAGAAAAAGGAAGAAGAATACTCAGCGACACAAGTAGTCTGTGCCTCCTGGAATCCTCCAGGGACTTGAGAAATTTCCAGCTACACCTTCAACTCCTGCCATCTGACTGGGAGGAGGAGAAAAGGGAACAGGTGGAACTCTAAACCAAAAAAAGAAGTTTGTTGAGAGGACCGGGGCAGACCACTCTGTTCCGTCCCCAGCCCCTCTTAAACCACCTCCCCATCCTTGTGTCTGGATCTGGTGATGATACGATTTACAACCACCATCTCAAGCTGTAGGTGCATCATGGGCAGCTGCGGCCAACAGACTGAGTCGCCCCGGCCTCTTTTGAGAGGGCGGCGTTTGTAGGGACTGATGGGGAAACTGGTGGGATGGAGAGGAAGGGCACCTGGCAGAAGGAACATCAATGGGTTCCGTAGCCTCATTTCTTCTCCAGCTTAATCTTATTTCTGCACTCTCCTTTTCCCTTCCACCAATAAAAACAGAGGAAGGAGCTGAGGGTTGAGAAGTTGCTTTGAACAGGACTGGACAATACACAACTTTGTGTAAAGCTGTGAAAAGTGGGACAGTGTGGGATCAGCAGAGATGGGTCACCAATTGGTGGTAAAGGGGAGTGTGGATACAGATGGCAGCAATTTACCGAAAGCTGCTACTTGAATTAATTTAAAGCATTTATAGTGCTTAAGACCCTGATGTGTTTGGGCTTCCTAAGAGTTATGGCTCCCAATTCTGCTTTTTGTTTAGCTTTACTATTCTGCCATTCATGTATGGAACAAGTTCAATGTAGGTTTTCTTTTTTTCTGCAAGCCTGTGACCACTTCACAAAACAGCAGTGTTTTCCGAATGTGATCTGGATGGGCGCGTACCCATCTCATTCTGCTCTAAGAGCAGCTTCTAAGTGAAGTGTGTAGATGAGCACCATGCAGGATCTTGGGTGTGAACACGCTGTCTGGGAGCATCCAAGCCCACTACTAGCTTGCAATGGCCCTGTCCAGTATGTTCATTAAACAGAATACTCATGTAGCACTCAACTGTGAGACTGTCCAGTCTACTGTCCCTCCCTGTTTGTTGTCACCCTTTCTTGAAAGATGTTTTCCAATCGGGAGCATGTAGGGCCTTGGCAGTCATAGCCTGTGGGTCTGTGCCTACCTACTACGGTGGCCAAAATGTGTCTTCTATTTTGTATACAACTTTGGCTGTCAATTACACAGGCAGTAGGATGGTTATGGCAATTGCCCATTTGTCACCCATTGATTATCTACTGTTTAAAGCGGGTGGCCAAGACCTTCCAATGTCTCTAACCACAATATCACTGGATGTCCTATGCTTAAATATCTTGAATGTTTTAAAGCCAGATGACCTAGTTGCACTTTGTATTTTTGAATTTAAAGTGGCAATATGTTGTACTTGCTTTTTTTTTCTTCAGGTAGGGGCCATTGCTACATCTTGTTGTTGTCTTCCTTTTGGGCCATTTTCTGGACATACCTGTGAAAGATTTTGATTGGCTGTGAAGTCTAGCGTGCCCCACCTACTGCAAATAGTAATTGGTTTTTTAATGTCCTATATAGCCAGGGCTTTATTACTGTGATTTAATAGACAGAGTTGCAAAACATCTGTATTTTTGCTTTGTTTCTCGCTCCTGAAATGTTGTGATTCAGGAGAGATCAGAAGGGGGGTGGGGGCAGTGCTTGGCTAGGCTGTTTGCTATGCATAGTGCACGCTATTGAAGCTACTTTAACAGATCCCAGAACGTAATGAATGGGGTTGTCCCAGGATGATTGCACATTCGTTTAAAAATGAATCTGTTTTGCAAGAGACCACGTTTTCCAGCCTCGTGTTGCTCTCCAGGTTAGGTGACGCAGTGCTCTGTGGCAAAATTGTAGTGTGGTGGGTTTTCCATTTTTAATTGACTCTACGTTTTAATTACAGGGGACTTTGCAGTATTGCTGGACAATGCATTCCTTGCAAAGGATGCATGTTTTGAAATTGGTGGGGGGATGCTTTCCCTTTTCAGTGTCAAACATTAGATTTGCCTTTCCTTTCATTGTGCTTTAATACTTTGACATTTGGGGCCGTGGTAGCCTTTGTTGAACATCAGAGGGAGTAATCTTCTTATAGCACATACAAACTTAACTTCTAACCGAGAATTGTGCCGTGTGGGTATAGACTTTCCTCTCCGGAACATGCCCACAAACCACTCTGAAACCAAGTCTTGCTGTGCCTTCTGCTCAGTGAAACGAGGCACTTGCTATGTATAATAAAACAGCATTTTTGGGATTGTGTACAATTGAGGCAAAGGGGGCTATTCTTGATTGCATGGCCTCTTAATCTGAAAGTAGGATTCAGGAAGACCAGTTTGTGGTCGTCCTGAAGAACTGTGCACATCGCCTTGGAAATAAATTGTCACCTGTAAAAGTTTGAGATTAAAGACCTGCAGTGGGTGGGATTGGAGGAAGGAAATCGAAGTAGATCTCTGTATTGATTGCAAATGGGCACAGATTAGCGATGGGTGAAATTCCTAGAAAAAGCTATTCCAAAGCCTTTTAGAATACCTTGCAATCGCTCCATGTGGCCTGGAAGTTCAAGATGAAGGTTTCTCCGGGAACCCGCAGAATAACGGTTGCTTTAACCATGGGTACCCATTGGCCTGCCTTTTGTAAAAATATGCAGGCTACAAAAAAGTATTTCTGTATTTAGTTACGTTGACCTAAAAAGGGGATTCAGTGAGGCTCTTAAGTGCATCTGTATTGCACATTTCCTCCTCTGCTGTTCATTTGAATCTTTGCATGTACTGTTACCAAACCAAGTACAAGTTACGTACAGTGTGTTTGGCAAGGTTTTCTCCTTCCATAAAAAAGTGTTCATATAGTTGTGGTAATGTAGTCCCCATTTTGCAACCCAGGGACATAGTTTGTAGCCTATGCCTGCGGAACTGTATATTTTTTCAGGTTCTTGGACGGAGTTAGGAAGCCACACTTCCTTGGAAAATTAGCCACCTTTGTGCTGCTAAGTCGACCCTCTTGGCTATCGGCAGATTGCCATAACTTAATTATCTCATGTATTGCCTTCCTACTCCTCGTAGACAAAATCCAGTGTTGAACAATGGCATGACCCACAAACCTAACCTCTAACCCTCCGTTATAACCCAAAAGTCAGCAGAAAAATAATCTTCCAGCCCCTCCCTTTTCCAGGCCCCCTATAGCTACTCCATTTTGGAGAGGGGCGGGGTCTGTTCTGCTGTAGGCCCCTTATACTAAAAGCATTTGTTTTTAAATGGCCATTTGTTGGGTGCATTTGCATTCCTAATAAGCGCCTAGGAGACTTCCATCATCTGGGCAGTCTAGTGGTAACGGTAGGAAACTATATATTCAGACATGTGGAACAAGCCTTTACAAACTTCGTGGGGCATGTGTTTTAATCAACTTTCTTAATTGCCAGAGTTGTTCTCATTCGCAGCCCTTTTTGGGCCCCTTCCAAGCGTGTTTTCTGATGTCTGTCCTTCGGTGCACCATTCTGTTGCTTTAAGTATTCTCGTGGGAATCTTGTGTTTCAGATTGCGTCATTTTTCCTTTGAAGAAGCACTCTCATTCCAAGGTGCTGAATAATATTCCATGCAATGATTCTGCCACCTCCATTGATGATGCCTGTTTCCTTGGAATTGGATGCCACTGTGCAGCCTGAGAGGCATGTGGACTGTCCTGTTTAGCACCCTGCTGCCCTTATTTGGTTCCAGGGGAGTTAATGTATTTATAGTGTCACTTTATTAATCCTATAACCTAGATCTCCTAACACTGCTTTAGTTTGTAGACTTTTCAGATCTGGGCAGTTCTGAGAGTTGAGGCAAAGGAACGCTCTTTGCCCAAGAGCCATAGTTTTCTTGAGTGAAGCCAATGAGTTGGTACAAAATTCTCCTGGTTATTGTCATTACCTAATCAGTAGACTAACCCTTCTCCCTATATCTGGTCTAGACACTGTCACGTTAAGAATGTGGTCCTTTGTAGGAAGATATTATCTGGCTATGGGGCCAGCCAGCCTCTGCGACTCATGGCCTTGATTGTCCTACTTGGTGTGGAAACCTCCAGCCATGATATACTGCTCGCATATAACATTCATTATAAAAATACTTGAAAAGCATTTATTACGCTTTGGAATAAACACTTTGCTACCTCATTAATGGCACAGTTTGCGCCAACTGCTGTCTTGCGGAATAAACCCAGTTACTTGGATTGATTCTTCTGCCTCACATGACAAGTGTTTCTAAAGATAAGAGATGTAGCTTTTAAGCAATGGAGCCCTTAATTGGCTAACCATGGTGAGTCTACGTTATTGTTCAGGCACTCCTCTGAACAGCGATGTCCCTAGCTCTCACAAAATAAGTCTCAAAGTAGTGAATATGCAACGACCCACACTCCCTCTAAGGTGGTGTACATTTGGTTATTAATTTGAAGTAACAACAAAAATGCAGAGATCAATGTGCTGGAGGTGGGCACCTTGTAAGACATGAGGTGAAGCGGAGTGCTGCAATTAGCATTTAGGACCTCATCACCTTCTTTCTAGTGATTGCAAATAATCCATCGAAAATCTATTTTTGTGGGGTTTGTTTGCACCATACCTCTAATTTGTATTTCTTTTTTCTTACCTGCTAGTAATTTGTGTTTTGGGTCAGAGAAAGTAATCTGTTTAAGCGCTCATATTAGTGTAAAATGGTCTTCATTTTTATGATCGGCAATCATTCCTGCCCCTTGGCGATTGTAGGTAACTGCTGTTAAATACACTCGAAGGTTAAAGAAGCTCTGTGCATTTTTTTTTAAACCTCTTATTTTGTGGGGCTCTGGAGAACAAAATCTATAGCACCAAGTGCCTCTAAGAAAAAATATCTGCAGTCCATGCTTTTTGACTTCACATCCCATGCCCTTTCTGCTCCCCTGATGGGGCGGGGGGTGACTGCATACCTAAAGGGTGTGTATACATAGTCCTTCAGTTCTCCTAACTGTTTGTGAATGTATGTGATCGGTTAGAAACTTTCAGGAATCTTCTTTGTAAATAGAATTTAATTTCAAGTGGGTCTTAATTAGATAGGCCCATTCAGGTAACTTCTGGGGTATTAGGCTACTGTCTTCTTTTGTAACAGTTCTTCATAATATGAAGGGGTAAAGGGGGGGTTGCAGTCTCTCCTAAGCATGCTGGTAATGCTGGTCCCTACTAAGGCCTCTTGCACTAGTCACATAGCCATATGTTGATCTTTGAAATAAGGGCAAGATATATCTGTAAAGTGAATAAGAATTGAATTGTTTAAATTATATGCTTTGCTCGTTGGGATATCTGCTTGTGATCAAAGGACCTTGTGATCTCTTTGCCTGTCACACACAGCAGCCAGTATTGTATAGGCACGTTGCAGGTCCGCAATCTCTTGTGCTGTACAAGAAGCAAGTTTCCCTAATGAACATAGTTTTGCTATAAAGATAGTCTCGTCGTTCCTGCTTTCTTCTTTGTGGGGGAGGGGTTTGTACAAACTGTCCGGGGTGGGTGACTGAATACATGGTTTCTGTGAAGACTTGAAATGTGTGTGAAAACATTAGGATTGATTCACAAAAGATTGTTGGGCAATGTCATTGTACAGAATGAGGTGAACAGTGTCAATACACTTGATATGTACACTATCCCTGACCACCATGACCATACTGCACCTAAAATAAAAGATTCCTTGGTGCATTGCGGTGTCGGCAAAAGTTGAGTTCTCTTCTCTGTGTTCCTCCTCTTGGTAATCTGCCAATATCATTTAACAGTAATGGGCTGTGATATGTAAGCAGATCAGAAAAGCAATTGAAAATAATGAAATGGTCAAATGAGTTCGTGAAATGTAGACGGGTAGCTCCTCTCAGTGAGTGCCCATGAAATGTTGCATAATCTATTACTTTTGTGCATGTAATTCTACATCTCATCAAACCCTTGAAGACTAAGGCATGTGGCCATTGGTTGAGTAGTCTATGCATTTAATGGTCTAATGCAGCTCCTGCTAGAACACAACTCCTCCCAGATGCCAGTGTCAAAGCACACGATCAACCTAGCCTTTTGTCCGGGGAATGTGGGCTGGGGGTGTAGAGTGGAATGCAGGGTACTCTGGTCTGCTTGTTGAATGCACCCTATGTCTCCCAGGCTTGTGGTGAGTGGACTAGCTTTACTGAAAGCTTGTTGCACAAAACCGCCTGCAACTGAAGCAAGGCTACTTGAAATGTTTCTTCTTAATTGAATCATGAAAGCAATGCGGCTACAAAGCAACAATTGTAGGTTGAGGCTCGTGGTGGTTGTGGGGTGCAACTTCATTGGGAATGGGCAGCAGGCGCACGGCAGCATTGACACAATCTTGCAACATGCTCTGTTAGTCTGTTGACCTGGGCTGCAGAGCTGGTAGTTTTTAGCACCCTCTACTTAGGAGGCTAAAGAGAGCCTAAGAGGTCAACCCTGAAATATTTATTTTTGTCTGGCATTGCCCCTCTCCATTGATGTGCATGCAGCAGAATGTTCTACCAGCCTGTCATTACACTACAGGGTATCATGTTGCAGCCCCATTCAGTCGTGGAGTGGGTCCTCCATGTTTGATAATAGTGGACGACTGATCCACTGAGGACTGTCCAGAAATGATATCCTCCAGAAGATGAAATTCGAGTAATGCACTTTAGCTGGAGTTCCCCCTTAACACTTTGGGGGCATTTCTCATCCTGGGTACTTTTCCTGTTAAGTACCACCGCTATCATTACTGTATTAGTGTTTAGATTCTCGATACCACTTGCTCAACTGAAAATCAGGAGAAGGCCTAAGAACCTACATGAGCTAAGGGGTGAGCAGTGGAAACGGCAGAAAATCAGAAGCAGAGTAGCCTTAAAGAAAAGCCCTCGACTTTTCTTTCAAAATATGTCTATTTAAATATTTACCTCCTAAAAGCCCTTTTTAGATTCTTTTCATGTGTAAAAACTGCCCAAACTCCAAGCTATTTTGGAGTGTTTATATTTCAGAGATTACATATACACACTGTATAACCACAACACCTTTTGTTGCAGTGTGACTAAGACTTTATATACATAGATTGAAATGTGGTTTTGAGCAGTGTGTGCAAAAGCACGGACCTGCTGTCACTGAGCCTACTATACTATTAAAAAGACTAAATTCAGACTATTTGCATTGTAAACATTTTTGGTATTGAGTGTAAAAATATTCCTATTTTCTGTTTGAAACTAGGAATACTTTTCTCGGGAAGCACCCAAATGCCCAAAATATTATATCATCTTATCTGGGTATTTTGTCAGTCCAAATCAGCATGTGACTCTAGAGTTGTACTGTTATTTTTATTGGGAGGTTCGGGGGAGCATAATTCTGTGTACAGATTTTGTTTTGTTCAATCATAACAAAACACATATAGGTGGGCACATTTACATCACCTAAATATGCCTCTGTTGTGCCAGACAGTGCAAAATCAAGCTCTCGAAGCTGCTTTAACCGACAGCTGACCTGGTTTTTCTAAAGTTGGTTGCATTGTGTGTTTGTTTTTTTGCATGGGGGCTGGCTGGTTGCTATTTGTAGAAGAAAGTAGAGCCATGTAGCCCAACTTATAAAAATGTTTTTAGTAATATCACTTTTGTTGGAGAAAGTCTTGTATAGCAAAAGAGTGCTGTTGAAACCTACACATTTTAAATAATGCATTTGGCTTAACCTTTAAAACGATGTAGCCCGTGGGGGGGAAAGTGTCTGAAAACAGGCAGCTTGGCACATTTGGCCTGCTGATGGTTGAGACAAGGCTTCTGATAACAGTTCAGTTCTATGAATGTGCAAGTATAAGCGCACTCCTCCACAGCAAGACAGTTGTGTTTCGTCTCTGCAGAAAGCAGACCTTCTTAAATGCCTTGTTCTGTTCACCCTTCTAGCCAAGTCACTGGCAAACACAACTCTAATAGTAATACTGTAGTTTGGGTTGGCAGGGACTTGATAGGCTGAGAAAAATCGGCTGAATCAGAGGGTGAAAATGTTGGTATACTCAAGCTGCAGAGAGGTTTCCGCTGAATGGCGCCTTAGGTGTGGTCCCTGGCTTCTGATGTGGCTTGTTTTCTTATATTTTGCTGTGAATGTGTTGTATTAAACCCAGCTACTTTATAATTTCCGAGTGCATTTTCATGGAACAGACCGCGAGTGCTAAACACCTTGCCCCCCAAAAGCTGCTTCAAGCAGTGCTTTTCTTAACCAGCTTTGCTTGGATGTATCGACTCCATCTAGGAGGATTGGTTTCTATGTGAAGGGTATGCATGTAACCTCTGCGTGGAAATGGGAGGGTTAACACATTGCTTGTCTCAAGTCTGTTCCCATGCACTGTACCTCAGAAAACGTGTCTAATGTGCTTGCTAGAGTTCCACATCTGTGAATTGTATTTAGTTCTGGCCTCTTGTGCAGGAGTGCAACACTGTCTTGGCCAGACGTAGTATCTTAATCAGACTTGTAGATTGGGAGACATTCTAACATCACGGTAGGTCCTAAACTTTAAAGTGAAAGGGACTTCGGACGTGACGTGTCTGTCCTTACTGTGCTGGTAACCCTGTGCAGGACTGCTGTACTTTTGATAGATCCGCATCTAAACTCCTTTCCATTTCAAGTACTTCAGCCATCCCTGCCCTAGTTTGTAAGTCTATTCCACATCCACCAGTAGGAAGGCTGAGCCTAGTGCAGTGCATTGTGGGGCTGTTTACTCTGCTATGAGGCAGTCTGGCACATCTGTCTGCCTGGTTGACTCCTGGTGGTTTCTTGTCAATAGTAGGTAGGATTTGCTTCCCTCTCGATTACCTGCCCAGAAGAGACTGGCATTTGGGATAAATAGATTGTAACTCATCCCACAGAGACCAGGCTGAACCTTCTCTGTAGTAGGTGTTCCCATTAAAGCGTTGCTATTTTAGCATGGCATAGAGTGGAAATTCCTTTTCCTGTGGCCTGTTAATATAAAATGTTGGCAAAGCAATTTAGTACCCTTCTGCTTCCTGATATTGATTCTTAAAGCCAGCTGCTTGCAGACTAAAACCAACGAAGAAGGGATTTCGCCCTCCCCTCTTAGCTCAGGGAGACATGCTTATCAAAATCGCTTCATGTGGATTACTTTTTTAATTTCCTCATCTTTAACCATGAATTAAATACCACATTACTATTGCCACCCCAAGCGAACTAGCAGAGCATTTGCAATGATGAACAGTAAGTGTGTTGGAATGCAATACCCTGATCACTCCTTGGACTCGCAGCTTCTCTAGCACCTGCTTTACACGCCTTGGAAGTGACTGGAAAGGAGAGGTTCTTATAACGAACAACCCAGCATACTATCTGCATAGTTTACCTGTTGCAATGCTGAATTTCGGTCCTGTTCTATTTTTCTCTTTTTACAATTTCATTAAGTTACAATCCTGGTAGCGAAGGGATGGTTGGTACTATAAGAATGTATTATGATGCCAGTCTGAGTACTGGGTAGGATTGAAGCTCCACCATTTGGACAAGCCGACTGACTTGCGTGGTGTGTAAACCTGGATTTGAGGCTGATCGATCTTGCGCCTGGTGTGTGCTTTTCACTTCTCCACCTCCGTGAAGCTTGTCTGGACATTTCAGAAGATCAGAAGGAATTTTTTCCAAAGAAACTGGCAATGACCACAAAAGACATTTAATTGCTTGGATTTTCCCATAATTTCCTGACTTAGCTCAGGGACTTCTGCGGATGGAACGTTGCAAGGACTTTAGGAGGAGAAAGACTTGTTCATTTTCTAGTGACCTGTGGTATGGATTGGCAGAAAATTTACCAACTATAATTTATTGTCCCCTTTTCTTTGTGTTAATGTTCTTTCAGGAAGAGGAGACTGTTTGTTTTTAAATACTGTGTAAAATCTCTTGAAATCATGTTTCCTTTCATCACTTTTCTGTGAATGTTATTCTTGAACTTGTTTCCTTTGGCATACATGTTTTCATTTCAAACTCCTAGACACTGGTTGGTGGTCTTAAAGTTCAGCTGTGAAGATGAGCTCTGTATTTATTAACATGAATGTCCATTGGAAAGTGTAATTGGTTCTCTGAGAAATCTAAGGGCTCATACACCATTGTAAAGAGACTCCTAAAGGACCCTGGGCCCTCTTGAGACAATAGCGCGTGTTACCGCTGTTGACCTTTAGACCTGAATGCCTGCCTGCCCTACCGCATCAGGGCGGATTTTGAAATGTGACGTTGATTTAATGGCTTCCTCTCTTTAGGGGGACATTCCTGTTTTCACCCTTCTTTTGTATATAAAATAAAGTCTTAACTTTATCTGTTAGTGTTTAAATTGCTTGGATGCGATATGCAGGTGCATGTGTGGAGCATAGTCTTCCAGGTTTGTGTTTGGTGTCCCCTGAGGAAGACCTCCAGTTGGCAGAGTGAGCGATCAGCTGAAAGTGGCTCGTCCAAACTTGTGAAGTTGTGAATGAGCAGGGCAAGCTTTCTACGATTGTGCACAGATTTTTGGATGGTGGTAGGGTTTGAACTTTCTTTACAACCATGACACTGATGCAATGAAAGAAAATGGAAAGGTACTGCTTATCCAATATAAGCAGATTCTTTCCCAGAATAAGGGGCAGCTAGACTTTATGCAGATGATCGACCCAACCAGTGATAACCCTTCAAACAACGCTTCATTTAAAGTGAGCTCAAAATCGACCAGTATGCTTGGGAGCAGGTAAGATGAATGTTGAAATGTTGGGGTTTCTCAGTTGATCTTATTATTACATATTCATAGGATTATTTGTTATTTTATTGTGAAAGCATTCATATATTTTCCATTGTATTATTGCACTGTCTTTATTGGGAGCAAACATAAGTTAGGCAGCATCTGTTTGACACCCATGTTTCTTTTAAAGTCTAAATGATATAATTTATGCAGTACATACACCCGCATAATGACTCAAAAATAAAATTAAAAAAAAATGTTTTCACTACATACATGTGGTAAAAACCAGGTAATATACATTTCTATTTAACAAAAGCAAAAACGTGGAAGCATGCTTATTACACGCACAGCCGATATTCAAGTCATTCCTTGGGAAGGGTTTCATGTTCTAGGCCTTGTGCGTTTCTATGGGTTGCCATTAAAATGTAAGTGGATAAGGATGTCCTTCTATAAGGAGTTTATGTACACATCTAGTATGCTTTATAATTTGTTTGTGGAGTATGTTTTAAGACTGCCATATCATAATATTCTAATTTTCCTACTTTTTATGTTGATACAATTATTCCCTGACGGCCAATTTATGGCATCCACTATATAGTGATTTTGCCAAGCTTGCGACAAAGCTCAATCTGTTTTTTTAAATGTGCCGCAAAATGTTTTTCATACAGGTAAAAGAGCATAAAATCGAGTATTTTACTCATCTGGCACTTATTAAATATACTCACACGGCACCATTTATATGAAGGCACTCCCTTTTTGAAAGCGTGCTTAATTTCTGGACAAAATTAGGACATTACCAATGGAAATGCAATTGTGTAAGGTTAGTAGCCACCTATTGCTGTTGAAAGCATAAATGCGTGAAATTTACATCGTTTTTCTGCAAAGGTTCTTTTTTTCCCCAGGAAAATGAATACTGCAAAATCCTGTGGGTGTCTAATACATTTAAGTAGACACTATGGAATTCCACCAGCTCCCACACTAACATAGAATGTACGTATGTATGTATGTCAGCTTATATAGTGCCGGCAGCCCGCAGGCATCAGGGCGCTTTAACAAACAACACGGACTATGCTAAGGTAATGCTTCCCTATTCATTGTATGTTCTTAATCCTTAAGTTGCCGCTAACGAACGAGACACTGATCACCTAAACAGGTGGCTCTTCAAATGTATTCTGAAGATCAAGTGGTTGTCTTCAGATCTAAGCTCAAGCGGGAGTCTATTCCACTGCTGTGCTGCCATTACTGCAAATGATCTGCCCAAACCTGTCTTTCTTATATTTTGGCACTGTAAGCAAGCCTTTACCCACCAAGCGCAACTGTCTCTGTGGGATGTAAGCTTCAAATCGATTTTTAAGATAAATGGGGGCTTTTCCAAACAGGCACTTGTGTACAAGTGTCATGGCCTTAAAGTTTGTCCTCTCCTCTAAGCCAATGCAACGATCTTCTAGCCAAAGTTACATGATCACTACTCCTTAGTTTCTTCACAATCCTCACTGCATCATTTTCTATAACTTGGCATCTGGCCAGATCTTTTGATGTAGCACCTATTAACAGGGCATTGCCGTAAACCAACATCGACAGAACAATAGCCCTTGCAATTGCTGCTGTGTTGGTTTCATTTAAATAAGGTCTGATGGCCCTCATGAGGTGCAAGTGATATGCTGTATTTTTATGCAAATAATTCACTTGTGCTTCTGAGTTAACTGAGGAATTGACCATCATCCTCAACGTTTTAACCTGGTTGGATACTTGTATTTTAGCTTCATTTATAAGGAAGGTTTCATAATCATTCCCTAGCTTGGCTATTGTTCGACTGGACCCAAACAACATAAGTTCAGTCTTTGTGCCATTAAAACGCATCCAATTTTGCTACATCCATTCATTGATTTTACTGTACACTTTAGCTATCTTCTCGCTATCCTTGAAATATGTTCCCTCTAATTCTATAATAAGCTGTGTGCGTCATCCGCATAGTTAGTGAAAAACATGCCAGCCTCAACCAATATGTCACACAGGCTTCTCATGTATATATTAAATATCATTGGTGAGAGACTTGCTCCCTGAGGGACTCCAAATAAGATTGAGATAGCCTCTGAGAAATTATTCCCCAATGCACTTTAGCTTGACGATCTGTTAAGAAAGATACTAGCCAATCCAGTGCTACATCAGAACATCCCACTATGTCTTTCAGTGCATTTACTAATAGTTGATGATCTACCAGATCAAGCGCCGCACTAATAACTAGTAGCATTAATAACCCTACTTTTCCTCTATCGACCAAACCCAAAATATGATTTTGAAGATCTATCATTGCTGTTTCGGTGCGATGAAAAGCCCTAAAACCAGATTGTTGTTGGTGTAGAGATGTCTATTTTCCTATATGTTCTTGTAATTGCACAGTGGCAATTATATCCAGGATTTAAGTGTGAAATTTGAATTTGTGATAGGGTGAAGATTGCCAGGGTCCTTTGGATCCAAACCTGCCTTTTTCACCAGGGGCGTGATAGTGACCTTTTTAATCTCTTTCGGTACTATTCCCTCCTTAAAAGAAGCATTAACTATTCTCAGCAGAACCGGAGCAAACAATTCTTTGTTTTGTAGTATAATGCTAGAAGGTAGCACGTTTTCCTGCGAGCAGTGGGTTTCATGTGACTTAAAACTTTGAGCAATTCAGCTTCAGTAATAGTAGTGAAATTGAAAGTGTCTAACCCAACCGGTTTATTGCTCTCTGTCATTGGTATTGCCTGACTAGCTGTTTTCCTGGCATTTATTATATTTTGTCTGGCTTTCGTTATTTTAGCTGCAAAAGCATTTTGCAAAGTGTCACAATCATCCTTGGTTGGTGAAAATGGCAGTGTGAGATTTTTAGGTTTCTCAACACTTTTTAGAATTTCAAATGGCTTACTTGTGGTATTGGATGCTGCTTTGATTTCTTTATTAAAGAAAGCTGCCTTAGCTACCCTTATGCTATCTATACTTTTTGTTCGCTAGCTTCCAATTATCTTTATTTTCCTTTGATTTATCGTGATGCCACCTTCTTTCAAGAACTCTTTTTTTCCATTTTGATTGTGTCCAACTCTGTATTGAACCATTTCCGGTTTTTACTGTCTTTCCTGTACCAATGGTTAAGTTAATGTACCAATCACGCCTCAGCAGGGGGCCATACATGGGCGTTAACAACCTGCCAGCCTGAGCCTTGGCAGGACTGGGCTGTTACTGGCCTGTATGGCTCCCCCCCCCCCTCTACTGGGGCTTGATTACTATTTGCACCCTAGGGTTTGCCTGGGCTGCAGATAGTTTTTTTTTTTCTTGGGCTATCGGCTATGCTTCTTGCGCAATGCCAATCTGAGACAAGAAAACAACATGGCTGCCACCATCGGAGAAGGGATTTACATGGCTGCAGGGAGCAGGAGCAGCGCTGGGACTGGAGCACCACGCTCTGATCCAACGGGTAAGTGGGGAAGGGGTTTGTTTTGTCGGTGGGGGAGTTGTGAGGGGTGTGGAGTTAACGGGGTGAGACTCCCTGTTGCCGCCCAACATAAACAAAAAGGTGGTAAGGGACCTCAGGTGGCTGAAAACAGCAGGGCCGAGACTGTGTATTCTCACCCACTGTTCCAGCTACCTGACTGGCAGAGTTCCTTTTCCCGGGTGAGAATTAATTCTCTTCTGTAGACAAAATCACAGTTCAGAATATACAGATATTTGTGTGGCAAATGGATAAGTGATAGTGAGCCCAGTTCACACACAAAACATGACAAATGGAAACACATGTTGCCTTTGTAACAGTTAAAACTTTTTAATTATTCCATCTTCACTAGAAGGGAATTTGAACATTCTATTCCCATTGGGTAGCTTTAAAACCTTTTCTCCTTGAACGTACTCTGCATTCTTTTCGGTAAACAATATATGTTACAATATCTATGTTGCCCAGGACTTAGTTCTCTCGCCTCTTGCTATCCCTTCTTCCCAACTGGTTGAGCCTCTTTCACAAGTTGTTGAGCATGCCTGCACCTGACAAAAATCCTCTCGAGTAGGTGGCTGTCCCTTTAAGAGAATTGGTATAAGGCTGGTACGCACAGAATCCCTACATGCATCGTGCCATGCCTACCCCCATCTGGGCATCACCAACCGTCACCTCTCAGTTCTGCCAGTTTTTTCTGCCATTGAAGTTATTGCACACCCTATGCATAGAAGGGATGGCTGGGAGGGAATTGTGAAGGAGAGGGAGGAAGGGCTAAGAACACCAGCATTCCCAAAAATGTAATTCTTAATTACTCTAGTATCATCCTCTCCCTCCTTCACAACTGGTAGGACACTACTCTGTGCCTTACTGGATGGGGGAGACATCATATGCCAGGACAGTGTATAAACAGAGATTTTGTAAGACACGCTGGCCAAAGGAAGATTCTTTTCTGAGAAATGTGCCAAAAAAAAGTGCTTACCGAAAGAATGCCTGGCCCATGTGCCTGCCTTGCTGATTTGTGCGATAGGGGCATTTTTCTGGAATGCACCCAATGCTTCCTTAGCTCTGATGGAATGAGTGTGAAGCCTTTCAGGAACCCGCAGGTTAGACCAATTCATAAGCTGCAGAAATGCAATAAAATCAACATCTAGCGATTTTATCTTTGCCTGCTTTGTTTCCTGGTGAAAGGCCACCATAGGTTATACACAGATGTTGGGATTTCTGGAATGATTTGGTCTTATCCAGATAGACTTTCACGATTCTTGCTACATTGCGAATTTCTTCTGCTGAGGAAGTGAGAGGTCTGGCATGGAAGACTGGGAGAACAATTTTCTGATTCTAGTGAAAATCAGAATGACAACTCTATGGTAGGTGATATAAGGATCCTATGAAGAAAGCTTTGAGTCCCCACAGCAAGGTAATCGCAACTAAGAAGGCAGTATTTGAAGTAAGAAAATCCAAGTGGTAAGACACAAAGGGTCAGAAAGGACTGTGCATAATAGTTATCAGAAAGATTAGATTCCACTGGAGCAAAAGCCTCTCCAAAAGGAGATGGGGCGGGCAGACTATTGAAGTATCTTCATACCACCTCATTCTTTAAGACAGTTTTCCCAGGAAACCTCTGGTAAGGGGCAATGGCAAAAGGTGCTTGCAGGACTGGTTTGACTGCCTGCATCAGCCAAGTTAGACAAAAGAGAGCACCTATTCCAAGGAGGCCCTAACGTAATTGATGTTCCCAGACAGGGCCCAGTGGCAAAAAACCAGACCCAAGCTGTTTGCTCTTGTTTTGCCTCCTGGTAGAATCTTTCCTTGTTGCACAAAAGTGTCATTTTAGCATTCGAAGCCACCAAGTTTGTGTAAACCTTTTCTACAGGGATCAAATGCTCAAGTTCATTAATGGAAGGTAGGGGCGAAGTGCTGCTCCATCCTGCTGGACAAGAAGCCCCTGGGACATGGGGAGAAGTTGATCTGTGAGCCTTATCTTATCGGGCCAGTAATATGCTACCAGAATCAAAATGCAGTTGTGATCACGTATGATGTGTGCAATTTTTTAAGGAAGGGTGGGGGAGGGGGAATGCATAGTGGCTGCATTGACCCAGCTAGACTGAATCGGCCCCCCCAGGAAATCGAGCCCCATCCCTACCTTGAAGAATATGCTGACACAGCTGGGCTCTATCACAACCAAGCCTGTTACTGGGAAGCCCCATTTTTGCAAAGCTAGAATGACAGACCTGCTCATTAATGTGGGGCATAAAGGAGTCTGCTCTGGGCATCAGCGTTTAAGTAGTTCTCTTCCTCTTTTGGGATGCAACAGGGTGAAAGTGGTTCCGGAAACACCACTCCCAAAAATGGCAGGCTAAGAGGCAGGAACCAGGAGACTGTTACCCCTGCTTGTTAAAATGAAACATCACCCTTGTGTTGGTGAATGCTTGAATGACTTTCCCCCTGGAGAAGAGGAAACAATGACTTCAGACACAGAAACATTCATTTTAGCTCCATGAAATGAATGTACATTAGTCTGTCATGAGAAGTCTTCAAGCTATGGATCTTGTGATTTAGATAATAGACCCTTCTCTGTGCAGGAGGGGAGGACATTGTCACAGATTTGAGAAAAGGAGGCCCTTTGAGTGGCTTCTAGAGTCCACCGAAGGATAGTACTCAATCTTTTGTCATGGAAATCTTCATGGCCCGGAGGATCTGATAGTTGGGCCCAATTGGATAGCAAATGCACCTGTCATGGGCCTCACTCTAGCCTGGCCAGGAGCACAGTTTGAATGCACAGGGCCATAAGACTCAGCGGCCTCTGGAACCACGAGGCAGACATTTGAGTTCTAATGGTCAAATGCTGAACTGTCTGTTTCAAGGATAGGCTTGTCCAGGGGAGAGAAAAAGATGTTCCCAAGAGGTATTTTTAACTTTTGCCATGGCCAGTGGAAACCCTTCTTGGGGCAGGGTCATTGGCAAACCCAGTAGGCGCACTAGATATCTAGAAGCTGCCTATGGCATGTTTCATGCCCGAGCTTTTCCAAGGTGCCCCCTTTGCCCACTGAGTAGGTTCTGTTGTCATGCTGGGTGGGCACTATAGCTAGGGCACCTGAAGTGTCCAGGGGGCCTCGTCTGCAGCCATGGCCACTTTGCCTGGGCCAGGCCCTTTGGCCATGACTTGAGCTCACTCTCTCTGGCAAGAATCTTGCAAAGATGGATATTGCAGTCCTTTGGTGCTCCCCAGGCCCTAAGGAAGGAAGAGGTGTCATTTTAGTGGTGCAATATGGCCGTAAAAAAATAACTTTTCTTGCCGCAGGTGTACAGAGCCTCAAGTTCTGACCCTGCGACAGATTCCACCTCCACTGCAGGTTTTGCCTGCATCACAGACTCTGCCTCTGCAACAGGCCAAGCCTGTGCAGATGACACTGACACCAACTACAAATGTTGAGGCGATTCCTTTGGAGATGATCTGGCTGAAGGGCAGCATTGAGCTGCCAACCTCATTTAAGGCATTCCATGACTATTACTATGAGTGATCATGCTTTTTTAATTTGGAAATTGAACCGGAAACTGAGGTTCTAGCATTGGGTCTCCCTGGCAGACAAGACTGCCATCCAAGTATTGTCAATAAGGCAATGTGGGGGACTCATCATTCCGTTACCCCAATCAATAGAAGCCTGTGTGAGAAATTCTGGAAGGCCCCAGTAGTGCAAATTGTCCTGGTGGCCAATCCAGTGGTCCAGTCAGTAGTGGTAGCTTTGGCCCTTAATCAAGGTTGGAGTTCCTCCTCATCCTTGAGGACATCCTTTGCCACCCCATCTCCTAAGAATGCTCAAGACATCAAGAGGCATTGCGCTTGGTTCAGGCAAAAGCAGACACTAGCATGGCTGAAACACCCCAACTGTTATTCTCAGAAATCAAGTAACTCCCTCAAACTAAAGTGATATAGGTAGTTCTTTTCTCTGTTCAGCAAGTGGTTCTACTTCAGTTTATTTGACAGTCCTAGAATGGACACATATCTGTATGCTCCCTAACATGCTGGTTTTTGATTCCTTCCTTCTGAGGAATTGAAGTTTGTTACCTCCGCACAGACTTGGACAGCTCTCCAAAAAGGGGCTGGTTGTGTACCTTAAGCCTACAGGGTGCCTGCATCCTTACTCTAATACGCCTTCACATCTGAGGGTCCTTACAGCATCACAATGCCACCGGCACCAGTTCAATGTTCTGCCTTATAGCTTCTGATGAGCCCCACTGGTTTTTAGCAAGGTCACTGAAGTGGTAACGGCCTCCTTTCAGCCTAGAATACACTTTTGTTCAGTGATGTCATCTCACCAAAATGCCAGGGGTAGCGGAAATGAAATCACATGACCCTTTACCTCTGACATCACTAAGTGGTGTCATTTGACCCTACCTGAAGTGACATCACGGGAAGCGATGGAACACAAGCTTTCACGCCACAACAAAACAGCAAGTGGCATCCCATAGCATTGTTTGCGAGTACACAACGGAAAATATGATTACGATATCACTGTAAAGTGATATACATTTCATACAAGAATGGATCACCATATATATCGATAATATCAGTGTTTATAGGCCTATATTACCAAATCGCTGTGAATGCAAGCAGACATCCAAGGCCAAACGATAATGATGTGTTAGTATATAGCACTTGCGATTAAGCGCTTCATATAGAACAAATATACATACAATATCACCCAACCTCTGTTGGTACTCATTTATCAACTTCAGCAGGAAGAAAGGCTGAGTTGACCTTAATGGGAGTCGACCCTGCAACCTGCAGATCACACACAAATTTCAGCAGCCAGCTGCTCAACCCACTGAGCTATCTTACTGGCTATAGCCATCAGAAAACCAGCCACTCCAGAAACGAAGAGCCACATGCTGCTGGCCACAATCCATGAGCCTATGTTAAAAAAATATATATTTCTCTAGCATGGGGTCTGGCATGGATTCACATGCTCATGAATATTCCCCGTCGTCAGGCTGGGATTCCTTGGTAAAGAAGAAATCAGTTTCACTTTCATTTCTGAACCATCTTTCTACTAGTAACCAATCACTGGTCTCTGGGTCATACTGCCCCCAGCCAATGACTGCCCTCTACCTAAGCCCCTCCTCTGGCAGCCATCTTCAGATTTTTACAGCACGTTCCAGAGTTGGGAGTCCTCGTGCTGTTGCTCTCAAGCTTTTCCTGCGTTTTGTGTTTTTTCGAAGAGTTTACTCTTATAATTTTGGTCAATCGAGCCTCAAGCTCCACCGTTTCTACTTCCGATCAACGGGGATCCGTTTTCAGAATTTTCAACGCCCCCTTAAGGGCATCTTTTCATCGAGTTTCCACTTCTCGGATTCCAGAAGATCTTTGAGGCCTACCCGTGTGGACATGACCCAGGACAAAGGAAGCATGACGCCTGTTGGATCCAAGCTGTTCAGGAGCTGCCATGGATGCGGACTACAGAATGTCTTTGAGGATGAGCACTCTCGGGGCCTCTACAGCCTTCACAACGACAAATCGCACGTGGAGAAGGACTGTACATTTTTTAAGAACATGTCCAAACGGACAATGAAGGATCGTCATACTCGGCTCATCAGCTGGCTGGAGGGGAAGAGCCCCGCAGCAGGTGAGAAGAGGAAGAAGTCCAAGTGGTCTTCTAAGACCTTTGAGGGTGCAAAGCACAGCGAGTCCGTGGGCACCGGGAGCGCCGATCGGTCGGGCATTATCACCGACGCCATCAACCACGAGCCAACGCTCTGGCTCAGTGAAGAGGAAGTCGGAGAACCCGGGTAAGCTTCGGGAGAAGACCCGGTCGATACCGACGGAGACAGCCGAGGGATAGCGAGGCAGTGACAATCCCCCCCCCCCCCCCCACCCAAGGTGAAGGCCTCCGGCACGCCCAAGGTCGTGAAGGCCCCGATTCACCCAGCTAAGGCCTCGATTGAAGGAGTCGTGGCGGCCCTGGCAAAACCTACGGAGGCTTCAGGGGCTAGAGTTTCCCTGCCACCCCAGAGGGAATCTTCTTTTCTGCCTATCGAAGACAGCTGTGAAACCCCAGCAGGATAAAGGGGGGGGAGGCACAGTAGCCATAAATACCACCTTTGAGGACAAGTTGGCTAACGTCCAAAGGATCCTGGACAGGAAGTCAGACGATTCCAGGGCCCACGGGAAGGATCCCGACGAGGCCGATGAAGAAAACGGGGGAGCCGATGAGGAAGATGGGGCCCCACGCCTCAGCTGTCGGTCCCTTTGCAGCCGGTACCCGTACCAGGGGACAATTCAGGAGCTATCTTGATGGCTATACAGGCCCTGTGTACGGAGATAAGGACAAGGATGCCCTTACCCCCCACCGACGACCCAGCAGAGCCTGGACCATCGGGGAGCCCACCTAACAAGCAGAGACAAGTCAATCCTCCTACCCCCCCCCTTCCAGCCTTCACCCCCAAGGATGAGACGGGAACAGACTGCGATGACGGGGACGGACGGCGACGGTGGTGATGACCGGATGGACCTTCCATTACCTCCTCACCCTTCCACCCCCCATGACGAAATTGGCTCCTTCCACGCCATGATCGCCATGGCATCTGAGCTCTTCCAGCTCTGCCCTGAAGAACAGAAGGAGGGCTTCCTCTACCAACGATGAGAGGCCAAGAGGAAGACTGTCTTCTCAGTCCTGTTACTGGATGACATCGGGAACGAGGGGCTGGCACTCCTGAAGAACCTGGCACGGCTCCCGCTAAGAGACCAGTACGAGAAGTACCGGGTCCCGGGCTCTGCCCCTATGTGCCTCAGAGCACAGCCGTCCCCGGATTCAGTGGTCTCCGCAGCGGCCAAGAAGAAATCGGCCGGAGCGACGGCCTCACTTCTACATCACCCCAGGACGGCGAGGGGAAGAAGCTGGACGCAATGGGACGAGACAGGTCATCTCGTCGGCGGCACCGACGATTAAAGCGCCAACGCCCTCGCGATCGTGGCAGACTACGACAGGGAGCTGTGGTTCCCGATCGCTTCGCTCCTGGACTTCCTCCCGCACGACAGGAAGGCTGAAGCCCTGGAAATCCTACAGGAAGGTGAAGTGGCTTTGGACCACGCCATAACTGTGGCTATGGACATCGCGGACACCGGGTTTCGCCAGATGGGCAGCAGTGTTTGCCTTTGCCAGCGCGGTTGGCACAAGGCCACCGATTTCCGCCAGGACGTGCAGACCAGGGTTCTGGACATGCCCTTCGATGGGAACAACCTGTTTGGCAAGACATTGGATGAGTCACTGCAGGTCATCAAGGCGGACACCGAGATGGCTCGGGCCTTGGGCGTTCTTCAATGAAGACGGTCGTCCTTTCAGAACTCCGGAGGCAAGCAAGGTGCCTCCAAAGGATTCGGCGGCGGTTCCTCATCGTACCGCCAAGCGGCCCGCTCCTCATCGCAGGAAGCCTACAGAGGACGTGGCAAGACCGGAGGATCCTGTCGGCGGCGGCAAGGCCGCGATGAAACACGATTGAAACGGACTTGGCGTCGGGTCCCCACCCGAGCACCCCAGTGGGAGGCCGGCTGGCGAAATTCGTCAGCGTGTGAAAGTCCATGTCCACCGACCGTTGGGTGCTGGATGCCCTGGCCCGCGGGCACACTCTGGAATTTCAAAAAAGGTGCCCCAGTATTCCACCCGCGGCCAGGAAGGAAAACCACGTCCCCAACTGCTGCTGGCGGTACGAGCCATGCTAAGAAAGGGAGCCTTCGAACTCGTCCCAAAGAGGCTGCGGGGCTCGAGTGTACTCGCGGTACTTCCTCGTCCGGAAGAAGACCGGTGGTTTGTGACCTATCCTGAACCTTCATTGTCTGAACAAGTGCATCAAGTCCCAGAAATTCCGGATGGTCACCCTCCAGCATGTGCTGGGACAGCTGGAGGAAGGCGTCTTCCTATTGTCGCTGGACTTGGATACCTACTTCCACATCCCCATTCTAAAAGGACATAGAAAATTCCTATGATTTTGTGGTCCAATGGCGACACTATCAGTTCAAGGCCCTTCCCTTCAGATTGAAGTCGGCGCCCAGGCTGTTCAAGTGCCTAGCACCAGTGGTGGCGCCGCTGCACCTGCAGGGGATCCACGTCTACCCCTACCTAGATGATAGTCAAGGGCACTCGCCGTAGATCACACACCAAAGACCGTCCATCTGCTCATGGATCTGGGATTCTCAATCAACTTCGCGAAATCCCACTTGGTACCGTCGCAAGACGCCCTGTTCCTGGGAGCCAGAATCGACACAGTGGCGCGATTGGCTTCGCCGTCGGAGGAAAGGACGAAGGCCATCCTGGTCAAGGTACAATGGCTGTTGACCATGGGCGTGGCAGGGTGAGATCCATCAAGTCCCTACTCGGAATGATTTCCTTGTGCATCTACCTCGTGCGCCTATGCAGGCTACGGATGCGACCACTGCAGGAGTTCCTCGACGGCACCCGTTGGATGCAGGTGGAGGGCAGCTTAGAAGACAGGATCTCACTCAACGAGACATTCTGGCAAGCGATCCGGTTGTGGGGCACCCGCGCGCATCTAGCGGCGGACATGGACTTCCAGACCCTGGCACATCAGGAGACGCTGACAACGGATGCCTCCCTGGAGGGATGGGGGGGCGCACACCTGAGATCTCCATGCAAGAGGCCTTTGGCTTCTGGAGGAGAGGTCACTACACATCAATGTCCTGGAGCTCCGAGCAGTGTTCTGGGCCCTCTGGTCATTCCTTCCGTCCTTCAAGGGCAAAGTGGTAAGGGTCTTCACTGACAACACCACCACGATGTTCTACATCCGGAAGCAGGGGGGCACCAGATCCCCAGCCCTATCCAAGGAAGCGCAGGATCTGTGGCACTGGGCTGTCGCCCAAGGGATGTTCCTGGTACCCTTCTATCTGGCAGGAATAAAGAACACCATTGCCGACTCACTCAGCAGGGAGCTGCGCTCGTGCCACGAGTGGGAACTGCAGCAGGATCAAGTGGATCTCCTATTCCGACGATGGGGCAATCCCCAGATCGACCTATTTGCGACGAACACCAAGTGCTGGAGGTTCGCCAGCAGGTTTCCCCAGCCAGGGAGCATGGGCGATGCCTTCTCATTCCCCTGGGACGGCCTATTCCTGTATGCATTCCCCCCGTTGCTGCCATTTCTACTGCGACTCATCGGTCAACTCAGACGGTCCCGGTACAGGATGATCCTCGTTGCACCGGCATGGCCGAGGCATCTGTTTTCTGGACCTTCTGGACTAGTCAGCCTCCCCCCCCCCGCCCCTCCTTCCCGGTCAAACTACCAACAGACGCGGATCTACTCACCAGGGAAGGAGGTGCCATCCTCCATCACGACCCAGGAGCGCTGAACCTGCAGGCCCGGCTCCTGCAGCACTAGAGTTCGAAGGGTATGATATCCCGGCGGACTGCAAGGAGGTGCTTGCAAAGGCCAGGGCATCTTCGACTCTCAAGTGCTATGGACACAAATGGAAGAAGTTCTCTGGTGCTGTGCACAGAAGATTAACCCTCTGTGGATTATGGCCCCTCAAGTGCTGCAGTACTTGCTATCACTGGCCAAGGCGGGGCTGGCTCATGCCTCCATCAAGATCCATCTGGCGGCTATCTCCCGCTTCACCAGAACTCCGGGGCGGTCATCTCTATGGTCTCATCGCCTGGTGAATGAGTTCATGAAAGGACTGTTCTGATAGTTACTGATAGTTTTCTGCAGGGCTGCTACATGGAGGTCGGTGCACACCTTCACGATATTCTACTGCGTAGACCGGGATTCCAGGGAGGAATCGAGAGTCGGCCAGGCAGTGCTGCGCAACCTGTTCGCCTGAAGGTGAGCCTGGTGAGGAGGTAAGAGATGCTTAATGTTGAGTTGTTGAAATGCTTAATGTTGAGCCTTGCCACCTCCCGTGGTTGTTTGTGTCTACTGCTATGTATTCTTGTATTCATGAGCATGTGAATCCATGCCAAACCCCATGCTGGAGAAGGAACAAGTTACTTACCTGTAACTGGTATTCTCCAGCATGGGTCTGGCATGGATTCACATGCAAACCCTTCTGCGGCTCTTCTCTTGGTCCTACTGCCACTTAACGTGCTACCAAATCTGAAAATGGCTGCCAGAGGAGGGGCTTAGGTAGAGGACAGTCATTGACTCGGGGGGTGGGGGGGGGCAGTATGACCCAGAGACCAGTGATTGGTTACTAGTAGAAAGACAGTTCAGAGACGAAACTGAAACTGATTTATTTTCTTGTTTTCATTTGTTCCTGGTTTGATGACTGATTAATCCGAGTGAACGATCCACACAGGACCCACTATTCCCTTCGGATAGGCCCAACACTAGGTCCAGGTTTATTGGTGCTTAAACTAATGCCTACACCCTGCATGGTGCATTTTCGTTCTCAAGGCAGGATTCTGGCTTTTTGGATGATTGGTTCACAAATGTTGGAGGCACCTTCCATAGCAGCTCACACCTTCCAGAGGGTAATGGGACCTATGACATCTTGCTCGTCCAGAATGCTAGGCTATACATGAGAACTGTACAGCTACATCTAGCAGCCAACTATAATCGATGCACATTTCTATTTCAAACTGTCTAGACGACATTCTAAGACGGACAGTGAAGGAACTTTTGTTTGTGAGTGGCCTGCTACCCACAGGTCCCAGAAATAGCAGTGGTTGTCACTCATGCATTTGATGCCACAATGGGGAGCCTATACATCCACAACTTATGAGGTCTCCTGAACCAGAAAACACACATCAACCTTCTGGAACTGAAGGCAATTTTTCTGCTGGTCAAAGCCTTACCATTCATACACGGCTTGAGTGCTGATCCTGACTGACAAAGCAACAGCAGTGTTTCCTTTCAACAAGCCAGGAGGGACAAGTATTCCCCATTGTGTGCGTCCTTGTTCAAGTACTAGGACGTTGGGCAGTATAAAATCAAGTGTAGACAGTAGCTACTCCTCTGAGTGTCTCTGAATGTGGATGATCTCATGGAGTAGACTCGCAGGTGCCCAATGAGTTAACTATATCCTGCAGCAGGTGTAGATCACATTTCATTTTGTAATAGTGGAGTGCTACGCCTGGATCTGTTTGAGATGCACCAACAGGATATGTTCCAAAATGTATTGTGGAGTGGGTAGGGGACAGGTTAGGTGTGGGAGCGGAGGGGGTTGATTGGCTTATTCCTTCCTTTGGCATAGTATAGTCTGTTGCCCCCCCCCCCCCACACTTCACTCATTCTGAAAGTTCATGCCAAACTTTGGTTCAAAGTCTGGACTACCTGAAAACACCTACGTGACCTAACAAACTGGTATTCATACTATCTGGAATAGACCAAAATGGGTGGAGCATTTGTCTCAAACGGGATATTGGAGTGGGTGGATCTTTCACCCACTCCTCAATCACTGTCTTTAGAAGCCTAGTCTTGAGGATTTAATTTGCAGCCATCTCTTCTTTTTTTTTGTTTTTTTTTGACAACACAGGAGAATTGTAAGCAAGTGAACCAGTTATATTAGTCCAGTATTTTCCATTGGTATTCGGGAATATCCGCCCCCGAAATAGTACTTTAGAGATTCTTTCCTTTCATCTCTCATCTAGCCAGACTCTTGAGGACTTGCCTGTCGGTGTTGAGTAGATATTGTTCATCTGGCTCTGACAATTCTTCAGTCTCTGTTGATCAACGGGCCCTTCAATTGTCTGAAGTCTAATTACCCCAGGTATGACCACACTTGACTTGGCATCTCGACATACGGATATCCACCTTGCTCTGCCAAACAATTGGAACCCATGTTTTCCACAAATATATGCTATATCTTAGAAATGTCATTCTTGGCCATAGTCACATCTACCTGCAAAATAAGAACTATCCGAAGGGCCCCTTATTGATTCTCAATAAGAGAGCAAATCATTCTCTGCTGTTTCACACATTTGTTCATAGTATGATACTTAAGTGAAATTTCAATTAAGAAAACAACATACTGGTTTTCCTCCTAACCCAGAGCCTCGAAATTAAGGATTGCTTCATAACATATGCCCTACATGGTGAGGATTAAGAATGGTCAAGCGTAACCTATGCGGGTGGTACTTCTGTTATGAAAGCAGAAGTAATCGCCCATTGGTTAGTGAGTGGCATTTTTTTGAAACAGGTAACATGGGCTACACTGCATGTTTTGTGCAAACATAACTCATGTTGCAGATGTGCAATTCAGACAAGCTGTCCTTAAAGGTTTCATGAACAGCGAGTCAAGGAAATTAAAAAAACTTGACAGTTGACCATTGTCCTGCATTTGAGATGCTTGGTATTACCTTGCTAACTTGTTTTCTTCAGCCGTAGTCACCTTCCCTCCTTTTGATATGACCTTCAGCCACCCAATAAAAATATGCTTCTGGAGCTAATAAAAGAGATGGTGGTTGGAGCCCATGCGCTAACGAGGATGCTGCGTGTGTGGTGTAATCACAGATCCACATGAATATAGTTCTTGGGTTCTATTTTTCTAGAAACAATGCTTTGCATCATTCTGTTCCCTCCCCATCTTGGAGATGGCATCCCACATGTTTAGAGGTGAGGAGTTACTTATTCTAGCTTGCTGATGCTGGAGGGCATTACAAATTCCTTTCACAGGCGCATTTTAGGGTCATCCTTGGTGGCCTTGCTCTTGACAACCAGCCAAAGCTACAAATGTGGGTACTGGGGTATCTGGATGGGCTGTTTAATTTGTATTCTTATACAGATATCATTGAGGGTGCTGTCTTGACCTGAGGAGAGATTCAAAAAGTTTAATCTCATGAACAAAAACTAAAGCTTTTTGTCAGCAGCATCACCCTACTCCTACTTGAGGAATGATGTGTGGGGCTAACACTTCAAAAATGAGTTTTTGAATGGGTCAAGTCTATAGAAGTTCTGTACCTCAAACTCTGCAGACAGGTACTTTAAGTGTATAAACAAACCATGGGTGCAGAGTAGCAGGTCTAGAGAGATTTCCCTTGCTGTTCAACCTCAAAAGTACATTTTTAAATTCTGGGGCTGTATCAAGAACAGTAACTCAAGATTCCGCCATTAACAGGCACTGCAAGACTAAACCGTAAAACCCTCAAAACAATCCCTTACATGATATATTACAAAATTGTGTCCAGTCTGAAAGTAAACCAAAGAGAGGCAAAATTGACTAGGAACATATCCCACAAAAGCAATATACAATGCACTGTGTAGGACATCACAGAAAGCTGGAATACTACAGGTTATTTGGGCAAAGCTTTAAATGTGCAGATAACCCAAATGTGTGTGTGTGTTTTTTTTTGTATATATAAAAACCCAAAGCACAGGCAAACCTTCATGAAATACAGACGGAGTAACGACAAGCAGGAAATAGGGCTTGGCAGCACCACTCAAATAAGCTTAGGAAGCAATGAATCTGTTAGTCAGCCTTATTTCTCATTAAGTGTGTTACTTAGTCTCATTTTGAACTTGGACCAATTCGACTAGTTAGCCTTCACTCACTTTTAGGCGAACTAAGTTAGTTAGCCATATCTCGCATTGAGGCAAACTATATTAGCCAATTTTTCTCATTTAGGCCAATTGTATTAGTGAATCATTTCTCACCTTCAAGCAAACTGTTACACAATTCACCTAAATGTGAGATATCTCTAAGTCGCCCATGACTCTGATTTAGCATTTAGGCACCGCGACTGCCACTGCTACCCTATACCAGTATAAAGCACCTCCACTACTGCTGTTATCCAGACCTAGATGTTCTCTCTCAGCTACCACACTCCGAACCAAGGTGCTCTTCCTCTGCCTCCAGCAGTGGTTACCTGACGAGCTACCACTCCAAATACTCACCCCCACGGTGGACAGGACCAAGATTAAAGCATGCCCAACTTCCAAGCAACCACTAGCAGAAGTAAGGTGACGAACTTCTGACAATTAGAGGAACGGTAGATAATCTCCTGCCAAACAAGCCTAGCAACCCAAAGAAAGATAGAACCCATGATTGCACTAGATGGTGAATCTACTCCAAGGAGAGAGATCATGACTCCCCCTCCCCCTACCCCCACCTGTTCTGCTTATCGCCCCACTCAACTGCTAGGACCAGCCCATCAAGGCCCGATTTATCCTGAGACCTCTAACCAGAAAGAGCCACACTCTATACCCTCCCCTACCGCCCCTAACTTTACCCACTGAAAGAAAACCACCATTAAAAGGAACCCAACTCCAAACCAACAAAGAGGACAACTAAAAGGCTGACAGAAATATGGAACGAGAACACAGGAGGGCTAATGCCCCCCGTAACTCCAAAACCACAAATCACAGGAAGACATTTGCAACCATGAGAGAACCTCAAAAACACCAGAAGACCAGACTATGCCATGTCAAAGAATCAGCAGACGTGAGAGAAAACTACTACAATAGAGGATAACCAAAATGGAACCCCAACAGACCACCACTCTGCCAAACTCCAGAACATCAACAGAACGCGCACCCACAACCATTACAGGAATAAGAGCTGCCCTGAAAACAATACAAAAATCACTTCACCTCACAATGTTCTGTGCAACAAACGGATCATCAGAACAATGCCCTTAGAAAAAAGATTAAACTAGAAGAATGAGAAACTACACTCTCACTCTGTTAATCACCAAACCCCAAGAGAACCTCTGCCAACACCATCATGAATCAGAAGAGGAACCTGAAGAGGCCATGAACCCAACAAGAAACCTAACCAACCTACTGATGACAAAACTGGAATAGCACACACTCAACAACTCGGACGACCCAAAGATGCAATCCAGAACAAATCAAGTGACTATAAAAAGAAAACTACACTGCAATTTAATTGCCAGATCCATGTCCAAACACCCAACTGAGATCTATGATGGGGAATTGGCATCCTATTCATCACAGAAACTTGGCTATCCGAAAACTACAAAGTCCTACTGCACAGTGGCCTACCTGACCACTTCATATGCAAACAGGTGAACAGAAAAGGTAGAGAGGCTTGCAGTAGCCTACAAAGAACACCTAAAAATTGAAACGGCTGAGGCTTTAAACGTTATGAACTGTGAATCCCTCGTCCTGCACCTTACAATGGACCCACAATCAAACCTTACCGTCATACTCTTATTTATATGCCACCAGCCTATGACACAACCGTCGCAGACCCTTCATTGAAGCAGCTACACATCTAGCTATCAAACATGATCTGATTATTCTTGGTGACTTCAACATACCGGTCGAAGAAGAGAACTGCAACTCGCAGAAGACTTTAATCAAGCAACTCGAGACCATGAACCTTTGACAGATTATGAAAGGAGTGACACACATAGCATGACACCCTGTATGCAATCTTTGCCAAAAAGAACCGCACTGCCCTTCCAAATAATTTGGCGTGACCACCTCATCATCCCTTTTGTAATCCTATTACCATCAAATCCATCTAAAAAAAAGAATAATTACCCCCCAATTTGGAAAAGAAACTGGAAAACTATCAAGAACAGTAACTTAGAAAAACAGCTAGAAACCTTGAAACCAGCGGCCACATCATTGGATGCAACAGACATAGACAGAAAAGCAAACATGATCCAGAAATGGATCGCAGAAACAATGGATCCCATATCCCCAGAAAAACGTCTCATCCCATCAAAAAAGGAAGCAGTGGCTATATGGTTCATGCCCCACGTAAAAGTAATGAAAACAATGAACCGGAACAAGAATGGAGGAAAAACTATGACCAAGATAAAAGTGTAAAATATCTATTAAAAATCTGATCATACAAATCCAAAATCCTCAAAGCAAAAAGAAACTACGATGACGGAATCGCTAAAGCCACCAACACTCAGTTATTCAACATTGTGAGATGAGAAACTAACCCGGATGCAGTAAGTCACTGGTACCCTCCCAAATATTATGTGGCTATCTCGCTGGTCACTTCAAGAACAAAATCAACAACATACACTGAGTCATACAAAGCAGACCAATCAACCAGACAATGCACCATCCCCCACCAAACCTGAAACCATTGAAGAAAATGTGCTCCTTCTGGCAAATGTCGAGAGAAAAACTAAGTTTGGTGAAAAAGAGTAACAAGGCAATCTCCCCAATGGACCCCTGCCCTCCAGATATCTATAAATCCATCCTCACACAGGGCACTCCATCGGAATACAATCTAAACCTCTTCAATCAATCGCTCTCAACAGGGAGAGTACCTAAAGCATTTAAAACAGCCTACATCAAACCTCTACTCAAGGATGCAACGGGTGATGTGGAAGAACTATAGAGCAATCTCAAATGTTCATTCCCCGCAAAACTATTAGAGACCTAAGACTGAACAATTACTGGAGCATGTCTATAATAACCAAATACTAGATGGTTCCATGTAATAATGTCCCTGCAAAAATGTCCCCTGACAAAAAGGTAACCGTTTTTTTAGGAGACTTTATTACATTGAACATGTGAGGGACACACCTGCTTTTTTTTTTATGGGAACAGGGGACATCCCCGCAACCTGTCCCCATATGTAATGTCACCATGTATAATGTCGTCAATGGCTTTTCCCGGCAAAATTAAGTATGTGGACATAATTACCAGATACCCTACTAGACCAAGCAAAATTGAGGCTTCAGACCTTTGTGAGGAACTGAAGCAGCACTAGTGTCAATATTGGATAATCTAAAGATGAACGCAGACTTCAACATCAAATCGGCACTGATATTACTCGATCTCTCAGCAGCCTTTGACACAACATCCTAACAAAAAGACTGAAAGAAATGGGGCACACTGACACAGGGTTCCTCTGGATCAAGGCTTTCCTGTTGGAAAGAACAGAAACAGTTTGGTTAAAGCCTTTTAAATCCGCACCACATGCAGAGTACCCCAAGGCTCGGTGCTATCCCTGCTACTCTTCAACATCTACGTGACACTGCTAATCAACCTCATCAAAAGACAAAACATGCTGCAACTATTATAATTGTTAATTTATAGTGCGCTCAATACCAATGAGTAGTTGCTAGGCGTGGGATTGGGATTCAAACCTATGTTGTGCTGCATTGTCTTGCTCCCAAGACAAATGTGTTGCCCCTGAGCTATCCTTGTTCCCCTGTGTATCAACTATGCAGATGATACACAAATCCTATTCGAATTCAGTGACATACAAAAGGAGAACACAACCCTAATAGTGTCTCAAGGAGCTGAACCACGGGATGATTGCTAACAACCTCAAAATCAATCAACCAAGGCCAGACAGAAAACATAACTTCAGACGACTGAGGAAACAACCAGCACATCCCATGACCCCCAGAACTAGCCATCCAACCCACACCATTCAAAGCTGTACAACATCCTTGGAATCCTCATGGACAACTAGTTAACACTAGAATCACAAGTAAATGTGATAATCCGGAAATGTTTCTTCCACGTACACACCATCAAAAATATTCTACCATGCCTCTCCATGCACAAAACACTGGCCATCATAGCTCTCATGTCCAGGATAGATTATGCTAACAGCCTATATCTTGGAATGCCAGAGTACCTACTGAGGTAACTCCAATGAATACAAAACGCATCAGCCAGACTTCTCTGTAAATTCAACAGAAGAGATCATATCACAACAGCTCATAGGATGCTACATTGGCTCCTGGTCAAAAAAAGAATCGCCTTCAAAACAATGTGCATAACGCACAGAGCAACCCATGTCCAGGGAGGGGATTTTAGTCGTAAGAAATTCTCTCTCTACAAACAAACCAGAACCTTGAGATCCTGCTTAGCTGCGAAACCTGTAATGATCTCTGTTTCCAAAAGATCAGGACTTGCCCGACTCCCTTGGAAGCAGACCCATAACCCCGGTTCCGAGTGCCAGCCAGTCCCAATTGGGACCTTTTGGACCCTGTCCTGGCGCCAGTGGCACCAGGCTCATAAAGATGCCCAGTCCCAGCGCTGGAAGCGCCGGGCTCATAATGCTTGGGTGGACTTACCTGCAGCAGACCATGCTGCTTACTTACCTGCCAGTTGAACCCCTGATCCTCTTCTGTTTGGGACTACTTTTCCTGTTGGGTGGGGCAGGAGCCACTCCCTAGGTTCAGAACACTGGAACTCTTCTGGAAAGCAGGAACTCTTTTCTTACCTAGGCGTGGCTGTGGAAGGAGACACCTAAGCACTACAGGAGGCTATTTAAACCACACCCGATGGATGAATCTTGCTTTGCGTTATTCTGCATTCTCTGCAGCAGAACGCTCATCGTGTCTTCTGCTTCTGATCCTGGGCCTAAGGGAACAAAGGCTTACCACCCTGGAATCCAGTCTTTAGCAGCACCTGTAAAGACAAAGAAAGAACAGGTTAGCACTACGGTCTTCAGTGGCAGCGCATCTCTTACCTGGTCCATCGGCTGTCACCAACGCCTCGCGCTGCATTCTGGCATCTGAAAGACAAAGACTTACCTACTCTTCGCATGCACCGGAGGTCTTCGCACTGCATTCCGGCATCTGAAAGACAAAAGAAGGTGCGTTTAAAGACATTGGGCAACTTTATTACTCACGTGCCATTACTCCTTCCCACGCCGAATCCAGTGGGTATTCCAGCACCCTTCAGCTTCTCTAAAGCTCCGAACTTGTACCTGCAAGATAAAAGGGACAGTTAGTGCGCATCATGAAGCAGGCTACAAGCGCTTACTTACGTGCTTCCAGGCGCTTCTATTCCTCACGCTCGTTCGATCCTCGACTCTCATCAGCCCGCCATCCGCCACCGCCGGAACCCTGCAAAACAAGAGATATCATTACAAAAGACTTTTAAGGCATTTGAAGTACCCAGAACTTACAGTTCGTGCAGTTAACGGCGGACAGCAGTCCTCTGAGGTCAAGAGGCCTGCACCCTTATCCAGTGAAGAAACTGGTTACGGCACCCTGCCCCGAGGCAGATGGAGAGCTCAGCGTTCACTTACCTAAGGTGAGGGTGTTAACCTTTGGGGTTCTACAGGAGAAGAGAAAGGGAAGAGGAGAGAGGCACCCAATAACCCCAGTTCATTAATCCCATATTTTCTATCTGCAGACATCTTACTCTTTGAGTCAGACATACAGCGCACAGAGGTCCAGCCCAAAGAGCCAACCGTGTGTTACACATCACCTTTGAAGATACGGCATTCACCCAGTCAAGACCGGCGCCTCTGCGGGAATCAGGTGAGCGTTACAAAACCTCCCTTCTGTGGGAAATACGAGCTATGGAGGACCATACAAAATTCCGGAAACTTCCAACCGACCAAGTACTAGAAAAAGGAAAAAGTAGCTTGAAAACAGAAGGGAAATAAGGAATTTGATTGGGAAAAGAGGCCTTAAACTAAGCCTGCACCCTCCCCCTCTAGACAGGGAAAACTCAGGACCTGGAAGAGGTGGCAGGCCTGACTTGATTAGACCAGGGTAGGAGGCATAAGGCCTTCATCCTAGGTGTAACCCCCCCCAGCCCCTCTCACCGAGACAGCCAACAGGGGACGAAGCACCAGACCTGCCCCGACTAGATTATAGTCAAAGCCCAAGTCAATTAAGAAGGAAACTGCACCTCCCCATCTGAACCCCCTTAGAGCAGGAAACACATCTCTTAGCCAGAAACAGGGCTGGCACTAAGAGATCAGACAGCCCATGGAATGACCAAGAAGCATAGAAACCATCACTCCTGGAGGCGGCAAATGTTAAATCCAGAAAGGGCACACAGAGGGAGACGGGTACAACTAATCTGTGGAACAGTGGACGCAGGAATAGGACTGCCACTAACAATATATACCAAAACTCAACCTTCTGCATACACGTCTCATATTCGGCACTAAACACAACCTCACCTCTACAGCACCACAAACTGCACATACTTCACAACCACAAAACACACACCATCTCGCACAACACCACATGACAACCACCCTCTCAATATCGCACCTATGCTCAGCGAACAATGTTTCTGAACTGAAGCTGCCAACAGCACATACCAGCTCTCTTGCTCTCTTCCCCCTCCCCCCCATCCCCTCTTCAAACCCACCCTGTTCTTGCTTTAAAGATCTGTCTCAGCGCCCAGTGATTGTGCAGGTGGCAACAGTGCATGGTATAAAAACCTTTAACATTAATAATGTGACTTAGGAGAAATAGAAACACTATCCTGCATACAAAACATTATGGATGCTTATTTGCCCACATTTTGAAAGAACAAGCAAGTGTTTGCGAGTACAACTGGACAAGAACAGCTCTTCATTCTCGACAGAATTAGCCGAGACAACAGCAACATCTTTGTGGATGCCACCAGAGAAGACAAAGTTCATGAAGCAATATTGATTTTTGGAGGGGAAAAGTTGAAAACCAAACTGATCATTATGGAAGAGAATGTAACATTTATGTATCCCAATGATTTACTTTGGCAATATGCCTAACGTGTTATGCCAAAGAAGTACCTGTGTTGTAAGCTAGACTTCTGGGCACCTAATGCCCAAGGGTTCCACTGCCCCAAGGTGCAAAGTCTTAATTGAAATCCTCCCATACCCTAAACATAACTAGTAAGCACATTGTCAGAATGTATAACCTAAACACACTGGTTATATTATCTTGGATGTCATGTTTTAATTTCAGCAGTGTGATGTGAGTGCAAGTTATGGTTGTGTAGGATGCAGTAACTGGTTAATGGCAGTTTTTTATTCGCGTTTGTGCTGTCACTGTCAAATTGCGGCAACTTCAATGGTTTCACTGAATTCCCCAGGTTTATTTTTTAATAACTGACTGGTTTTCATAATGTTACTGCACTAAATGTCACTTGTTCAGAAGTCGTTTTTTTTTGGTTTTTTTTCAAACCCATTTTGTCCCTTAAAGAATTCTTGTTGGCAATTTCAGTTGTTTTGCAACTGTATTCCTTTCTTTTTACTATTTGCATACCATCACAAAAAAATACTGTTTTCTATTTTCTAAATGTTTTTCACTGAATATGTATACCTCTTTCCAAGGTTTTTCCTAGAGAGCATCTGTTTGCATTGCAAGATACTTAAGCATCTATGGGAAGACCGCTGGGTGGGAGGGGGGTGCGGACAAGATGGCAACTTGACAGCAGAGCTCCTCGCACATCCCCCTGATGAGTCACGAAGTTACGAATCACCCCCCTAGAGAGGCTTTACGTGGCATTGAAAGTAGAGCGGGTCCCACCTCCTACGCTTACAGAGGGAGTTGAGGGTAAAGCAGAATCCTTGGCAGTGTGGAAGACCTGACTGTGGAGAAGGGCTCTTGGACCAGGAGTAGTTTCTGTGCCCCACCAAAGGTTGGCGAGTGCCATGAAGCGAGGCTTGGTAGCAAAGGCCTACTTGCAGCTGAGGGAAGAAGATCAAGAGCCTGCAGTGAGCCGTGTTGCTGGGGAATCTGGCTGATATCTGGTACCAGCCCCCTACCGTTTGTCTGCTCGTGACGACTGGTGGGAGGCGATTGCCCTGGGACTTGACTGTTTCAGGGTTGCTGAAACATACCAGAGGAGCAAGGGTTGGACCGGCAGGGGCCTGCCCAACTATGACCCTGGAGGAAGTAGATGGAGGCCAGATGTAAGGATG
The DNA here is from genome assembly GCF_040938575.1 of Ambystoma mexicanum. Taxonomy (NCBI): domain Eukaryota; kingdom Metazoa; phylum Chordata; class Amphibia; order Caudata; family Ambystomatidae; genus Ambystoma; species Ambystoma mexicanum. The sequence goes on from NC_090934.1 coordinate 1,255,646,355, forward strand.
GGGCAGGGGACCCCTCTCTAAGCTATGTGTGGTTTTGCTCAACGCTGAGTGAAAGGCAGAGCAAGGCAGAGGCATTCGAACCTGCTTGCTAGTGGAAAGTAAACCACGCTCCAAACCTCCGTGGCTGTTGGCATTGTGTCAATGCAGGACCCATTGGGTAGCATGGACTAAGCTGCAGGGCCTGGACCACTGAGAGGCAAGAGGGATATAACTTGCACCTCTTCTGTCTATTGATAGCACTGCTTGCTTCGCTGCTGAGGCAGAGAACTGGTGGATGTATAGGCTGCCCACCCACATAGAGATGGCAGAGAAGGTGATGGTGGGGAGGAACGCCCTGAAACAACGGAAGGAAATGGCCACTAAAACAGACATAATGAGCATCCTCCAGAAGATAAAAACACTCCGGATGGATATTCTGGTGTCCCTAACAGAGCTGAACAGAAGGAAGGAGAAGGTAGAGGAGCGGTTGGAGGCCCAGGAGGGCAACCGCATTTCTCCAGCATGGGGTCTGGCATGGATTCACATGCTCATGAATATTCCCTGTCGTCAGGCCAGGAATCCTCCGGTAAAGGAAAAAAATCAGTTTTGTTTCTGATCTGTCTTTCTTAGTAGTAACCAATCACTGATCTCTGGGTCATACTGCCCCCAGCCAATGACTGCCCTCTACCTAAGCCCCTCCCCTGGCAGCCATCCTCAGATTTTTACCGCACGTTCAAGTGTTGGGAGTCCTCGTGTTTTAGCTCTCGAGCTTTTACTGCGTTTTCGTGCTTTTTCAGGAGATTTTTCTCATTTTTTCAGTTAATCGAGCCTCAAACTCCACCGTTTCTACTTCCGATAACGGACCCGTTTCGGAATTCTTCTACGCCCCTCAAGGGTGAAGTTTTCGTCGAGTTACGCTTCTTGGAGGATTCCAGATCTGTGGCCTACCTCAACGGACATGGCCCAGGACAAGGGAAGCTCAACGCCCGGATCCAAGCTGTTCAGGAGCTGTCATGATCCCTGCTTCCAAGGGGTCAGGACTTGCCCCACGACCTTGGAAGCAGGCCCATAACTCTGATCCCAGGAACCAGCCAGTCCCTATTGGGACCTCTTGGACCTTGTCCTGGCGCCAGTGGCGCCAGGCTCATGAAGGTGACTGGTCCCGGCACAGGAAGCGCCGGGCTCATATTAGATAAGAGTGCTTGGTGGACCTACCTGTAGCAGACCATGCTGCTTACTTACCAGCTAGCTGGTCTCCTGATCCTTCTCTGCCTGGGACTACTTTTTCTGTCTGGGTGGAGCAGGAGCCACTCCCTGGAAGCAGAACACAGGAACTCTTCTAGAAATCTGGAACTCTTTTTCTTACCTGGGTGAGGCCGTGGAAGAAGACGCCCAAGTACTACAGAAGGCTATTTAAACCACACCCGATTGTTTTCACTTGCTTCGCGTTATTCTGCATCTGCAGCAGGACGCTCACCGTGTCAGCTCCAGGAAACCTCCAGCTCCAGATCCTGTGAACACGAAATCACCTGCTGGGATCCAACCTTCGGTCTTCAGCAGCTCCTGCAAAACAAAGGCACAGGTTAGGCAAAAGCAAAGGCAGCGCATCTACTTACCTAATCCAACGGCAGCATCCAAGGCGCCTTTTTCAGCCTTTCTCTTCCGGCATCCGACATCTGCAAAGAGAAAGAACATGGGTCAGTAATATTTAACTACAAAGTCTGCTTACCTGTGTTACGTCCGTTCCAACTCAGCTCGCGCTGCATTCCGGCACCTGCAAGACAAGATACATCGGTTAGTAACGCTTAGTTACAAGACTGCTTACCTGTGTTACGTTCGCTTCCAATCTGTTCACGCTGCACCTCGGCACCTGCAAAGACAAAAGAGACATTACGGTGCATTCTACAGCGCTAGTGCAGTCTTTCTACTTACGTGCCATTAGAAGAATAATCTTCACCGCCACAGCATCTGAAAAGGAAAAGACATAGACTTTAAAGACTTAACACTTTTGAAAGAGAAGAGAACAATCTAAAAGGAACTTAAATACTTACAAGGCACGCTTGTGCAATAACGGCGTCTTTGCTCTCAGCTAACCCTCTGCTATCAAGAGGCAGAGCTCGCATCCAGTGAAGCAACTGGACCCAGCGCCCCTGCACAAGACGCAGGATGGAGAGCCCGGCATTTACCTATCTAAGGTAAGCGCAATTATCAACCCAGTTCCACGGGGAAAGAAAGGGCGAGAGGGGCTAGGAACTTTCCCAACCTTCCAATCACTAATACCTTGGTTTACCCTTGCAGACACCTCACTCTTCAGCTTAAACTTTCGGTGAAAAGGGGGCCCTGTCCGGGAGCAAAACAAACCCTGCGCCTAACACTGAAGACGGTATCCTCACCAGATCAAGGCCTGCGCCTCCGAGGGAACCAGGTGAGCGTTACAGGAGCTGCCCAGGATGCGGATTGCAAAATGTTTTCAAGGAGGACGAGCATTCGAGATGTCTCTACTGCCTTCATGAGGACAAGATGCACGTGGAGAAGGACTCTGTGTTCTGCAAGAACCTGTCGGAACGGACCAAGCAAGATCGTCGCTCCCGCCTCGCCGCCTGGCTGGAGAAGGGCACAGCAGATGAGAAGGCGAAGAAAAAGTCTGAGCGGTCTTCTAAGTCCTGTGAGGGCGCCCCGGCGATGGGGGCCCAACAGAAGGCCAAGCACCGTGAGTCCGCGGGCACCGGGAGCACCGAAAGGTCGGGCTCCTCGGCTGCCAGGCAGGGCGCGACTTCCCCGGCACGATCAACCACGAGCCAGCGCTCTGGTTCGGGGAAGAGGAAGTCCGAGAACCCGGGTAAGCTTCTGGAGAGGCCCCGGTCGATCTCGAAGGGAGCCGAGGGGGAGCGAGGCGATGACCCTCCCCCCAAAGCGAAGGCCCAGGACGCACCTAAGGTGGTGAGGGCCTTGATCCACCCAGCAATGGCCTCTATCGAGGTTGTCGCAGCGGCCCTGGCGAAGCCGGCAGAGGCTACGCCAGTGGAGGCGGCCTCGGGGCCCAGAGTTTACCTGCCACCGGGGAGGGAATCCTCTTTCCAGACCATCGTTAAGACCCCAGTGGAAAAAGGGGGGGGGGGCCGGTGGCCATTACGGACTCGGATTCAGCCTCCAAGGAGGATCCGGTGAAAACCGTGAAAGGCCTCAACGAGAAGTTCATAGGCCTCAACGAGAGGTTTGAGAAGGTTCGGTCCCAGGGGAAGGTTCCCGCTGATGTGATCGAAGATGGCGACGACGAGGGCCCAGTGGAGCAGCCATCCCATCCGTCGTAGCCATTACCCGAGCCCCAGGATAGCTCGGCGGCCATTTTGTTGGCGATCCAATCCTTATGTACTGCGATAAGGACGAGGTTACCACGGACCCCGACGGAGGATCCAGAACCAGGCCCATCGGGAAGCCCTCCGAACAAGCGGAGGAGAGTCCACCCCGTTCCTCCCTTCATGCCTGCGAGGCCTGTGGACCCCTCATCCCCCTCGCCGGACCCTCGGGAGGATACGGCGACGGTTACGGGGACGGACGATGACGACAGCGATGACACAATGGACATCCCGTTATCACCCCCCACCCCCTCGGGCCTCTCCGCCCGACGAAATTGGCTCTTTTCACACCATGATAGCCAGGGCATCCGAGCTCCTCCAGCTCTGCCCTGAGGAAGGTTTTCTTTACCAACGATGAGAGGCCAAGAGAAAGACGGTCCTCGCAGTGCCGTTGCTCGACGACATCTGGGACGAGGGGCTGGCTATCCTCAAGAGCCCTTCCACGACACCCGCCAAGAGGGACAGGTACGAGAAGAAGTACCGGTTCCCCGATGCCGCCCCCTTGTGCCTCAGGGCCCAGCCCACGCCGGACTCTGTCTCGGCAGCGGCCAAGAAGAAAGCAGCGGGTGCAGCGGCTTCAACTTCCACTTCCCCGCCGGACAGCGAGGGCAAGAAGTTGGACTCCATGGGACGAGTCATCTCGTCGGCGGCGACGATTAAGGAGGCCAATGCCTTAGCGATTGTGGCCCGTTACGACAGGGAGCTTTGGTTCAAGATAGCTCCTCTGCTAGACTTCCTACCCGACGACAAGAGGGCAGAGGCCCTACAGATTCTGCAGGAAGGAGAGGTGGTGTCGGATCACGCCATAACGGTGGCAACGGACATTGCCGATACCGGATTTCGCCAACTGGGCAACGGGGTTCGCCTCCGACGAGGATGGCTCAAGGCGATGGACTTTCGCCAGGACGTCCAGACCAGAGTGTTGGACATGCCGTTTGACGGCAACAACCTGTTTGGAAAGACGGTGGATGAGTCCCTCCAGGCCATCAAGATAGACACGGAAACAGCCCGAGCCCTAGGAGGCCCTTTCGGAGCTCTGGAGGCAGATAGGGAGCCTCCAAGGGATCTTGCGGCGGCTTGTCTACTTACCGCCAGGCGGCCCGCTCCTCGTCCCAGGAGGCCTACAGAGGCCGCGGCAAGCAAGGAGGGTCTCGCCGCAGTCGGCAAGGAGGCCAAGGCGGCAAGGCCTCTTCCAAGCAGGACTGAACCGGCTGTTGTGTCGAGGGCCCCCACGGAAGCACCCCGGTGGGAGGCCGGCCGACGAAGTTCGTCAGCGTGTGGGAGTCCATCTCCACCGACCGTTGGGTGATGGGCACCCTGGCCCGCGGACACTCGCTGGAATTTCAAAAGAAGTGTCCTTGCATTCCTCCCCTGGCCAGGAAGGAGAATCCCGTCCCTCAACTGCTGTTGGAGGTAAGGGCGATGCTCAAGATGGGTGCCATCAAGCTCGTCCCCAAGAGGCTCCGGGGCTCTGGAGTATACTCAAGATACTTCCTTGTCAGAAAGAAGTCAGGCGGTTGGCGCCCCAGCCTGGACCTGCGTCGGTTGAACAAGTGCATCAAGGCACAGAAATTCAGGATGGTCACCCTCCAGCACCTGCTGGGACAGCTGGAGGAGAGCGACTTCCTATCGTCACTGGACCTGGAGGATGCTTACTTCCACAACCCCATTCTAAAAGGACACAAAGTTCCTCAGATTCATAGTCCAGGGGCGTCACTACCAATTCAGAGCCCTGCCGTTCGGATTAAAGTCGGCACCAAGGGTGTTCAGCAAGTGCCTCTCACCTGTGGCGGCGCAGCTGCGCCTGCAAGGGATCCACGTCTACCCATACCTGGACGACTGGCTAATTCGTGCAAGGTCAAGAGAACTCGCCGTCGAACACACAGCGAGGACCGTCCACCTGCTCACGGAGCTGGGATTTGCCATCAACTACCCCAAATCCCATCTGGCCCCGTCGCAGGTGGCACTGTTTCTGGGAGCGAAGCTCGATAAAATGAAGCGATTGGCATCCCCGCCGGAAGAAAGGACGAAGGCCATTTTGGGCAAGGTGCAGCGCCTGTTAGCCACGGATGTGGCCAGAGTGAGGTCCATCAAGTCCCTCCTCGGGATGATGTCCTCATGCATCTATCTTGTGCCCCTTTGCAGACTTCGGATGCGTCCGCTACAAGCGTTCCTTGACGCCCGCTGGATTCAAGCGGCGGACAGCTTCGAAGACAGGATCCCGCTCGACGAGGAGTTCCGTCCGGCGATTCTATGGTGGGGTGCCTGTGCGCACCTCGCGGCAGGCATGGACTTTCAGGCCCTGGCGTATCAGGAGACGGTAACGACGGACGCCTCCCTGGAGGGATGGGGGGCCCACACCGGAGATCTCCACGCAAGAGGCCTATGGCTCCCGGAGGAGATGTCTGTTCACATCAACATCCTGGAGCTACAAGCCGTGTTCTGGGCGCTCAAATCATTCTTTCCGTCCCTCAAGGACAAAGTGGTGAGGATCTTCATCGACAATACCACCACGATGTTCTACATCCGGAAGCAGGGAGGCACCAGATCCCCAGCCCTATCCAAGGTGGCCCAGAATCTGTGGCACTAGGCCGTCGCCCTGCGGATGTTTCTGGTTCTCTTCCACCTGGCAGGAATAAAAAACACCATTGCCGACTCACTCAGCGGGGAGCTGCGCTCGTGCCACGAGTGGGAACTACGCCAGGACCAGGTGGATCGGCTCTTTCAACAGTGGGGCAAACCCCAGATCATCCTGTTTGCGACGGCGACGAACTCCAAGTGCCAGAGGTTCGCCAGCAGGTTCGCACAACCAAGGAGCATGGGCGATGCTTTCTCGTTCCCTTGGGACGGCCTGTTCCTGTCTGCGTTCCCTCTGTTGCCATTGCTGCTCCGTCTCATCAACCAGCTCAAGAGGTCCAGGTGCAGGATGATCCTTGTCGCACCGGTGTGGCCGAGACAGATCTGGTTCCTGGAACTTCTGGGCTTGTCAGCGTCCCCACCTATCAAGCTGGCGATGGACGCGGATTTTCTCTCCAGAGAAGGTGCCATTCTCCATCACGACCCGCAGTCGCTGAACTTGCAGGCTTTGCTCCTGCAGCACTAGAGTTTGGAGGATACGATATCCCGGCTGACTGCAGAGAGGTTCTTGCAAAAGCCAGGGCGTCCTCAACTCTCATATGCTATGGACATAAGTGGAAGAGGTTCTCTGTCTGGTGCCGTGCACAGAAGATTAACCCTCTGCGGATTACGGCCCCTCAAGTATTGCCGTACCTACTGTCGCTGGCCAAAGCTGGACTGGCTCACGCCTCCATCAAGATACATCTGGCTGCCATTTCCCGATACACCAGAACTACAGGATGGGCGTCCTTGTGGTCTCATCACCTGGTGAAGGAATTTATGAAGAGACTATTCCGATCGTTCCCGCCGGTGAAGGCCCCTGCCCCGGAGTGGGAGCTCAACGTGGTGCTGACCAGGCTCATGGGTGCCCCATTCGAGCCTATGCATTCGGCGCCGTTGAAGTTCCTGTCGTGGAAGACAGAATTTCTTGTGGCCATCACCTCCGCTCGACGAGTGGGAGAGATCCAGGCCCTATCTTGCAAGCCTCCATACTTCACTTTTCACGACACGAGGGTGGTGCTGAGGACGCACCCCTCCTTTATGCCCAAGGTGCCGTCGGACTTCCACCTCAACGAGCCCTTGGTGTTGCCAGTTTTCTTCCTGTCTCCTTCGTCTCTGGCCGAGAGGACTTTGCACTCGCTGGATGTGGCTAGAGCGCTGAAGTTCTACTTGGATCGCACAAAGAGTTTTCGGAAGACATCACAGCTGATTGTGAACTTTGGACCTGTGAATCAAGGGAAGGCTCTCTCGAAGGCTTCCATTTCCAGATGGCTCTCCGGCTGCATCAATCACTGTCACTGGTTGGCAAACCGACCGCTGCCCGGCCGTCCGAGAGCCCATTCGACCAGAGCGATTGCTGCTACCACGGCGTTCCTGTCTGGTGTGCCTGTGCTGGACATCTGCAGGGCTGCTACGTGGAGGACGACGCGCACCTTCACAAGATTCTACTGCGTCGATCGGGACTCCAGGGAGGAGTCCAGGGTCGGCCAAGCAGTGCTGCGCAACCTGTTCGCTTAAGGTGAGCCTGGTGAAGGAGGTAAGAGATGCTTAATGTTGAGTTGTTGTATTGCTTAATGTTGAGCCTGTTGCCACCTCCCGTGGTTGTGCATGTGTATACTGCTATGTATTCTTATATTCATGAGCATGTGAATCCATGCCAGACCCCATGCTGCAGAAGGAACAAGTTACTTACCTGTAACTGTTGTTCTCCAGCATGGGTCTGGCATGGATTCACATGCGAACCCTCCCTCCTGCCCCTCTGCGGCTCTTCACTTGGTCATACTTCCACTTTACGTGCTACCAAATCTGAGGATGGCTGCCAGGGGAGGGGCTTAGGTAGAGGGCAGTCATTGGCTGGGTGCAGTATGACCCAGAGACCAGTGATTGGTTAATACTAAGAAAGACAGATCAGAAACGAAACTGATACTGATTTCTTTTCTTTACCGAGGATTCCTGACCTGACGACGGGGAATATTCATGAGCATGTGAATCCATGCCAGACCCATGCTGGAGAACAACAGTTACAGGTAAGTAACTTGTTCCGTCAGTAGAAATGCTTGCACACAGCATGGATACTGCTATAAAAGCCCTCGTGTGTAAGGGGGACACCTCTCTTAAAATGAGGGTCTGGAAAATCTAGAAAGAAACAACAACCTACTTCTGCTTGGGGTCCCAAAGAATGAGCGGAGTCGGTGAAAGAACTGGAAGGAAAGGTGAAGCAGATCCTTCAGTCCCTAAGCAATGGGAGCAAAACCATACTCTTCGATTTCTTACATAGAGGTGGAGGCCTGACTGGAAACCAAGGTTGGGGATTGCTACTTCAGTAACACATGTACATAATCTTCAAAGCGTGGAAAAAGGGCATACTGCACTATGAGGCATCTGAGATTAAAATATTTCATGACTTATCAGCCTTGACACTAGAGAGAAGGGGCCAATGCAGGGCTCTCGCATCATGGCTCACTGAACAAGGACAAAGATATAGATGGGGTTATCCCGTGTCACTCTCCTTTGAATATGGAGGGGCAGTGTGCAGGCTCAAAAGATGTGAAGGAGGCACCACAGATGCTAGGAGACTTCCAGGGAAACCAAGAGGCCAGGTAAGGGATCTTGGATCAGGAAAAGCAATTCCTGAGGGCCTTCACAGGAGAAAAAGCGAGAAGGAAATTATAGGAACTAGGAGGTTCCCGCAAAGCAATTTCCCCAAAATTACATGAACGATGAAAGGACTGAGCGCTCAAAGCTGTATAGTTGGGTGGGAGAAGGGAGCAGAGCTCAGGAAGCTGGGGAAGAGGCAAGGAAGATAGACCCACTTAATAGTTTGGGGTAACAAGTTGTGGAAGAAGGTAATGGAGGATTGGGAAGAGAGGGTACTGTTTGGTGAGGGGCAATTCGGGGAGATGGACAACTACTAGCCTGGCAGACTCCAGGCATCTCAGATGTCACTTACATACACACAATTTAGGGAGAAAAGTTTCTGTTGAGTACGTTGCTGAAGTTATTGTTGAAACTTTGGAGAGTGGGACACCACACAAGCATAATTTACCATGGGGAAAAGCATTCTGTTGGGGAGTAGTCTTAGTGCAACGGGGTTAGCGGGTGGGAGGGTGGAGTATACAAATCCAAGGAGGGCATTTTATTCAACTCCGGGATGAATGACAAACGTTGCCTGAGGATCAGAGCGGGTACCATCAGTGTCGAGGGTCTAAATTCGACCGTTAAGCGATCACTGTTGCTTAGAGATATGGCTCGACACAAGGTTGCAATACTCTGTGCAGGAGACGCATTTTAATTGTAAGGAGGAGCGTAGGCTGAAGGGGAAAGAGGTAACCCAAGTGTTCTGGTCCTCTCACGTTCATTAAAAAGTGGGAAGTAGGCATTTTGTTGAGGTCGCACATTCACTGGAGGGTGCGAAGATTAGGAGAAGTCAGGAGGGCAGGTGATTGATGGTGAAAGGCACCATTCTGGCTAAGCAGTATACACTGGTAGCGATTTATGCCTCTAACACACAGCAAATGCAGTTTATTGATGAGGTCCTCAACATAGTGAACTGGTGTGCTGAGGAGGGTGGGGGGCTGGAGGATAATTGGAGGGGACGTGCCTTTTGTGATTCATGGAGAGCGGGTATCCCAAACAAAAAGCCCTACTCTTTCTACTCAAACGTATATGAATCCTTTGAGGATCAATTACATTTTGCTAAATAATGGGAAGGATACGCAATGAGAGGGCTCCAAATCATTCCCATTGCATGGACCAATAACAATTGTAAGCTTCACTGTGGGAAAAACTAGCAGGTGCCCCTGTAGATGGTGGTGTAATGTTACTCTATTTCATCAAAGTCTTTAGGGACTCGCTAAGAGAAGGAATAATGCTGTTTTTTTTAGGAGACCGATGCAGGGGAGTTAGGGAAGGGGCTGGTCTAGGAGGCAGCAAAAGCAACAAAGAGGGGACTGATTATTGCTGAGGGAATCCACAGAAAGAATAGATTTGGCTCTAGAGTATGACCTGCATAGGGATATCGGGCAGTGGGAGGAAGACTTTGGAAGGGGGAAGGCCAAAGGGTGGTAGTGCTGGAAAATATTCAAAGCCTACAATCACAACTCCGCAAACAGTTGATCGAACAATGAATTGAATCAAGCAGCAATATTACGAGAAAGGGGATAGTGCTGGGAAAATGCTTGCACACAGGTTAAAGATGCAGAGGGGAGACAGAAGGGTGATGGTAATCCTAGATGAAAAGGGAGGAAAGTGGAATAGTCCTGAGGACCTGGCAAACTCCTTTGCTACGTATTATGAGGGATTTTATGCCAAGGACGAATGAGAGCAAAGAAGGGATAGAGATCTATCTGGAAGAGGTAACCAAGAAGCGACTCACCTGCGGAGCGGTGCCAGTAGACACAAAGATCACAGTAGAGGAGGTACAACAAGATATCAAGGGGGTTGGGACCGGCGAAACCCCAGGTGAAGATGTTTACAAATACAAGTGTTACATTGGGGTGGTCGCTCCAGTCTTCGTGGAGGTTTATAATGAAATTCTATAGAGGGGCGAACTGCCTAACTCCTTCCTTAAAGAACGAATTACTCTCATACCAAAGAGGGGAAGGATAGATCCAAGTGTAGCTCATATAGACCAATTTATTTGATCAGTGGGGATGTCAGAATACTAAACAAAATATTGGCAAGGAAACCTATAAACCTAATGGTGGCCTTAGGGGGTTCTCTGGATGATTGTCATAGCCACACTTGATGCAGAGAAGGCAGTTGACTGGGTCAGCTGGGCATTCCTGCACAATGTTTAATTTCGAGTTCAGGTCAAACTGGCTTACATGGATAAAGGCACCCGATTCCAATCCAGTGGCTAGAGTAATGGTAAACGGGCATCAATCTGACATCCCTTTGTGGTGAGGAATGAGGCCAGGGTGGCCTCTCTCCCCTTTACTGTATGCTAGTAATGGGACTGCTTGCTGTTGGGATACGGGAGAATAATAAAAAGGGATTTAAAGTGCTAGACAAAGAGCTTAAACTTGCTCTGCTTGTGGATGACATGTTATTTTGTAAATTAGGGATCTGAGAGGCACGCTCTGCCATGTCCTAGTGGAATTCCAAGTATATGGCCAGAATTTGGGCTTTAGGGTAAACTATACCAAGTCGATGGTTCTTCCATTAGGTCAATTCGCCTCGGTAGTGAGAGATTATATTATGGGACAGGGCTTTATAATTGCAGAGCGCGTGATTAAGTATATGGGGATTACCTTACCAGGCGTTATGCGGATGAACTACTTGAAGCTCTGGGAGCAGATCAAAAAAGGACTTTAAAAGGTGGGGCAGGCATTCTCCTGGATGGCATTCCTAAATATAGTAAGTGAACATCGTCCCAAAATATTTATCTTTTTCAGCTCCCGGAAAACTTCATTGGAGAAGTGAGGAGAAGATTGAGATTTTTTATGAAACAAAACAAGACCTAGAATAAAGTATTCCACATTGGTACGCCCCAAGAAGCATGGCGACATTGGATTCCCGGACCTGGGAGCCTACTATAAAGCAGCGAAGTTAAGGGTACTGGTAGAACACTTGGATCCATTTACCATAAAGCAAAGGGTAACTCTTGAGAATGCAGACCGGCACCAGGTTTCAGTGTGTGACTGGCTCTAGGTGCTATGTAATAACATGCTGGAAAGGATTCTTAGACACCCAGTCTTACAGATTCTTTAGGAGCTTTGGAGAAAGAAGACAAAGATGGTTATTCACTTGAACCTTCCTTTAAGCTGTATGTGGGCCTTCCTCTCCAACCCCACCCCGCTTCCCCCATCATCAAAGAGCTGAATAGTTTTGAAGCCTGGGAGAAAGCGGGACCTGCTGCAATTGATGCCACCTTCTTATATCTCCAATTTAAAGGGGTTCTAAGAGACAAGAGAATGGAGTGGGGAGTGAGTTCACCCGATTTGAGGACCTGTTGTTCCTAACGGTTAGGCGGGGGGGGGGGGCATGTGAGACCAGGCCCTATGTGAAAGAGCCTCTTGTTAGTGACAGGTCAATCTCGTTATGGGATGTAAGAATAGGCCTAGTAAGAGGCGCTGGATGAAGGTGGGGTGGAACATATTTACTATGGAGAAGCTATCCTCTCTAATTTGGGAACCGCAGAGCAACTTGGAGCTAGAATGGTTCCCATTCATCACGAAGCATATGAGCCAGAGGGGAAGTTGGGAGATGGAAATGGAAGAGAAAAACAGAATGTTGACTCTCTTGGAGGTTAAGTACAGGGCTGCATGGCAAAGGAATGGGTGTTATGGGATGCTTGTGTTCAGTGCGGTTGGAGAGGGAGGAGTTTGCACTAATTTAGCTTGACAGGGTTTATGGTCTTTGCATCCAATATTTTCCATCAAACATTTTGCATCGAAAAAATTTGCATCAAATGCATTTTTTTTAATGGGGGGGTTCCCCCAACCCCCTGTTTTTTTACCCTTTAAACCCCCCAAAAAATGTCCCCTTTACCCTTTAAAAACATGCATTCGATGCATATTAATTTGATTCAAATCACTCGATGGAAAGTAATTGGATGGAAAGTCCATCGATGGATTCGCCAGATGCTGCTTTACAGCTATGTCTATGAGAGTGAGTGAATAGGCTGTAAGGCAACTTGTGGGGAAGAAAAAGGCCATCTTGGATTATGTGCAGCACAATATTGTGATGGCAGTTGTGGGAAGGTTGCTTATGAAATATGCCATTGTTGGGATGATATGCTTTTCGTAAAAACAAAGTACAACCTGGAAAGAAAAGTCAAAGGGTCAACAGCATAGTGCTGTGTTTTGGTCTGCTGGTTGACAACAGAAGGACAGGTGCTGCTGTTCAATTCTTTTTTTCTGTTGGTTTTAGTCAAGGCCTGAGTACCAGGGAATGCTAATTTTGTAATATAAATTACAGCAGAACTATTAATCTGTGTTGGTTAGAAAAATATAAACCTTCATAAAAGGCCTTTTTGGAGGCCAACAAATCAAAATTAAAGTGCAGTGATCTTTTTATTGAAATAAAGTTTCTAAACCATTAACCATGCCACGTAAGTATATTGTGCCTTATTGATGTTTACTACTGATAAGGTAATTACTAATAAGATGTGCCAGGCAACCCTACTCATTGAGCAAGGGTAATTCAGCAACTGCAACAGACAAAACGGAATGGTAGGAAAAAGCTAAGTGACAACTATTGGACATAACGAGCTGACCTATCCTGCCGACTATTTTTTATTTTTTTTATTTGATTGCTTTTCTGGATGCATCAACTTTTTAAAATCTTTTTTTTCTCAAAATGAATACATACAATAATGGCAAAGTGGACATGTCTACGTTTATTGTAGAAGTTGCTTCTGTTGTGTTTGCTGGCAAGTAGCCAGAAAATAAGTTATTTCTACTAAAGACAACTAGGTCCAAATATAATACTTTTTTTTTTAACCTTCATAGTTTTTACAAAGTTACACACTTATGATGTGCTTTAGAACTGCGTTGCATTTAGCTTTTAAAGTATAATACTTCAGTTGGGGTGTGGGCGGGAACAATCCATTTGAGAGTTGACAAAATAACCCAAATTTACTACAGTAAATCTACCTTCACTTTGCACTGGCTAGTTGCTCTGGTCGTTCTACAGACATCGCCACCTTTTTGGAGATACAGAAACTGGCGCACATCTATCTGAAGATACAGAATTGGCAGCAATCAACCACCTGTTGAAGCAGGTGAATCTTCAAGTCAATGTTAAGACCCTTAATTTTTCATCTGACTCTTGCATATGGAAATTTGTCGGTATGAAAGATAGCCTTCGCAAAGCACAAACCCAACATGTGATTCCACAATTGAATAATTGCGCCTGAAGTTGTGGAAAATAATGTCCGAACACCTTCCTGCACAACATGGCTGTCAGAAATTAAAATGAAAAGAACTTGTAAAGAGAACCAACAATAAGCAGGTGAAAAGGAACAGCACCTGCAATCTGTTGATGATGCTCCAGCTGCAATTGTCTAGTAGGCCCAAGAAAATAAACATCTGCTGGAAGGCACCTCTTTGGATTGCATAAGATACCAGCACTTAACAATTGGTGAACAACATATTCACAGATGCTTCCTCAGGATTCATTGAGCTCCTTCGAATATAAGTTGAAAAAATGACACCAGTGGAACATTTTAAAAGATTTTTTTTGTTAGCCTACTTGACATTGAAACTCCTCCACCATACCGGGCTGACCATAGGAGGCTGACGGCTCTAAGAAAATCTCTTGGCTCACACCTCACGTCAGGGAAGTTGCTATCAAGTTCCTAACGTTCTAATTCACTTTCACGTTTCATTTACTAAAATCTTTTCAGCATGAACAGCTTTTTGAAAAAAATAGTTAATAAATGACTAACATATTGGAACAAAATGTCATTTGGAACAGTCTAAAAAAAATGTTTTTAAACCACTACCCTCACCCAAGCTTTTGCAATAAATGGACAACAAAGACCACATCACCATTACTTGAGGATTTACATAATTCTTCAGCCTCCTTCAACAATCTAATTCTATCATTTTAATCAGGATTTCACATTTTTTTCTATGAATGTCAGAAATTAAATGGGACAACAAAAATATAAAGTGCTGTAGTGTTTCCACTGAATCAGTGCAGAATGTAGAGAGATGATTCGGTAATGTTTGTATCAGAGCTCGGGTTAATATTCCCAATCTCATGCTAGTATACAAGGACCTTTGTAATGTCCCCTTTTTGGCTAGGAGATGCTTTGTGTCTAGTTAGAGTAAACTGTTGATCTCTTGTTTGCATTTACGATCAATGTCAAGAGGATTCAACCAGATATCTTCTAGGCTTAATAATTTGGGCAGTTCCCTAAAGCAAAGAGGACCCATCAAATTGCTTTATAACATTGATTACAGCCACTCTAAATTAAGACAGGAATTGATCCAACCCCACAACCAATAGAATTAAGGTATAAAAACCACAGGATAACCCAAACTGCAAAGCCCTCCTACTTCATATGTACCAGGGCATTAGCGCTTCACTGGGGATTTGCCAAGTTTAAGAAAATTATGTACTACAGTAGCCCATTTTCTAACATATGTGTGTCCTCCATGTTCTGTATACCGTTAGTGCAGGGGATATTGCATTCTTTCCAAAAGAATTGGAAAACCTAAGGAGAGCCCCACTTTGACTTAAATAGTGTTTGATTTTTCAACTTGTTTCCCCCATTTTTTATTTTTTTTAACCTTTTATGTATTGCTTGATATTGCTACAGAGAAAAATGAGTAATACATTGACAATCACCATTGTATGAGACATACATATGAACATATAATCGAGCATAGTGGGCTTGCAGGACCATATCGGAGAAGATAATGAGCTTAACATAGATATGGTAAATACTCAAGAGTCCACTTGGCTAATCAATGTAGGAGGGTAAGCAGGGGACTGGGGATTATCGGTGTCCACTTCGTCATCACTGTGAGAGGAGAGTAAATATGAGTGGAAGGGGGCCCAGATGTTTCAGGGTCTGCTTAGGGCTGTAAGCTTGCCCAGCGCTCCCCAGTCTGTGGCCCAGGTGAGAGCTTGAAGCCATTGAATAAGTGTAGGGGGTCTAGGGCGCAACCAGAGGAGTAGAATACAACGGGTCACAAGCAGCATACACAGACCAGGTAGTTTGAGGGAGTCGCGACCCATTCAGGGGAATTCGTGAAAGAGGCAGGTCAAGGGGGGATGCTGCTTGTAACCCGTTGTATTCTACTCCTCTGGTTGCGCTCTAGACCCCTACACTTATGCGTTTGAGAATTTGTGATATGGTTGTACACACTTCTGACCAGAATAAGTAAAGGTTCGGACAGGACCACAGCATATGTATATAGTCAGCATTGTCTATTCTACACCTTGGGAATTCGGACGGGCGATCTGCTGACATGTGGTGAAGCCTGGCTGGGGTGTAGTGGAATCAGACTCCCAACGCTGGTCTGTTATATCGACCCCCAGATCCTTGCGCCATGCCTCCCTAAGTCCCTCCTAGGAATGGACCATTCTGCCCAGTAAGAGGCCATAAAGTCTGGAGACCCACCCTCTGGTGCTGCTTCCCATCATAACCGCAGACAGGAGCAGGTCCTCTGTAGGGGATTGAAGGGAATACTGTTCTTAAAAGTTTGTCGGAGACCAGCGTATTGGAGCCAGCAAGAGGGTCTACCCTGTAAGGGATCGCGCAGGTCTGGCCACTCGGTGAAAGTACCCAGCGTGAATGCATCCCAGACAGTGGCCAAGCCTCCATCAACCCAGCGGCGGACCGTCACGGCATCCACCCGAGGAGAGCCAGGGAGATAGTTCCATAGATGAAAGTTGCCATGAAAAGGGCATGGGGTGCCGGTCTTTCTCCAAAGTGTATTCCATGCCACTATTGTGGATCTGGTGAGATCCATAAGGTTAATGTTAAAGGACATTTGTACCGCGCACTATCACCACCGGAGTGGTCCCCTGGCGCACTGGCGGCTCTGAAAGAGGAAGGGAGGGCGGGTTAGTGGGACAAAGCAGGAAAAGTGCAAGAGAGCAGTGATGTGCTATTGGCGGTCTCAGCCTGGTGGGTCCGTTGGCTGGGTCTGGGGTGTTTGCGGCCGGTAGTCGTCGTGTACTGTTATGGAAGTCTGTGTGATTTTTGTTGTGTTGTTGCAATGTAGTGAAGTTTGTGCGGCTTGTTGTGCTGTAGGTTTGTGGTTGTGCTTGTTCGGAGTTTGAGAGGTGTATGCAGAGGAGGGAAGTTGGTGGAATTGATTAGTTGGCATCTCTATCCTGAATTGAGGCGCAGGGCTTGTGTAGTCTCTCCTAATGCGCCACTGATCTGATCTGGGCCCATCTTGCATTGAATGTCCCTTTCACATCTGTCCCCCACCTCAGTCAGCCTCCCTCACCACCCCACCTGTCCTCCCTTCCTACTTCACTTCTGGGGCCAGAGCACCTGCCAATTAACCGCCACTCAGCTAGTGTGGTGATTGTCCATGTCTCGACAATTCAATTGACACTTTGGTACCTGGTGGCAACTAAGGGTGGGGTGAGGTTGTTGGTGGGATTGCCTGGGGTAGTTGGCTCCGTCTCCATGTGTTTCAGTCTATCTGGTGTCATCTGTCCCAGTACTGCGGGAGCTACCCTGTCGGTTCTGGGCTGTCGGTATCCTTTCCAGTATAGTCATGATTTTTCTCTGTTTCGGTTTTCAGTTTGAGTCTGTGATCTTGAAGAGCCAGGTTTTTAGTAATTTTCTGAATTTGTGGTGATCTTCTGTGTTTCTTATCTCTTTTGGGATGTTGTTCCAGGTTTTGGCGGCTAAGTGGTAGAAGGAGGTGCCTCCAAGTTTTTTCTTAAGGTATGGTTTTAGTTACAGGCATATTTTGTTGCTGGATCGGAGGGGCCTCTTTGGTTTGTAGACTGTGAATTTCTTTTGAAGGAATTCTGCTCCTTGTCGTCTGATTGCCCTGTGCGTTATGCACATGGTTTTGAAGGTGATACAATGTTTTACTGGGAGCCAGTGTAGTGTTTTTAGGGCAGGAGTGATGTGGTCTCTTCTGGATAGTTTGAGGAGTAGTCTGGCTGCCGCATTTTGGATTCGTTGTAGTTTCTTCAGGAGGTATTCTGGTATTCCGAGGTAGCGTCTGTTTGCATAGTCGATTCTTGACATGAAGGCTACGATAGTGAGTGTTTTGTGCATGAAGGAGAGAAAAGGAAGGATTCTTCTTGAAATGTTGAGGAGGAAGAAACATTTCTTGCATTTATTTGTGGTTCTAAGGTTAGGGTGTTGTCCATCAGGACTCCCAGATTCTTTACTACCTTAAATGGTGTTGGTGCGGTTCCCATTTCCGTTGGCCATGGAATGGTGGTTTCATTCCCTTGGTCTTTGGATATGATCATGATTTCCGTCTTTCCTGGGTTGATTTTTAGGTTGTTGGCATTCATCCAGTTGAAGACTTCTTTCAGACAGTCAATTAGATTTGAGTGATCCGCTTCGTTGTCTTTGATTTTGTAGATGATTTGGGTGTCATCGACGTAGTTGTAGCAAGTAATGTATTTTTTTAAGATTCTGATGACCGGAGTCGGGTAGATGTTGAAATATAGTGGTGATAGCGAGGATCCTTGTGGTGCTCCAGTCGTAAACTCGTGGAGTGGATTTGAAGGGTTTTATCCACACAGTTTCTATTCTGTCTGCTAGGAATGATTTAGTCCAGAGTAATGCTGTGTCTGTTATGCCTATGACTTCTAGTCTTTGCTATGTCTGTTATGCCTATGTCTTCTAGTCTTTTGGTCAGGGTGTCATGGCTAACTGTGTCAAAGGATGTGGAGAGGTCGAGTAGAATAAGGGCTGAGGTTGTGTTTGAGTCTGTGTTAGTTTTAAGGTCGTCCGAGATGGAGAGTAGTGCTGCTTCAGTTCCTCTTGCTGGTCTGAAACCTACTTGAGCTTGGTCTAGGAGGTGGTGTTTTTCTATGTGCTCTTGGGTAAGTTTATATACGTAGGTTTCCAGGAGTTTTGCCAGGTAGGGAATGTTTGAGATTGGCCGGTAGTTGGAGGCCCAACTTGAGGCCCTGGGAGGGGAGAACCAGGGAGCGAACATCCAATTCGCCAGCTGACAGGCGTTCGAGTTTAACATGCGGGGGGAATTCGTCAGTGTCAAACCAGGAGGTTGCGAAGTGGGATTGTGCCATGATCCAGTAGCCCTCGAAATCGGAGGCCCCAAATCCACCTAGAGTGGTGGGGGTAACTAATGTGTCTAGTTTCAGACGGGCTGTCCCGGAATGCCAAAGGAAGGTGTTAACGGTTCGGGACAGGGATTTGAAGAACTTGCGACCAGGCCAAAGCCGCAGGTTGAGAAATCTGTAGAGGAGTTGTGGTAGGACTACCATCCTGAGAATCGCCACCCTCCCAGCTAGTGTAATCAGTAATTTGGCCCACTTGGCTGTCTTCTGAGCAAGAGAACCGAGGTAGTTCCCGATTGAGATCATACAGCGGGACCCGGTGATGTGTAACCAAGACCCCAAAATAGGTGATCTCTGTCTGAGAACAGGCGAACTTGCGAAGATCTCTGGGGGCAGCGGTGGTGTCGTCAATGGAAATAGTACAGATTTGGTACAGTTGACCTTCAAGCCCGACAGTGCCCCAAAAAGGATGACATCTTCTATTATAGGGGCCAGAGCGAAAGTAACGCATCATCCGCGTAAAGAGAAATGATTTCAGGAACCTCAGAGAGTCTGATCCCCCGGTCCGCAAGAGGTTCAGTAGCTAATGCAAAGATTAAGGCTGAGAAGGGACAGCCATGTCTGGTGCCCTTAGCTATCTCGAATAGGGTTTAGCACTGGTCTTCCGTACGGACCTTGGCCATAGGGCAAGCGTAAAGAAGTTTCACCCAGGAAGTTTCCCCCATTTCTAATCAAAGTTTATTCAAAAGCCCAAGTAGTCAAAATGTAACTTTCTTTAGTAATCCATTTATATTAACATTCAAACAAGAGCATTGGCTAATTCTCTGACCACAGTTCGTCAGTTTTGTTTATGATGTTAATTTCCATACTCCATACAACTTGAATAAACCTTTCAACTTGTTTCTTTTATCTGCTTAGGGTTTGGTAAATCAGGACTGCGTCGCCTGCAACAATTTAAGACTCAGAGCTAGATTATCTAAAATCTATGAGCCCCCCGCCCGCTCTATGCCCACTATACATAGACTAAGATCCACGTCAGCCTGGCCTCGCCAAACTACCCTAAAATCTAACCTACTTCAGAATTCCGACCCCAGACTTCCACATAGTCCCCCTAATCAGAGTAAACCTGAAATAACACAAGCCCACCACCCCACTACAACTACCGCGAGTCCCCAGATCAAGGGAGCCCTAATCAAAGCCAGATCGCTAATAGCGCATGCAACAGAAATTGCAGACTTGATCCTTAAAGAAGACCTCGACCTCCTTGCCATCACTGAGACTTGACTACACCCGGCAGCAGGCCCTATGCTCATGCTAGCAGTCCCAGACAATTACTCCAACTTGAGACAAGACAGACCTAATTCCAGAGGAGAGGGTGTTGCTATTATCCACAAATATAGTCTCACCATGAGATTGGCCACCCCTATCAATATCCTCTCTTGCGAATTACGCTCTGTTAAAGTTCCACTTACTAATGCCCAAACCCTCAACATCCACTTGATCTACCGTCCTCCAGACCCAATAGGCACATTTGATGAGGACATCAACATCATGTTGTCCAACAACCAAGAAAGCTCCACTCAAGTACTTACTCTTGGGGATTTTAATATGGGCTTTAATGACCCGTCAGACCAGCTTGCCAGTACCACGCTCAATACCCTCTCTGAATTAGGATTTACCCAAAGAAGTACTGAACCCACACATGCCAAAGGCAGGATACTCGATTGGGTGGCCAACTACAATTGTCTAGCTAATATCACTGCTATTTCGCCCCCCTAGCTTGGACTGACCACCATCTGGTATCGTTCAAGCTTTCCACTATCCGACCACCACCCCTGCCAGTCACCAGGGCTCCGCCCACACTTATGAGAAATAAGAGTATCACTGTGGAGAGACTTATCGCGAACTTACTCCCCACACTCAACACACACCCTGACAATTCTGATCCTGAGACTTTGGTCAAAGAATACAATAAAATCATGTCCACTTCGCTGGACCTAATCGCCCCCCTCAAACTCAGATCAAGCAAGCCCAAAATGCACTTGAATAAATGGTTTACACCATTCCTTTAAAATCTAAGGCAGCAAAAAAGAAACTGTGAGGCCACCTGGAAAAAACTCCCTTCAGCAGCCAATAAACTCAAATTTACCAACCTCTCAGCCCTCTACAAAAAGGAAATCTGCCTAGAAAAACAAAATTCCTTCGACTCCCACATATCCCAAGCTAAATCTAATATGAAGGAATTATTCTCCATCCTCAAAGAAATAGAGACCCCTTTAACACCACCTGATATGTGTATTAAAGATAAAAACTGGTGTTCAGAGATCCAAAATGCTCTAGCAAACAAGATTGCTACCCTTCAAAACAAAATTTCCTGTAAAAAAAAGCCTCCTTGAATGACCCCCTGCTTTCCAAACCCATTGAGAACCCCACTATCATTGAATCCACCCGCTTTAACTTCTCCAAAGTTACCATACTTGAAGTAGAAAGAATCATTCTGTCACTGAAACCTTCCAACTGCCAGGGTGATCTGTGCCCTGCACAGCTCATTAAGGATGCTGCCCGAGACCTTTCCCCTTTCATCACGTAGCTAATCGATGCTTCCTTCTCCTCGGGCTCTATCCCTTGTAACCTAAAACAATCCTGGGTACTTTCACTACTAAAAAAACCCACACTCTACCCAGCCACGCCCACAAACTATAGACCTATCACGACTGTACCATTTCTCCTAAAAATCTTGGACAAGGTTGCCTAGGTACAAATACAGAAGTATTTAGAAGCACACCACCTACTAGGAGCGAGACAATCAGGCTTCCGTCCCCAACATGGGACCGAGACTGCTTAAGACAAAGGTTGATGAGCTTGGAGATAATGGCCAATCCGCCTTACTCCTCCTAGACCTCTCTGCGTCATTTGACCTGGTCAACCATTCAGTCCTTTGCACCCACCTCAGCACATCGGCTCACTTCTCCACTGAGGCCATTACTTGCATTAGATCATTCCTAAACTGCAGAACTATGAGGGTCTTCTCACCCACAGCAGCAGCAACAGACCACATAACCATCACTTCCAGTGTACCACAGGGCTCTTGTGTCTCACCCACACTGTACAATATATTTACCAAGATCCACCAGGGGGCGCTGAGATGTGTTGAAGCATCTCCGCTCGTCTCCCCAACAGGGTGCTGATCGAGGGACCTGAGCCCCCCCCGACACCCCCGGAACGAGACATCGACACCCCCCCCCCCCCCAAATTTGGAACCCGAGGGTGGAACAGAGCCTGAGTTCTGACCCAGCGAACTTCGAGGGCGCGAGGCCCCTCCCCCCTGCGGCTCTGCGGCTCCCCGGAAAGCAGCGGTGAGCCCGGGCCCAGAGAAGGCTTGCAAAGGCCCAGGCGACCGAGGCCTAGGACTCCTGCCTTGACCGGACGGCTGATCGCGGCGACAAAACTGTCCAAGAGGTGGTCCACGGAGCGGGAGAAGGAGGCGCCGCAACAGGTCAAGGAACCCCCCCAGCGGGGAGTCAGCAACGGATCAGCACCCCAGGAGTGCGCAGAGTCTGGCGAGCCTGCGTGGGGCGAACACGAGTGGCGTGGGTGTGGCCCCCCCGAGGTAAGGAGACCCACCCCGGGGCTGGGCACCCACCGGGGGTAATAAAAACCCAAAAGGGGGTAGGAGGAGAGAAGCCAGGGAATGCCCATACTAGCCCCGGAAGCACCCCGAGCCTGAGAGGTGCACGGGGCTCAATCGAGGGCACCTACCCCCCGCAAACGCCGCAGAAGGACAGACCGCTGAAACACAACAGGTCACGGCCCCCAACTACGGGGGGAAAAAAAAAAAGCGGGGAAAATCTGGGAAAGGAAAACCCCCGCCCACGACGGAGGAATTGCCTTGGGCTCCAGCCCCCCCACAACCGTGTCGCCACCCTCGGCCGCGGAGCTGCCAGGGGCCCCCGCTCCCCCCAGGAAGCAAAGGAGACAAGCAGGCTCCGTAGGCCACAACCACTCGGTGGCAGACACCAGGGAGCGGGAGTGCCCAGGGGAGGGCCTATGACCTGGAGGGAAACACTGCAGAGGTTTCGGCGCCCGTCCCTCGAGCCCCCTACTGCCCCTGAAATGGCCGCCCAAACGCAACAAGAAGCGTCAGATGCAAACTCGGTCTCCAGGGGTATGGCGGCCCTGCTTGATGAAATTAGAGGATTCCGCGCAGATATCACCCTTAGGCTGGACACCCTAGACAAAAAGGTGGACAATATAGAAGACAGGGTGCAGGCACTGGAGAACAATACAGCCTCGAGTGACATTTTCGAGTCCCAATTTGACATGCGCCTGTCGGAGCTTGAGAGAAGAGAAGAGAAATGCTCACTAAAAATGGACGACTTGGAAAACAGGGAAAGGCGCTGCAACCTACGTTTCCTAGGCTTCCCGGAACAAGATGGTGAAACCCAGGCAGACATTGTCAAGGCAGTCAACGCGGTGGTGAGAGTGCTTTTTGACGGAGCTAATACTAACGAACCCACTATTGACAGGGCCCATAGAGCAGGGGCAGCCTCCAGAGGCCCCAGATCCGTCTTAGTCCGCTTCCACTACTTTTCAGAGAAAAGCAGGATCCTCGAACTGGCTCGCAAGAAGGGCCCGGTGGAATGGGAGGGGGCCCGGATCTCGGTATACCAGGATTTGTCGGCCTTCACTCTGGCGAGACGCCGCCTCTGTTCCCCCCTGACGAAAATGCTCCAAGCCAAGGGAGTCCGATACAGGTGGGGGTATCCTTTTTCCCTTTCTTTCGAGTTCGAAGGATATAAGTATACCCTGATCACCGAGGATGACATCCAAAGAGTGACGGGCGAACTCCTAGATAGTTCGGGTTTGGAACGGGGAGACCGCGACCGGGAGCGCGCCCCGATGGGCCCAAAAAAGAACAACGCTCCAAAGGAGAGGCGCAGAGTACGAGGCCAAAGGAAATTCAGGAGAGTGGCACCGGCGTCGCCGGACCCTCATAATGGCTGAAACAAAATACTGGAATCCGATGAAAATTTTATCCACTTGACGTTGCAAAGGGGGGATGTTGCTAAATTTTACGTTCTTGCATTAATCCCGAAGAGGGGGGGGGGGGCTCGAATGGGTGTTTATAAAGAGGTACCGAGCCCGGAGGGGGGGGGGCATGGTTGGCCGGTTGTGTGACCTTGGGACGATGCCTCAACACAACCAGGCGATCTGGGGGGAGGGGGGTGGGGGGAGTGATGAGGGGAAGTTGGGACGGTAGGGGTTTTGTTATAGTACGCCAAAGTTTGGGGATTTGATCACACCCTGGGGGCAGTTACTAGCCCTCTGCAGGGTGCGGAAACATTTAGGGAGTAACGACGCTTGCATCCTTGAATTCGGAGTTATGTGCTTCAAAACGTGTCCTAATGGATGATTCACTCCAATCCTTGTCAGTGGGGTCTCTAAATGTTCGGGGGCTCAACTCACCCACCAAGAGGTCGCGGCTCATGCGGGAATTCACGAGGACGAAACTACAGTTCCTCTTTGTGCAAGAGACCCACTGGGTTCGGGGGAGGGAGCCCAAGCTCAAGGCTAAAAACATAGATCAGGTATTCTCGGCCTCAACCCAGTTCAAGAAGAGGGGAGTAGCTTTGCTGGTGTCCCCCGAGGCTCACTTTGGGTTTAAGGTTGCACAGACCGACCCCGAGGGTCGGTATCTCATGGTTAAAGGGGATGTGCGGGGACGTTTGTTCACCTTGGTCTGCATATACGCCCCAAATGAGTCGCAGGACGTCTTCTGGGAAAGCATGAAGGAGACAATAATGGCATTCGCGGAGGGCACCCTCCTGGTGGGAGGGGGACTTTAACATGGTGCTGTGTCCCGAAAGGGATAGAAAATCTGTGAACCCTTGCCCCAATATCCGGCTCCACAAAAAATTGGCATCAGCCTTCCAGGAAGTAAATGGGGAATTGGGGTTGTGTGACACGAGTATACCCAAGCATGGTCTGAACCCCGACTACACTTTCTACTCTAAGCCTCATGATGTTTTCTCGCGCATAGACTACATTCTGGTAGATGCAACTATGCAGCGAGAGATCACCAGCGCTGGTGTGGAAACCGTCCCCTGGACGGACCATGACATGGTCAAGATTAGGATAGGCCTCCCCCCTACCCCTGCAGCCAGCTCCCGTTGGATTTGTAACGACCTCCTTCTTCACGACAAGGAGACGCGCCAAACCCTTCTGACAGCCATAGAAGATTATTTCTCCCTGAACGACAACGGGGAGGTAGGCACTATGGGAGTATGGGAGGCATTTAAGGCAACTATCAGAGGTACCCTGATTGGCATCGGGGCGGGGAAAAAAAGGGAGAGGGACCGGGAAGAGAAAGACCTGAAAACCAAGATAGAGGCCATACAACCAGGTGGTAAACTGAAAACACAGATGTTTCCTGGGCAGTGGGAGGAATTACAGAAGCTGCGCACTAGATTGGCTCACCTTCAAGTAGGGCAAATGGAAAGGAAGCTCTCTTTTCTGAAACAAAAATATATGGAGAAAGGGGAAAAGGCCGACAAGATACTCGCCTGGAGACTCCGCGAACTTAGGAATAGCAGGAGAGTGAATTCAATCCGCTCTGCGGACGGTAACTCGACTGCAAGGGACTCCAAAATAGCTGAACAATTCAGGCTATATTATGAAAAATTATACTGCTCAGAATACAAGGGGGATGGGATAGACGTTGATAGGTTCCTGGATTCCCTCCCTGTCCCGGGCCTGCTACCAGACAAAGCCGACACCTTGGAAATCCCCATTTCATCGGAAGAAGTAATTGACACTATCTCCTCCTTGAAAAGTGGTACGGCCCCGAGGGACGACGGCTTCTCAGTCAAATTCTATAAGACCTATAGATCCACACTCTCCCCCTTTCTGGCCAAGCTGTTCAACTGTGCACTTAGGCAAGGGTCCCTCCCACCCACAATGATGTCAGCCTTAATAGTGGTCTTACCTAAAGAGGGCAAGGACGCAGCCTTATGCCAGTCATATCGGCCCATATCGCTCCTAAACACTGACGTCAAAATACTGGCGAACAGATTGGCAAAATTCCTCCCTACCCTGGTACATGGAGATCAAGTGGGCTTTATCCCGGGGCGCCAGGGGTCAGACAACATCAGAAAAACCCTCGACCTTATGCATGAGGCAACCGAGCAGGGAGTGGAGGGGTACCTCCTTTCACTCGACTCAGAAAAAGCCTTCGACCGGGTCGAATGGCCTTACATGATCAAGGTTCTTAGGAAAATGGGAATGGGAGATAATTTTTGTAGGTGGGTCGCAGCACTATACAACTCGCCCACGGCGAGAGTATTAGTTAATGGGGGTACATCTGAGCCCTTTTCCCTTTCCCGAGGCACCCGGCAAGGCTGTCCCCTGTCACCTCTCCTATATGCCCTGGCCATGGAACCCCTAGCTATAGCGGTTAGGAATGACCCGGAAATTATGGGTATACGATGTGGTGAGTGCGAGTTTAAGCTCTCCCTATTCGCAGACTACATACTAGGCTACCTGACCAGCATCCAAAAATCCCTACCGAGGCTGTTTGATCTCATACGCTTTTTTGGCTCCTTTTCGGGGCTGAGAATAAACACATCCAAATCATGCATCATGCCAATGGGCCCAGGGGAACAAGATATTGAGAATAAAACCGACATTCAGGGGGTTAGAATCGAGCGAGAATCCACAAGATATCTGGGCACCATCATCCCCAGAGATTTGTCACAGCTATACCAATGGAATTTCCCTGAAATCCTCGCCCGGGTTAGTAGCGATCTCAAAAGATGGGCCCCCCTCACACTCTCCTGGCTGGGACGCATGGTTTCGGTTAAGATGAACATTCTACCACGCCGTCTCTATCTCTTCTCCGCTCTCCCTGTCGTGATTCCCGAAGCCTTTTTCGAGGTGCTCCAGTCCCGTGTCCTCCACTTCATTTGGAATGGCAAAAGACCCAGGGTTAAAACCTCCACTCTGACCCTCCCTAAATCCCTTGGTGGCTTTGGACTCCCCGATTTTAGGCTTTACTATAAAGCAGCCCAGCTTAGGGTGATGTTGGAGCACATGCGGGACGATATGCGTACATTTTGGACGTATGTCGAAGACACCCACGCACATCCGAGGAAGGTCAGGGACTATCTCTGGGCCTCTCCCAGGTCACTCCCCCCACAACTCAAGACACATCCTACCTTAGCAGTCCTTAGGACGCTGTGGAAACCCAACAAAGCCAATAATTTGATATCTACATGGCCTTCTCCTCTGACATCACTCTGGGCCCCCCCCCATCGATTTGGACATGAGGGGCTTTCGGGACACTCAGGCATGGTCTGACATGGGACTGGAAAGAGTCTCCCAGCTTATACGAGAAGAGGGCTTCATCGAATACGACAGTTTGACAGAGGCTCTGGTGGATAGGCCCCCCACGGTTTTTGAATTCCTGCGGTTGAAGGGGATACTTACCCAACCAAGGTGGTCCGAACAGCTTAGTCGCCCCCTCACCCCATTCGAACTTATTCTGGCCAAAAGTAGATCTCGCAAAGGTTCGCCATCTAAGTTCTATAGTGTGCTGATTACAGCGGACCTAGAAGGCAGACAACCCTTCAAGCGCATATGGGAAGAGAGGATGGGAATGTCAATAGATGATCACACCTGGAATGCGGTTTTTAAGTGCATTTTCACGGGCTCCCTATACACAGCAGCTATGGAACACAACTTTAAAATCCTCCATTCATGGCATCGCCCCCCGGCTCTGTTGTCTAGAATGTACCGGGATGTTTCCCCCCTCTGCCCCAGAGGTTGCCACCAACGGGGAACCTGGTTTCACATGTGGTGGAGTTGCCCGTCCATACAGGTATACTGGACAGAGCTTCTTAGCTGGATCAAAGATATCGAGGGTTATGGACCATCTTTGCACCCGCTGGAAATCCTACTGGGCTCCCCCACGCCTGAGTCGGAGGGGAATGCCTTCCCCCAAGGTCATCAGCGCTATGTTGCCGGCAGGGAGACTGGCGCTTGCGCAAAAATGGAAGAGTGTCCTGGCCCCCTCTAAAGAGGAATGGCTCTGCAAGCTTAGGGTGATTTTCAGCTACGAAAAACTCTCGGCAATAGCGAACGATACCATGTCTGATTTTGTCCGAGAATGGACAGCAGTGCTGCTGCACGATGACTGTATTACTATGCGATTGTAGAGGGGCGATCGAACAAAT
Source organism: Ambystoma mexicanum (assembly GCF_040938575.1). Classification (NCBI taxonomy): domain Eukaryota; kingdom Metazoa; phylum Chordata; class Amphibia; order Caudata; family Ambystomatidae; genus Ambystoma; species Ambystoma mexicanum. The sequence continues at coordinate 1,255,674,223 of NC_090934.1, forward strand.
GTTTAAGCCAAAGGTTAAATTGCGCGAGTCCCCACACTCCTTGGGGGGTTGGACTTGCCCCGGCCTAATCGCTTCATGGTATTACCACACTGTTTCAAGGTTCACATTTTTCTGTCGAATGCTAAGCAAGTGTTCTTCCCTATGCTCAATGTATATGCATTATCCCTAAAGTTGGCGTGACAATTGTTTGGGGGGAGGAACTGGGAGGGGGGAATAGGGTCTGGGAGTTAATCAGAAAATGTTCCTGACAATGTGATTTCTCCTGCATTTATTGCGGGTGGGATAGGCCAGTTGGCCGACCCTGTCGTGTATGTTGTCAATAAAAACAAAATTTAAAAAAATATTTACCAAGCCCCTTTTCGATGATCTGGATCATCTCGGTATCACCTACACCAACTACGCAGATGATACCCAGATCCTCCTGCTTTCTGGGGATTATGGAAAGGATTTGGCCTTGGTGAATAGAGTGTACATCATCATCCAGGCATGGATGGCCACACATGGACTATGCCTGAATGATGATAAAACTGCACGTATCATCCTGGGCACCACCTCTAGCCTAAAGAAATTAGGCCCTGCCTATTCATCTTTCATAATTCATGGCAATAGTATCAAAGTAGGACAAGAGGTCAACACGCTGGGCTTCTACCTGGACTCAAATCTCTTAACAGACATATGAATTCCTTAGCATCCTCCATGGCCTACACGTGCAAACTGCTCCGTGCAGCCAAACCCTTTCTCTCTGATACTAGCTGCATGACCCTTGCCAGAGCCCTTATATTGTCCCGCCTGGACTATTGTAATGCTCTTTATCTTGGGTCCTCAAAAGCCACCACCAGTAAAATACAAACTCTTCAAAATAACGCTCTTAGAGCGGCATTAGGCATCTCCAGAAGAGACCACATCACTTCACATAGCCAATAGAACAACTGGCTATCTATCAAAGATAAAATTCTCCTAAAAACTGTGTCACTTACTCATAAATCGCTCAACAACGCTGCTCCTACTTTTGGGATTTTTAGTGTAGTCCTAATGTCTTGCATGTCTAAAATTAGAATCTTGCTTTGTTGTAAATCTGAAAACTGGTTCTTTCGCTAGAGCCATCTGGTCTAATAAAAAGATTCCCTATCTTCCTGATACAAATTTTAAAAATGATCTAGCCAATTGGCACCAGGAATTGCCATTTCTAATTGACATCCTGCATCAATGCTGCCAGAATTTCTTGCTATCTTTACAGTTTGTAACCGAAAATATTTCTCCCTTGGCTTCCATGTGTAGATCCTTCTTTGGCTTTCACAAAGACTTGTATTCCTTTTTCACAGAAATGATGTCCTTTTTGCCTAGGCAATAAAGTTTTACATCCATTAATGGCGATACATTTTTCTTTTGGCTCTCTTCGTCCAGGTATGCTTTGCGAACAGAGTAATTTTGTGGTTTAATCGAATAAGTTTAATTACCTAGCCTACAAATGAGGTGATTTTGTTTTAGTACAATCTCAAATCAGCCCTACATTTTCAACCCCCCCTCCAAGAACTCACAAATGGGTAATAGCTCATGATAAAATCCATGGGAAATCGAGGCTAAAACGATGTCTACCCACTGGTGAATCGCAAGATGTAAACAAGAAGGCTAAGCTTCATGCCGCTATCAAATGATTGTGCAGCTGGTATATCACTATGAACTCCTCTATTCCAGGCCTGAATGCCCAATTCGAAGAGAATTTGGAGAGCATGTCAGTACTGATTTTTAGACTTGCTTTTTTCCATATTTTACATCCCAAACTAGATTGTTTTCCAAATGTTTGTCCATTCCTTGATGTGGCTCAAACTAGGTTGTAATTTCCCCCTGTTAAAATAATGGTTCCTGAACTGTGCCCAATTATTAATGAGACCTTCAACATTATACAGAGTCTCCATCCAATGTGTGCCATAAGGTCGGTTATAGATATTAAATAAGAGAATATTACTTCGAATGGCTTGTGTCCTCCCACGTATTTCTCATCTTGTGATGATTCGTTATCTCCAGCTTCGCTGCTTCGGAAAAAAACATTCTCGGCAGAGGGCGCTGTGCTTGAGGTCGTGGCGTCGATTGTCCCTCGACGTACTCCGTACTCTGTCGACGTCACCGATGGTATAAATAGCTCGAGCCGCGCCTGTTGCTTCAGTTCCGTTTTTCCGATCGATTCGCTATCGAGAACGGCACGCTTCTATTTTCTGTGAAGAAAATGTCGTCATCTTCGACACCCAGGACTGGGTTCAAGAAGTGTGCAGATTGTGGATCTAAGTTGTCGATTACCGATCCCCACCGGATTTGTCTCTGGTGTCTCAGTTCCAGTCACCGAACCGACGACCGTGGGTCCTGCCAATCTATGACCGAAAAAGCTCTTCGTGAGAGGAGAGGTAAACTGTCGGTGGGGAGGGAGGCCTCAAAAAAGGTTTCGTCAAAAAGACACAAGAAGGCATCAGATTCTAAGGAATCAGATTGCCATAGGCATTCAAAGAGATCTCGATCTAGGAGTAGATCGAGACACTCTTCATCATCATCGAAAAAAATGAAGAGGAGACCTAGATCTCACTCATCATCATCATCATCATGTTCAGAGTCGACCGAAGAAATTTGTTGTCCGACTAAATCGGATTCTCCCAGTAAGTGGGAAGAATTCCGCAAAAAGATGATGGAGGTTTTCGAGAATGTGGACCGACCCTCGAAAAAGCCATACCCCTAAAGTCGCTCCATTGGACGACAAAGGGAAGACCAAGGCTACCATGGCAAAGACCGGTAGCGTCGAGGAATCCAAAAAACCTCGAGTCGACGTAAAACCGTCGAAGACTCTTCAAGAGTCGAGCACTTCTCCAGTGCCAGACAAGAAACACAAGTCGTCAAAGACTTCGACAACTTCGTCGACGCCCTTGACGTTGATAATTTCGACTCCAAAGCCAAAAACATCCTCGACGCCATTATCGAAGTCATCTTCGAAGACTTCGAAGACCCCTTCGACAACTTCGAAGGATTTGCCAATTCCTTTGAAGCAGATGGCAGAGGAAGAAAGGAGATTGCTCCTTTGCCCAGGTCAGACTTTTTCAAATCTATGTCAGCAATCTATGAATAGTCTGCTTCAGAAGAAGACGAGGTTACTCCTTTGGGAGTTACTTATGGTACAAGACAAGTTCCTGAGTAACTTATTGACCAGGAATCTAGAATGAGAGACCTGAGTGATACTCTACATTCTGCCGGTGGAGTTGACACATCCCCAGAATTAGAGTTCGCCAAACCTGATCCTGCAGAGCATGTAGATGCTGGGTACAGGGGTCTTAAGACCAGGGTAGTTGATGATTATATCCGTCATGTCATCTTGTTCAAAAATGGGTGAAGTATTACCCCAACCCATATATTCAAGGGATCTCAGAAAGATCCTGTTCTCCCTTTCCACAGAGCCCTCCAAAGGGCTGTCGAGGAAAACGGGGAGAAGCCAGAAAATATTGCTGCTGCAGATGGCACTTTTCCAAGAAAATATAGACCGGCTGGAACGGATCCTGAATATTTGAATAAACATCCGACTCCAGAGAGTTTAGTCATTCAGGCAGCATCTACTTCAAAACAAACTGCTTATCCAACTATCCCTCCAGATAGAGAGGATAAAAAAATGGATGCCTGGGCACGTAAAGTTTTCACGTCAGGCAGTATGGCACTTAAGTTGGCAAATGTCACCTGTACCCTAGCCAGGTTTACCCATACCCTGTGGGACTGTATGTTGGTGGATGCTGATCATATTCCGGAAGGCGAGGAAAGAGAAGGCTTCCTGAATATAGTCAAAGACGGGAAGGAGGCAATGGGGGAATGTCTCCAGTCTGGACTGGATACTGCTGATAGTATCAGCAGATCCATGGCTGCAAGCGTTGTGCTACGCAGATTTGCGTGGTTGAGGAAGTCGGGTTTGCACCAGACGTGCAAGCCAGACTTCTCAACATGCCCTTTGATGGCTCGAGGCTCTTTGGCAGAAAAGCTGATGAAAGCCTAGAAAAACTTCAGACCTCGAAAGCGGCAGCTAAATCACTTAGCGCCTCTTTGCGCCAGCCTCTAAAACCCTATTCCGGCTCATCTTCCTGGAGGGGTCATTCTTTTCGATACTACTCCTCTTTTGGTAGAGGAAGAGGACAGGCTTCTCAAAGATGCAAAAGAAACTTCCCTCGTGGAGCATGAGGAAGAGGTGCAAAATCAGCCTCAGGAGCGGCATCTGTACCCTCAGCCACTCCTGCAGCCACCTCCAAATCTCTCTGAGACCTTGTTACACAAAACACCAGTGGGAGGCAGGATCTCTCAACATCCGAAGGAATGGCGGGGCATTACCTCAGATGATTGGGCACTGGAAACAGTAGCCCAAGGTTACCCATCTCCCCTTTCTAAAAAGGCCTCAGAATCATCCACCGGGAGCCAACTCCGCCAAAATTCCGGATCCGCTCCTGTTGCTGGAAATTTTAACCCTGCTAGAGAAAGGTGCCATAGAACTGGTACCTGTAGCAGAGAGGAACAGGGATTGGTACTCCCCATATTTTCTCATCCCAAAAAAGGACGGAGGACTGAGACCCATCTTGGATTTGAGAAACTTGAACAAGTTCCTCAGGAAGGACAAGTTCAAGATGGTGACTCTTTCTCAGATCCTTCAGGCTCTCCAACTCCAAGATTGGTTGATATCATTGGACCTTCAGGATGTTTACTTTCATGTGTCAATCCATCCAAAGCACAAAGTACCTGAGGTTCGCGATTGGCAATTCTCATTATCAGTTTCGAGTTTTGCCATTCGGGTTGACGTCCGCCCCAAGGGTTTTCACCAAACTGTTGGCGGTTGTGGCAGCAAGTCTCAGGAGAGGAGGTATTCACATATATCCCTACCTGGATGACTGGTTGATCAGAGCAAGTTCTCCAGAACAAGCTCAGGAACATCTTTCGATCACCTGCTACTTCCTCCACAAATTGGGCTTCTACCTCAATTTCAAGAAGTCCCACATGATACCATCCCAGAAGCTCCAGTTTATCGAAGCAGTCTTGGACACTTCATTGGGAAAAGCCTCGCCTCCCGAAGTGAGAGCTCTCCACATCCAGCAGATGGTAATGAAGTTTCAGAATGCCCAACGTCTACCGGCCTTCGATTTTCTCAGGTTGCTCGGCCTCATGGCATCCTGCATTTTCCTAGTACCAGAGGCCAGGTTGAGAATGAGATCCCTTCAATGGGCACTCAGAACTCAGTGGTCCCAGTTCTCAGGGAATATGTCGGATCTTCTGCAAGTCCCGAGCGCAGTTGCTCAGGATCTTCTATGGTGGGCTTGCAACGACAACATTCTCAAGGGAGAGTCTTTTTGGCAACCATGGCCGGAGATAACGGTAGTGACGGATGCCTCACTCACGGGGTGGGGAGCACACACCTACGATCCGACAATCAGCGGTTGTTGGTCTCCATCGGAGTCCAAACTACACATCAACCTGTTGGACCTGAGGGCAATCAGACTAGCTCTGAAGGCCTTTCTGCCCTCTGTACAGGGAATGAATGTCCTGATAATGATGGACAACACGGTGGCCATGTACTACCTCAACAAAAGAGGAGGAGTAGGGTAACTGCCACTGTGCAGAGAGGAAATGCAGCTCTGGTTCTGGACAATACGAGAAGGAATCTCTCTATCGGCAATTCACCTAGCCGGAGAGAAGAACACGGCAGCAGACGCTCTGAGCAGGCAGAGCAGGGTCTCTCACGAGTGGGAGTTGGCTCAGGAAGTCCTTCTGGAGATCTTCGCCCTTTGGGGAACCCCTCAAGTGGATCTGTTTGCCACCGCGATCAACCGGAAGTGTGATCAGTACTGCTCAAGGGAATTTCCTCAAAGAGGAGCTCTGGGAAACGCATTCGTAGTGGAGTGGAAGTTTCCACTGCTGTACACGTTTCCCCCAGTCCCCGTGATTCCTCAAGTAATCAGGAGGTTGAGAAAGTTCAGGAAAACCATGATCCTAATTGCCCCGGATTGGGCCAGGAGGACGTGGTACCCGGACCTTCTGGACAGGTCCATCTGCCCTCCAATACGTCTTCCGCAAAGAGAGGATCAGCCAGAGGTCAAGACACTCAACCTTCAGGCATGGTTTCTGAGAGGTTGAGATACAAGGATTGGGATCTTCCGGATGATGTAATGGAAATCTTGCTTTCGGCCAGAAGACCAGCAACAAAATCTTTGTACCGATGTCGCTGGAACAGGTTTAGTAACTGGTGCAAAGACAAGGATGTGGACCCTTTTCAGTGTGGCACCCCAATGGTGCTTTCTTTTCTACTACATCTAGCTAATCTGGGGCTCCAGATAGGAACAATCAAAGGATCCCTTGCTTCGCTGTCCATTTTCAAGCGCCCCCGGAAGAGGTTTCATATTTCAAAATACCGTTAATAATTCAATTCTTAAAAGGGCTTACTAATGTATACCCTCCAGTACCTTTTCATGTACCAACTTGGGACTTAAATTTAGTATTAAAATTCTTGACTTGCATACCTTTTGCGCCTCTGTACTCATGTCCATTGAGGCTTTTGACTCTAAAAACTGTCCTTCTTGTGGCCCTATCATCAGCCCGCAGGGTTAGCAAACTTCAGGCTCTCTCATGCAAACCACCATATACTAAAGTTAAACCTTTGTTCTTGCCAAAAGTAGTCTCGGACTTCCATTTGTCACAAAAAATAGTACTACCAACCTTTTATCCTCCTCCTCATCTGGGCAAAGAAGAGGAGAGATTACAAAGATTAGATCCCAAGAGGGCTCTTAGTTTTTACATCTCAAGGATGGCTAAATTGAGACAAGATGACCAACTATTTGTGGGTTCTACTGGTCATAAATTAGGCTTATCTGTAACAAAACGGACCATTTCCCGCTGGATCATATTAGCCATAGTTGAATGCTACAGATTAGCGGGAAAAGAACCACCAGATGGGCTTCGTGCCCATTCTACAAGGGGAATGGCTACTTCTGTGGCTCTAAAGAGGGGAGTCCTGACAGCAGACATTTGTGCAGCTGCAACCTGGAAAACAATGAATACTTTTGTTAAACATTATTGTTTGGATACTGCCTCCTCTAATGAGGGTTTATTTGCCAAGGCAGTTCTGCATTCTGTCCACGAAAACTGAAATTAGTACTCCTGCCTCCAAAATTGATACTCTTATGGGAGCCTATCACAAGATGAGGAATACGTGGGAGGACACAATCCATTAGAAGAAAAAGTTACTTACCAACTGTAACGTTCTTTCGACTGGATGTTCCTCCCACGTATTCCTCATCGACCCTCCCATCCTACCCCACAGTACAGTTTTACGTTTCTTACACTTTACTCTAACGAAGAATGTATCTGTCATGGGGCACGCCTGATTGTTCCTCCTATATATATTTTATCGAAAAAACAGAACTGAAGCAACGGGCGCGGCTCGAGCTATTTATACCATCGGTGACGTCGACGGAGTACGTCGAGGGACAATCGATGCCACGACCTCGAGCACAGCGCCCTCTGCCGAGAATTTTTTTTTTTTCCCAAAGCAGCTAAGCTGGAAATAACGAATTATCACAAGATGAGGAATATGTGGGAGGAACATCCAGTCGAAAGAACGTTACAGTTGGTAAGTAACTTGTTCTTCTTTATCAGAACATAAGCAAAAGAAGTTCGAGGTTGGGAGACCTTGTATCAAAGCATATAACTTGGATGTTAAGCTTAGTGATACGCAATGTCATCCTTGCCACCACATGGGCACCCCTCTTGTGTAAGTCTTCTAATATGCAGGAATATAATAATTGGAATATCACTCAATCGATAACTGAGCACATGACCATGATTCCTGTAAACAAATATTGAGCTTTCTATTGAGGTTAAGCCATTCAATAGCTGAGATCTTTTTTATCTGATCCCAATATATTCCTTGTTGAAATAGTACTTTTACCTATTAAAGACTTACCATTAGAGTTAAAATCTTTTCAGCCCAGTGGGGAATAGATTGTCAATCTACAGGAACTAAGGTAGACTCATTTGTAGGAATGCAAGTGGTGTATTTAACAATTTTAAAAGAGATTCAGAGCTTAACAGAGAGAAGATGGTACATTGCCAAGACATGTTAAGTTTCTTTGAGTTTGCAGAGCTCACCGAAGGAATTACATTGTGAACAGAATACGGAAGATTTCATGATCAAATTGGTAGGCTGTTTCTTAATTCAATCTGCAATCCAGGGGGGTGGAAGGTTCTGATAATGGATTGAGAGGAATCCTGTGACCACAGCATCACTGACAATGTCCTTATAACCGAAGATACATTTTTGTGGCATATTCAGTGTATAACTTCCTTTACCTTTTCTTGGGATCTCACCTCCTCACTCAAGCTATATTCTCCATCACACAAAATTGTCTGTGTTGCAGGACATACAAAAGGATCAATAACTAAGCATTTTTGTTTGGGATTTGTGTTGCAGTTTGCTCATGTGTAGTGTTCTTACCCACTTCCTAGAGTATCACATTATTCCTCCCCTTTCGAAGTGTCAGGCTTGCAACATAGCCTAGAATGTGTCCACAGTGGCCGAACCTAAACTTTGGGCTGTGGTGCTTGGATGGATTTGTGTAACACTTGGATTTTTTCAAGGCCTTTTCCCCCTCTGACGTTTGAGTCTCATCTGGCTCTTATGGAATATTTCTAGACCTGGCTGGATGCTTTATGCCATTTAATGTCTACAATGTTTGATTCCTGTTGGATTTTCTGCTGCGAAAGAGCAAGGCCCACAACAGGCGGCTGTTGGCCCTGAAGCATACACATACAGAATTCAGTATCCAAGGTTAGTAAAAGAATTTGTTGAAAGCTAGAGAGGGAAAGTGAGCTTGATTTTGGCTGGGCGCAGCCTATCTTATCTGTGAGCAGCATCGCTTCATATCGGCTGCTTGAAGATGAACACACCTAAAAACATTATCAGTGCAAGAAGAGTACAGCATACGCAAGCTTGGTATCCTTATGTATTTACTATTGGAAAACATTGCTGATTGGAATCCCTGTACCAATGTTGGACAAATAAGAAAAAGTTTTCACTCTTGGCGAAAACAGGTAGGCTGCATCAAAGAATATTGAACAGAAAGGCTACCTACATATGTTTCCTATGAACACCTGAAACAAATAGGCCAGTTAAAAGTGTAGCCATCACAGGGTCTGTTATGAGTTTCAGCAGTAGTAGTGCGGCAAAGACACTTCCTGCTCCTTCACCACATGTGCAGGCAGCGTTTCCTGACAGGCTGCTGTTTGGTGAAAGCGGCCTGTCGGGGTTGTTTTTCCATGAAATGGGGGCATTTCAGGTTCGTCCATGTCCAGGCCTCTCAATTTGGTGGCAAAACCAATTGTATGGTGTGAGCACGGGGCATTTGATGCCAATTCCTTGAACATGGTCTGAGTAGCAATATCTTGCTAGTGAGTGTCTGTGCATATGATGTCAATAAGTTCAAAAGGCTATTTCTTAGTTCCTTGTTCTCATATAACAGCCACTGCTACGTACCAGTTAGTGTGGGAGGTTTATGTAGTTGGTGAAGCTTTTTCTCTTTTCTTTCGGCTGAAGATGAGGCGAAATTTTGATAAAACTTATTGTAAATAAGTAAAAGTTCAACAACAAAAAAAGTAACAAATTCTGTGCAGACCTACAATTTCAAAAGCTGGTGAGAGTCCTGGGGAATGTGATACCAGTGCCTGATAAATTATGGGAGTACTTGGGCATGCAATGCAAAACCCTGACATTGTTTTAGTATATGGCAAAGTTCTTGCTTTCAATAGAAAAGCAAGACATATTGGCTTTTGGAAGCTGCATTTGTTTACGACTACTCTTACGGCGGAGATGTTCTGTTTTATGAAGAGGATGGGTGCTGAGCTTCTATTTGAGAAATCCCAAATTTCCTTATTAGATGTGTAAGCAACAGATGGTATTCTTGATTGTGCTGAATATGAGCAGACTGAAACACACACAAAACAGGGCTACTATGTGGTTATGCAGCGATGGTCGAACTCTCCACGAGTCTGTTAGTTTGTTTTTGTTTGTTTATTTTATTTATATAGCACGCCTGACCCAGGGTATGAAAATTAAATGTTAATGTAAAAGGTATTAGTACCGCACACTGCCATCAACAGAATTCGTACCCAGGCGCTCAATGAATAACAAATTAACAAGACATGAGTCCTGGTTACGAGAGACTTACCCAGAGTCTTTAGCTCACTATCTTTCACAGAGAAGAAATATCCCAAACATATCAGTCTGGTTGGACCTCATCAGTAGGGAGGAGCTGTGCCTCAGAGGAGAATTGCCTAGCATTTCGGTGCTGGATTGCCCCAGGGCGGGACAAAGACTGATATGTTTAGGATATTTCTCCTCTGTGAAAGATATTAAGCTAAAGACTCTGGGTAAGGCTCTTGTAACCAGGACTCATGTCTGGCAGAGAGTCTCTCAGGACCTCCCTTGTTATGTGCTCAATGAATAACTACATGCCCTGCTAAACAGTTTTTCTCACTAGAAATGCATTACCTTGAAAGGACCATTGTCAATTTAAAAAAAATAAAGAAAATGTGTCTTTAGAATTTTTTTTTATTAAAAAAAAGACTGGGGTCCACTGCTTCACTCGGAGTGGGTAATATAGCAACAATTAATGAGCAGTAATGCTTCTCATTGGTTTTCAGCGACAAACACTCTTTGTGTGCATGAGACAGTCCGGTGTTCCACCTTGAGAGTGCTGCTTCTTTGTGTCCCCGCAGAGCACCCCTTAGCAGAGTGGTCTTCCATTGATTGGCGGAGTGGGAGGGTAGTTGTCTCATTCTGTGGAAAAGCATCTCCTTCGACTTGACAGACTGTCCGGCCGGCAACCTCTTTTTTTCCCAATGAATACAGACTCCAATCATTTCATAAATATTACTCCAGCAATCCAAGTGGTACAAACACAAATTAACACAGGTGAGGCAGAAAGATATGTATTAACTAATGGGTTACCCCTCATGAAACAAAGAATGCCCCACAAGGAAATCTAACTGCACCGGAAGCAGAGGCGCAGTCCTTACTACCAAGATCCCTTATGAATGGAGACTGTTGGACATGCAGCCTTATTTTCAAGAACAGGGTGTCACTTTCAACAGAAATTACTTGCAAATTAAGAAATGACGTGTCAGTCGTAGGTTAAGGTGCTTTTATTAAAGACCATCGGTGGATTGAATTATGTATGCTGGGTGGGAGTATTGACATCTGGAAGAATAATAAAGCCTATATTTACATATGTACATATGATGGAGCAGGCCTGAGGGCAGCATGCAGGAGAGGTGGGTTGGGCGGGTAGTTTGAGTAGCAGGGTGAGCCAGATTGTGAGTTCCTTCCATTGTTCGCAGGTAGAGTTTGAGCCTTGTTTTGAATAGTTCTAAAGAAGAGATGGCTTTGATGATGAGATGATATGGCAACAGAGAGAAGACGGAGACAACCATCTTACTAGGCCAGGTGACATTGAGATTGCGCGTGCAGGGGAGGGGGGAGGAGGGGAAAAGTGCGAGGGTAAAGGTGAGTGGGAAGTGCAGTACATGGGATCAACAGTAAAAATAAATAAAAACCAATAAATAAAAAGTGCAGCCAGCTGGTGGCAGGTGCAACGGTAAGTGCAGACATCAAGTGCCAGGCATTCTTGGCACACATGCTAAATTAAAAAATGTAAACACTGCCTTCAAATCATTTATTATAGATGGCAATTCTATTAGCCTCTAACAACACCAAAACTCTTGGCATTTACCTTGATGCCACCTTATCCTTCTCCAAACAAACTAATGCGGTAGCTACATCTTCCGCATATACTTGCAAACTAATCACCGCCTGCAGGCCTTTCATCTCCACACCCAACTGCATTACACTTGCTAGAACTCTAGTCCTGTCCAAAATCGATTATTGTAACGCCCTTTATCTAGGTACTAGCCACAAAAACATCAACAAGTTATTCAGAATAATGCCATCAAGGCTGCCCTTAATATACCTAAGAAGTCGCAAATCTCCTGCGTAACCTGCGCTGGCTCCCCGTAGAGCATAGAATATCTCTCAAAACTCTTGCCCTAACGTATAAAGCTAGGGCTATCCGCTCTCCAATCTATCTTTCTAACCAATTGACCTCCCATACGTCCTCAAGACCACGCAGAGCTGCTCAAGCAAACACATTGTCCATACCGAGATTCAAACTCCACAACTCGGGTGGTGCTAGCTTCCCTGTAAGGGCATCAAAGTTATGGAACACACTCCCTGATGCCCTCCGATCTGAACCTTCCTTCCACTTATTCAAGCGCAACGCTAAGCGTTGGCTTCAGGATTTGGATACTTCAACAGTTTAACTCCCGCGAACTTGGGTCCCCTTTGCTATTTCTGTATTTATCTATTATTTATCTGTATGCTATACTATGCTATATATGTATCTGTATTACCAATGTACCTGCAACATATATGTATCATCTTTTATCTAATGTATGTAACCTTAACCTTCTGCAATTTATACTAAATAATGCGCCCGGATGGCTTTTGGCCTGGCTGCGCTTTACAAATAAAACAAATACAAATCAAGTGTCAAGTGCTGGTAGGGGACTGTAGGGATACAGAAACGGCCCCCGAGTGCGAGGGTTGCTAGTGGTGCAGTTCAGGTGTACACCAGCGGGGAGGGGACCTGGGCCTGAGATCAGAGGGTAACCAGGTGACCAGTGCAGTTTCAGGTTCAGCAGGGGAGAGGAAGAGAGAAAGCAGAAGCAAAGAGGAAGGTCTTGAGGTGCTTCCGGAACCAGAGATGGTTCTCAAGTTTCAGAGAGGCAGGGAGGTGTTTCCAGACGGAGGCCCCAGCCAAAGAAAGAGATCTACCACCAACTCGTTGCTTGGAGAAGCGACTGACCCTGAGGGAGTTGGAGGTGGATGACCGAAGAGCTCGAGAAGGAAGATGTTTACGGAGATAGAGTTGAAGCTATTGAGGCCCCATGCCCCAGAAGGCCTTGTGGACAATGCATAGAGTTTTGAACTTCATCCCTGCAGCCACTGGGAGCCAGTGCAGGGATTTCAGTCCTGGAGAGATATGATCCCTGGGCTTGAGGCCAAGGACAAGTCTCGTAGTCCATTTTTGGATGAGTTGCAGAGGGTGGAGAGTAGAGGCAGGCAGATTTAGAAAGAGGCTGTTACAGTAGTCCAGCCTAGAGGGAACCAGAGCTCTGGAGACAGTGAGCTTCTGAGGGAAGGAGAGGAAAGGAAGAATACCTCTGAGGCAGTGCAGCTGGTAGTGTGACTTATTGGAGACGTCAGAGATGTGAGGAGAGAAGGAGAGTGTGGAGTCTAAGATGACCCCAAGGTTTTTAGCCTCACAGGTGGGAGCAAGAATCCATACACCCATGCACCACCTGCCACAATAAGAAGTTATAAAAAACTCAATGCAGACAACTTGCGCCCCACCTTAAAAGCCCCTGCCTAGCACCACCTTTCTCTCAGGACCCAAATATACGATCAGCTATCTTCAATGATACTCTCACCAATGCCATAAACTCTATAGCCCCACTTGAAAGTAAGAAGGAAAAAAAATAATTTCACTGCAACTCTTGGTTCTCGGAAGAACTCCAAACCCTCCAAGCTCAAAAGCATCAGTCGCTTAAAAACTGGCAAACGGATCCGAGTGATCTAAATAATAGCCTCTTCAAACAAATAGCCCTCCAATTATAAAAAAGCCATTTTAGCAGCAAAATCCAACTCCTTCAATGATAGGATCTCAAAGGCCAACTCCCAAGCTAAAGAACTATTCACAATCTTTAATGAATTAGTCACTCCTCCGGCTACCGCAATAACTAAAGACAAAGCCTGGTGTGCCAGCATTCAGTCCGCCATGCTCAACAAAATAAAACTCCTCCAGAACAAAATCCAAAACCACTGCAAAGCCCTCCCAAACCAAAAAACCAACTGCCCTACACAAGACAAGCGTAGTAATCTCAATCACGCTCAATTCTCCTTCAGAGACGTCACTGAACCTGAGGTCCTTATTCTCATCAAAAACCTCAAACCATCCCTCTGCAAAGCAAACATTTGCCCTCCCAAAATCATCAAGGAATGTGCCAATGACCTAGCACCCCTGATTACTGCCTTCATTAACGCATCTTTCCAAACAGGAACTGTCCCAAACAATCTCAAGGAAGCCTGGGTGCAGCCACTTCTAAAAAAGGCCACACTTGACCCAGCGCAACCCAACGACTACAGACCGATAAAGACAGTCCCGTTCCTCCTAAAAATCCTGGACAAAGCAGCTCACTTCCAGATCCAATCATACATAGAAGCTAACTCCATACTAGGCAAAAGACAATCTGGCTTCCGTGTCGGGCATGGAACAGAATCTGCCTTATTAGACCTAAAAATCAAATCTCACAGATCATGGACAAAGGCAAACCTGCCTTGCCCCTCCTTCTCGATCTATCGGCTGCTTTTGACCTGGTAGATCACCAAACACTCACCACCCATCTCACCCATGCAGCCCATTTCTCTAATCAAGCAGCATCCTGGATCACTTCCCTCCTTGAAGGAAGAGCCATGAAGGTCTACTCCGACACAGCTAACGCAGATCCTACCACTATAAACTGCACTGTCCCCCAAGGATCTTGTACAGCCCCCACCCTCTATAACCTCTTCACAAAACCCCTATTCGACCTACTTGACTCCATGGGTGTTGCATACACAAACTATGCAGACGACACTCAAGTACTTTTACCCCTATCTGGACTCTATCACCAAGACGCCACGGCCCTTCACAACATCTATGCCACTATCCAAGCTTGGATGGCAATCAATGGCCTCTGTCTTAACGGGGAGAAATTCTCATCCTGGGCCAGACAAACACATTATCGAAACTAAGCCCCCAATACAACAACTTCAACATAGACAACTCAACCATCTCCATATCATCCTCTTTCAAGACTCTAGGTGTTCCCATTGATGCAAATCTATCGATGCCATATCCTCTGCATCAGCGTTCAGCACCAAACTCATCAATGCCATTAAACCCTACTTATCCACCCCCAACCGCTTTGCCATAGCTAGAGCACGTATAGGAGTCAAACTCGATTATTGCAGCGCCATCCTAGCTGGCACCTCCGCCAAAAACATTCACAGACTGCAAACCACACAAAACAATGCCCTCAGAGCCACCATGAGCATCCCTAGAAGAGACCATATATCCCACGCCAGACGTGAAGCCCGGTGGCTCCAGGTCAAAGACCATATTACTCTGAAAATCCTCACCATCACTCAAAGATGCATCGACAAAACCGCTCCAGCATACCTATCTGAAGCAATATCAAGGACCACATCCACTTGCCCCACCAGAGCTCAGTACACCAACCAGCTACACATACCACACATAAGGAGAGTCACAGCAGGAGGTCTAGGCTTCTCCTATATTGCACCGAAACTCTGGAACTCACTCCCTGCCACCCTTAGAGCTGAAACTTCCATCTCTGTCTTCCGCAACAACCTCAAGGCCACTCTCCTCAACTAGCAAGTGGAGGACTGCCTACTCCACTTCTGCCATGTATATTGTAATATAACACAAATGTAATATAACTATATTGTAACCTGTATATATACTGCTAATGACTATGTAACTATATTGCAACCTGTATATATATTGCTAATGACCATGTAAATAAGTAACTAAGCTTTTGCGCTATATAAATACGAATAATACAAAACAAGAAGAGGGCCAAGAGAGGCCGGCCAGAGAGTGACAGGTAAGGAGGGAGCAGGTGTGCCGATGAGGAGAATCTGTCTTACTGGCATTAAGGCAGAGATTATTGGTGGCACACCACTCCTGGATAGCAGACAGCCGGAAATGAGAGGAGAGGTGGCAGAAGAGAGCATGAAAAGGAGCCGAGTGTCATCCGCATAGCACTGAAAGTTGGGACAGAGAGCGGCAATGCGGTGGGCAAGAAGTGCCAGGTATTGGTTTAACAACCAGGGAGAGAGGTTAGATCCCTGGGGAACACCACAGGTAGAGAGAGAGATAGAGGAGAGGAAGGACCCAAGTTGGACCTGGGAGGGTCGATCGGAACGGAAAGAGGTCAGCCAAGCCATGGCCTGTTCGGTGATACCCAGGTTATCATTGAGACGGTTGAGCAGGATGGCATGGTTGATCGTGTCAAAGGCAGAAGAGAGATCAAGCAAGATGAGGACACGGGGTATTGGAATCGAGGTTGGAGAGCAGGTCTTCACGGATGTTCAGGAGAGCAGTTTCTGTGCTTCTGGCAGCTCTGAAGCCAGACGGATGGTCATGGAGACAATCAACAGATTCAGTGTGAAGATTAAGCTGGGAGATTGCCAGCTTTTCCAGGAGTTTGCCCAGGAACGGAGTGATGGAGATCGGGAAATAGTTCGCCGGGCAGGAGCGGTCGGCTGATGGTTCCTTAAGAAGAGGGTGCTCAAGGGAGTGCTTCAGGGGGGGAGAGAAGACTCCACTGGCGAAGGAATGGTTGCATAAGTCAGCCAGAGCAGGAGCCAGGGTGTTAATGTGGTCCTTGATGGTTATGGAGGAACAGGGGAGAACCGTTTGACAAGACTTTCATTGATCAGACTGGTCTAGAACCCTTGTCTGGGAAGAACAGGGGAAAGGCAGAGAAGGAAGGAAGGAAGGAGGGAGGAGAGGTGGTCAAAGAGGAGCCAGAGGAAGAGCGGGGAGTAGAGGGGGGAGAGGAAGAGAGAGGACAGGATGTCCTGAGTTTTAGAGATTAAATGAGGAGCCAGGGCCGTGCAGAGGGCCTGGGAGGGGACGCGAGAGGTAGAGACTGCAGCAGGATTGGCCAGCTCTTTGCACATTTTAAAGAGTTCGAAGAGTTGTTGGATGCTGCAGAGACGCGGGCTTGGATGTGGGCTCTCTTCTTGGTGCGGACAGAGAGCCAGTATTGCCTTTGGAGCAGGTGACAGGCCAGTTTGTCAGAAGATGTACCGGAAGCACAGCATTTCCTCTCAGCCACCCTGCACTTGCGTTTAAGGGTGACAAGGTCCGAGTCGTACCAGGAGATGCACTTGGCTTTCGGCTTCAAGCCAAATGGAAGGTAGAGAGCATTTCAGTTGAGTGGGGAGAGTAGAGCAAAGCAGCGAGAGTGGGCAGAGGCACAGGGGGTGCTTGGGCTCGTATGTTGTGAAGAGGTGAGCACTTTTCTGATCGAAAGTATAGTGAGATGCATCCAGCGAGGTCGTGAGGGGACAAGATCATGTTTAGATTTATAGATTAGTAGCAGGAATTTAAAGAGCGATTTTGCATGGAGAGCGATCTAGCATGATGACTGCAGGTAGAGGTCGGGGAGGATGGGTCTAGGTTGAAAAGGATGTACGTCGTAAGGTTGAGGACTTTGAGGGGAGTAAAAGAGTAGATGGGTGGTCCAAGTAATAGGCTTGTGCAGTAGTGCAATTTGCTGAGCGCAAGAATAGAGAGAAGCGTTTTACTTAAGTGGGATGTGGGAACATTCTTGCTATGTTTAGGTTGTTGTCTGGCTACAGTGGCTGTGATGAGCTTGTAGGGTTTCAGATCACTGTCAAAGAAAACCCCCAGCATTGCAAGCTCAGGAAGCTGCCAAAACCCCTGTGAGACCCGCAAGCAATCGAAAGGGTGGACCAGACCCTACAGGTGGCAGGGTGGCTGATTCCAAGTTTGGGGTGGACCCATAGAGGGCAGGAGGCTGGAGGCAAGATGTATGAGACACCAAAGAGGCAAAATGATTATACAAAGGGGGTCTGGGGCCCATGGTGGGAAGATGAACACTGAACTGTGAGATATACGAACTTTGCATATTTAAGCAACACCCACAGACCTTGGCAGGAGAGTAAACCAAGGCTGTGGTCTATAAATAAAGAGAACTGTAAGACCATACAAGTGAAGGGGTGTCGGGGGACCCACGCTGGGGAAATAACCCCCAATTCACAGACCTTCGCAGGAGAGTGAACCAAAGATGTGGCTTGAAGAACGAAAGAGCTGGGAAGCTAACTAAGTGAAGGGGGTCTGGGACCCATACAGGGACAAATGCCCCAAACCTTAATATCAACGAATACGAAGCTTGCATATTCAAGTAACACTGAGACCTTGGCACGAGAAAAAACCAAGGCTGTGGGTGAATGAGAAAGTTGTGTACCCTACTTGACAGGAGAGTAGACCAAAGAGGGGGTACTGAGAAAAGGGGCCAAGCCTTGAGTCATGTGGAACATTTACGTAATTTTCCTACACCTTTTTGAACTTTGTTTGATCTACAAGGCTGGGTATTCAAAAGAGATTTACCCTCACACATTATATTGAGCTTGTTAGGGATAGGTTAGGATTTGGACACAGGGCAGCAAACTTTACTTTGGATATTCTGACACAGTTTCATTTCCTAGTTTTCTTGAGGCAGGGAAACCCCTCTTAGAGACATGGCTATTTAGGTTTTCCTCCAGTTTACCCCATTTATGGTTAATAAAAGCATTTGCCAAGCAACATTCCACCTTTGTGTTCGTCTCTTACTCCTAGATCCCAACAGTGGACAGAAAACATGAATTTTAAAAAACATGAAATGTACTAGAAACGTGTTAAATGGATTTCACTTTTCCACGTGTATATTTATAGTGACTTACAGGTAAGGCAATAGTAATGTGAATACAGACTTTGTCCATATTCTTTGAACAAAGGTTTTAGGTGGAGCCTTTCACACCCTATACTATAACTCAATGAAACTCTATTGGCTATCTCCACATTGCCTTCAAAAGATTTGCTCATACTAACTAGCACCTGGGGTGAGGGGTGCAGCCATTCGGGTTCTGTGGATCATGGGCTGAAACCTCTGATCTCACTTGGTGAGCTAAAGTATGAACGCTAGATTAGGGGGCAGAGAAGCCTAAGTTATAAATTGGTCAGCAGGTTCTATTTTCTCATGATCATTATTTTTGCGAGCTATTTAATGCGGATCATTGGTCAATACATTGTGCCAAAATACACCTTTAACCAGGGATAAAAGAAACCATTGGATTAATATCTATTTCTAACATAAGGGCTCATAGTTTATATGTATATTCCAGTGTTCTATTGCTTGTTTTTATTGCCTGTTATTTTGCCCTTAAAGATCACTGATGTAATTCAACTCATCTCTGCTTACATTTCAATTACTAGCTTATATCAAACATAACTTTGTCCCTCTAATTATATTAAGCCTTCTTTGCGATAACTGATTTTTAAAGCCTCCTCATTTGAAATTACTACATATCTGTTTTATTCCAGCATGAGGTTATAATATTATAGCTAAAATGCTTAAACGTTTGCTTAAGTCATGTAATTTAATGCTAGCTGCCATTCCTACATGGCACTCTATTCCCTAATGAGATCAGCAGGGTCTTCCTTTTCCATTTTTCTAGTTTGTGGGAAAAACCCTACATAAAAAACCTACAATAAAAAGAACTATAGGCCCATACCATATACCTGGGGAGTGTGGCATTTGCTGCACTTTCAGTGCTAAAACAAGGAGAGACCGTCGTAGATGACTCATATGCTGGCCAAATGAGGCTAAATATCCCCTCTGAATCAACCAAAAGTATGTCCATCAGAGGCTCAGAGGGGCTTCCACCTCCCAAAAGGTGGAGATCAGAAGAGACCGCCTTCTTGTTCTACAAGCCATGAAATGGTGAAATTGGATTTGCCCACTGTAAGGGTGCAGAAGTAGACATGGGACACAAAGGTGGCATGTTTGTTGGCATAGACTTTTATTTAACAGAAAATAAGGAGGAACCCTACCTTTCCCTATAACTAAGAGATTTTCCTGCCTCAAATAAAACAAAGGATGATGTCAGTCAGTATGGCATTAGCACCCCATTCCAGGGGCTGAAGTGGTGGGGTAATGGCGCGGCAGCCTGAGTTATAGACCGAGTGAAGCTATTGGCACCCCGGGTTACCAAAGCGGTAACCCAAAGTGTTAAAAAAATGGATTCTCATTCTTTGAAAGGGAAGCCGCGCGCATCCCGTTCAATGAATGAAAATCCTTTGCGAAGATGGCCACCCTGGTTGTAGATGGTGGGGCTCCATACGGAGCCCCCCTTCCATTACCATAGTGGCCTGGAAAAGCGAGAGGCGGTGAAGCGCTGCCACCGCTTCACCACCTCTCACTGTTCCAATCATGTAAGTGGGGCACGGCAGAGGGGGGTTGGGAAATAGTTTTAAAAAAATGTTTAATAAGAAATGGGAGATGTCGCTGTGGGTTGGGAGGGGCAGCCAGCGGGTTCAGTGGAGTGCAGGCTGAGATCGGAGGTTTCAGTCCACGATCTGCGGAACCTGATTGGCTGCATTCACTACCCCGGGTGCTAAAAGTAAATGGTCCACTGTCCTATGTCCCAAACCTATTTCCATCCCTTACACTTCAAAAGAAAACTATATAACCGGTTTCGCCCTGACTCCAGAAGGGTGGCTCCTTCATTCTGCATGGTTTTAGGCAGTTTGTGATGGATGGGGGAAGTCTCTCCTTCCACTTGGAGTCACTATGCCTTTCAATATAGTTCCACACAAATTGGGGAGAGGTCTCCCTTCCCCAGACCTTCCCAGGCAACTCTTTACAGTTCCAAATCGCTCCCTTTCCCAAGCCTCTTCCAGGGTCTCTTCAAACAGTAGCAATATCATCTGGATTTTTACCAGAGGATATATCTTTCCTCCTTTGGTCTTCTCTCAACTTTTGCCAAAGGGTATTTCTCTCCCCTGGTCTTCTCTTGACTTTAACTAAAGAATGTTTCTCTTTTCTGTTGCTGTTCTGACCTTTGCCAAATTTATCTCTACCCCTCCCTCTTATCTTCTGGTTATGTGAGTCCCAGACCTCTTTCTCTGGCTTATAATGTCTTTCTCAGGCCCGGTATACTATCCTGCCAGGCATTGTCTTGCATGTACAAATCTTCAAACCTCTTAACCTTTGAGTCACAGACTCCGTTTTCAGGTTTATAATTTCTCTTAATCTGGCCCGGTACACTATCCTGGCAGGCATCCTCTTGCTCCAAACCGCTCAACATTCGGCTCCCAGACCCTTATCTCTCTTCTGGGTTCTTGAGGGTGCTCTCTCGCCCAGTATGTTTTGTTTCTCCGTTTGGTCCCAGTGGGATGAGGAAGATGGTTCTGCACTTCCACCCACCCACAGCCTCCAAGGTTTCCCAGTGCCTTCCTGGTTGTCACGCTCCCGTCTGTCACACACCACCCTCCCACACATGTCCCTACAACATCTAGATGCCCCATAGCGCTCCCGGACCCTGCACCTCCCTCCTCTGCTACTCATGTAGGGCGGGGGTCACGTGAGCAGTGGATTCCCCATTTCCCTCCGGGCTGTGTCACCGATTCGGGGCACGGCAGGCACCGTGTTCAGCCCCAATTGTACCCCTTCTTTCACTGGTGGTTGCCATGGCGCATTGGGGAAGGCATCCATGGACGATCGTGTCACGTGACAGTTGGTTCCTGGTCACGTGATACGGCTGTGTGTCACGTGACACAGAAGCAATCAGTACTTTAGCAATAATTCGCCCGTTACTCTTTGCTTCACAGCTGTTTCCTTGGAACTCTGTATGGCGATTACTGTTTGTTCTTGCTTCACGGACCTCACGACTTCGGAATTCTTATACGGACCCCGTTTGGATTTGCCCCTCTGTTGTGACTTTGTGCTCTGATTTCACAGACTTCTTGACCTTGGAATTGCGACTCAGACTTCTTTTGGATTTCCCTTTTGTCTTGTCGTCCTGCACCTGCTCTTTGTATTCCTTTGGCAAACTTCAGGATTGTTTTCACTGACTTCCTTGTTTTCTTCAGCTTCAGCTACAGGTGGGCCAGTCGGTGTTTACTACACACCGCTGTGAGTCGTTTCAACTCACCCTACTTCCATCTGGGGTGCTGCTCACGTGCCCCCCCATGGAACCACTCCCTAAGCCCTGTGTTGTTAGCAACTACATCACTGCCATTGCAAGCGGGCTTGGGATTCCGCTGTTCCGTGGTTCCGGTCTTCAAGCATCTCCCACCTGTGGCCTCAAGGATCGCACAGAGAGTGGTGTTACTTTCGCTCTGTGTGGTACTTGTGGACAGAGGTTTCTCTAATCTTCACGACAATCAAGACTTGACAGACTGTGAAGCCTTCTGTCGTGTGGGTTATGGAGAGCTCCACGGATGACTCCATGGCCGCCGTGGTCCAGGCGATCAGTTTTAAGGGCCGAAATGGCTGCAGCCACTACAGCCATCCATCAATGCCTAGACTCCATACAGAGTGTTCAGCATCCCCTCCCTGCAGATGCCGAATTTGGGGACACAGCACCACCGCCCCTCCTCTCCCGACTCCCAACATACAGAACCCCATCCCCATGGTACTCCCCCCTCCATTTCCTTTGGCTGCTCCTGAAAGATACCATGATGACCCCAGAAAGTTCTGCACCTTTCTCAATCAATGTAAGCTGCATTTCCTGTGTAGGCCTTCTGCTTTTCCTGACTCCATCACTAAATCGGCTTTTACATTATCACATTTAGCAGGCACTGCAGCTGCCTGGGCCAATCCTCTTCTGGAAAATGATAGCCCTACCCTGTACGACTTTGACCTCCTAGTGGCAGAGATGTCACAGGTCTTTGACACTCGACACAAGGTCCAGTCTCGGGACTTAGAGTTGTTGGATTTGAATCCGGGAAGAGGGACGCTCATAGAGTACATCACCCGCTTCTATCAGTTATCAGCAGAAACTTCATGGCCCGAAAACAAGAAGGCGGTGGTGTTCTATAGGGGTTTGAGCAATACCATTTAAGATGCCCTTTTGGTTGTCCCTTCCTTGCCAACACAGTTCCCCGATCTAGTGGCTCTGGCTCTACAGGTCGACACACGTCGATCCGAACGCAGAGCCGAGGTTCCCTAGCTCCTCGGTCTCGACTACTGCCTCTTCCTCCTCTGATTCACCTGGGGAACCCGTGCAAGTGGGAGGGATCCGTAGCCCAATCACCCCAACAGAAAGGGAATGCAGGAGGGTGGATAACGCCTGTTACTATTGTGGCTTGGTCGGTCATTTTGTTAAGGAATGCCCACGTCGTCCGAGACCCAAGAACCAGGTTTTTCGGACAGCTCGATCATAGATCCGGGGGCTGGATCGAGCACTCCTCGTTTCTCCCCGGACTCAATTCCCGCATTTGGCAGCATCAGGCCCATTGTCACACAGGCTGTCCTGCAACCCACCCCAGACACCGCATCCTGTTGCTATCATTATTGATTCAGGGGCCACAGGGAATTACATCGATATCACATTGGCCTTATCCCTGAACCTCCCTTTGGTGAACAAAATGCGCCCTGAACCCGTACAGGCTGTGGATGGTACTGCCCTAGTGTCTGGTTTTGTCAAGAAACAAACCCCACTGCTCAGCCTTATCATCCAGTCTACTCATAAGGAGACCATCAGTTTCGATTTGATTGCCATGCCACAGTTTGGTCTCATATTGGGTATACCATGGCTGAAGCAACACAACCCGCTTATTGACTGGAAGACAGGTTCTGTGCATTTTGAATCCGATATATGCCAGGATTTCTGCCTCTTGTTGTCCAAAGGTAATGAAGCAACATAACAGGCATTGGGCGCCATCGCACAACTCGCTCTAGATGAACCCCAGGTCTCTTTGCTCGACTCGCATGTGGTGGGACTAGTCGTCGAAGGCATTCCGGAGGCTTACCAAGACTTCAAGGATGTCTTTGATCAGGGGTCCTCTGAGGTCCTCCCTCCACATAGACTGTACGACTGTCCCCTAGATCTGCTCCCTGATTCCACTGTTCCTACTGGTTGTATTTATTCTCTGTCCCCTTCTGAGGAACAAACTAACATAAAATACATTGCTGCAAAAAGAAGAATGCACACCACACCTCGCCTAATGTGCTAAGCAGGTGGAGTACTCAACATTAACTGAGGAACAAGCATTGAGAATGTATGTATAGAAGTCACTTAGTCTAGGTCATATACGTCCTTCCTCCTCACCTGCAGCCAGTCCGATATTCTTCATCCCCAAGAAAGAAGGCGATCTCCGTCCCTGTGTGGACTGTCGTCAGCTTAATGCCATCACAAAGAAAGATCGGTACCCATACCCCTTTTAACACCCTTGCTTGACTGCCTAACACATGCTTCGGTCTATACCAAATTAAATCTCAGGGGGCCTAAAATTTGGTTCGTGTCCGCAAAGGGGACGAGTGGAAAACCGCTTTCTGTACCCGCTATGGGCTTTACAAATACATGGTCATGCCATTTGGGCTGTGTAATGCCCCGGCCACTTTTCAATGTTTTATGAACAAAGTCTTCAGTGACATATTAGACGTCTTCGTGGTTGTCTATTTGGACGGCATCCTCATATTTTCACGTAGTATGAAGGAACACGTGTTGCATGTACGAGAAGTGCTGTCCCAGTTACGTAAACATTCCCTCTTTGCAAAGCCCGAAAAGTGCCAGTTCCACGTAGACGAGGTTGAGTTCTTGGGTTTCCATATTACACCAGACAGGTTGGCCATGAACCAGGCCAAAGTCCGGGCAGTATTGGATTGGCCAATACCACTTAATCTCAAAGCCTTGCAGTCATTTTTGGGTTTTGCCAACTTTTACAGGCGTTTTATTTTTGGGTTCTCCTCCATTGTGGCACCTCCCACTGCTTTGACCAGCCCCCTTGTACCTTTTCTCTGGTTGGAGGAACATCAGCATGCTTTTGACACACTTAAAACGGCCTTCACCACTGCCCCGGTCCTTCAGCATCCTGACCCGGAGTTGCCATTCATAGTCGAGGCGGATGCCTCCTCGTTTGCCCTGGTGGCGATTCTATCTCAAGCATGCCCCGCCACAGGCCGGTTACATCCTGTTGCATTCCATCCTCGCAAGTTCACCCCCACTGAGAGTCACTATACAGTAACCGAGAAAGAGTTGTTAGCAGTGAAAGACGCCTTTCAAGTGTGGCGTCACCATCTCTTGGGAGCGAAACACCGAACAACTGTGTTTACGGATCACCAAAACCTCCAAGACCTAGCCTCCCTCAAGTGTGTTAACAGTAGACAGGTTAGGTGGCACTTGATTTTTGCTGCTTACGACTTCCAAATCAAACATCGGTCTGGTATCACTCATGGGAAGGCCGATGCGTTGTCCCGAACCCCTGGGGGTGTTTCTCTACCTCTATACCCAGAGTCCTTATTAGACAAGAGGAATGTTGTATGCCTTTGTACTCCACCCCTACCCCTCTTGGACTCTATCTGTACTTGAGTGTCCAGTCACCCAGACCAGCTGTCAAAATGGAACCTTGTGTTTCATGATGGGTTACCCTTTGTACAGGACCGAATGGTATTGCCCATGACAGACGCCTGTAATCTCGCCCTCGAGTGGTCCCATGACATAGCCAAAAATGGCCACCCCAGTCAGAGAAGGACATTGGCTCTCCTAAAGCACTGGTGTGGGTGGCCATCAATGAGACGGGACGTTGAATGTTATGTGAACACCTGCTGCATCTGTGCTCAGTGTAAACACTGTAAGGGACATCCTTTGGGCCTACTACGACCACTGCCCGTACCCCCAAAACCATGGCATACCCTCACCATGGACTTCGTAACGGACCTACCAAGGGTGCAGGGGTTTGACTCCGTCTGGGTGGTGGTGGATTCCTATACAAAAATGGCACGGTTCATTCTGTGCGCAGGCATTCCTTCCGCTCCTGTCTTAGCTGGCTTGTTTTTCAAGTCCATGGTCTGCTTGTTTGGGTTACCTTCCGTGTTGATTCTGATAGGGGTTCCCAATTTACATCGCACTTCTGGCGAGCCTTGACTAGATTGTTGGGTATTGACTCTCGTTACTCCTCGGCCTACCACCCAGAGACGGACGGGCAGACCGAGCGGGTCAACCAGACCATGGAGCAATACTTGCGTTGTTTGACGGTGCAGCATCAACAGTCTTGGTTTTGCGTTCTACATCTGGCCGAGTTTGCGTACAACAATGCTGTGCATTCCTGCACAGGGTTCCCCCCCGTTCTATGCCCTTTATGGACAGCATCCTCGGGTCCTACCTATCCCTGACTTCTCCCTCTCTGGTAATCCTGCTGCTACCGCCTGTACCCGTGATTTGTCCGCTGTCCACTCACAGACCCTTGTTCATCTCCTGGAGGCTCAAGCTACTCTGAAATCTGTGGCAGACCGGAAACGGTCGGCGGCCCCTGTCTATTCAGTAGGGGATAAGGTCTGGTTGTCCACTTGGCATCTTAGGTTGCCAGGGTGTTGCAAGCTATTACCGTGGTTTGTTGGTCATTATGTGATTTCTCGTGTGATCAATCCCGTGGCTTATCGACTCCGGGTCCCTAGTTCTTGGCGACTCCACCCGGTGTTTCAAACCTCCCTGCTCAAGCCTTGCCCCGGTCCTACCCATCTCTGTTCCCCTGCTGCCCCGGTTTCCCTGAGTTCCCCCGATGGGTTCGTGGTCTCTGGCATCCTGGGTTCCTGTGTTTTCAGGGGTCGCTTGCAGTACATGGTGGATTGGGCAGGTTATGGCCCTGAGGAGCATTCCTTGGTCCCTGCTGGGGATGTCCATGCTCCCCGGCTCGTTTCTCGCTTCCATAGGGAGCATCCTTCCTGCCCACGGGATTGTGGGCCTTTAGGGGGGGACTCTGTCACGCTCGCATCTGTCACACACCACACTCCCACACATGTCCCTACAACATATAGGTGCCCCATAGCGCTCCCGGACCCTGCTCCTCCCTCCTCTGCTACTCACCTAGGGCAGGCGTCACGTGAGCAGCGGATTCCCCATTTCCCTCCGGGCCGTGTCACCTATTTGGGGCGCGGCAGGCGCCGTGTTCAGCCCCGATTGTACCCCTTCTTTCACTGGCGGTTGCCATGGCGCATTGGGGAAGACATCCGTGGACGATCGTGTCACGTGACAGTTGGTTCCCGGTCACGTGATACGGCTGTGTCATGTGACACAGAAGCGATCAGTACTTTAGCAATAATTCGCCCGCTACTCTTTGCTTCACAGCTGTTTCCTTGGAACTCTGTACGGCGATTACTGTTTGTTCTTGCTTCACGGACCTCACGACTTCCGAATTCTTACACGGACCCCGTTTGGATTTGCCCTTCTGTTGTGATTTTGTGCTCTGATTTCATGAACTTCTTGACCTCGGAATTGCGACTCAGACTTCTTTTGGATTTCCCTTTTGTCTTGGCATCCTGCACCCACTCTTTGTATTCCTTTGGCAAACTTCAGGATTGTTTTCACAGACTTCCTTGTTTTCTTCAGCTTCAGCTACAGGTGGGCCAGACGATGTTTACTACACACCACTGTGAGTCGTTTCAACTCCCCCTACTTCCATCTGGGGTGCTGCTCACGTGCCCCCCCACGGAACCACTCCATAAGCCCTGTGTGGTTAGCAACTACATCACTGCCATTGCTAGCGGCCTTGGGGTTCCAGTGTTCCGTGGTTCCGGTCTTCAAGCATCTCCCACATGTAGCCTCAAGGATCGCAGAGAGTGGTGTTACTTTCTCTCTGTGTGGTACGTGTGGATGGAGGTTTCTCTAATCTTCACGACACTGGTCCCCCTCTGTGTACCTTCTGACTTGGTCCGCGAGGGTCCCGGTCCTCAGCAACACCAGCAAGCTTCCCTGGTTTACCCTCGTGATCTGCTCTGAGTGGCTTCACAACAATGGTTTCTCCCTGCACATCGTGTCTCATTTGGACCACTCAGATGGCTTCCTTCCTGCTACTGGGCATCGGATTACCCAGCCTTCAGGTGAGCCCTTGCTCCATTCAGCCTTCTCCAACGCCGACTTCTCCCTGCGTCCATGTCTGCAGCGCATCCTTCCTGTGCAGAATCACTCCACAGCTCGATGCTCTTCTGTGGCAGGACTGACTCTGAGGAGAGTCATTCATCTGTTTTTATGGTAAGCCGTCTTTCGAATCTCGGATATGTGAGACAGGCATGGTATCAAGAGATGACACAGACAAGTGAAACACAGTTTGAAAACCTTTATTCTCAATGGTCAGGATGGTGTAAAGCTTAACTTGCCGTAACTCGAAAATGGGAATGTTACCTAACGGAAAATCTAAGCCTGTCAGTTCAAAACAAAATACTGTCTGTGTCAAAACCTATTCTTGTCCTCACTTCTACAGAATAACAGGGTGAATGGGATTTGGTCAACTCAATAGTGGTCAAAATAAAGTTAATGTGACAATGGAGCCTTTCTGAAGCTCCCTTCCCCAGGTTTAAGGCCCTCAGGATTATATAGTTGCACAAGTCTCTCACGTTTCACTTGGCAAAAAAAGTTCACTCTACCCTTTCCTGGTAAGTTCTTTAGGCTTCTCTGTGTTTCCTTTCCGTGAACCCAGAAGCCCTTTAAATAATGCAGCTCCTTGCTTTCAATTGGGCTCCCCTGGTCGTGATGCAGTTGTCCGACCACACAGTCCACCCATTACAGGTCGCGCAACCAGGTGCCTTATCCTGAATACAGTTCTCTTTTCCTTATTCTGGGGTCTGTGTGGTCAAAATGGATCAATCTCCCACCTGGTCGTCACCGCAATGCTTTTCCAGCACACTTTGTTGTCAACACTTTTCTATCGGTTTTGGGGATTTTGCTCCCACTTCATTTCTTGCACAGCTCCCCCTTTTTAGGATCTCTATTTCGCTCACTCTCCATGTACGTGCACAGCTCCCCTCTTTGCAGACACTTCCTTTCTTTACAGAGAGTCATTCAGTAATGTGTAATCATACACGCAACAACTCTGCCACTTTCCTTGTAATTCCATTTGTCAATTTCACCCGACGCGGCTCCAGTCTTGTGTTCGGGCCGCAACGTATCTTTCTCGCTTACTTCAATACACACTGGGCTCTCACTGCGCTGCACTCACTGGTGGTGTTTTCACTGTTCTTGGGTTAACGTCATTGTTATCTGAGGTCAGGGTCTGCCCACCTGCCCCTGGCTTCCTGTCCTGGCCAAGGGGAATGAGCATTTCATTTTACCAATGTAACAAGGGATCAGCACGCTTCTCGGCTCCCTTCTTTGGACTTCTCTTCTTTGCTGGAGACAAGGGTCTATGGCCACGCTTCTCCCGGATGCTTCCTCACACAAACCCTCTGCGTCTCAGATTCTTCAAGCTGGTCCTGGGCAGCCACGGGTCCTCGGCTCGCCTCCCAAACCGCTCTCTTTGCTGATTGCTAGGGTTCCTTTTATACTCTCCTGAAGACCTGATAGGCTGCAGGTGGGCATGGTTGATTTCAATTGCCTGACCCTGCTTGGCCTTGTTAGTGTGACATGGCCTAGGATGATGTTGATGTGCCTCTATCTGCATCTTCTTCGTCCCAGTACCATAGTGGTGTTTCTCATAGGAAATATGTACTCCTCTTGATTTCCTATTCTTCATCACAGTACTTAAGTGATACTGGGGGGGGGCGGGAGGGGAAGAAGATTGCGCATCTTAATACATCCTATGAAGGCAGGAAGGGTTTGGGTAGATCACTCTCAAGAAAGGGGGGATACCATGTTTTACTCTCAGGTATTCCCTCCCAAAATCCTGAGGACCCTCTACCCAGGTGATCCTCACTTGCTTGTCTGCCCCCAGAGTCGGGATCCAAAAGCGATGGCCCTCCCCTGGCCACCTGTGCAGAAGATCCCTGGGGAGTAGGCCGGGAAAGACCCTTAGGTTTTTCACAGATAGCTAGTATGTTTGTCTTGGTTCTGGGTAGGGCTCTTCATTGCCCTGCTCTTCTTTGTGTCAGTACTTCTGGAGATATCTACTCACTCTTTCCTCATCACAGTATTGTCTATCTGATAGAAGAGGCCACTATACATGAAATAACTAACAGGGAAAGAGGAGACACCGAGGGTATTGGTGCTTGGGCCCTATCCGGATTGTTGGGTGAGCAATGCATGCAGTATGGTGGTTGACATACTGCACCCACGGAGTAGGTCCCCTACCATGGGATCCTATCGCTGAGTATCACCCCTAGAGAAACTATTGGGTAGCAGCCTCACCTCCCTGGCCCCATGGGAAGGGTCTCCATCCGGGGGAGAAGTGACGACATCAAGGGATTCGTCAAACATCCTTCCTCTAATGTTGCTGGCTTCCACATCTTCTAAGCAAAATCGGGACAGGAAATTGACATTTCTGTGTTCAGTAGAGAAGTAGAAGGGTTGAAGAATGAGGAACCAGTGCCTCACTTGGGTGGGGTGGAGGGGTGGAGCAGTGAGGGGGGAGATGGAGGGTTTGTGTCTTTACGGATGCTTAACCAAGCGAGAGGTGCGTGATCAATCTGAATCATTTTCCTGTAAGGTGTCAGGCTTCGCCTCTGGAAACTCTGGCAAAGGTGGAGTTTCTAACTTCACGTTCTGCGTTTGCTTAGGAATCGGTCTAGTCCTCATCCAAGATGGCCGCTTCCTGGATATCAGCGCACTGCTCCCTTGGAACGGTGCGTTGTATCCGTCACTTCCTTAGGTTCTTCGATGATGTCTCTACACAGTTCCTCTCTACCAGTACCCTGTGTTTCCTCCTTGCCGGCTTGGGATTTCCTTGTCATCCTATCAGTCTGTTGCTCTCTCGCTTATTCCCTCTCCTGTTTCTTTCTTTGCTCTGTGCAGAACCTTCCTCTCGATTCCGCAGAGTCCTTCGTGTTCACAGTGCTTCCACTGATTTCTATCCTCTCTCTCTCTCCACTCCCGCTTATTTTCCGTTCCGTTTTGTTCCATTTTACCCAGGCATATTACCGTGGGCTCTGCACTGTTCTTCTCGTTCTGTTCCTGTTTTCTTGTCTCCGCGGGCGTCGCGCTCCTTCTGCCTCTCTCTACCTGTTCTGTCACGGGCGGGAACCTCTCTTCCTGTGCCCAGCCATCTCTATTTCTTTCACATCTTTGTTTCTCCTCTGGCATAGCCGCTGTTCCTCCTCAACTTGGGGCAGCAATCTTGTACCCTCTTGGAATTACCTGGAGAACTCCTGTGACCACTATGGTTCTTGGCCAGGTATGGGCTGCCAGGAATAGGACTGTTCTACCGGAAAGAATACCTGCCCTGGGTCTGTGTATCTTTCCCAAGGACTTTCCTCATCATTACGGCCATAGACCTGAGTCCCTACGTCTGCCTGCCTTCCTATCTGGTACTCATGCCTTTTGGCAAGAAGGTTAGAAGACACTTCTGTTCTCCAAGGGGAGCGGTTTCAGAAGATTCCTGCCTATTCACCAACAGGACTGCATCATCACCTGAAATCACATCTGCAACACCTCCCAGGTTTTTTTAGTTGCCACTGTTTTTTTCCCTGGAATAGGAGGTTAGCTCCTCGGGGTTCCCCATTGCTTGGGCTTATTCCAGTCAAGGTGGCCTCTGTGGGAGCTTGACCCTATTTACACGCGAAGAGGGAGAAAAAGCCCAAGGAAAAGACAACTCCAGATTCCAGACGAATCCGAAAGAAGCGGACAGAGGCCAGAGACAGTTCTTCGGAATAGTAAGGTGAGGAGGAGGTTCGGGAGGGTACACCGCTGCATGACATAAGATAATATTTGATGTACCCCACTGTCCACTTCATTGCTAAGGCCCCTAATTCATGATGACAGCACAATTACGTTCCTAAGGGAATACGTTTTGGAAAATATAAAGTACAGGATGCTCAATTCCTTCATATTCCTGTGATAATACTTCTGAGTCCAACCTTTGACGCATCTATTTGTAGAAGAAATTATTTTCCGAAATGAGGGACTTTTAGCAAGGGTTTGCTACTTAAGATGGCTTTTAGAGTGCTAAAGCAGGCCTGATCTTACTTTTGCCATTTTAGTTTCTGGGGTTCGGGATTCTTTAGTTTATCCGCTAGAGGAGCAGTGATAGTGGAATAGTTGGGGATAAACCTTCTGTACTACCCCACCAACCCTGGAAAGGCTCTTAAATCCTGCTTTGATTTTGGTATTGGAGTTTTTTGGACAGACCAGGCTTTTATTTCCACAAAGAACCCTAGATAACATACTGCAGACTGTGCAAGATGGCACTTTTTGGGGTTTGCTCTGAGACCTGCTTGTCTCAATGCCTGAATTACTTTTTGTAGGTGGACGATATGTTCTCCCCAGGTTTTACTGTGGATAACCATATTGTCCAAATAGGTGCCACAAAACTCAGAAAAGGGACGAAGGATTTGGTCCATTATCCTCTGGAAAGTTGCTGGGGCTCTGTGAAGTCCAAAAGGGAGCACTTCTAAATGAAATAGACTTCTAGGGGTGGAAAAAACTGTCTTGTCTCGGTCCGTTGGATGTAACAGCACCTGACAACTGCCCTTGGTGATATCAATTGTGGAGAGAGATACTGTATTTCCCAGTCAATCTTATCAACTCATCTATCCTGGGCATGGGACAGTTGTTGAACTGAGGGATTGCATTGGGTTTTCTGAAGTCAATGCAGAATCTCCACGATTTATATAGTTTAGCCACCAGGACTATTGTTGATGACCATGGACTCTGAGAAGGTTTGATATCTGAAGACCGCATCTTTTCCACCTCCTGCAGGACCATTTCTTTCTGGATTTCCAGAATCCTGTAGGGCTTTAAGTTAATACCTTTTCAGAAAAAGGGCAGATGTAATGGTCAGACCACTTCGTATTACATTTTTATCCTCATCCGAGCTAAACTTCAGAAACACCCCACTATCAGCCAAAGCCCTATCCAAGTATGGAATACCTGCAACCTCATGCACGAAACTCTGAGGCCTACTCTCCTAGCAATGCTCAGTCCAAACACCCAAGCACTACCTCACACCCGTGCAGCCCTTGCCAACCAATTCCATACATGCCTGCTTCAAACTCTCAACCAACATGCCCCGTTAAAAAGTAAAATCCCCAAACCTTACAAGCCCAAAAACACCTGGTTCACTGAAGATCTGGTGGCCCTACGCAGAAACAAAATCTCCCTCATGCATTAACCCTTTAAGTGCCATGGGTCCCCTCCTACCCCCCCCAGTGCCAAGGCCTTTTTTGGTGATTTCGGTATGTCGCCATTCAATGCCTTGTAACTTTTTTGTTCCATGATATCTCGACCAAATTTGGCCACATGTAGGCGGTCTTAACGCCACCCAGGAATCCTAGGTTGCTGGAGGGGGGTGAGGGAAAATAAGCAAAAAGGCCGAAAATGTTGGGTTTTTTCAAAACAATGCCAATAAAATGATGTACAAAGAAGCCTGTGGTGTTTTCCTTGTAAGAGCTAGGAACAAGTGGCTTGCTGTGCTGAATTCCCCATTTTCCTGGCTTTTAAGAACAGGTTGAGGGGAAACTAAAGAAAATTATTTTGATGTGGTTATCAACCGTTTTGTGAGAGGTAGGCGATTTTGGCCATTTTTGCCAATTGGACATGCGTAGACTGAATGGAAGATAAGGGTACGGAAGCCGATGTGGAGGACAGAAAGGCATACATTTCTGAGAAGTAGACAAAATTCCAAGTTTAGGAAGGGGTGATTTGCGCAGGTCAGGCAACAACTAGGTAGGGGAAAATTCCATAATTTGGGGAAAAAGCGGGAAAATGACCCAAAAAAAAGTATGTGGTGGATATGGTTGTCCTGGTACGGCAATGGGTTCTATGAATTTTGACAAAAACAATGCTCTGCTACATTCCCCCGACTCTTGCAGTTAGGAAATAACACATTTTTAGTAATGTTTCACAAAACAAGCAATACCACAAGCCAAGAATTGGAGCCATGGTACGCAGGAGTTTTATGCTTACGGCCTGAACAGACGTACTTAGCATGTGTAAATCAGGAAAACCAATGTGGTGAAGAAGGGCAAGCATACATTTTTTGAAAGAACACAGACAGACCTTTTCAAGGGTAGGTAATTTGTGCAGTTTACAAAAGTGTATGGTGCCTACATCAGCGACAAAATGTATGTCACATTTGGGAAATTAAAGGGTTGTGTGACAAATGGCAGCAGCAAATGGATCGAAAATTTGGCCCTAGGGTGTCGAAACTAGCAAGGGAAACAGGGAACCCGATGCATGTCCCAAAAGAGGACACCCCTGGGAATGCACAGAGGTCTGACTTGCGCGAAGTGGCCTAGAATTTATTACCCAGAACCCCAGACAAAGTGAACATTGTGTTTTTCCCCCACCAAATATCACACTTTGTCTGGGATTTGGCTAATAAAAACTGGGGCAATTTGCGCAAGGCAGACCTCTGTGGATTCCCACGGGTGTCTTCTTTTCAGAAATGCATGGGGTTCCCTGTTTTCCTTGCTGGCTTCGACACCCTAGGCCCAAATCTGTAGGTTGCCCACATGAATAAAATGTGCTGTGCCGAAAGGCTTGGGGTTACTAGTGGGTTACCCTTTTCCTTTTGTGCCCCAGTGGGTGCACCCACACATGAGAGGTACCGTTTTCATCGGGACATGGGTGGGGATGCGGGAAGGTAGGCCATGTGTTGTTGGCGGTGTGTTTCAGGGAGTGGCCAGAGCGAAATGTCTGAGAATTGTCTTTATTTCCAGACAATTTCAAAGACATTTCCCTCTGTCCACTCACTGAAACACGTCATAATTATTATTTCGCAGGCACACCTTTAATGGAAGGAGTCTGATTCGCGTTCCGTTGCAAGTCACACCTTGAGCTGAGGGATCTAGACTTATGTTTATTTTGTAGGGAGGCCTCAAGGGAAAGCTACGGCTGTGGTGTGCCTTTCCAAGGCAGGCCTCAAGTGGAGGAAGCAGGACTAGCAATGCTCGTGAAGGCACGCTAAATCAAGTGACGTGAGTTGACATCCTGTTGCATTTTCATTGAAGGTACACCTCCAGTGCAGGGAGCGGGAGTGCCATTCCTTTATAAGACATGCACAAATTCAGAAGCTAAGGGTCCCTTTCAAGGAATGATGGGCATTTTCGGAAATCTTTCGATCTCCCAATATTTTCCCTTTGTATGATACAAAAGGAAACGAGGCTGAAAGCAGAGGGCTGGCTGGGAAGGGCATTGGGGACGGTACACCCGAGTAGCCTTCTTCTTTCCTTATTTTGTACACGCCTTACATTTTCAGTAAGATTGTGCCTTTGTGGCAGTGAACATCACCAAAGTGTCGCTCTTGCAATCTGGCCACATATTCTACCTCTGGACAGGAAGGAATTTGTACATCGACCATAGCCAGAGATTGAACAATTGCTAATTCAAAGTTCATAAAGGAGAGGTTGTTTTGTGGAGTAGCTGCACGGTACACCACATAAGCATTGTACGTTGCCATTTGCACAATGTGTGTGGCTAACCTTTTGTACCAGAAACGCGACTTGCGTTCAGCACAGTATGACTCAAGCACTTGTTTGTTTTTGTCTACTCCACCCATGTACTTGTTGTAGTCCAGAATGCATTTGGGCTTCCACACTTGCTGAGTCTACCCACGCAGAGTGACTGCTGAAGTACTTTCATCATGAATAGTACTTAGCATGTACACATTCCTTTTATCACAGAATTTCACTGCCAACAGTTCATCCCGCCGCAATGCCATACATTCTCCCTTGGCCAACTTCTTACACACAAGTTGTCTGGGGAAGCCTTTGCGGATACTCTGGATTGTACCGCATGCCAATGTGCCCACATTGAACAATTCCTTGAACAGTGGAATTCCTGTGTAGAAATTGTCCACATACAAATGGTGACCTGTGGAGCCATGGTGTGAGAAGATCCCAAACTATCTTCCCACTTTACCCTAAACCCTCCGGGCTGCCCAGCCCATTTAGGGACGAGTCTTTACCAGTGTAGACTCTCATGCTGCAGACATACCCAATGGTACTTTCACACAACATGTACATTTTGATCCCATATCGTGCTCTCTTGCTTGGAATGTATTGCCTGAACAGTAGCCGACCTTTATACAACACCAATGATTCATCGATGGATATGTTCTGGCTAGGAGCATACATCTCTGCAAATCGGTGAGTGAAGTGGTCCAGAAATGGCTGGAGTTTGAAGAGCCTATCAAAGTTTGGTTCAGTT
This sequence comes from Ambystoma mexicanum, assembly GCF_040938575.1. NCBI lineage: Eukaryota > Metazoa > Chordata > Amphibia > Caudata > Ambystomatidae > Ambystoma > Ambystoma mexicanum. The sequence continues at coordinate 1,255,710,206 of NC_090934.1, forward strand.
CTGGGTAATGCTGCCGAGTTGTCATTGAAGTGCAACATAGGGCGCAGTGCTTGAAAGCGATTTCTACTCAATGTTGCTGCAAAAAACTGTCTATAAAGTGGCGCTACAGTAGACCAGTACATCGAGACAGACGGCTTGTGCGAAATTCCCATGAGCAGAATGAGACCCCAATATTTTCTCATTTCAACATCGGTTTTGGGAACCCATGCTTGTGCTCTGGACTTGGGTTTCAGAGTGGGACCCCTTGACCTCAAGAACTGTGCAGCGTATAAATTGGCTTGCTGAACCACATTTGCAATGAACCCATCATCAATAGAAAGGTTGAAAAAATCAATAGACTGAAACCTATCTGTATTCACTGTTCACCCTAATATACCAGTGAAAGGGGGCACAACAGGCTGAGCCATTGCTGGAGGCACCCACTGCGACTCTTCAGCAATGTCAGGAACTGCCACATTGCATGGACGTCCTGCACGGCCCCTCCCCCTTACAGCTCCCATGCGTGTGGGGAGTGTGTGAAAAGGTGGATGCACCCTTTCTTCCTCTTCGTCATCAGATGATGACAATGATGAGCTGGAGGAGAAACTTTCATCAACGTCCAACTCACTTTCCCAATCACTTCCCTCCTGACCCTCAGAAGCACTATCTGTTTCAGATTGCATGTCCACCTCTGTGCATTGCTCTGAGCCAGACTCCATCACTGCAGCTAAAGCCTCCGCACCAGACATTGATCGACGAGAAGCCATGAGTACTGTCGCTATGGAACCCTTCACTGCCCAAGGACCAGATGAAGACTGAAACAATACGTATGTGTGCTTCTCAAAGTATGGAACGTAACATAATAAGTGGTATTTAGTACCACAAACCTACTCCACACAAGTACACCAAAAGGTCCAGACTTTGCTCACAAACTGTAGCAGCCCTCTGCAATATGACGTACTCCCTGCACGTTACAATAAACGGAGTACTACTTTGCAAACACTCACGTGAAATGCTAAGGACCAGCTGACTGCTTTCCTACAAGTATGTAGACAGCTACAACACACCTGTACCTAAAAGAAAGACAACAAAAAAGCTAAGGACGATGTCCTCTTCCGCTATACATTACACAAATACAAGTGTGGGGACGAGGATTGCAGCCACACTACCAATTCAGAAACAGCCAATGTGCTTTGCACCATGCCCTACTCCATGGGATGCTGGTGGATGGGAAATGGAGGTGAGAAGCAACCATGCAATGTATTAGTGATTGGGTGAGTTGACAAGCCAGAGGCAATCAAGACGCAGACAGGGAATATGAGAAAAGTACATGGCAGGCCCTTCCAGACAATTACTGGCACACTTTTGACAAAACACCTGCTCATTCACATAAGGGTCTGTGTTGGAAGGGGAAAGGTCACAAGGACGAAATTAATGCAAGAGCAAGCAAGTTGATTTAGGCTGATGCAAGTGGTGTTGGGCAGCTAAGAAAGAAGCAGCACTGACATACTGAATGCATTAACATGCCATGAACACAAACAATTTCTAGGAAGTGGGAGTCCCACTGCCAATATACTTACTACCATTTCTATTAGCATTTTACACAATCCAGTGAGTCCATCAGTTACTGGGATCCCCCGCAAAATAGTGTCTGGGCAAAGTGCAAAATGTCGTCAATGAATATGTTCATGCCTGTTTTTGACAGGTGCACACCATCTCTGTGAATCATCACTTCACCTTTGATGAAGCCATGGTGCATCGTTCGAATTCTCTTGTTGCCTTTTGTCAGTCTTGCGAACTCCCCATTGAGTTTCCACACTGAGCGGTTGATGGCCCTTGCATTCCCTGGTGCTCCAAATCCCTCCTGAGAATCATCTGGGACCAGGCCACCACAGTGTTTGGAAACCTCTGTGCAATCCATTCCAGGTCCGCCATGAGCTACTCCCGTACCCTCTTCCGTCCCACAGACGCCATATCATTTCCTCCCAGGTGCACCACTATAAGGTCAGGGGGGGCATCTCCTTTTGCCTGGGCATCGATGATGGCTCCTCTGAGCTCGTGAAGGCGCATCCCCCGACCCCAAACCAATGCACCGCAAGGCCATCCCTTCGAGACCCAGATGTGCTTGGCCCTTGGAAAAGTCGTGCAGCCCTTTGGATGAAAGAGTGGCCGATAATCCACACAACCCTCATCCTCACTAGGAAATGGAAACAGGAAAACCCCCATGATTATGGCCAGACATACAGTTGACCAATTAGCACAACGATTGCTTCAACACATGGCTCTTATAACAATCCCAGACACACACTTCACCCAATCGGACATGCACCTCTCAGGTGAGATAACAGTAGGTCGATACGTAATTGGCACATGCTTTTCAGGGGAAAGAGGTGAAGAACACAGTATGTCACCTTGTGCCAATAACACAGTTGTGCTGGCGCAATTGTAATCAGTGAAGGTTTCTGCTCCTGTGGGCCACCAACTGCACTGTACGGTGGTAAGGTGACTTGCACATGCTACACCGTTATACTTTGTCACTAGTGTGACAGAGGATAGGAACTCCACAGCAAGTGTGCTTTGTATGCTCTCTGAATATAGGTACCCTGAAAGAATGTGCGCCATTCATCACAAATGGATGCAACTTTGGACACGTTGATTGTGAGAGCTTCGGCCACAGCTCCAGGGCCACTGGTGAACTTGGGGGCACTCGACTACCAAGTGAGAGAGGCGGCCAAGGTCACACGCATCAACCACCACCATCCTACATCTCTGCCTGGGCAGCGCTACAGCTTTCCCCTCCAGGAAGGGATGGGGACCCTGTCGGGGCACCCTGCACCCACTGCTGAATTTGGGGACAAAATATCCACCTGGGAGACGGGCGCCCAAGGCGATGACATCACCACCCCCCCGCCACTGTCCTGCCCCTCTAGCTACCCTGCGTTACAGCTTTATCCCCTGCAAAAGGATGGGGACCCTAGCGGAGCTCACTGGGACCACTGCTGGAATTGGACCACATAAATGATGACTGTTGCAGTAAAAGGAATGAGCTCTGTACCAAGTGTGCATAGAATGCTCAGAAAAAATAAAATGACCATCTGCATTACTACCAGAAACATTTTTGAAATGTTGCTGCTACTTATGTTGCCCAAGCATTTCCTTCTGCAAAGCAGCCACCTTCCTAAATGCAAGGCACACCCATCACTGCCCCCAGAACCTCCCCACTACCCATTCCCACCCATACCACTGACACTGCAGCCACAGTTCCTCTCACCACAGTAACCCTCCACCCCCACATTACCATGGCTCCCAACAGAAGTAATATTTTCAGTACTTACATAAGTCAGCGAAAGCTTTTCAGTAGCCGCAACTGCAAAGGAAACATAAAAGAATTACATTCATCACTTAGCTGCCAGACAGTTTGGATGTGTTATTGGTAGGCAATCTGCAAACTTTTCAAATCCTTCCACCGTATACATGACACATCCCAGTCATCTACCACCATGGAAGGCTGGACTGCACACTGATTGGCAATGGGAATAAGACCAATGGGCATATGGCAACCCCCAGCACAAAAAAACGACCTGGAAATTATCTGGGACCAGGCCACCAGTGTTTGGAAACCTCTGTTCAATCCATTCAAGTTCCTCTATGAGCAGCTCCTGTATCCCTTCTCCCCCCCACAGACGCCAAATTATTTCCTCCCAGGTGCACCACTATAAGGTCAGGGTTAGGGGGTTGGGGGTGCATCTCCTTTTGCCTGGGCATCGCTGATGGCTCCTCTGAGCTGGTGAAGGCGCATCCCCCCGATCCCAAACCAATGCATGGGGAGGGCATCCCTTTGAGACCCAGATGTGATTGGCCCTTGGAAATGTTGTGCAGCCCTTTGGATGAAAGAGTATCTGATAATCTACACAACCCTCATCCTCACTACAAAATGGAAACAAGTAAACCCCTATGAATATGGCCAGACATACAGTTTACCAACTAGCACAACGGTTGCTTCAACACATGGCTCTTGTAAGAATCCCAGACACACACATCACCCAATCGGACATGCATCTCTCATGTGAGATAACAGTAGGTCGATATGTAATTAGCACATGCTTTTCGGGGGCAAGAGGTGAAGAACACATTATGTCACCTTGTGCCAATAACACAGTTGTGCTGGCGCAATTGTAATCAGTGAAGATTTCTGCTCCTGTGGGCCACCGACTGCGCTGCACGGTGGTAGGGTGACTTGCACATGCTACACCGTTATACTTTGATAGGATGACTAGTCTGACAGAGGATATGAAATCCACAGCAAGTGTGATTTGAACGCTCTCTGAATATAGGTAGCCTGTCAGAATGTGCGCCATTCATCACAAATGGATGCAACTTTGGACAGTTTGATTTTGAGTATTTAGGCCACAGCTCCAGGACCACTGTTGACCTTGGAGGCACTTGACTACCAAGGGAGAGAGGCGGCTAGGGTCACACACATCAACCACCACCATCCTACATCTCTGCCTGGTCAGCGCTACAGCTTTCCCCTCCAGGAAGGGATAGGGACCCTGCCGGGGCACCCTGCACCAAATGCTAAACTTGGGGGACAAAATACCCACCTGGGAGACGGGCGCTCAAGGCCAATGACATTACCCCCGACTGTCTTGCCCCTCTAGCTACCCTGCCTTATAGCTTTTCCCTCTGCAAAAGGATGGGGACCCTGGCGGGGCTCACTGGGACTACTGCTGGAATTGGACCACAGAAATGGTGACCGTTGTAGTAAAAGAAATGAGCTCTGTACCAAGTGTGCATAGCATGCTCAGAAAAAATGACCATCTGCATTACTACCGGAAACATTTTTGAAATTTTGCTGCTACTTATGTTGCCCAAACTTTCATCTCCAAAGCAGCCACCTTCCTCAATGCACGGCACACCCATCACTGCCCCTCAGATCCTCCCCACTACCCATTCCCACCCATCCACTGACACTGCAGCCACAGTTCCTCCCACCACAGTAACCCTCCACCCCCACATTTACATGGCTCCCAACAGAAGTAATATATGCAGTACTTACATATTTTTTTTTTTTATTTTTTTATTTTATTGTTTCGGTAGTAAATTTTACTTTACACCTTTACAAATATTAATAAACATAAAAAACATCTAAAGATCTCTTATGTACAAATACAACCAAATTTCATTTCCTCTAAAAAAGACTTTAAAATAAAATCCTTCGAGTGAACAGAGACATTGTGTTTGCAATCATAAAACTACTACAATATACTGTGAACGTATACAACTTAACAGGACAACCTCCACCCAAAAGCACCCTTATAGATAATAGGGCAGAGGTGAGCGAAAAAGGAAGGGAGACACAACAAGCAGTCAATCAAAGTTCAATAACACACAAAACATAAGTAAATACGACAGTAAGTTCAGATCCAAACTAATCATATCGGCCAAACCTCCTGTTACCTATGCGGAAGAGCCAGCCTTATGCTGTTAAAACTTGCGTGATTCATCGTCAACAGCTGTTCTTCAATCAGAGTAACCAGTCTAACAGTTGCTAGTATAATAGCATTCGAGGAACCCTGCATGCATCTTATCCATACTAGATTGGCTTCAAAGCTTGAGTAAGAAAAGAACAAAGAAGCCAAGCAACACAATCTTTGATTCGCAAAGAATTTACAGTATATAAATAGATGTTCTAGCGTTTCATTTTCCAATCTGTTCAAGCAAAATCGACATCCATGCCCCATTGCCAACTCTCCATAACCGGCCCAAGACCGAATACGCTCTCCCGTGTGGATAAGATCCCAACGGAAACGCATATAGGTCTGTCTGGCCCTTTTATCAGGAAAGCATAGGATATAGGGTAACCTTGGGGTCACGGCATGTCTGAACAACGCATAGGTCGCAAAGGAGGAGTATTCCCCAACCTTGTCAGAATTTAGAGCCCAAGCGTTGCAAAAAAAGCGAGTTCTAACTTTGCTTGGGGTTTTAGTTAGGTCTGTCAAGGTCATATTGAGTGAAGCCAGAGTCTCCATTATTTCCTCCTTTACTTCCCGAACCGAGGCCGGGCAATGATTTTCCATCATTATATGAAACTCCTCATAGAGTGAGTTAGGAGGAGGCACAAGAACTTTACAAAAGGCATTTACCTTCCTCCAAAGATATTTGTCAGCTAGAGAATAGAGTCCCAACTCGTGTAATATGATGGAATTTGGTAGATAACTTGGTAGCCCTAGAATTTTCTTCCAGAGCTGACCTTGGATTTGATTTAACAGGGGCCCCAACTTCAACAGGCATATATCAAGAGTATAAAGCAGGATGGGCTCTATCTTCATCGTATAAAATTGGATAAGGGGCAAGAGAGAGAAGCTGCAGTATTTAGCGTTGATTATTCTCATTTGTCCCATTAACGGGCCAAGCTTCTCTTTCAGCAAGGCCCGCCATCCATCAATTGAGTTCCCATTAGACAGCTGATAGCCCAGGTAGACGATCGCATCTTTCCTAGCAATGGTCTGCTGGTTGATAGTAAATGTAAATCTAGGCAGTTTTTTTTTAGCCGTAAAAATCATAATATGGGATTTCGCCGGGTTAATTGTCATGTTATTTTGCAGACAGTAATCATAAAGTGTGTTTAATTTGTTCTGCAGACCGAAAGGCACTCTGTCGAATAGAACAATATCATCGGCAAAGGCTAACCAATGTAAACGCATGGGACCCAGTATTACGGGGAAAGAATGAATCTCTTTCCATAGATTCTCAATATCAGCGAGATATAGATTGAATAAAACTGCAGCTAGATTACATCCCTGCTTGACCCCTATGCTCGTAGGAATAATAGCAGAGAGGAGCCCCTTAGCATTGATCCGAATCTGACATGAGGTATTGGTGTGGAGTGCAGCGATTAAGGCCACCAAGGAGGATGGAATGCCATAGGCCAACATCTTACGCCAAAGGTGAGCACGAAGAACATTATCGAAAGCACATGTGAGGTCCATGGCAGCCATATATATGGTGCCCTTTGATTCTCTGTGCACAGCTCTCCTTAAGTGTGCTAAGATTGAGGCGTTTAATTGGGTACCCAAAGCCCTACGAAAGCCTACCTGAGCTTTAGACAAAATATTATGGTTTCTTATATGGTCTTCTAAGTCAACCAGGAGCAGTCGTGTAAAAATTTTTGCCGCTGTGTCAATCAACGCAATAGGTCTGAAGTTCGCAGGATTACTTAACACCCCCTTTTTATGAATGGGGATGATAATGGCTATGAGCCATGATGGCGGAATAATCCCGGTATGGTAAATCGACTGATAGCATGACAGTAGATACTTAGCCCAAAAATGGGGATCGGATTTGTATACACAAGCGGGCAGCCCATCAGGGCCGGAAGCTTTTGATGGATTCAGTTGCTCAATTGCCCATATGATATCCTTTACTTCCCAAGGACAGACCACCGGAAGAGGCAAGTGCACCGGAACGCTCTCTGAAGCGGTATGTCTATCAGGTAGCGAGAATTTCAAACTAAAGAACCTCTCCCATTCCGGGCCTGAAATCACCGCCACCATGCGAAGATCAACTTTTCCTACAGGATTTCTTAAGATGGCCCATAAGTCTCTGCCTTTTTTTTTACACAACAGGCCAATCATGTATTGGTTGGCTAGAATATGGGCTGCACGACGCAACAGGGTTAACTGTTGCTTATAGTGCGCCTGAATCATGTTCTTTTGGCGAATATACGCATACTGACATATCATTCGCTTCCTTAGTATGCGGAGATCGCAATTTCTTTGCTTTTTTAGACATGCGACCTGGGTAGCATTGACCTGGGCAACCACAATAGAGGACTTTTCCAAAGGCTCTTTCGCGACATCTACCAAATGCATATGAATCATTTTAGCATTCATTGCGTTAATTTTGGTTACATTCGCTGTGGAGGCCTTAACATCCCAATGCACCAAAATATCCCTATTTACCAAAAATGACACTTTCCTGCATCTGGCAGGATTCCAATTTACAGATATTGTATTTCTGTCACATGACACTAAGGTTGCAGGGGCAGAAGCTAGGTAACATTCCACTCCCATATGCAAGCAGGAATATAGCATATGATGGTCACTCATATTCAAATCTAATATCTGTATTGGTTCAAGCAGCCCAGAGCATGCTTTAGAGGCAAGTATGTAATCAATGAGGGAAGTGGATGAACCTCGCTGCCAAGAGAATTGAATGGAATTAGAAGCCAATTGAATTGGGTAAATCCCCCATAGATGGAAGAGCGATAGTAATTTCTGGCCTCTATCCTTGGCCTGTTGCGTGTAGGCTGAACTATTAGAAAAGGGTCGTGTTATACTCTTTAGATATAGATAGCAATTCAAATCACCTCCAATCATGATTTCATAGTCAGGCCATTCCCTAGCTGCGATAGATAGAATCCGTTCTAGGTCTTCAAGAAACCTATCTAGCGAAACCGCTTTGGGATTCCAATAAATGGATAATAATAGCAGGTTCAGATCTTTGGAGCTCTTAAGCGTCAATTTTACTAGCACACAGGAGGCCGAGGAATCCACTGTAGAAGCTGAGACTTTCAATCTGTTGTTAATAAGAATCGCTATACCTCCTGCGGGGCGACCTGTGGTAACCCTTTCTGCCACCCTGGAGAAACAAGAGAATCCATCTAGGCTAAAGAGCTTTAATGCCATAGTCTCTTGCAGAAATAAAATGTCAGGCATCTTGTCGGGCTCAACTTGCTTGTACCATGCAGTAAGATTGCCTAACCCACAACAATTCCAAGAGGCCACATTCAAAACTGGAAATTATGAGCCTGGCTTGGGCTCAGTGTTGGCGACAGACACTTTTATTAAAGGTTCCAACCAGGCTAGACCACTTAAGGCTTGAGAAAGTGACGCCAATTGCAACGATAATTTATTGACTTGTGAGTCGGGAAGATCGCCCGCCAATGCAGTGGGACATGCTGGGTGAGAGGGTTGAATCCAATCAAGAAACGCCCAAGCAGATTCCATATCATAGAACAATCTAGGAGTAAGACCAATAGAATAAAAGTCTTCAGCAAACTCAAAGAGCATTTTGGTAATAATTTGCGACTGCACTCTACAGAGAACTCTGTTGTTATTATGGGACGCTAATTTGACCCAGTCCAGATCTTTGGATGAAAGATTTCTTAGTGCTGGAATTTGAAAAAATGAGTTCATTAAAAAGGATCTATTTATACGAGCCGGCCCATTTATCTCTGGATTACTAGACCAGCCTACTATTAGTTTCATATCCTTTGGTGTATGCACAAAGGATGGCTCTGCCAGGTCAGTCCCTCCCTGAGCAACTAGGGGAGGGGATTCAATATCAACACAGGGAGCGCTCGCCAGAGACCTAGAAGCCAAGGCAGTAAGTGTTGGCCCAGCAGTGTTGTTTGGCTCAATATAAGGTACCTTCTGTGCGGCAGCGTGACCCAATGTCCCCTGGGCCTCCAGCTCAGCAGTTGCAGGTATTTCCTGGATGGCCAGGGGATTCTGTAGGGACGCAACCGCTGCTTCTAGCTTGAGAGCTGGCGACCCAGTAGCCACTTTTTTAGAGGCAGTGTTGGGGAAAAAGCATTGCATCTTAGGTTGTGATTTATCAGGGCCTGTCCTTAGAGGGAGGAGAGGCATGATCTGCACATTGCCGCTCTTCAGGGCGGCAATCTGCAGATGCCGCCTACTTTCCTCGTCTAGATCGTATAAGGCCATTCCCAAGTCGTCATGGCACGTCTCATTTTTAAGACAAGGCCTCATCTCCGTCACCGAGGCCCTATCAGGGCCGGAAGTAGCCACATCGACTTTCTTGAGCCGCGCTTTGGTCTGTTTTAAGCGCTTCTGAGCTCTTAGGAAAGATTTCCTAGCTTTTCGCGAAATAAAATTCCTACCATCAAGTTCAACGGGTTCATCCTCGGGTTCTGAGGATGGTATAATGGCCATGTCAGAAGACCTAGACTGAGCATTTACCAAATCCACCAGAGTGGAGGGGCTGTCAGGCGGGGAAGTTTGCCTATCTTCGGCCAAGACAGCCTCTCCTTCAACATCCTGAGGGCCTGGAGTACGCTGAGCGGCAACAAGCTTATATACAAGCTGCTCCATCTGCAGCAGCCGCTCATGTTGGAGTTTCAAAGCCTCAACCACGTTGATATCGTCCACCCCCTCTTGTTCAATTCTGTCATCCTTCACACCACTCACCACCTGTGAATAAGATCTTTGTGGATGTTCTATCGCTAACACAACCCTGTCTGTTTGAGTACTTTGCGAGGAGGTCATGACACCAGTTGGAGATTGGACGTGGGAAGCTGCTATCTTTTCTAGAAGTGTTTCCACTTGGGCCACATAAGACGATCTAGAACGTTCTTCAGCTATAATAAAGCCCTCCATTTTTGCCATTATATCTCTCATTAAGGAAAGCGAGCCCTGCATCTCCCTGATGGAATAGTGCGTGAGTTCGTGACCTCTATCCAGTAGGTTGAGTAAGCTTGAAATTACGGGAAAGTTAACTGCTTCATTGTTAGGGGCGGGTATCCTCAACTCCTCCGGGGTTGAAGCTAGACCGCCCTCTCCCTTTGGAGCAGCAGGATCAAAGCCCTCTGATCGGGAATCGAAAGGGCTGCTGCCAGCTGACTGAGTGGGACCCGTAGGCGCAACTCCCCCAGCCTTGTGGTCCTCATGAAGGCAGGCGGCCCCCCCGTCGATATCTCTGCATGACATCAACCCCAGCTTACTCGAGGTGCCTCCCGCATTTTCGCTGCTATATAATGGGGGCTGGTGTAAGTGAACTTGTTCACGAAATGGGAAGGAGGAGGCGGCTGGAGACGACGGGCCCAACGAAAGCCGCATTCTTCGACCCAATTCGTTAGCAATTGTAGGGGCCAAAATTGAGGTATCAGAATTGCAAGAAGACCTTTGCTGAGCCTGGGGATGAGAGCAAATTGCAATCTGACCCAAGCAATACCCATAACCCCCCTCACCTACGGCATCATTCGCCTCCTGTAAGGAGAAGGATGATTGCAGTAAGAACGAAGGCTTTCCAGCCAAGGATGGGGGCTTGGGCGAGCATAGAGAAGCCTCATTGTCATACTCAAGTTTGCCCTCGCACGTCGCCCCCTCTACCAGATCCTCCTGGGGGCCACTCATGGACAATGGCATATTACTAAACGGAGGCGACAGAGGGGGCAGCGCGTTATCTAAGATGTTTGACAGATGCTGGGTAATCCCTTTGGAGGCAGAACCGGATTTCCCACTTCTTAGAATGGGACCCATTTTCCCTCGGTCCACTAGCTACCAAACCAACTGTGCGGCAAAAACGAAAAATAGCCGCAACCCTCTTTTTGGGTAGCGTATATAGCCGAAACCAAACAAGGGTAGTTAAAGCCTAAATGCCCCTCACCTCACGTCCCGCGAACTGCGAACAGCCAACAGTACTTAGAATGTACTTGGCAGGTGCGCGGCGCGGGTGCGCGAGGAAGCTGAGGTTAACAAGGCTTCCTGGGCGTCACTCGACCCAAGGGGGCGGGGCCTAAGGGAAAAAAAACACAGAGAGAGCACATTACCACCCCTCCAGTCACACAGTGGAAACAACAAAAGGACAAAAAATAATGTAACAAAGAGGGGCCCTAACGCAGTGATCGAAACAGGGGAAGGTGGAAGGATAAGGCAGTTCAATGGGAAGTTCAATGGGCAGGGGCAGGTCGGAGCGTACTAGACAGTCACCTCCTATCCACGGGCAGGGGCCAGGCAAACTGTGTGTAACACAGAAAGACGTCCTCCAGGCGTGAAAAACACTCCGAGCCGTAGACACTACGGCCAAAGACAGATGGTAGTACAGCGCAGAGCAGAGGCGGCGCTGCAAGGCAAATCCAGGAAACAGCGCAGACCAGTCCGAGTCCACAGCCAACAGTACTTAGAATGTACTTGGCAGGTGCGCGGCGCGGGTGCGCGAGGAAGCTGAGGTTAACAAGGCTTCCTGGGCGTCACTCGACCCAAGGGGGCGGGGCCTAAGGGAAAAAAAACACAGAGAGAGCACATTACCACCCCTCCAGTCACACAGTGGAAACAACAAAAGGACAAAAAATAATGTAACAAAGAGGGGCCCTAACGCAGTGATCGAAACAGGGGAAGGTGGAAGGATAAGGCAGTTCAATGGGAAGTTCAATGGGCAGGGGCAGGTCGGAGCGTACTAGACAGTCACCTCCTATCCACGGGCAGGGGCCAGGCAAACTGTGTGTAACACAGAAAGACGTCCTCCAGGCGTGAAAAACACTCCGAGCCGTAGACACTACGGCCAAAGACAGATGGTAGTACAGCGCAGAGCAGAGGCGGCGCTGCAAGGCAAATCCAGGAAACAGCGCAGACCAGTCCGAGTCCACAGCCAACAGTACTTAGAATGTACTTGGCAGGCGCGCGGCGCGGGTGCGCGAGGAAGCTGAGGTTAACAAGGCTTCCTGGGCGTCACTCGACCCAAGGGGGCGGGGCCTCCTATCCACGGGCAGGGGCCAGGCAAACTGTGTGTAACACAGAAAGACGTCCTCCAGGCGTGAAAAACACTCCGAGCCGTAGACACTACGGCCAAAGACAGATGGTAGTACAGCGCAGAGCAGAGGCGGCGCTGCAAGGCAAATCCAGGAAACAGCGCAGACCAGTCCGAGTCCACAGCCAACAGTACTTAGAATGTACTTGGCAGGTGCGCGGCCCAACAGAAGTAATATATGCAGTACTTACATAAGTCAGCGAAAGCTTTTCAGTAGCCGCAACTGCAAAGGAAACATAAAAGAATTACATTCAGTGCGTTGCCTACCAATAACACATCCAAACTGTCTGCCAGCTATCTGCAAACTTTTCACTTCCTTCCAACAGATACATGACACATCTCAGTCATCTACCACCACGGAAGGCTGGGCTGCACAATGATAGGACATGGGAAGAAGACCAATGGGCGTATGGCAACCCCCAGCACACAAAAACGCCTTGTACAGATGGCTACGTGGCGTGGCAAACTGCCTTCCCAGGGGAATAGCACTGTTCAGCTGGACTGGGGGGCATTTTGTGTGCTACCCCGGCAAGTGTGTCCCTGGCCACCCCAATACCCCCCAGAGCACCCACTCCCCTTCACAACACCAACACTACAGGCCCAGTTCCCACCCACCCCAATAGCAATCCACGTACTCGACAAAGTTGAACTAACCATAATTCCATACGTACATAACAAGGGAGAAGCTTGAACTGCTCAAGACCTGTAAAGGGATACAAAACATAAATTATCTGTGTGAGCCCAGCCAAATACCAAACCACCCATACTGACCCCCCCCAATTGCATTGGCCAGTACATTTTGGGCACCCTGGGGCCAGATTGGCACACCAATGTGCCCCTCTGCGCCAAGGCAAGTTTGGTAAACAAAGAAAATAAAATTAAATGGCAGGCTGCACTTTAGGGGGGGCTGAGGGGTACCCTACATCGCCGGGGAATTTTGTAATGTGAAGGGGGGTGCACCTCTCCACCCCACCCCAATTGGAGGGGCGGCGCATCTCATGTAGCCCTCCCTGGGGGCAGATATGGGGGGGGCTGTCCTGCACTCCTCCCTGGGGTCAGGTGTCCCTTCCTAGGAGCAGATATCTGCCCCAACCCCCTCCTCCCTTCCCATTGCGTATTTTTTTTGTTACTTTTATTTTTTTATATGCCCCCACCGCTGTTCACCCATCTGCCCCCAGGGGTCTTCATACATGTGGCCTTATGCTTTGGGGGCTCAGGGGGGGGCACGTACCTAGTAAGCAGCCCCCCCGCACTCAAAAGCCATCCGTGGTGTCTAGTAGCATTGCTGCCCACGGATCGAGCGTTCTGCGCCCGATCCGTGAGCAGCAATGCTTACACAAATGGTGTCGTTGGAAAGGGGAGAATTTCCCCTTACCAACGACATCTGCCTCCATCTCCAGCTTGAAATACAGCCGGAGATCGAGGCAGAGAGAGAAGGGTGCTTACCTTCTCCCAGCGGTGAAAATACTTTCAGTTTCATGTCGGCGTGCGTTACGCACGCCGACGTGAAACTGAAGGTAATCCAGCCCCCTGGCATAGCCTGGGGGTTGGATTACAGTTTTGAGCGATCTCGTCCTTGGCACTACAGAGGCAATGTCAAGGACGAGATATCTCGTCCTTGGCACTTAAGGGGTTAAACCAATAAACATCCCTCACCCAGCAATTGCACAGCCCTCGCAATGACAACCCTTGCCTATAAGGAAGCAATAGAAGCCAGCAAATCAAACTGTTACAATGTCAGAATAGACAATGCTAGCTCCAATTCAAAAGAATTATTCTCTATCCTCAGAGCTGGAATAATCCCATCCCGTCTATTGCTGGTTCCCAGGGGGACAAAGCCTGGTGCACAACATTACAAGATGCTGTGTCCCACAAATTCTTCACTCTACTACTCCAGATCAATGCTAAAAAAGACCCTGCTGGCTGCCAAAGGCCCCCCCCAATCTTTCCCTCACTCCCAATGCACTGGGGCAAACACCCTGCTGATTCCCCCCCTTTTACATTCTTCAATGTCACACCAGAAATAATGCTTAACACCATTCAAGCGCTAAAACCCACTAACTGTAAAGGTGACCTTTGCCCCGCCCACATTGTGAAATGATGTGCCCACACACTAGCACCTATCATCACTGAGTTTGCCAACGCCTCCTTCTCCACCAAAACTACCTCCCAACATGAAATCTGCTTGGATCTCGCCACTCCTTAAGAAACCATCGCTAGACCCTACCATTCCCACCAACTACTGCCCCATCACCTCCGTACCCTTCCTACTGAAAATTCTATGCCACCTTACTTATGCTCAAGTCCAACTATTCTTGGAACAGAACCACCTGCTCGGTAATAGACAGTCTGGGTTCCATCCCGAGCATAGCACTGAAACTGCCCTGCTGAACTTAAAAATCCAAATGGACAAGATCTGTGGCTCTGGCAACTTGGCCATCCTCCTGCTGTTAGACCTATCAGCAGCTTTTGATCTAGTTGACCACAACATCCTGTGCCAACACCTCAGCAATAAATTCCATTTCTCTCCTCAGGCCACTGCCTGGATCAGATCCTTCCTCAATCAATGCACCACCAGTCCTCATTGGTGATGCCACTGCCAAACCAACCCTGCCCCTTCTAGGTGTCCCTCAAGGATCTTGCCTCTTGCCCACACTCTACAACACTTATACTAAGCCCCTCTTCGATCTCCTGGATGCCAGCATTATCATCTACACCAACTTTGCAGATGATGCACAAATAATGATCCCCAT
The DNA here is from genome assembly GCF_040938575.1 of Ambystoma mexicanum. NCBI lineage: Eukaryota > Metazoa > Chordata > Amphibia > Caudata > Ambystomatidae > Ambystoma > Ambystoma mexicanum. Next base: position 1,255,725,490 of record NC_090934.1, read on the forward strand.
CACAGGTGATCATGCCCGAGACTCTGCCTATATAAACTCAATCTACTGTACAATTCAAAACTGGATGGCCTCCGATAATTTATGCTTAAACAACGACAAAACGGAGCACCTCATTGTGTGGGCTCCCCATACCACCTCAAACTAGATGCCTCCTTTGCATCGACAACATGACAATCACTGTCTCAAAGCACATCAAGACACTAGGGGTCCGCTTGGAAGCTGACCTATCCCTGACCAAGCATATCAATACCTTAGCATCATGCATGGTCTACACTTCAAGGCTCATCTCACTGAGTAGGCAATTCCTCTCACCAAGCAACTGTCTTGCACAAGCACTGATTCTCACAAAACTAGACTATTGCAATGTGATGCTCATGGGCACCACTGCTGCCAACATGTCCAAACTACGACTATTACAAAACGAGGCACTGTGAGCGGCCCTGGGTCTAAAACGATCAGACCATATCACAGCAACCAGACGTGAAACCCACTGTCTCCCAATCAAAGCACTGGTGGAATTCAAAACTCTATCCATTGCCCGCCGATGTATCCATAAAGAGGTCCCCACTACCTCAACACCTGCATTTCTCAAAAGATCCCCTCACAGGCGCTAAGATCCAGCTCCAGCACACTGTTAACAACCCCTCGCTTCAAGAACACTAGAGAAGGAGGCATCAGCTTTTGCGTCACAGCCCCAGTGCTTTGGAACTCATTACCAGCCCACATCAGAAATAAACTATCTTACACCTCCTTCAAGAAACTCGTCAAAACCTGGTTGTTCGATAAATGTGATTTAAGCTGCTATAGTGACTGCATCCTATATTGTCTTTATTATCTCACTGCATTCAATATTCTACCTACTATGTACCTAACGCTGGGATTCCCTCAGATCTGGGCATTGTCATAAATGCACAAAAATAAATAAATGGAAGACTTTTTGCACTCTTGCTGGTTCTTCATTAAAAAAACATCAGGGAAACAACTTATTAGATCTTGCATATCTTTTTGTTGAAAAGCGTGGAGGCCTGATGAAGTGAGTCCTTAATTCCCGGGTTCTTTGGATAGAAGACTAGCCATTACAACAGTTTTGTTCTATGGGGGCCTCTCTGTTAACAAATTAATGTGATCGATCTGGGTCTTATTTCTGTGGTCAGGTTGAGCAAGATGGTAGTTACATGGTTCTGTTTGTTCTACCACTTTGTATGGTCCATGCCAACTAGACAGAATTGTATTATCTGAAGTGGAAAGCAACACAGAGCCTTCTGGCTGACAGAAAAAGAACAGACTACTGCAGTATTGTCTATCTAATAGACAGGACCACTATGCATGAAATAACTAACAGAAGAAAGAGGAGACACAGAGGGTGGGGCTGCTTGGGCCATATCCACGTTGTTGGGTGAGCAATGCATGGCGGCATGGTGGTTGACCTATCCTGTTCTCCCTTGAAAGTCTTCCCTTCTCCCGTGGACAGGGGGTCCCCTCCCACGGAATCCTCCCGTTGAGTACAACCCCCAGGAGGACTATCGGATAGTGACCTCACCTTCCTGGCCTCATGAGAACGGTCCTACTCCAGGTGAGAAGTGATGACATCAAGGGATTCATCACATTGCCAAAACCGTTCACTCCTCAACGACAAAGTGGGGAGCACAGGTGGTGCTGCATTGACAGAGCATTTGCCATTGGTGATAGACAGGAAGGCCTTCAACTTCAGAAACGGGGCCCCCGTTGACGAAAGATATGCTTCAGTCTACAAGGCTGTTGATGCCATCCGTGCCGACGATGCTATCGACCATGACCCCGTCTTCAAGACCGTCAACACTAGTTCTGCCATCGAGACTGTCAAAACCTGCTGTGTCGGTGAAACCACAAGTGCTGCCACTGCCAACACTGGCTCCGTTGTCGAAATTGTTCAAGACACTGGCCACAGAGAAGTCTACGACACCATTGACGAAGAGTGCATTATCCACGGGAGGGACCTAAAAAGCTGACAAACCTCTGATGAAACCTACAACCCCGAAGATTACACCATCGACGAGAGGGTCCAGAACAATGAACAAACCTCTGGTAAAACCTGCAATCCCGCTGTCAACCGGCTCAGCACTGGACCACAAGAAAACAGAGCGAAGACTAGAAAAAGTAAGATCCCAGCATAAACAAGTGTCGGGCTCTCAAGAGGGGTTGCAAAAATCCACAGAGCAACCATTAGTGATTAAGATTCCATTGGCATCTATTCCTCAATGGGGAAAAAAGCCTATCACTATCTTCAGTGTCTTCCATATTACCAGAGGAAATCCTAGAACATCACATTGATTCTGAGTTCGAGGAGAGGTTCTCACCAGTTTTTTTTGATAAGCACGACTCAGACTCTCCACCACCAAGATCACCACATCTAAAGAGATCACATCCACCTACAAGGGGATCGCCACCGTCAAGGTCAAGGTCTACAACCTCACCACCAAGGGAGACTAATGCTCAAATGTTGCTGTCCCTACAAGTGCTGGCATCACTACAATCACTAGTGAGTCAGCCAGATGAAAGACTGCCAAAAGCACAAGATAAAGCCAGGGAAGTACCAGGCTAATCAAGAGAAGCACCGGACTGGTACAATGCATGCCCTGTGAAGCAAGAGACGGATACAGTCTCTCAGGAGAGCTCATGATGGATGATCGCGCTCACAGTGCAAACACAGTAAGCCCTCATGTGTGAAATCCTGGTCCCCAGTGGACTCTCCAGGGTGGAGGTCAAGGTTGCCCAGAAGGAAAGGTTCACCAGGACCATCTATCGGGTGCTGTTTATTAGCACGAGAACCAATATAACGCCCTCACGCCTTGCCAGGGCAGTCGCACAACCTGGCTCCCCAGTCAGGGAGCAGGAAGGAGGAGAGCTACAGACAACTGATACAGATGGGGATGTGGACACGCACTCCATCACCAATCATTCACCACAGCGCTATGACTGGGATGCACATAATTACGACATTGGTCCAATTGAACCATCAAAACCATCCCCACCAGAAGAAGTGGACTAATTCCATACAATATTAAAGGCATGTAAGGACTTTGGCTTTGTGCCAGCTGAACAAAAAGATTGCTTTCTATTCGACTTGATGCCGAAGAGGCAGACGTCGGTTATATCTATACCCATCCTAGACCATATTTGGGAAGAAGAGTTACTCCCGTTGAAAAGACTCTTCTCTGAGCCAGCTCTCAAAGGAAGGTTAGAAAAGAAGTACAGGGCTCTGGACAATTCGCCTAAATGTCTACTGACTCAGGCGTAGGCTGTGATGTTAGTGTCAGCTGTGGCTGGGAGGAAATTCAGCTCAGAGGGTAACAAGTGCCCTGTCCTGCCAGACAACAGGAAAATTGATGCCTTTGGAAGAAAAATATGGCAACAGGGGCTCCCACTGTAAAGGCCGCTAACTCTCTGGCGATCATGGCGAGATATGATTGTGAGATGTGGCACTGTATAGCGCCAATAGTAGATCGACCAGAGGAAAAACGCAAGGAAGCGCTGCCAATCCACATGAGGGTGAGGAGTCATCTAATCATGCTATCAATATGGCTGTATTGGAGCCAAAGTGGTGCATAACATTTGTGAATTCCCCATTTCAAAACCTTACAAAAATTGTATGTGTGTTTGTACCACGAACTCAGTGATTGGCCACGGGGAGATCTTGGTCGCTATCCTGTATGATCCCCCAGAGAGGACCTTTCGGCAGAGCTGGTTGACTGAAACATTTATAAACTGGCACATCCAACATCCCAAGGGAGGAATTATCCATACGGGAGATTTTAATACTGATTGTGCACAAAAAATACAAAAGAAGTTGAGGGGTGGTCTGATGAGGACTAAGGCGAAAGAATTGTGGGGGTTACTAGAGGAATTCGACCTTGCCCCTCTGTCTGTTAAAGAGGGAGAATCACAGACTACATGGTCTAACGGTGTGTATTGTAGTCGCATCAACTTTATTTTTTATTAACCCTCAAATTGCTAACTATCAACTTGAGCTTGAGACTCTGCCTATGACTCTGTGACCACGTGATGCTGTTCATGAAATGGTTGGGCTCCCTCCCAAAATCCAGTAATATTCTGGGTGTTAACCCGATGGTCAAAACCCAGGGGAACAGGTTATGCTGGACAGCAGTGAATATACAAACATGTAAAACATGTAACACTTCTTTGGGCTCAGATGGGGTGGAAATCCTGAGGAAATGTAACTGGGACCTGGAAAGTGTTGGGAAGGGGGCGACCCCGTCCCACCCCCTTAAGTGCTTTAGAATAAGGTGAGTTGCATTCAAAGCACTATGATGGGGCACATAATGTAGCGCAGGGCGCGAGCAAGACTGCCATTTTGCATAGATGTTAGTAATCCTAGTTAGAAAACCAGGCCTGTGCGGCGAATGCGGCATTTCATGCTCTAGGCACTAATTGCAAGACGAGGGAAACTTCCAGCCATGCCCGAGCTCCCATGAGGACAACTTACACCTCCAACCTCCATAAAGCTCATTCATTGTTCTAACAGTATTGCAAAGATGTTTTTCGACCCAAAAGGAATGTGCCTTACAAGGCTGGGAACATAGACCGCACAACAAGAGCGTTCTGGAACATATACCCACATTTTTAGTAGCCAAGTATAAGGGGAAACGGCTTCAGAAGAGAAAATACATTTTAGACCTCTGGTGAATGTGTGAGGACACAGAGGACCAAGGAGATGGAGCGGGGGCTCAGATACAAAAAGATTGAGGAGAGAAGGAGATGGTCGGGCGCTAGCAGAACATGGGGGGACTATATCCCTTGACAGCGTGTCCCGCAGACCCGTGCACAAATCCAACCTATGTACTGTAAGGAAGGCATGGTATGGTGGACACAAATGATGCAGTTCAAGGGTGTTGATTGAACTATTATTGGGTTGGAAAAATCTAAACCTAAGTTCCAATGATGCGAGCAAGCTACGACCATCAAAACAAAAGAAAACACTGTCCTAGTCATGTCTTGTCAAATAAAAAGGTCCTATACTAAAGAAACGTATTGCCAAACCTTACTCTAAAGAACAAAAGGGTGGGGGTGTTTTAATGTATAAACAAAACAGTGTACAATAAAAAAAGGTTCATGTGGTATGGCCAAACTATAGCTTCCCCTTCCCCACGTTTTAGCACAGGACAAGGCGGAACAATATGGCACTCGGAGCACACTGACTTGTCTCTTTTGTCCCCTTATTCTCACACTTACCACCTGCTGGCCTCACTAGCTGGTGTTATCCTGTCACGTGTTCAGCACTTTCCACTCCCCTTCCTTCCCCTCGCACTTTTCCCTTTCCTTCTCCCCTGCACTTGAAGGTTCTCAATGTCACTGGGCCTAGTAAGATAGTTGTTTTGTCCTCCCTTGTTTCCCCTCCCTTGCCTCGTCGCGCTCTGAAACACTTGTGTATGGGCGAGATACAAATAAAATATATCATATCACAGTGCCTGGATTAACACAACGAGAATAATAACACTCAGAGTTCACTTCTTTTGGTCTCCCTCAGCCGTGCTAGGACCGTTTCTTCCGGTTTTGGTTTCACAATGGAATCTCCCTCAGCCAGGCTTGGATGCCTTTCCTTTTTGCAACAACTTCCTTCTTTTCATAAAACAGAACTGAAGACGTTCGACTGAGCAAGATATTTGACTGTTACCCTTGCCTGACCACTTTGTTCCTTTTCATCCGATCTCAAAAAAGTTCTATCATATCACAAAAGTTCAATCCAATCTCCATTATAGTTCAGTTCGCAAGATACTTTCCGGCAGAGATCTTTCGACTGGGCACCCACGTGGTGCCAGACCACTCTGCTACTTCGTATCGAGCGTTCACTTCTTAAAGTGAACACTTTGTTGACGGCTGCATCCTTCGCTCATACACAGCCCGGTTGCACAGTTGCCTTCAACTCACTGGCTGTATGCAAGGTTTGGCTCGTGGCTTTGATTGTGGAGTCGAGGGCGATACCACGGCGGCTGCGCTGCTCACCCGGCTCGTCCAGTCAGGGAGGAGGACCCTGGTTTCTCAGAGGCACCTTACAGGATCTGAAGGCCTTTCTTCTTCGCCACACACACTGCTGTTTCTGAGTAGTATTCAACAGCCCAGCAATCATTTGTCAAACAGGTCAAGGGTCCTTCTCTCCCTGGTTTCTCCCTATGACTTTTCGTCTGGCTTCCTCGATTCAGCTGCAACCTCGACTAGATTGTTCCTTCTCTGCCACTGTTTCGATCCTCGCTCGCCATCCTGCTGCTCATAGTGTGCTCTCATGTTCCGCCTTTGATCCATGTGGAAACGGGTAATGGGAATCAGGTGTGAGTTGTTAAGGTTAATTGGCTGACTCTGATGTTGGGACATGCTACACAGAAGGGCTGGGTGTAAGTCTGTCTTCTCCCAGCACGCTCAGTCCCTGTAGTCGTGTTGGTGTAGGAAAGGGGGTGGGATTAAGTCAAATAACACATGGAATGAGAAGGGGTTAAGGGATAATTTGGGAAGGAGATATCACGTCTCCATGATGTGTCCCACTCCCCAGGGGTGCCTCATCCAGTTGATTCTCCTGCACTGGTCCACCCCCAGGAACTCTGGATCCAAAAGCGATGGCTGTGTCCTTGTCACCTGGATGACAGATCCCAAGGGATTAGTCCGTGAGACACCCTTTGGTTTCTCACAGTATCCACCGTGATGGGGACCTCTTCAGTATCCGTAGCATCGCAGGCTACCGCCCCCCACATACACACCCGGCTGAAAGATCGCCATCTGCGGGTGTCGGGTCGAGAGAGTTCGAAGAAAGGTTGACAGAGTTGCTAGCAGAGCTGAACAAGATGCAGGCATCCCTAAGAGAAGTGAGGGATGTAAGGGTGTTGGAACAAGGATCAGGAGAATGGAAATCAGGTGACTTCTTGCTCACGGTGGATAATGAAGGAATAAGAAGTATGTGTTGAGAAGGAGGGAAGAGAGGGTGAGTGGATACTCTTGGGACAGGAAAATACAGTGGTGGGAAACGATGAGAGGGCAGACGACAATGGCACGTTTGATGAGGGACAGGGTGAAGGAGGCTGAGAGGACCCCTCCAGTAGGCTTGTGGGTGGGGGGCAGGTTGAGGATTAGGGATGGTCAGATGGCATTAGTAAAGAGAAGGGGAATTATGGAGAAGGGTATGGGAAGTGGGGCGAAGATGCAGATGCCCCTCATACATAAGGGGGCAGGGAGGACATAGTATGTGCCCTGGACCCAGATTAATAAAAACAAGTTGATTAAGGCTCTCCCACAGCTCACAGCAGGGGCGAGTAAGTGGATATATGAGTTTGAGAAGCAAACAGTAGGGGTGCCCCTGGCAGTGGGTGATATCAAGAGCTTGATGGTTGCTATAATTGGGGACCAGGCAGGAGATGTGTTGGTGAAAGCTGGGTATCCGGGAACAACCCTGGGGGGCGATGAACACGATGGAGTGTCGTTCAGTGGAATTAGAGCACAGGCGTGGAATGCGCTATGAAGACCTTTTCCAGATACCCCCGGTTTACAGTCCCTGATGGGTGATGATGAGGACCCAGCTAAATTCATTCTTAAATTACAAGAGATGTGGAAAGCTGAAATGGGATCGTTCAATACTATTGTTCTATTTGATTGGAAAGAGGGGCTTGCCAAATGAGGTGCAGAAGGTGTTAGATAAGATTATGGGTTTCGAAAGCAAAGGGGCGGCCAGAGATACAGAGAATAATAGTGCACCATTGTAAAAGAATCCAGGAGGGAGACCACCAGGGGGCGCGGACTACGATGGATGTGTGAGGCAGCAGCTCTGCCGTAGTCCATATCATCTGAGCTTACTGGGCTCCCCCTGCCGCAGAGACAGCCCAGGAGTACTGCCATCTGACCTCTCCCTGGGGCTCAGGGAGGGGGTACTGGTGACCGCCTGTGATCCCCTCGAGAATGTGGGAGTGCAGAGGCGGCCTTCCATGACCCGACGGGTGGCGGATCATATTGGCAGGCGTGTGGGACCCTGGTGCCCCGCCCCTACTGTGAGAAGAGTGGAAGAGTGTCGGAGGGGGCACCGGCAGAGCGGTGCTCTTGGCCAGTGGTTGCGCACCAGCTGGAGCTGCCCCACGCCATCTAGCGCGTCACTTTAAGAGGAGCTCTGAGGCGCGAGACAGCTCCTGCTGTGGCAACTGAGTGAAGAACGATGGGCTCCATGGGACGGAAGGTGAGCTTTCACCTGTGCGGGAGCAGGGATCCCCGCGGCCCTGTGCGGTGTACAAGCCAGGATTTGGAGCTCGCCCCCCACCCTGCCAGTATGCTTTTGCGGGACACGGCGGCCCTGCTTGAGCATGCGGGGAGCAGCCGGTGGGATCGAGGGGCAGAGGAAGTTTTATGACTGACAGCCAGGCACGAGGGGGTGAAACTGATAAACAATAAGTAGACCTGGAGCCTTGAAAGGTCTCTACACCCGCCTGGGCCCGAGGTGGTGAAAGTTGCACACAGGCACCAGACCTTGCGCACCAAAGGGGTTCCAGACTCAGCACGGGCCCAAGGTGGGGACATCATTGTTAGAACATGGGGAAAAAAGACCTGGAACACTAAGGGGCCTTGGATTCAACCCAGGCCCGAGTTAGTGAAATCAACATAGAGGAACCAGATCTGGACCATTAAAGGGGTCTTGGAATCAGCCCGAGGAGGTGAAATTAAGGTGCAGAAGCAGGATATAAATCTTAAAGGGGACTTTGGACTCTAATTCACAAGCAGGCAGCACACCTGCCTCGCTGGAAAAGGAAAGAACCCCCTTACCGGGCTCCAATGGGCTGCAGGGAGATATCAAGTCCCAATTGAATAACAGACCTGGGGGTTTTGAGCACTGCTGGAGTAGTGGAGTGTGAGAGGAGACAGGGGACCATAGGAGTGAGCCCTTCCGTATCTGAGTAGGACTAGCGATAGTTGAAGGAGCAGAGGGACACAGATCCCCACGGCAACGCCTTGGTTGGCAGAACTTCACACGGACACTGCTGTTTGGGCCTGGGGGCTGGTGGGCACTTCAATGAGACATGGGGTGAAACTGAACTGAAGGAATTTGGTATTGAGCAACAGGTGACCCGGATCCAGCAGACCACCACCTGGAGCCACTCTGGAGAAATCACAGGGGTCACTGGGACATAGAGATACTGCACCAACCGGGATCGTGTCAGTCCAGTGCTTCCGGACCAGCCTGATCATGGGTAAGGGGGGATCCATCGAACTCAGGATAAGATTGCCGCGGGAGGAACCACACCAGCACCAGCCCTGATTATAGACAACTTAAAGGATATACTCCAAGAAATCAAAGCAATTCGGACCGACATCCAGGCCTCAATTTGTGACCGCGAAAGGGCGTGTTGACAAACTATAAGATAAAATGGAGAGGATGGAAAACAATCACCTACAGGTGGACCTCCTGGACATGAAATACGAGACCTGATTGACAGATTTGGAAGTTAGAGAGTAAGAAACCCTTTTAAAGTTGGACGACCTGGAAAACAGTGAACGTCGGAAAAAACCTATGTATTCTTGGGGTCAGAGAGCGGAAAGGAGAATCAGCTGCAGAGGTGTGAAGGAAGGTGGAAGTACTGATCAATCAGCTGTTAGCCCTGGAAGGTGGAAAGGAGGTGGAGCTGGAAAGAGCTCACAGAGGGGGCGGTGGAGGTGGAAGGGGCCCGAGATCTATAGTGGTCCACTTCCTGAGAGATGATGGAGGTCCTGGAGAAGGCGAAGCGCTTGGGGAGCTTCCAATACGAGGACGACACAATCAGGGTGTTCCAAGATCTGTCAGGACTCACCTTGACTCGTCGGAGAGACTGCCATCCCCTCACGCAATGTTGACTGAAAGAGGCATCAGATATTGCTGGTCCTTTCCATTCGCATTGTCTTTCGAGAAAGGACAGGTGGACTATTGTGTAACCAGCGGGCCGTAGGCCCTCTAGATTCTTAAAGGAGAAGATCTGAATGAAGGTTCACAGGGGGCGCCGGTCCCCTCAGAGGAGCAGCGTGGGCCGAGGGGTTCGGCAGAGAGTGAAGAAGATGCTAGGGGGCAGGAAGTTCAAGAAGCTTAACACCCCTCCGCAGAAGCACTCCAGAGACTCTCGAGGAAGGGAGGGGATGTATATGGCTATGGCAAACTAAGTTACTTGAGTACGGTGAGAAGGGGGGAGGTGTGGGGGCAATTGGAATGATTGGCACAGCAGATATCTGCCCCTGGTGGCCCATCACAATGTGGGTGTCGTGGTCGGGGAAATCATTCTGGGGTCGAGAGCCGAGGAAGGGGGGAGGGTTGGGGTGGGGGAATCATGGGTAGGGGACAACTGCAGAATACATGGTTGAAGGTTTCTCTACTGCACCGAGTGGAAATGTTGAGTGTATTTATCCAGATGTCTTGGGCTGAGGGAGGGGGCCGGGCCGAGACCCTTAAAATGGGAACTCTTAACGTCAAAGGCTTGAATTCACCCACCAAGCGCTCCCTGGTTGAGAGGGAGATTCTGAACAGGAACCTAGACATACTACTAGTACAGGAAACGTGGTTACTCCAGGGCGAAGAGAGGCGCATCCCAGGGGTGCACATTGGGCAGGTCTTCTGAGCATCTGGGCCTTCCAGAAAAGGGTGAGTAGGTATCATCCACAATAGAAGGGTACGGATAGTCAATCCACTGGTTTGGAAGAGGTCAGATGGGAGGGTGCTAATGATTTATGGCTCCTTAGAGGGCGTTCAGTTAAGCACTGTGGCGGTGTGCAGCCTCAATACAGGGCAGATGCAGTTCTTGCAGGATGCCATGGGAGAGATACTTGCCTGGTCGGGGGGTTTGCTACTAGTAGGGGTAGACTTTAATATGTGGGCAGACCGGGACATGGATCACAGTGGGGAGCAGACCACAACAGGCAATGTGGCAGGACAACAGGGAGAGGGAATCATGGGGGGTATATGTCGGACCAGGGGCTGTTGGATGTATGGAGGGACGGCCACCCCACGGAAAGGGGCTATACTTTCTACTCCCATGTTCATGGATCCCGAACAAGGTTTGACTACTGGTTTGTGCTCCAGTGACACATTGCCAGGGTCATTGGTAGCGATCACTCACCTGTTAGCTGGTCAGACCACAATATGGTGGTACGGGGCATAGCACTGTCAGGGTTGAGACCCCATGAATCACTGTGGCGTTGCAATGATGTCTAAGGACAGGGTTTTTGCGAAAGAGAAGCAGGAAGCGATTGGGGAGTTCTTCCAGTTGAATGACACAGGGAGGTGGATTTGGGCATGACGTGGGACGCGGTAAAGGCAACATGGCGAGGTCTCACTATTCAAGAAGGCACGGAAAAAGAGAATTAGGACCATGCGGGCTGAGAAGCTCAGAGGTGAGATTCGTAAGTTGGAGGTGTCTGAAGGCAAGGGGGAAAAGGGAGAAGGAGGTGGACCTGGGACTAGCGAGTGAAAATCGCCAGGAGTTGAGGGACCTGGAGATGGTGGTCATTGGCCTGCAATTATTGAAGCAAAGGTACTATGAAAAGGGGGATAAGGCTGATGCTTTTCTAGCGGCTAGGCTCCAGGGTCAACAGGCAGAGAGGTGGGTGACCGGGATCCGGGACTCAGACGGACAGTCACATTCCCTCAAAGGGGAAGTGGTGCAGCAGTTTGCCACATTAGAGCTTTATGACAGGGAAGGGGAATAGATGATGAGGAACTGGGCAGATACCTGGGGGGGGACGGGTGGTGCCCCTACCATGTCTTCAAAGTAGTGAGAAAGCAGAGTTGGAAAGGCACGTCACAAGTGTTAAAGGCAATAGCAGGGCTTCAACTGGGGAATGCTCCTGGAGAAGATGGGTATACAGCTGGGTTTTACAAAACCATTGCGAGATCCCTTGTCCAACACCTGGCAAAACTATTTAATCACGTCCTTACAACAGGGAGGGAGGGAAGGCCCCCATCCTTCAGGAGAGCATTGATAACGGTGATACCAAAAGCAGATAGAGACCCAGTGTGTTGCAAGTCCTATAGTCCCATTTCCCTACTTAATGTTGATGTGAAAATCTTCACTAGGGTGCAAGCCACGCGAATAGAGGGAATCATGCCGAAACTAGTCCAAGCAGATCAGGTGGGGTTCATCCAGGGTAGGCAGGGGCTGACACCTTGCGCAAGACGCTGCACCGGATGGAGGCTTCGGCTGCGAGGGAAGAGAACCCGGTGCTGGTGGCTCTTGGGCCGAGAAGGCTTTTAATCAGGTGGATTGGGGCTTCCTAAACGGGGTCCTGTGGACATTTGGGTTTGGGGATCGGATCTTGAGTGGGATACAGGCTCTTTACCTAGCCCCGGTGGCACGAGTGACTGTGAACGGGTGGCTGTAGGGGTCTTTTGATTTGCAGACGGGGACGAGACAGGGTTGCCCGCTTTTGCCACTCTCGTTTGCTTTAACGATGGAGGTGTTAGCGGAGCGATTACGGGCATCACGGTGGGCGAGAGGGAGTTTAAGTTAGGACTCTACGCAGATGATGTGCTGCTGCATCTGCTGAACCCCATCAATTCTATCCCTGCTGCGATGGCAATAATCGAGGAATACAGGCGGTTCTTGGGTTTTAAGTTCAATAAGGATGAGTTGGTCATCTTCCCCTTTGCCGCAGAGAACTTTAGGGAAGTTGAGGCGCTTAGGCCCCTGAGGTTGCAGATACAGCCTGATACTTTTGGATACCTATGCATCACCATTGTCAAACCCGGAGATGATCTGGGGGGTGCTAACTATCCTCCTCTCTTTGATAAGTTATTTTCTGAAATGGAGACTTGGAGCACGGGCCAGATGTCATGGATGGGTAGGCTTAACACTGTAAAAATTGACCTGCACCCCAAAGTACTATATTAGTTTCACATGTTGGCTTACTTGAGAGAGGTTAAAGTACGGATTTTGTGGTTTCTCTGGCAGAACCAGAAGCCCAGGGTGGGTTATGAAACGTTAAGCCTACCAAAGGACCGTGGAGAGGTGGGACTCTCTGATCTCATGTTATACTATGGGGTAGTGCAACTTACGGCAACAGACCCACATTTGAGGGAGGATCCCGGGAGACAGTGGGTGCATTTGGAAAACCAACAATTGCTTCCAGCAACGGTGGGGGAATGGCTATGCGTTCCTAAGGGGAAGCTTACGAGGAAAATCTGAGAAAACCCAATTCTAGGAGCCCACTGGGAAGTGTTGAGGATGGGTGGTAGGGAGGGCAGGATTACCACATGGCCCTTTCCAATGAGTCATATTTGGGCTCCCCCTGTGAGGGAGGCCATTCCAGAGGTGGGGAGATATCGGGCATGGTTTGAGGACGGACTTGCCCGTGTGGGCCATCTTTGGAAGGGAGGGAAATTCTTCAGTATTCAAGAGTTGGAGGAGGCCCTAGGTATAGGTAAACTACCAGTATGACTCTACCTGAGATTGAAGGGTATATTTACTGCTGAAAAGTAGGAGTTGATTCAGAGGGATCTCACACCGGTGGAGAAGATATTGGACGGGCACGCAGACATGAAGGGTCTTATCTCACGACTATATGGGGCTCTATTGGAATCCAAAGGCGGGACGGTTCAGGGACTCTGCCGAAGGTGGCAGGACTTGGGTAGGGAGCTGGACGAGAACCTTTGCTAACAGATGTGTTGGAGAGCCTTCAAGACATCGATATCTTGCCAATATAAACTTCATGGCGTGAAATAACTACACTGTTGGCAGTATGATCCGACACACCTCTCCAAAATGTTTCAATCGGTGAACCCCCAATGTTGGCATAGCTGCGATATGTTGGCAGATTACTGGCATATGTGGTGGGGCTGTCCCAGAATGCAGGTGTTCTGGAGGGAGGTTCTGGGTTGGATTAAAGATGCACAGAGGGTGTGGGGGGGGTCGGTACTTGATCCCATGTTTGTGCTTTTTGGTCTCGAGGGCCGGGAGGATCGATGGTACCCCCTTCCTCCATTGGTAGTGATAGCGGTAATTCCCCAAAATGCAGATCCCAAACTCACAATAAATGGACACACCCCAGCAGGGAATGAGACCAGGAGAAAGATTGCAAGTTGAACAAAGTTTATACCAGGTAAATGATGCTCGCAGAGGACTCTGCTGCTCTGAAAGCGCTCTGCCAAATGATACATGAACAGTGAGTTATATGCACAAAAACGTCATGCCATACAGTGTAAAATATCTGCATTCATTGGTGGGCCCCTATGGCCCAGTACGTAGCAATATACAGTGCCAGACTCCAATTGGTTGCTGTAGCTTGGGCGGTCTGTGGGCACGTGCAAGGGTGTTGCTAGGTCTGGAAAAGATCAGGGGCTAAGCTAATGTCGGGACTTGCGGCTAGCTAGCATTTTGGTTGTAGCACCTGAGCTTCTATCCAGGTTTACAACCAAAAGATCCGGGGCTATAGCCCCCTCAGCTCCCCCCTAGCAATGCCTCTGGGCACGTGGGTCAGCTGGGCTCATCTCTGCGGGGTGAACGTCAGGCTGGGTCCACAAGATGCAATTGTTCTAACTAATCTAAACTACACAATAATCATTGGCATGCTAAGAGTAATGCCAGACTTAAAAATTATACCAGAATGCAAGGTCGCCTGTAAATCGTGGGCAAACATATACACATTCTCAACACAGGCCTTGGTGGGGGCAGGGGTGTGGTGGCCCTTTTTCCAAGGTGCCTTATCTTGGGGTTTCGATTTGAGATTTATTTTCTTGGTGCCTCATGGTTCAAATGAATGGATTGATAGGTGTTCGGCCATGAAGAATATATGTTCACACAGGATTAGGTATATTGGGGGCAATCTAGGGTGGTCTGTGGGGAAGGATCCCACCAACTGCTAAATGAAAGGAGAATAGAGGGGGAAAAGGTTGTGCAGGCAATCTGTAACGCTCACCTTTGCTCTGCAGGGGCACCTGGAATCCTCCACTACTGCCTCTTACGGTATGGGCTGGAAACTGGCTTGTGACACTTGTATCTGAAAGGGAATGTACAGGAATGTCAGCTGCTGCGGTGTGCAGAAAGAAGCCACTGCCCAGTACCACCCAATACCCACCCTCTGGGGTCCTCTCATCTGTTTTACTGTTTCTGGAAGCTCTCCATCATGCTATGTCTCAACAGGGGCGCTTTTAGATGCAGCCAGTTACTTCACTGGCTGTTGAGATTCCGCCCAGTCCTGCTGCGGCATTATTGTTCTTTATTGTCTTTTTTTTTAAGAGTTTATCAGGCGGGTGGATGCAATGCTTGAATGTGGGTCCTCTTGCAGTGGTCTTTTAATCCGTGGTGCTGCGCCTTTGGAGTTGTCCTGGCACCACTATGATGGTGCTAAGTCTTGGAGCCCAGTGAACCCAAATGTTCAAATCCGTGCCTCACCTTCAGCGCCTTTTGCTCATAATGACTTAAAGCGCCTAGTTGACTTGGGTTGTTTAGGCACTGATTATATTGTGCTGTGCTGGTAGAGAGCGCTCACGGAGCTCCCGTTGCTCACTGACCTTTCATGTATCTTTTCCGCCGTGGAGAAGCTGCTCTCAGGAGGGAGAACGCGACAAGCGGCTTCAACAGCTGACGAACGGAGCAATGTTCGCAGAGCCAGAGAAAGTTCTGAAGACTGCAGCTAATCTTGAGCCGGAGGTTCCTGGAGACATCGCTGAGCGGACTGCATTCAGGTAACAGCTGCTGGGGATCGGTGGGCCACGTGCTTGCAGTCTTTGATTTATTGCTTTCTTTTTTTCTTGCAGGAACGATGCCGGGAGCGTCACGCTGCATCAGCAGAAAGACGCAAAGCGAGGATCTTGGCTTGGGCGTGGCTATTTATAGTAAGCCAGCCCAGCCACGCCCAGAAGACTGGCCTGCAACCCAGGATGCCAGTAGAAGTAATGCCTCCATCTTGAAGGGGCAGGCAACCACATGATGTACCCAATGTCATCTATTAAACCCTGAAAGTCTGTCCCAGGCCTCAGTATTAACCCATGAATGCCCATAAATGCCAATTCCCTTCAAGAAATTCTGGTACGCCGCCAATCCCTCCATGCTTTAGCGCACCTTGCCCCAGCTTGTAGTATGACCTGGGGCCAATCATAGTGCTTTGGATAGTGCTTTGGGGACCAGGCCCACTGAGTCAAGGGCTGTGATCGTGACACAATCATTTCTAAAGGTGGGGGTTCGAAGGAGCAGGTTTGTGGAGACGGATGAGTACACAAGTCACGATTCGCCCCGGTCACACGCAGGGCAATGAGCTCAGAGGAAGAGAAAGAATACTGTTTCTTGTTTGCAACAATTCGCGCCTGGTCTTCTGTGAGAAAAGGGCTGGTGCAGCACAGACAGGGGAGGAGGTGGTGGGGGCGTCTGGGCTGGCTGTCTGTGGCACTGGACAAAGGGAGAGAAGGCTTCTTGGAGATCATTTTGTGGCCTAGTAAAAAGTTGGAGTCTGAGGTGACACAAAATGGAGTCTGAGTGTATCATCCAATGGCTTCCTTCCACTGTTGTCAGAGGAAAGATAAGGGGGACGTCTCCCCGCGATGGGATGAGCAAATAGACTTCCATGTGGAATTTACGGGGGGGGCGGCAAAAAGACCCTTCCTCCCTTACATTACACTTTCTGCTCTTGGCGGCAGAGGCGTGTCGCGCCAGGCACTGGAAGAGGGCCACACTCCCTTCACAGACGGAGTGGGCCAGCACAGCGAAGGACATTTACTTGATGGAAAAGATCATGGTAGCCATCCATAGGGGAGTGCTAATGTAGAACTGGAGTGGCAACAGTTTTGTAATACATTTGAGTGAAGGGCTAATAGAAAGGTGTAGGGTGTTGAATGATCCGGCCAGGCCCAGGCAGACTTTGGTACTAATAAGTCATATAACTTGGAGGATGCTACATTGGGTCTTTGTGCACCCAAAACCACTCGGATACTGCGTTCTTTGCTTGTGTTTATGGAACCTGGATGTGACTAGCACCGTCCTCTAGAGGTGTTGGGGGTGGAGGGTGGAGGGGAGGGAGTTAATAGGGTATGTCACTATATTGAAATTGTTGTTGGAGGGCTCGCCCCTCAGATTTAACTGTGACATTGAATGCTTGTTTGTGTTTTTGAAATTAATAAAATTTAATTTACAAAAAAAAAAAGAATCAAGGGCGTCAAATGGAGGAAGCAAAATTAGCAGAAAAGAAATTGGCAAAAGTTGTTGTCCAGGTACCGGTGTTGACGCCAGTACAGGTGGAGGGGACAGAGAGCACCCAACAGGTTGTGAGCGGCACAATTGCTGTGCTCTGGACTGAAGGAGGACAACGACAGTGGGGCGGTGGGTGCAACAGTATCCCATCCCACAGTGGCAGCAAGGAGGACCGCAGTGAGGAAAGGGGGGATTCCGAGGAGCAAGAGGGGGGATATGGACCCAGAGGAGGTGGGTTTGGACCATCACAATGTTGGAATTGTTTGAGGTGGTTGTGTTTTGCAAGGGAATGCAGGAGTAGGTCTGCAATGGAGTATAATTATGGGTCACAACAGCAGGCCTAAGGGCCCAAAGTGCCCCCAGGACTAGGGTATCCGCAACAGGGTCAAGGATATCAGAATCAAGGGTATCTACAGGGGCAACACCAAACATATAACTAGCAGCTTAAAGCATCTGATATACAGGTGCGGCAGCCGCCACAGCAACAGCAGGGCAATGTTGCCCTGGTCAATAGGGTACCAGGTGGTACCACTGCCCCTTTGGAGGAGCAACAGTGATGGAGGTTAACCCTTTCTCGTTCCCCAGAACAAACACATATCCTGATTAGGACTGCCCATAGAGAGCACTCGTGTGTCCGGTCTTGTCAATGGCCATCCACCCTGAAGAGGAACCGTTGGTGGGGGGCGTAGATGGGAAACAAGCAGTTCATATTCATGGTGGACTCGGGTCCAATGAAATCATGCATCAGGGAGGGGAATTTCTCATTATCAGGCAAATATCTCGACACGCAGGGATTCTCTGGGGCTATTTCCATGGTTACATACACTGAGGAACTGGACGTAAAGGTGGGAGGGAAGGTGGTGCGGCCTCCCTTACTATATTCTGAAAGTTCCCATGTCAATTTGCTGAGCAGAGATCTGCTCAGAAAATGAAACATGACAATATCCTTTACAGATGGCAGTATAGTTTGCTCCACGCCTGGCATGTGCGCAATAAGGGCAATGCTGATAATACACACACTGACCAGGTAGGTGGTGGTTTGCGAGACTCATGTGAACCCGCACATGTTCATTTATGGTATTCTTGTGCTCGTGGAGGCGATGCCTCAGATCGCTAAACAGATTTAATCTTTCATCCAGTTGTGTCGCCTGAGGTGGTGGCAGGGACAATATTGTCACTATACTTACAGGGATTGTTGGTCTCTGACAAGAGGGTTCTCACGGAATAGACAAGGACCGGTGTGAGTGGCACACAGTGCTATGTATAGTACTAACAGTACAGTTAAAGGAAGTGATGGGTGATGAGCTGTTTGAGAACAATGACAAAAATGGGGAGATAATATTAGAGATTTGTATCCCCTGCGACATAATGGTACATTACCGAAGGGTGAAGTCTCCCCTGCTGGCAGTACTAACTCCACCTCTATTTCTTGACGAAGACTTACAACATGTGTCTCTGCATTTGTGGACTACAAATCCACACAATGTGGGACTACTGAAAGACATGACCCCTGTGCGTATTAAACTGAAGCCAGATGCAGTGCTACCCACGGTAAAACAATATCCGTTATCAAGGGAGGTGGAGGAGGGTAACAGAAATACACTTAAGGCCCTACTGGAACAGGGGATCATGGTGCCATCCACGTCTGTGTCACACAGCGATATAACCTGTCATGAAATCAACAGGGGGCAATTGGAGAATGATTCAGGACTTACGCCCCCTCAATGATGTGTTACCAAAAGAATGTACAGTCATTCCTAATCCTGCAACAATTCTATGCAGTACCCCCCAAAAAACCACCTACTTCGCTTTAGTGCACTTGAAGAATGCATTCTTCTCGATTCCAATCCATCCTGAGTCAAGATACCTCACAGCATTTACGCAGGGCCAAATGTGTTTCGAACACACTAGGATACCTCAAGGGTACTGTGAGAGCCTGGGCATCTTCAACAGGATACTGCACGCTGATTTAGGGAACATTCAGGTACCCAGCATGATTATCCATTACATGGCCGATCTGTTAGTGTGTAATGACAATGAGCAGCAATACGGAAGGGATTCCATTATACTCCTACAATTGCTGGCCCATACGGGGGGTACCAGGTCGACAAGGCTAAATTGCCATACTGCAGACAGGAGGTGCTCTATCTGGGGCAGTTCATATCAGCGAATGCTAAAAGAATATGACCAGATAGGGCAGCAGCAGTACGCGCCATCCCCAGACCCGCCTCAGTTAAAGAAATGCAGAGGTTTTTGGGGCTGTGCAACTACTCTAGGGCATGGATCTTAGATTATGCAGCATACACAAGACCACTTCTGCCGGACCTTAAGAAAGCACAAAAAACAAAGGATCATAAGCTACAGTGGACTGCAGATATGATCAAACAGTTTGAGGATCTAAAAGAAGTTATTAGTTCAGCACCCGTACTGGCAACCCCAGACTACACAGATGTACTTGTTCTCAAATTCAGATGGCCAGCTCATGACCGCAATGTTGACACAGAAGAGCACTATGGACCATAAGCCATTGGCCTATTACAGCGGCACACTGGATTCAGTGATGCATGGGAAGTTTGCATGAAAACAATCATTAGCAGCTACTGTATTTGCAATAGAAAAAAGTTCTACTATTGTGATGGGGGGCTCAGTTACGTTGTATGTGGAACGCTCTCTATTTTCCATCCTGCAAAGTTCCGAATCCACCCCGACTACAAAGATCTTCAGCGTACGAGATTATTATTTCAAAGATCCACATTCATGTGGTTAGATGCAAAACAGTGAATCCTGCCACCTTCCTAACAGATATGCCCACTGCCTAAGATCTAATGGTGCACGACTGTGTCGCATACTACAGGGAGGTGGTTGACATCCCCAAAGCAAAAGATTACGCATTGATGGAGGGTGAGGTACTGTTCGTTGATGGGTCATCCACAATTGACCAGGAGAGTGGACAGGTACATACAGGGGCAGCGGTGGTACGACTTGAGGAAGGGGAGTATGATACAGTGGTTATGAAAAGACTGCCCATGCATTATTCAGCACAGGCGGCAGAACTCCTAGTGCTCAGTGAAGCATTGAGAGCGCCCCAAGGGTGTCATGTCACAATATATTCAGACTCTGCGCATACGTTACGTCTGTGCAAGCCTGTCTATCCAGCTGGAAGAGGAAGAATTTCAGAGGGTGGATGGGTCTCCAGTGCAGCATGCAGCACTGCTAGAAATACTGATGGAAGCATTATCCCAGCTATCTGTTGTGGTGGTCATCAAATGCGCTGCCAACACTAACGGGAAAGACGAAATATCAATGGGGAATGCAGCCGCTGATGCAACGGCCAAAATGGTGGCGTATCTGCCAAATAAAATGCCTGCGGAGTACATCGTGACCACTCCACAATCAAGCAAAAATCCAAAACCTTGCACAGCATTGCCTATCTCCCAGATAATTGAGTTGCAAGGAAGGGGACCAGAAAGGGAGAACAAATTGTGGCTATGAAGGGGATGCAAGCAATCCCCAACAGATCTATTGTGGAGACAAGAGAGCTCTGGGAAAACAGTAATGCTCCTGAAGTTGTTAGCAGTAGCATTTGAACAGTGACACTACCCATTCCACTGTTCGAAGCAGCACATCACAGCAGATATACAGGGGGACTGGTTCATACCAAACATTCAGGAGAACATCACAGAAATGGCCGTACATTGCACCACATGTCAAGGTTCCAGTACTGGGATGACACTACGGACGTTACCGGGCACATTGCCCCACCCCACTGGGCCGTTCCGTGAATTACACATAAATGATGCCGACATGGGTGAGCGTTGCAATGGCTCCAGGTATCTCATAGTAGTGGTTTGCCCTTTCTCAAGGTGGGTAGAAGCAGGGCCTTGCGCAGATCCGAATGCCAAATGTGCTGCTAAATTTTTGGTATGTGAGGTTTTACCTCAATGGGGTGTGTGCAAAGTTTTAAGGCCAGACAATGGCACACATTTCTTCAATGCACTGTTTCAGCACGTCACAGCACTACTTGGCCTTAAGCACTGGATGTGTTCAATTTACCACCCAAAGGCCAACAGCATTGTGGAGCGGATCAACAGGCTCCTCAAAAGCAAATTGTCCAAACTGTGTACACGTTGAAGAACTAGGTACACTGTTTGCCCCTGGCCCTCTTTACTTTACACACACAGCCTAGCAAAGACAACCATTTGTCACCTCACGAGGTGGTCACTGGTCAGTGTATGCACACCCTTATATCTCCTGTAAGAAGAGCTTCAGACTCTCATAGGGCAGCAGTGGTGCAAGGTGTTGAGTTCAAAGATTAGAATTGCGAAAGCAGGCACACCAGACATAGCAACCACAACAGCGACTGATCCTGAGTGCATGACTGCCTGGTGACTTTGTGTACATTCACAATTTCATGCATAGGTGGGACAACCCTCGCTTCCACGGGCCCTACGAGGTGGTGTTTTGCACTCCTCTCGCTCTGAAGGTAAAAGTCTTGCGATATTAGTTCAACCTCTCTGTCCGCAAGGCACCTCCAGAAAGCACATCAGCACTTCAGTTATCTTAAGGTTTTAAAGGAGTGGCAGTAGTACCTACATCCGATCTACCTCACTGGCATGTGTAGGCACAGAAAGTGTGCAGTGTCACACTCCTCTAACGGGCTGAAGCTCAGCTGCTATCTCCGTATTATTCTTTTTTCAGGAGTTCTCTTTCTCTCTCTGTATAAAGGAAAAACTTGTGCGTCTCTCCTTTTCTTTGTTCTGTGTATTCTGCTTCCATTTCAGGAGAGAAGATGAACCTCACCAATAAAAAAATAATTGTTGAAGTAGAGATCCGAAGTGTAGATGCACAAATTATAATATATGAGCCTATGCCTATTGCTGTGGAATGACGGTTATTGCAGGTTTATGTACGATATTTATGGTATTGTAGGGGGTTTATTGGGGAGAGTATGTTATGGGGGAGGTCCTTTAAAGGGGGGAATGGGACTGTATAATTGAACAGGACAGTACATATCAATGTTAATAATATTAGTGGATTTAAATATATTTTTAGCAACATGAATTAACATTAATAATGGAAATACATTTAGGAGTAGCAATGTAGCAATAGAGTTAATACAAGTATTAGTGAAGATTGTAGCAGGAACAACATGACAGCGAGCGTGCGTGCACAATTGGCAATGATGGTAATAGTAAAGAGTTTTTTCCCAGTAATACGAGGACTGTTTAATCATTCGAAACAATATGATGACATTTTTGATAGCAATGTTAAGGCCGGCACCCCTGAGAGCTTGTATAGAATAATGAAAAGGGAAATACAAAAGAAGTATGATACATTTCAAGGGTTGGGTTTGGATGCAGTTGGGGATATACAGCACCCCAGGTTTACCAACAGTTGGTGTACTGACATGAGCAGCATACGAAGAAACGTTGTGAATGGAAGCTGTTGTGTGTTGACTCATTCCACATGTGTCAGAGGCTCCCAAGGTGTTAGGACCGCAAGCAGTCCCAATTATAGAGGAACAATGCATAGTTCATCTTACTCTATGCAGAATAAAAGGAATGTTCCAGGCACATAGTGTGCAACTGCAAATGGTGGGTCCAGATCTTTTTTTTCCCACTTTGTTTTTATTAAGCTTTTCAACAAAGAACAATTCCGCCAGCCAACATCTGTCGTTAACCAGCAATTAAACGCATCAGAAAGCAAAACGCACCCATTTTCCAATTCAAAAAAGGAGTCCCGGACTATGCAGGGAAGGGACGAAAAGAGATAAAGAAGCCGAGGAAGAATGTTCATTTTAACTGTAACCATTTGCCCAAACCACGAGAGAGTAAGGGGAGCCCATCTTAGCAGATCGCCTTGGATCTTTACCTGAAGAGGGAGGAAGTTGAACTCAAACACTTTACCTAAGTCTCTGGGAATATTGGTGCCTAGATACCTGGAAAATTCACGCTCCACTCGCATACCCAGCACTTCTGCTCTACCCCTGATTTCGTGATCCAACCTACCCATCGGCATTATGCACGATTTGGATACATTGACCTTTAGCCCAGAAAAAGAACCAAAGCGACGAATTAAGCCCAACAAGTGCGGGAGGGATTCATGAAGGTTAGTCAGGTACGCCAAAATATCGTCCGCAAACAAGGATAGTTTGAATTCGCAGTCCCCACATTGCACCCCAGAAACTCCACTATCAGCCCTGACCGCAATGGCAAAGGGCTCCATCGCCAAAGCTTATACAAGGGGGGAAAGGGGGCACCCCTGACGGGTACCTCTAGAAAGCGTAAGACCCGCCGAAGTACAGCTGTTAACCAGTACCTTTGCTGAGGGACCATCATACAGGGACGAGACCCACCCACAGAATCTGCCCCACAAGCCCATCTTTCGGAGCACCTTTCCCATGTAAGGCCATTCGACACGGTCGAAGGCCTTTTCCGAATCCAAGGAGAGGAGGTAGGCCCCAAATCCCGCTTAGACACCTCATGCATAAGGCCAAGAGTTTTACTCACATTGTCAGACCCTTGGCGACCAGGAATAAAACCAACTTGGTCTCCGTGAACCAGGGAGGGAAGAAATTTTGACATCTATTCGCCAGGAGTTTGGCTAGAATTTTGGGCCTATGGGACTGACAAAGTGAGGGATCTTTCCCTTCTTTCAGAAGTACCACGATAAGTGCCGACATCATGGTATGAGGAAGAGAACCTGTGTCTAGGGCGGAGTTGAATACCTTAGCTAGGAAAGGAGCTAACGTGGAGCGGTAAGTCTTATCGAAGCGGACAGAGAATCTATCGTCCCCTGGCGCTGTGCCGCTCCTCAAAGAAGAGATGGTGTTGATTATTTCTTGGGGCAAAATTGGGAGCTCTAAAGAGTCTGAGTTCTATGGGGCGAGACGAGGGATGGGGAGGGAATCTAAGAACCGGTCCACATCGGCCCCATCTCCCGAATACTCTGATGCATAAAGACCTTCGTAATATTGCCTAACCTCTGCAGCTATCTGGCCATCCTGTAGAATTTTTTCCCCCGCCCGGCATGAGATGAAGTTCACCCTTCTACTATTTTGAAGCTCCCGCCAAGCTAGGATCCTGTCCACCTTTTCCCCCTTCTCCATATACCGCTGTTTCAAAAAGGCTAGCTTTCTCTCCGTCTGACTCACAAGCAGGGCGGACAGTTTAGCCCTAAGATTCTGAAGCTCCTCCCACTTGCCCGGGCGCATCTGCGATTTCAGCTTCCCAACTCGGTTGAATGGCAGCAATTTGCTCTCCCAGCTTTAACTCCTCCCGATCCCTCTCCCTCTTTTTCCTCGCACCCATTTCCATCAGAGAGCTTCTGATCGTGGCCTTGAATGTGTCCCAAACTCCCATAAGCTCCACTTCCCCGGTGTCATTGAGAAGAAAGTATTCCTTAATAGTACCTAAAAGGGACTGTCTCAACTCCCTATCTAGCAGCAATGAGTTGTTGCAAGTCCACCGAGACCTGAGCGGGGCAGGGGGGGGGACCCCCAAATTGACTTTGACTAAATCATGATCAGACCACGGAATAGTTTCTACCCCAAAATCCAAAATTCAGTCCCGGATCGAAGAGTCTACCAAGACATAATCCTTGAGAACGCATGATGCACCTTAGAGAAAAAAGTGAAGAGAGATTCATAATCGTGCTCAGCGGGGTGCGCATCCACCAAGTGCAATTCCCCATTAATACAACGGAACGAGTCCGCCAACTTCATTTGGGCCCGTAGATAAGGGCAAAGGGTAGGGGATTTCCTATCCATATCCGGACAGAGAACCATGTTAAAGTCTCCACCTACTATTAGTGCGCCCTCTGCGATTCCTCTGATTTTCTCCCTCATCCCTTCCCAAAAAACATCTTGCGCCTCGTTCGGGGCATAAACCCCCACCAAAGTAAACAGCCTGCCTCTCACCGCTCCCTTGACCATAATATAACGCCCTTCCGGGTCGGATCTGTGAGCCTTGGGGGAGAAGTGAGCATTAGGGGAAATTAAAAGGGCAACCTCTCGCTTTTTCACAGAATAGGGGGACTGAAACATGTGCTGGATGGCCCTGGATCTGAGAGTCGGTTCCTTCCCCTTGACCCAATGGGATTCCTGTACAGAAAGAAAGTGCAGTTTAAGCCTAGAAAATTCCCTCGACACCAACGATCTCTTAGTAGGAGAATTGAATCCCCGCACATTTAGGGACCTCACCGACAACAACTGGGGGGAGTCACCCATTGGAAAAGCCAAAAAAATCCTCCGACTCCTCTAGGGAGTCTATTGTGGCTGTCCCAACCACTGGCCTCTGTGCACATGAGTAAACCAGGCAAAACCCAGTGGAACCCCTATTCCCCGGAAGTCCCAGCTGCCTTAAACAACCCACCCCAACACCTGAGAGGAGCATCCTCTTCGCCCATCCCCCCACCCAGCCCTTCCCCCACATTACAAACCCCCTCCACCTGCCCACCCTCCCTGTGCCCTGAGCAACTGGAAAGACTGCAACATCCTACTGCTGCACAACCAGGCCACCACGGATCGCCTCCACCTGGGCGCTTTTCACCAAAAAAGATCACAGCATTCTGAGCCCCCCCACATTGGAAACAAGCCCCAATCACATCATACTGTTCCACCCCCCCTACTCAAAAAGCTCTCCTGTAGGTTTAGACATTGGAGGCATACAAAAACTTTACGAGACCAGACACTTAGTCCCTCAGTTCCCATGCAAACAACTAGCACAAAAACTCCTTCATCTAAGATAAGACGCGGCTGCCCTGGGGGTGGCGGTGCCACCTTTCTGTACTTCCTATGTCCCCAGATGCGACGCCTACCTACAAACTCTGAGGATTCACGATGGCCTCCGTCTTCCCCACTCCTGCCATCTTTAACATGCTTCGAGGAGGAGTCCCCCAATAGTTCACTAGTCACTCTCTGAATATCGGACTCCGTGGCAAGGGAATACTTATAACCGCCAACCTCAAAAGAGAGCGAAAACGGATGACCCCACCTATATCGCACTCCCTTGGACAGCAGCCACCTCGTCAAGGGCCCGCAAAGTCTCCGGCGTGACAGGGTGAGTGCCGAGAGGTCTTGATAAATTGTTCTTTTAGCACCCCCCCCCCCAGTCGATGGGGCCTTTCCTACTCGCGAACTCCAGAATCTTGGTTTTCTCAGCATAATAATGGAATTTCACAAGGACAGACCTAGGCCCACCTGCACGCTCTCCTGCTCTATGTGCTCTATCAATTGTAGGTTCACTGGTGTTTTCGCCATCAAACAGTTTACTTGTAATTGCCTTGACCCCTCTCGCAATGTCTGTCTGCGTCTCCCCTTCCAGCACCGGGATGCCGAGAAACCTCAGGTTGGATCGCCGCTCCCTGTTTTCAAGGTCATCCAGTTTAAGGGTGACCTTCTCCTCCCGCCGCTCCAGCTCAGCCAGCCTCATGTCAAACTGCGTTTCGAGGAGGTCAGCCGAGGTTTGATTGGCCTCTAGGGCCTGGACTTGGTCGTCGACTGCATCCACCTTCTTGTCAAGGGAGTCAAGCCTTCTCATGATATCCGCCCTGAAGCCTCGGATCTCCTCCAACAGGGTTGCCATATTCCGACTCATTGATTTGGCCTCCATCGCCTCCGGTTGGCTTGCGACCTGCATAATGCCCCTTCCCTCTGACTTTTTGGGGGTATGCTGGAACTTTTGTAGGGCCTGCGTCCAGTCCATCAAAGGAGGAGCAGGTGGACCCGCGCAACGGAAGATCAGGAGACCTGGGGGGCCAGCTGGACCCGGACCCTCAGGCCAGCCAGGCGGACCACTCCACGTCGCACACGCCCCCTCCACTCTCCCCTGCGGCTCCAAGAATGGGACCCACAACTCAGGCTAGCCACTCAGCATCACATTGCCAGGGATACACCCTCCCTCTGTCCCTGGAGCGGGGGATTGTAGAACATTGACCGCCCCTACCTGGGGTACAGTGGAAAGTGCCCAGGCAACTCCAAAACTTATAGCCCTCTGGCAAACACGGCTTCACCCACTGTAGCACTTTCTGGGGTGGGTGGCACACAACCGAGAGGCTACCCCTCCTCCGAGACCTCAAGCTGGAGCACTGTCAGAGGGGCAAGCAGGACTTGGGGAGGCGGCCTCCCCGCCGGCCAATTCCGATGGGCACCCTGTGGCTGGGAACGCGACCTCGGTCCACCCCCACCACTCCCCACAGGTCGCGCTCCTCCGCTCCAGTCGCCCCCTCACCGGCTCACATACCTCCAGTGAGTGGCAGCCGACTGACCCACTTAGCAGGCGCCGGGTCTCCGCACTACGGGCGAACAATGGAGCCGACCCAGGAATCAACGGAGGACCTTCTCTAGCCACCAGAGCACCTCTCCCGAAGGGGAACTCTTTGCCACTCAAATAAGGGTCGGTGGGGGGGCGGGCCTTCACCCAGTGACACGTGTACCATCCAAAAAGACCAGGGTACAGTCGCCTGCGCTTCTTCCCTCCTCCACACTGGCGGTATGCCACAGTCCAGGACAAGTTCAAGGGGTGCCTCTTCGGCTGCACACCCGTGCCTTTTTCAACCTGCCCCCCTCAGGGACCGCATTTCATGCCACTTACCTGGAGACCGGGATTCTCTGCACCCGCTTTCCCCTCCACCTCTTGGCGTGTCTACCCGCGCTTTCACGCATGGGGATCAGCCATGGGGAGAGCTTCGGGGGTCCGCGCTGGAACTCCACTGCGCATGCGCGGGAGACCGCGGTCACGGTTCCGCGCATGTGCCGTGGATTGGGCCCTCGCGATTGGAAGGGCTTGCCTTCCAAGCCTCGCCCTGGGTTCGCCGGCGCCCGGCGACGAAACGGCTTGCGTGTCAAGCCTCGCGGGTGCCGGCGACCCATAAAAGGGAGCAGCGATCAGGAGCAAGTAGCGTCTCAACGCGTTTTGTTCCGGATCGTGTTGCCCGCTCACTCTGCTTCCGAGTTACCTGCTTGCTCCTGCCTTCTGCCCTGACTCCAGTTACCTGCTTGCTCCTGCCTTCTGCCCTGGCCCTGTTTCTCCCCTCCTTAATCCTTCTTCCTCTCCAGCGGGTCCCTGGGCCAATTTGGCAGTTTAGCTCTAGCTTTGCTGTGGGTTTCCTCTTCCAGTTCTTGGATTCCCCTGGGTTCCCATCCCAGTCCTTAGGTTCCTTCCTTGATACTTGGGTCTTCCTACTCCTGGATAGGTTCCCCTCCTCCAGTCTGAGTCCTCACCTGTTTGCTCTGGATTTTTTTGGACTATCTGGTGTTCACCTGTCTGGCCAATCTCTCCCAGACCAGTTTCCTATTGGCTGCAAGATCCTCGCCTTCCTGTGGACAGTGTTCTAACAGCTCTGTCTTCTCCTCGTGATCATCTTTGGCCAACTTTGGACTTGAGTCGGCCACAGCATCAGTTTAATTTCTACTGGGATTGGCTCTTTTGGATTTCACCCTTTGGCAAGAATCTTCAGACTAAGGACTTTGAACTTCCGCCTCTCCTGCCTGTGCCTGCACAGTCCCTACGTCACGCTAATCAGGAGAGTGCATCCCGTGACGTTGGGAGTCGGTCCATCTTCCACCCGGTAATCTTGGGTGGTGGAGAGGCTGGTTCCTCGTGTCACTTGCTCATCTAGCAACTGGTGTTAGTCTGGCTGCAGCAATGTACACAAAAGAGATGGGGGAATTAGACTGTGAGACCAAAAGAGCCCCCTAACTTTAGGAACACCTAAATAATAAAAACTAAAGAATTGGTCCACAGTATGGTGTCTTAGGGTCACGTGTCTGACCTCGCGAATCAAGAGGCAGAAATAGAGATAGAGAAGAGATATCAATTTTATTTAACCTTCAATGGTCTATATACATATAGTTCATTATTAAATACACATCTTTAGCAGGGTCCGTAAAGGCCCTTTTTTTTAAACCTTAAAATATTTTTACATAAAAAAAGGGGGGGGGGGAAACAATGAAAGGGGGAGGGGAAAAAGGGAAAAACCCAAGAACAGAAAATGACAACGACCAAACCCACAAATGACAAATTAAGTACACCAGGAAAGAAAAGTGTGCGGGTAAACCTAAAGAGCACAAACTTGAGGGTTATAACAATAAACACAAATTTCTAAATCAACTTGTTACCACAAAAATCAAATTTGAAGAAAAAATACTAAATACCACAACTGGATTAGCTAATACATTCCACACTAATTCACTCCCATTCAACCCAACATGTTTCATTCCTCACTCATTCCATACATACACAGTCATGGGAAATTCATCAGGGGTATATACTTAAAAGCAAAATGTGTCATAAATGGTCGTATAGTGGGGCAGAGCTATAATCACCGCCTCATAACCTAATTGAGACTCAGTTAGCATTTATTATTCACACTTCATAAGCCGACAGCCATATTGGAAACTTCGTGGATATTGACTTAAAAAGGCAAGTGTGGCAAGAACGATTTACAATTAGTACGAAGTTGCCTAATGCTGAATCCCACACAATAGCAGCTGTTCTCCTGTTGTTGTAGTATACTTCGAAAAACCCTCCCACGAGGGACAGACGAGTGACACCTGTAGAAAGACACGGAGATACAAAAGACTAATCAGTATAGTCCCTCTCTCAACAGACTGTTATATTACAATGTCTGTGGAGCTATTCAATACTCCAAACTTATCTACTTATAGGGCTGTTCAAACGAGACCGGAACTCAGTGATTAGGAATAACCAGACTTCTTCTATAAGGAAACCCCCTTATTAAGAAAGCCCAATTTCCCATAGGGCAACACATAATATATTCAGTGTTGAAATTGCCCTAAATAGTGCAGAAAGAAAACAAGAAAAGAAAACAACACAAACACACGTAGGTCGCTGGGCGAGTGCTGTTATTAATTTAAATCAAAGGAACAAATCGCTTACCTTACGGTAGCTAATACCATGGGTCAACTCAACCAAATTAATGTTGAGTCTCTTAACAATTTCTGAAGCCCACTGTCGGATTTCAAAAGGAGTTCCACTAAAGTGCACTTCCAAGTGTCTGTTAGAAAGTGGAGGAGCAAAAGAGATGAAGAGCACTATTAACCGGGATACAGTATCTAGTTGCACTAAGGGCAGTTATGAAGTCAAGAAAGTCACAAACCATTACCTTGAGTTGATACCATTAGGTATTCCACCAGAACACTGCTGCACTAAATGTGAGTGCTGCCATAGTACGCCACCCGATTGAGTGTTTCTACAAGGCCAAGAGAAAAATGTATGTATCAATCAACAGGTTCTAGTTTATTATCAGGTCTCGTACATATTATTTAAAGTTGTCGCTTACACAGCGGCCCTGTAAACATATTGAAAAACTGAGCTAACGTCAGTATGACAATTCGAGTAAAAAATCCATTTAGTGCTCAACCTAAAAAGGTGTCGTATAAAAACGCCACTGGTTTTATATTTAAACAGCTTAGTAACGCCTAACATGTAAGCTATTACTCGCCATAGGTAATTACCAGTCAGGCCAGGGGCAAAGCCATTCTCACTGGCTAAAAAGGTTAAATAGCACTTTTCTATTACCCGCAATTAGCAAGCCATCTGTAATTACTGATAGTGTCAGGATTTACACCGGCAAAGCCCACTGTAATCATGCTGCGCTATTTACAAGCCAGAGATATAGCTGGTGAAAACGGCAACCTCGAGGCACAAGCAGCTACAATCCTTACCGCTGGGAAGTTCACACACCGCCGATGCAGCCCGTAGAGTTAAGGCGTGTCGTGGAGCGGAACGCAGTCCAATTCAAGTGTGTCTCATGGCTGCTGCACACCGAAGAGTAGCAGGACAATGCTGCACTCTTTTATTTACATCGGCAGTCTGGCTGCCTCATCAAGATCAACTACCAAGCAGACAGCTACGCAGCATTCTCGTGATACACACCTTAACACCGCAGGGCGGCATGGACCTCTCCACAGTCCCGTCCCACCACCAATTCTCCTGCACTGGGTTGCCGACCGCGCCGGGGCTCTCCCACACGTCAGCCACCCGACACCGGGGCTCGCTGCACTGGGTCTCCTAAGGGGCAGAGTCCGTTGCCAAATGCCACTGCCCGTGTCCCGCAGTCTGGACCACGTGGCCCCACTCACAGCACTCTTCGGGCAGCAAGCTTGCGGAGCAGGCCACTGCCCCTCCCCCACCGCCAGCCAGTCAGCCACAGCACGGTTCCTCGGCGGGGAAGGCCTTCTCTCTGATCACGCTTCCAGCTGGGGTGCGCTCGTTCTCAGGTCTCCCGGCACCCACGGACTCTGGGATCGCGCTCCGCCGCCTCTCTAATGGTTCAGATTGCCTCAGGGGGGTCAGGATTCAACTCCCACAGGGCTGGGGGGCTAAATTCCAAAGATAAAGTGCCCCAGGGAGGAGACCAGCTGAGACACTTCAGCACATCTCAGTGCCCCCTGGTGGCTCCCGGTCCAGATCCTTTGAAGTACAACGATGATCCAAAAAACATCAAGTGTGTGGTGCTACCCTATTTGATGGTGGAAGGGCGTAAACATGTCAATAACAAATGGCAGGACATCACACTACCTTGCCTGGCAGAAGGACTGGTAACATATGGCAAGGCAAGGAAGTGATAGCGCGGGTGGGTAATTTCTGTGCACAAATATGCACAGATCATATCACAAAGCTGACGTGGATTGCAACAATGGAAAAGCCGGTGCGAGTGCACATGGAAGACGTATATGGACTTTGTTTTTGCAGCACAGGTACAGTCTTTGTCGGCTCCAACGAATGTTGCAATAAGACACTCCTGATTCCAGAACTGAAGAATGGAACGGCAGCTGTGATGGATTACAACTCTGTCTGTGGCAAACAAACTTACTTGCACCTCCCACCATCATGGAGGGGCTGTTGTTCGCTAGCCATGCTGCACTCTGTGCTACTAGTAATCCCAGAAGAACACCTGAAGGATGGAGCACTGCCTTTCGAGGAGCCAACTGGCCCCCCCGGATTCGAAAAAGAAGAACATAACCCATTGTCCACACAAAAGCTTGCATCTTGCCATGGAAAGGACAGTTCCAACAACTAAAGAGGAAGAAAAGATTGAACTACATATCCAAAGACTCCTACGCATTGCTTGCTGAAATACCACAGGAGTACCCACTCTTCAGCTGAGCAGAATCTTTTTTCGCATCTCTACTGTTGCTGGGACTACAGACTGCAGCAACTGCCAAACGGCTGCAAATCGTGCGCTGGCACCTGGTCCAGCTCACAAATGGCACAGAGAACGGGTTCAATGTGATCAAGGTTGAGTTGCGTGCATTGAGACTTATAAAGATGCAAAACCGCTACATGCTGGATATGTTAACAGCAATGGAAGGCGGTGTCTGCAAAAGGTTTGGTGATTCCTGCTGCACATTCGTGCCTTCAGAAGATGCAGAGAACGCGACATTATCCCACATCATTGCAGCCGTCCACGACCTGGGTGTTCGCATGAAGGAGGAGGAAGGAGTACAAGAAAATGACTGGTTCACCTTAACATTTAACTGGGCCCTGTCTTGGCTCGGAGCGATCATGAAGATGTTGATGCCCATTATCGTGTTCACCCTAGTTATCTTCTGGACCTGCCAACGGGCCTCTGATGTTGTGCCAATATGGCACCCAATAGCGCAAGAATGATGCTATCAATTGGGGTTTCAAAAGCAGCTCGCAAGATCAAAAGATAGTGAAGTACAGACTGATATCCCACAGAGTGGCCCCTAAGTATGAAATGCTCCCCATCTCATATGGAAATTAAGTTGTCCACCTAACCACACTAGCATTACTCTACCCACGGATCAAGAGAACTACAGAGGTTTGGGTGGACCTGGCGGGGGATGGGAAAGCATCTATGTGACTTGCTCACCTTAGAATACGCGCGTAGAGGGGAGAGTTTGCAGTCAGCATGCAGGGCTTGGATGCCAATAAAGGAAACACTGCCATACATGGATGCAGAGAGGAGACAATGGGAGTAAAGGGGTATTAAGGAGTTTATTACTGTAGAAGTAATGCAAGGGGGGAATGTTGGTAAGGGGCAACCCTGTCGCACCCCTAAGCGCTTTAGAGTAAGACAAGCTGCATTCGAAGCACTATGATGGGCCGGGGGGGGTGGTGGTACGACCGCACCCCACTATAATCAACCCACATAGTGTAGCGCAGGGCTCAAGCAAGACTGACATTTTGCGTAGATGTTAGTAATTCTAGCTAATTGAAGAACACTTAAGTCGGTACAAACTCGTGGACCCAAGCAACCTCTGTTCTTTGGAAATTCCAACTATGTGTCGCATGTGAATGAAGCGAGAGACAGAGACAGTAGGTCCCTCAACTCCGTTTGTGTAAGGTAGAGCAATGTTGCTTCATATACTCATGCGCCAAAAAAGCAGATTAAAATATTACACTGTATCTGAGGTATGGTATATTCCAATTTTTTATTGGATAGTTATTTGTATAGATTGCCCTTTGCGATGACATGTGTTTCGATGTTTCCAACGCCTTTCTCAAATGAGGGCTAATTCACAAGAAAATAGTAACAGTTTAGTTCCTCTCTTCTATTTCATATTCATAGAAGGTGGTATTGTTACCAAGGATTGTCCATTATCAGTGTTTAGTTACAGTTTACATTGTGAATCACCAAGGAAAAATATAGTAAACGGAAACATATACATATATTAATTCAAATATATATGTTTAAACAATTGTTTCTAAGGCCTAAAGTGTCTCAAATCAAATCATACCTCAAATCCTACCTCAGACACAACATCAGCAATCAAGAAATGGGCACAAGTAGAGTGGAAACAAGGCTATATATTGGCAACATGGGATGTGAAAGCACTTTATACTTCGATTAGACTTGATACAGCACTTGAAACCATTCAATATACTTTCCAACATGACTCAGAATCCAATATCAATCAGTCAATATGCTCAAGGAGATGCTTCTCATAACATTGGAGAATAATGTGTTTTTATTCAACAGGGAATTTTTCAAGCAAACCAGAGGTGTGGCAATGGGCATTAAGTATGACCCAGCCCTTGCAAATCTAGTCATGTCAATGTTTGAGGACAAACATATCTACATGATGAGGCCTATGCAAAAAATATAATTTTATGGACTAGATATATTGACAACGTTTTACTAATCTGGTAGGGGACACAAGGAGAGTTGGATCTTTTTATGCTAACCCACTGGGCATAGATTTTGTTGGAACCAACAGTGAAAATAGCATTCATTTCTTGGATTTGATGATTTATCCATCTGGTAACAAATTAATGACCAAAACATACGGAAAAGAAACCAAGGTCAACTCTACACTCTTTGCGACTAGTTGCCACTACAGTCCAGTTATAAGGAATATCCCAAAGGGGGAATTCATTAGAGCCAGAAGAAATTGTTCAGAACAGAAGGCTTTTCAAGATGAATGTGGTCTGTTAGCAACCCGTTTCAAAGACAGAGGGTAATCAAGAATGTCCTTTACAATGGCGAATCACAAAGCACAAAGTTTGGAAAGAGAATCCACTCTAGTATCTAAACAAAAGGTGGATAAGTACCAAGATAGAGTACAGTTCATAACTTATTGCTAAAATAATGGACAATTATGAAGCATTTTGAAAAAGAACTGGCATTTGCTTAAACTCGATCCACACCATTAAGGACTTTGTGGATGAACACCCAACATTTATCTTCAAAAGGGCAAGAACCTTGAAAACCAACCTAAGCCCATTATTTCTTCCAGATATCAAACAACCAGTGGGAACAACATGGCTGCCACAAGTGACAACAGGATTCAGGAAGTGCGGTTCATGCTCCATGTGCCAATATGCACTAGACAGTACAAAACAATTTAGAGATTCCAATGGAATTAAGATGAGAATCACTGAACACATAAACTGTTGGTCTAAGTTCATAATTTACGCCATTAAATGTACATGTGATCTTATTCACATAGGAAGTACTATAAGAGAACTTAGGACTAGGATACGGGAGCACATGTCGTCTATTGGAAGCCAAGATATTTCTTTGCTGCTAGCCCAACATTGGCAATTGAACCATCAATTGAGCGATAAAAAAGAAATAAGATTTGCCGGTTTGAAAAAGGTGACTCTAGGACCCAGAGGGGACAATCATGAACTTGGACTGAGACAGGAGGAAGCAAAGTTAATTTGTAAATTTAGAACGGTAGACAGGGGCCTAAATTCGGATAATGAGATGTCCTCATTTCTGTAACAATGTTCATATGAAATGTACTTATGATACTCCCGAACTGTGAGAAGTGTGACCCTGCTGACAGGCAATTAAGAGCAATTGTTTGAGAAGCTGTACATGTAAGATACGTGATTTTGTCAATTGTGAACCAGAGGTAATCTCCTGAGAAGTTGCACGTAGATAATGAGGTACAGTTATGTCAAACAATTTTTTAAAATTACTTGTATATAATAAACTCGTGATTTTTACAAGAGCGAATTAGACTTTGAAGTCTCTTTCGTAAAAGTCAAAGTTCCTGTGTTCAGCACCCTGCCCTCCTCTAATTTCCCTGTGCATTTATTTTGTCAAAGGCGATAGTCAGCGATTTTGCTGTTGTATTGGTCCATTTGGAGTTTTCTCCAGACAGTAATCTGTTCCACCACACATCTTCTAGAACTGACGAGGGCATCCCCAGAGACGAAAGATAGACCAGTCTTTCTTGGTTTAGTGGTTCACAGTGCAGCAGTAAATGCTTCATATTTTCCGGTTCTTCAGGTGTCGCGCATAGTCTGCATACTTTGGACGCAGACTGCAGTCTAATACAGACAATTTCTCGCGTGGGCAATAGGTTTAGGCGTGCTCTCAGAAAGATCTTCATGTGTTTTTTTTCAGGAAATTTCGAGCAGTATAACAGTGGGACTTTCAGTTTGTTGAAAACTGGAGGTAGATGTGTGGTCAGTTTATTCGCTTGAGCTTTATCGAGCATGCTGATCCAGTCCATGAGTTCCATTTTGCGTTTTATTCTCAGAGGGTTCCCCACCAAATCTTCTTCGGTGTAAGCTATTTCTTCTAGTTTTGTTTTTTGCTTCAGGGACAATTTTTTTAGGATGTTAATATGGCCAGTTGAGAGTTCTGTGGCAATGAATTTGTATATCGGAAGTGTGTCTGGAAGAAGAATTCTTCTGAAAATGTGCATAAAGTTCTGTTCAACAGATGAAAGTAGAGACAATAGCCCTAGATCACGCCTGATGTTTGCGATTGCAGCGGAATTTGGTAAGCCTAAGACTGAACGCCACAGTAGACCTTCCAGTTTTGCCCAGATTGAGTTTGGCATGGACAGGGTGCGCCCATTCCGTAGGTTAATGCCGGGACAACTTTGCCTTTGTAAAATTGAATTACAGGAACCAGCGAGTATTTTCCGTATTGCTTGTCGATGGCTCTCATCTGCGCCGCTAGATTCCTGGCTTTACCCCATAG
The DNA here is from genome assembly GCF_040938575.1 of Ambystoma mexicanum. NCBI lineage: Eukaryota > Metazoa > Chordata > Amphibia > Caudata > Ambystomatidae > Ambystoma > Ambystoma mexicanum. The sequence continues at coordinate 1,255,762,086 of NC_090934.1, forward strand.
AATGGCTTGCATGGTTGTTTCCTGTGCTGAGCTGTTGATCGTTATGCCCAGATAATTATAGTGCGCAACTACTTCAATCTTGGTGTTTTCCAGAAACCAGCCTCTATTGCGTCTGTTGTAAGGGCGTTTTTTTGTTAAGATCATGACTTTTGTTTTGAGTTTATTGATTTCCAAGTTGTTTGAACTTATGTATTGTACCAAGTTTGTCAACTGATGCTGTAATCCGATCTCCGTCTGATCTAACAGAATTAAATCGTCCGCGTATAGTAGGCGAGAAATGTTGATGTTTCCTATTTTTGGCGGAAATGCTCAGACTGAAGATTCTGTGTCCTTGAAATCACTGAGGAAGCTGATAAAGAGGGCCGGGGCTAGGGGGCAGCCCTGTTTGACCCCACGCTCTACAGGAATCTCCTCGGACAGTGCTCCTTGGTTGTTGAGTCGGACTCGCAGTTTGGTAGCTGTGTGGAGTGCCATAATTGGATCTAGTATTTCATTTGGGCACTTCCATTTGTGTAGTTTGGACCAAAGCAGGTTTCTTTTCACTCTGTCAAAGGCCTGTGAAAGATCTATGAAGGCCAAGAACACCGGCGGCGAGTCCTGCTTGACTTTTGCTTTGATTAAGTTTAGCAACAAGATGTTTACGGATGTTCCGCCATTTTTTAAGAAGCCCATCTGGAATGGGTCGTTTGCTGGTGAAACCTTCGCCCAAGCTTGGAAATGTATGAGCAGTAGTGTTGCAAAAAAAATTCCAATGATATCCAACAGGGCTATTGGCCTATAGTTTTTTGGTTCTTCCCTGTTGCCGTGCTTAAACAGAGGAACGATTATTGACTGGGTCCTTGAGGTCGGTAATGAAGTGATTCGCAGTGTTGGAATATGATGCTTATGAATCTTGCCCAGGCTTCAGGGTGTTGCCCAGGCTTCAGGGTGTTGTTTGAGATCGATGTTGCTGAGGCCGTCAGGGCCAGGAGCTCTTGAGGATTTAAGGTGCTTAATGACGTCAATGATGTTTTTTAAAAAAAACTGTTGCAAGTTCCTTTTCCTGCGTCTTAGTTGTGTTTTTAATAAGTGCCCAGAAGTCGCTGGATTTCTTGGTGCTTAATGTTCTTAGCATCATCTCTGCATCATTTTGGTACATTTGTTGTCTACGGCTGTGTAGCCATGATTTGTAGCTATTCACTTCGGCTATACAGTCTATCTTGACCGCATCAAAGTGCTCAGTTATTACTCTTCTCTTTGCTTTCCTCAGGATTTTTCTTCTCTCCATTAATTCTCAATTGAACTCATGAGTATGTTTTCTGCTCGAACCCTTTATTTTCTTTGGGTCTGTCCTGAACTGCAGTAGGAACGGAAGGTAGTTTGGTCGTTCAGAGACCTTTGGTTTGTTTGCTGTATTTTTTTCCATATTTGTCAGTAATAGTCTTGATGTTCGCGGCAGTTAGGCGAAGTCTATTTCGTTGGGTATTAGCTTCCAATGATGGGAGGAATAGTTTACTCTGAGGATGCATTGACAACCAAGTTATTGTGAGCAGATTGTGAGAACTTTCTTTTGTCCGAGTGATTTTGAAGGATTTGATCAGGGATAGTAGGCTGTTGGAGGCAAAGATGTAATCGAGTGTGGCCCGGGAGTTTTCACGTTCCCACGTTGGTATGATGTTTTCCCAAGGTTTCAACCATGCCAGGTTGTGGAGGTTTCTTGAGTTCATGGCGGCCATCCATGCAATGCCTCTGTCCTCCGACGACAATTTCTGTTTGTTTTTGCTCTGGCTAGAATTTTCTTGAGCACATTTGGCATTTAGATCCCCACATATGATTATGTGACTTGTATTTGTATCAATTCTGATGTTGTCGATCGCATCTGTCACCTGGTTGCAGAAAGATGAAATTGAAGTTTGCTGGGGATTCCAATACAAATGTATAATCGCCAGTTGAGCTGTGTGAGTTTTTTTAGACTTCGGATCCTGGACTGACCAGGATGCGAGGACTACCAGCATTCCATAAGTCTCTATCAGCTTTTTCGAGATCTTGATACCTGACCCAATCCGCACTGCAAGCAAGAGGCCGGATGACGGACGGCCGAAAAGGCCTCTTTTGGCCGCTGAAAGTTCAATCTCATACCCGTCTAGAGAAGGCTTCTCTGTCAACCAGGTTTCCTGGAGGCATATAATGTCAAAACCCACCAGGATCTGGCTGTTTCTGTTTGTAAGATGTTAGTGTCCCTGGGTATTCCAAGATGCCATTGATAACGAGCGGGACACAGGTGCGTCTTGGGCCGGTGTGGTATTTGCCCAATCTAGTTGCTATCTGCTGGTCTTCCCTTTGACAGCTGTCTTTAGCCATTGCCATGGACCTGTCGGGTACCTGGATTCTTCACGTTCAGGAGTCGTTTCTTTTGATTGGATTTGGCGATCTTCCCTCTTTCTTGGCGGTGTAGTATCTGATCGCGTACGTGGATTATGTTCAGTTTTGCCTTGTCTCTGTGTAGCAGGGCGTGAAGTCCTGATTAGTAGATGATGTCTGCCTCTCTGAATGATCTCTATAAGATCTAAGGGCATTTCGTTCACAAGTTGAGTTCTTTCTACTGTTGTTTTTATTGTACATGTCTTGGTTTTTGAGAGATAATGTGATTCCTGGAGTCGGATAAGGAGATTTCGAGTTCCGTTAGCACGAGACAATTTTTTCTAAGCTTGTTGTACGCTTCTTCCGGCACTGTTTGCAGCGCCCGATCTTTTATATGCAGATATGCCTTGGCCCTTTGTTCTCTGTGGTATGGCTCGATCAGACGGAAATCTCACGTAGTTAGCAATCTCAGTGATTTTATTTTGCTCAAGATTTTTAGCACCGTTTTTCTATTCAGAATCATGTAACCTGTTTTATGCAATGCTTGTTCAAGTTTAAAGATTCTTGTGCCCTTGGGAGTGTTTTCTGAATTACTTTGGCGAGGTACGCCTTGTTTGTTTGGCAAGTTTGCCTCTGCATGAGATTGTCGTTGCTTTTTCTTTGGTGTTCCATTGGGCATACCTGTTGTTTGAGCTTCGGCTGTTGAGGGCTATTGTTCTTGTACTTTGTCTAACGTCTTGATTGCCCGGCCCTCATTGTTGGATCCTCTAGGGCTTTAAGTTTTTTCGTTCTGGATGAAACCTTCAGTTCTTGGTGATTTTCTCTGTCGACACCTGGGGGTGTCTTTGGGCTGCTCTGCATCGTGTTGCTGATAAAGGATTCGTCTTCATGTAGGTGTTGGGTTAAATCCATGAGGCTACTTGATGCCTGAAATTCCACCGTCGACTGTGGCAAGTTTCTTAAGTCAATAAATCCTTGAGTTTCGGTGGGATCCTCTAGTCAGTGGGGTACTGTTTGTTGATTTTTGTTCACTGCTGAGTTCTCTTTACCGGCCTGTTTTCTGAGCCCTGCCGACTTTGGTTTCACGGAAGGTATTGGCTTCGCACTTGCCAGTTTAAAAGCTGGATTTAATTTTCTTAAAGGATCAATTCCTATGTTCGATTCCAAAGGACTGAGAAGGGCTGTTATAATGTCACTCGGGTCTCTGATGGTACGTTTGATAAAGAGTGGAGCCACATTTTCATGGGTACTTGATCCACTGGTCTGGGATGCCTTTTCTGAGGTTAATGGTTTGGCCTGACTGGCAGTCATGGCTTTGGTCTGTTGTTGTTCTAACCGAGACAACTTTTCTTCAAGCTTTGCTTTTGCAGACGTCTCTTTGGCTTCTGCTCCAGTTATATACCCTACCAAGAAGATCAGTTTGGACTGGATCGCTGCTAGGATTGAGGTGTTGTCTTTGGTGGCATCATTTATGGCTTCGTATAGTTTACAGAAGGGTGATAAGGCGATGGTAATTGCCGACATTAATGTGGTCATGTCAGGCCTCATTTTTGGCGACCCTTTATCTGTGTCACCTAAGGACTCAGAAGAAAGTCTTTTTTTATGCGGCCTCTCGTGGGTCCTTTGACAGAAATTGAGTGTCAAGTATGTTTTCTGCTTGGAATGAATAGTGATGGGATGATTTGCGTACTCTTGGAGACATTAGCTGGCCACCACGGCTTGAGTTGAAACAACCAGTATTTGACTGTATTGGCAGTGATATCCTGCCTCGATGTTGGCTTTCCAGATGGATGTTAGCCCATGGTTGAGAACTCATTTGGGACACTGGCCTCTCATCTTGATGTCGTTTGTCCACTGTTCGTTGAGCTTGGATAGCTGAAATGTCAGCATCCTTGCCCCCGGGTGACCCTGTGGATTCGATGTTAATTTCCCCTGGAACGATACGGTGGAGAGGTTTGGTCCTTCATCTGTTGCTCCTGGGCACTGGCTGCAAAGATTTGATAGACCGCTCAAAAGTCTGAGCCTGGTCCAGAGAGGAAGTTCCTGTCAGTGTCACTGAGCATTGTGTTGGAATAACTGCTTCTTGCTGCTGGTCCCCTGAATTAAGATTGCCTGCTTTGGGGGACTGGATGAGAGGAAGCGGATTGCTTAATAGTGAGCTCTCGGAAGGTACAACAGGTAGCTGAGTAGAAGATTTTGATGGTGCTTCAGTATCAGGGTAGGCTGTTTTTCTTGATTTTGAGGCCGGAAAAGATTTTTCCAAGATTTCAGCATCTGAAAGTTCCATTTCCGCATTAAGTTTGCGTTTGCATTGTTGCTTTTTAAAAAGGTTGAAGAGTGCTTTTGAAATAGATGGCTTAGGAAGGCTTTGGTTCCCTGTATCACTGTTTTTTGCTGAGTTCTGGTTATGATTTTTAGTGTCTAGAGATGTAGATTTTTTTTTTCTTTTTGATTTCATTCCAGGGTCGGCTCAGTTGTGAAGTGTCATTTGACTTGGGCCCTATTTTTTTGCCAGTTTGGTTTTTATTGTAAGGAATTTTCCTTAATGGTCGAGTAGGTGAGGGATGGGTTTTTTGTCCCAATTCTTCTGAACCCCCTCTTAGGATAGCACCCAAGTCTGTGGTTGTTAAGGACTTTGTTGCACCCTGCATGGGTGAAATAGCCACAGTATGGCTAGTGTCCTGTTGTTGTGGATCTATGTACGCTGGGAGAGGGTCAATCCCTCTGCTGCTGTTTTTGTCCATAGAGGGTAAGTCATCCTCCGCGGGGCGTTTGGCGTGTATCATTGCCATGGCCCTGATTTTATTTTGCTTTTGATCATCCAGGACCTCATGGCAAGTTCCACTGTCCTGTATGGCATGATCCTGTGGGTTCAATCCGGCGCTTTTGTTGGTGCTTTCACTCGCATTGGACGCATATGGCCCAGCTTTGTCTGAGCTGTCCATTCGGCCGTGCAGGACCGGAGAAAGGGCCCTCCCAGGTCGTCCTCCGACGGCCTTGAAGGTAATCCCCCTCGCTGAAGCGCGACTCCGGCCCAAGCTATGGTCCCAATTGGATGCTGACTGAGAATACTCTGCAAGTGAAGGGGGCATTGTTGGTGGCTGACCGGCTTCTTGCCCTGGGGACAAGGCGCTACCGACCTGCTGCCTTGGCAAGCCAGTCAGACTGCAGTCTCTTTCTTTGTGAAGTTGAACGCCCGCGTCAGCGGTCACTCGGTGCACTCCAAGTGAGCATTCTGTTGCCGCGGCCGCAAGCACGTCCAGTGTCGGTGGCGATGACGGTGGGGGCGAGGAGGGCAGCGCGCTCGCTGCGGGAAGGCAGGGAGAGCCACTTGTTCTTCCCGAATGAGCAGCGCTGCCGTTTTTTGTGATTTTACCTTTCATCTTCTTGACGGGTGAGGAAAAGGAGGTAAGACTCACTTTGTCTGGCATTTTTTCTGGCCGTAGAGCTTGCGTTACACTGCTGTGGAGACATCATTTTGATTCCTTGTCCAGGGGCAAGGGGAGGCGAGACAAGCACGTCCATGGCGCCGACGCCAAAGCAAAGCCTTGAGTCGTTCCAGTGCAGCCTCTGTGCACTAGCCGGCCACACAGAAGCAAACAAGCTAGGCTCCACCCCCTCTCCTCCTGCGGACAGGTAAACAATTAAATGTGAGTAGAAACAGAACAGGACATAACCAGGGAGCATATGTATGTGTCATAAAATCATATTTCAAAGAATTGGACCAATTAGAAGTTGCACGTATATAAGTAGGTATAGTTATGTCAAACAATGAAATGAGAGTAGAAATAGAACAAGACGTAACCAGGGAGCATATGTACGTGTCATAAAATCATATTTCAAAGAATTGGACCAATTAGAATAGGAATTCAATGTACACTAACCAGGTGAAGAATGTTAAAGTCAACTAACCCATTCAAATCATAAACTGAAGTTGTCGCCACTAGGAAATTAGCGTGCATTCTGCAAAATTGCAAAATTGCATTTTACTAATAGGACTCAATGGAATTTAAACATATTCATGTATGAAATAACTTTATTTTATATGGAGTACCTTTTTAACAAACAAGGCACCAGCACGAACCAGATGCAAGTTTTTATCCAGACCAAAAGTAAATATTTAACATGCATCCAACATTACGCTATGAAGGTCTCCCAAAAGATGGCCGCCAGAGTAAACATAGACGTAGGACCACCCCTGGTTGGCATGACTCCATGACCACAGCATATTATCTCTTAGATCGCGGACGAACGCAGAAGCAGACAGATAGACGGCGAAAGCCCGGAGAGACTAAGGAAAGCTATAGGGCAACAGTAACTAGCACGAGTTTAATGAACAGGCTGTTAAATCCTAAAATACTAGAATGGGATTGATCTATGGGACGCACGCAATCATGTTTTTTGTTAAAGAAGAGTCAGGCTTGCATAGTGATTTAAGCAATTATAACCAGGAGGCAACGGCAATCGGCATCAAGAAATAGTGCAATATGGATCGGACGAACTAAAATCTTTGGATGCACATCCAATACGAGTCTGTCAGTAGGCACACAAATAAAAAAATGTATTATTCACTTAATAGGAAGGGATTTAACCCATGACTATACCAATACAGATGAATACAAGTAGGTAAGAGGTGCTTTTTCATCATAAGACTTCCATCAAGTATGCAAACTTGTACATTTACTTGCTATGTATGATTGGTAGACATGTGAAGGAAGATAATTCATTGACTTTTTCTGTTTTTGTTTTTTCTTTTGTTTCTTTTTAATGTTTTTCAACTGCATATTTATGCAGTGTGTTTCTGTTTCCTGAACAATCCTCCCCTTCTCCCACCCTCATTTTCTGTGATTACACAAACAATGACAATGACGTCTTAATACATTTGTATTATATGTTTTTTCAAAAATAGAAAAAAGTCTAGATATCGTAATGTTGCCCAGCCACTAAATTATCTGGGTAAATTGTGCAGGTACAAGACCTATTCACATCAGGGTATCCATACAGATCAGCCAAAGTATTACCTTATAAAGATCTGGATACCGGCATTGATTAGATTTATCCTATCTGTTCATCTTTATACTCTTCCTGTTGAGAAACATGGGGTCTGGGCAGGTATTCCTTGGGGTGACCAATTATGTAGACTCTGCGGTAAACAAGTAGAGTCCCCGCAGCACATCTTAACTCAATGTGAAGCTCTCAGGTCGGAGTATGAGAAAAGTTATAGTAAATTCCTTCTCTAGTCTTCAGACTAATTTTGGAGTATGGTCTTCTGTGCTGAATCCTTGGTGACTGTATCTCCAATATGGCTTTTCTTTCCCCTTCTGTAATGGCTTGGCAGGCGAAGAACGATGGTCTGGAGGGTTGCCCAGAGCAATTCCAGAGGTTAAGAATCATTCTAAACCTTCTAGCCATCACCTCTTGGTTTTTGCTTTATCAATATGGCTGTCGTCATTGCTGAGACTGGCTTCAGACACTGAACATTGGAAATGGCACGGTCTTAAGAAGAAAAGCCTGGCTAAAGTGCACAGACTTTAAACCAGAGGTACACAACAAAGTAATTGACATGCTGTTTGAAGGTGACCAACTCTTCGGGCTTAAGATTGACAAGGGTTTAAAAGCAATTAAAGTAGATACAGACATGGCAAAATCGCTAACCTCATTGGAAACTAAACACCCTTTTTGGCCCTTTGGAGGTGCGTCGGGGCATTCCTCGTCCACGACCAAAGGTGGGTGACAATATCAGCAAGGGTCGCACTATACACAGGGATATAGTAAATGTTATCAATATAAGACCAAAGACTTCAAACCACAGTCAAGGAGGTGCACAAGACACCCCCTCACAAAGGGGTAGACAACAAAAACAGGCCTGACTCCCCGACCAGGCCAGCCTCCATATATATACAACAACAAGTAGGAGGCAATCTAAGACACTACCTCCATCAGTGGAATACAATAACCTCAGACAGATGGGTCTTGGACATCATACAAAAAGGACATACCCTAGACTTCAAGGAGATTTCGCCTCTATCCCCACTAGGGGGCTTCCGCAGGCACACCTCAGTATCCTCAGATAAGAAGTCAACAAAATGCTCATAAAGCAAGCAGTTCAGAAGGTACCAACAAATGAAAAGGGAAAAGGAACGTATTCCTGTTTCTTTGTGGTAAGAAAACCCGACAAAACATGGCAACCCATTTTAGACCTTCGACGTTTCAACAAATCGATAAAGAAACAGACATTCAAAATAGTAACGCTGGCAGAAGTCATCAAAGTGGTGCAAAAAGGCTTCCTTGGTTATAAAGCTGTATTTGACTTCCTGACTTCTCTAGACCTCAAGTACACCTACGTCCATATGCCAATCCACAAAGCACACAGGAGGTTTCTCAGGTGGTTCGAACTGGGACAAGAGCATTATCCATTCAAAGTCCTCGCCTTTGGATGGAGATCGGTGCCAAGGACATTCACAAAGTGCCTGGCCCCGGTAGTGGCGTACCTAAGGAGGAATGGATTGCATATATATCCATACTTCGACGATTGGCTGGTAAGAGCATGCACAGAGCAAGAAGGAAAATGAGAAATCCAACAAACCACAGCCACGCTCAGGAGATTGTGCTTTGCCATAAACTACAAGAAGTCATGTTTGAAGCCCTCAACCAAAATGTTTTTCCAGGCGGCACAGTTCAAAACCAATGAAGGGTGGGTTCGACCCGATGCAAGACAGAGCGGAATCCATCCTGTGTCTGCTTACGTCGTTCAAACAAGGAAGGTTTTGTTCAATCAGACAATACATGAAGCTACTCGGCACAATGTAAATGTAAACTCCCCTCATCCCTTACTGCCGCCTCCACATGACGCCACTGTAAGAATTTCTAGCGGACCAGTGGGCACAAATAACCAGTATGTGGAATGACAAACTAGATGTCACGGAACAGCTGCTGACCCAGTTGCAATAGTATATTTTGAAAGGGATGCCGTTACAAGACATGCCGTTACAGCAAACCCTGATAAAGGATGCGTCACTGAAAGAATGTAAGAAACCTGCCCATCAAGAGTCAATGGCGAAGGGAGGAAGAACAAAAAACGTGCTGGCACTAAGGTTGGTGTTCCAGGCATTGTGCTATTTCCAGCCGGTACTTAAAGGCAAGGTGCTTAAGGTGTTGACAGACACCACCACCACCATGTATTACACACGAAAACAAGGAGTAACTTGTTCTTGAATGCTCTCAAAGGAAACGCAGGCTCTGCGGCTCTGTGTGGTCCAGAATCAGATATCACTACAAGCCGTTCACCTGCCCGGCAAACTGAGCGAGACAGCAGACTGGCTCAGCAGAGTAACAAGCCTCTGCCACCAATGGCAGTTAGCAACCAAGTAACAAGAGTATTCAAACAGTGGTGATCCCCCCCTGATAAACCTGTTTGCCACAGAGTAAAACTGAAAGTGTCCAATGTTCACCAACCGATGCTCCCAAGCAAACTACCTGGTAGAGGCCTTCATGCTATCATGGGACAACATGTTTGCGTACGCATTCCGTCCGTTCCAAGTAATACAAAGATGCTGGAGATGGTTGCGCTGTGCCACTGCAAGATCATCCTCGTGGGCCAGGCAAGCGTGGTACTCCAACATTCTACATCTAACATAAGCACTCCCCATACGGCTGGGTTCAGCGCCAGACCTGCTCTCGCAGTGCCAAGGGCATGTCCTCCACCATGACGCAGGTTCTCTGAACCTCAGTGCATGTACAGGTTTTGGATGGCTGATGTATATAATTATTTGCAAACACAGCTTTATAACAAAAGTTCCTTGTAATCTGGATCAGTTCCCCATTCTCCAGGCTTAAAGCACGATTCTTAGATCAAAGTTCCAGTCAAAGTTATTTTCAATATCCAAAGTTTTTTTTCAAGGTAACTGTTCAAAGTGTTCACAATGTTCTGCTTCAACAAAACGAAAAGACTATTATCTTCTCACTCTTTGATTGTTTAACATTTCTTTCTTCATGCACAATACGATTTTGTCATGAGGAGTTTTATCACAGTTCAAATCATCACATTCTAGTGGCTTTTCCAATTTCCACCACAACCTGCAACAACAATGTAGTACTTAAATGTCTTCTTCCTGGTTCACTAACCTGCCAGGACTAACCACTAAAATTCCTTTTCTTGGTATACTTGCCTGCCAGGATAACACTCCTCCTCCTACTACTACCATTACTTATTGGTGAGGTCTGCTTCAAACTTCATAAAGGTCTTCAACCTTCAACAATATTGAGAGTTATAACTTCTTTCAAAAGGACATAATACCCATTGATGCCTGGTGTTCCTCTGATCTGTTTGCCACATACATTACAGGTTGATTTCCTCTCCCCCTTGATAATGATTACAAGGAGAGCTTCTTTCCTGACACCTTTGGGTTTCTTCTGCTCCACCAATTAACTGTTGATAATATCTTTGATTTAGTTTTCATTTTCTAGGAAAAAGTGCTTCCCTCTTATTTGTGACTGTCTTTGGCTTAGGCAATGCTGGTTCTCTTGATCAAGTATTGCCCTCTCTTTACTTTGAGAATGGTAGTTTTAATCTTTCAGTTTCACATTTCTCTTAACGTAAGAATTATTCCCAAAGAACTTTAATTCATTAATTCATGTCAATTTCCACACAATGGTCTTTCATGTAGCGCCCAGGGGGTCACCTTGCATAGGCAAACTCACTGGTCTTCCTCTGTGATTCCTTCCGACCCACTGCTGGTTCAACTTCTGCTTCCTGTGTTGGGATTTAAATGCCTGACTGCTCCGGTCACACCACCAGTGCTCACGGTTTCTGTGCAGGGAGTCTGCTTCACTCTTTGCGTACTCCGGTATTCGCCAGCCACTGAGGCACCGCACAGAACTAGGAGAGCTCCTCTCTCCTGTGGGACACTCATCCTCCACACCGCTTCCCGCTGCACGATCAATGCCCCTCAAGGCCACAACTTTTACAACTCTCTCAGGGCCACAGCGCTCTGGAAAAGCAGCAGCGGTCCTGGAGTCCCCTCTCTGCTTTTGCTGCTCACACTGCTGATGAGTTCTCTTGGCCTGCATCTGAGGGGGCCCTTAGTAGTCCAGTCCCGCTCAGGTGTAGGTCATCAGCGCTATCAGACGGCGCAACAGATTTCTACCTCCGTGAGCTCTTCTTCCTCGTCCCAGTACTTAAAGCATTTTGGGACTGGAAGTTCCTAATGTTCTGATGCCTATTTTCACCACATACCTCAATTTTACAATAAGCCATAAAAATTGTGGAATCAATAGTTTTCCCAATTTCCCTGACCTGTGTCCCCCCTCCCCATGTGTTATCCTCCCGCAGAACACCACCCCCAGAGTCAGGAAGCACCTGCCTTATCCTGCACACAAGAAGAGTTCCTGGTCAGGGTTTTTGGGATGATTATCTCCGATTTATCAGTGTGCACAGAAAGATCAAAACCCAGTGAGAATTGTATCACAGGATCTACTACCTTAATCAAGTTGGTGAAAGAAGGCCTTTCGCATTCATCTATAAAAGTGCACCTAGCTGCGATTTCTAGATATAACCGGAGCAAAGACCGGTCTCCACTGTACGGCGCAAAGGATAAACACTTTATGAAGAGACTGTTTTGTACATATCCACCCAAAGCGAAACTTAAGCCCCACTAGGGCCTTCTCTTAGGGTTGGCTGCTTGAGCTTATGGGCATTGCCTACATCCAGCATGTATCCTGGAAGACTGCATTTCTATTAGCTGCCACATCGTACCAGAGAACATCAGAGCTACAAGTACTGTCTGCGAAAGAACCATACCTGCGCTTCACTAAGGACAGAGTCTTGTTAAGAACTAACCCGCACTTTATCCCAAAAGAGTTTCATATGCAGTCAGACATAGTCCTGCCGGCATACTTCTCTAACCCTTCAATGCTAGCAGAGAGCACTGCAACTAAATCCTTCAGGTGGTCGTCGCAGCTGCTGGTGGCGTCTGGGTCCCCCATAAGGGATGGGCCATTTCCAAACAAGGAATTGCCACATGGATAACGGTTACCTTTGCAAAGGCTCATACAGATGCTAAGAACCACTACAGGGAGCAATAAAAGCCCACTCAACGAGAGCGATGGGAGCTTCTGTGGCCATGTGGGCAGGCATCCTGCTGCCAGACATTTGCAGGGCATCTACTTGGGTAGGGTTGCACACCTTTGTAAAGCACTACTGCCTGGAATGCCAGATAAACGGTGAAGCAACCGTCGGAAAAACAGTGCTAAAACGCTTGTTTCAGTAAGGTGAACATTCCTGGAGTAGGCTATACTTCTCTATAGAGTTGTTTTCTCCCCTGCTCATCCTTTTAATGTTTTCTACTGCTATTTATTCTATTCAAAGCATGTGAATCCATGAAAGATCCATTGCTGGAGAAGGAGTATGTTGCTTTTAACTCCTGTTCACCAGCATTGGTATCTTTCATGGATTCACATGTGCCCACCTTCTGCCTCGAGGTTTGAAAAACGAATATACAACTGACTACTCAGGGGTTAGAATCTGAAGAGGGCCTCCTGGGTGGAGTCTGATACTAGACATCCCATTGGTTGGGGCTGAATGCACCCAAAAGGACACTGATCGGCCACTAAAGTGAATACATTTTTTAATTAAGGAAATGTAATGGTTACTGAGGATTCCAAGCCTGACGGGGAATATTCAAGGCATGTGAATCCATGAAAGATATCAATGCTGACGAACAGGAGTTAAAGGTAAGCAACATGCTCCTTCTATTCTGTAATTTCCTAGATAAATCTCTATAGCACATGCCTGGAAAACTGAGCCTCCAATCTTCTCGGATTGCCCAAGCCCATTCTCGAGCCTCTCATGCAGCCAACAATACATTTTTATTAAAATACGCAAGGAGCATGAAACTGCTGGGCTTGTAAGTCACTGCATCAGTGACAGTAGTTGTGAGGGTAGTGTGAAGTAGGTGCGGGAAGGTCGTTGGAGGTTTGCTGGAAGTTCACCTTTGCGGATTCTCCCTTGCTGATATAGCTCTGATCTGGAGGTGAACTGCCAGGGATGGTTATTACGGGGTGTTGTGGCATGTGAGACTTGGCTCAAATAGATTAGTCTACTTTGACATTTCAGGTGAAAGGGTTTTTCCAGTCCTTTTTAAACCCACCATAACTTTGCTGTTTTTCCCTAAACATCCCCCAAACCTCCAACCACAAGACTGTCTGTCAGACTATACTACACTGACAGTCCTTAATAAGGTTGGAACCGGGGTGAGAAATGTCTGTCTCAGGTTGGTTAAGCTATATGTACAGTAGCATTGCCCTGTGAGACAAAGGGGATTTTCTGGAGCAAAAGACTTGCATTTGAGCTAATTTGCATACACACAATGCCTTGCTGATGTGGCTCTGAACTGGAGGCGAACTTACAGCGATGGTTACTAGGGGGCATTGTGGCATGTGTGACTTGGATCAAATGGATTGTTCTACGTTCCTATTTCAGATTAAGGGCTTTTTGTTCGAGCCTGTTTCAACCCACCATAACTTTGCTAATGTTTTCTAAACAAGCCCCAATGCTCCAACCAGAAGGCAATACTACAATGATATTGATGGTGAAAACAGGCATGTAGTTGTTTGCAGTCTTGATAAATACAGGGACTACTTACTGGCAATCTTCATTAAGCCTAGACCTTCTCTTCCTCGTCACAGGCCATTACCATGTGAAGTGTCCCCAAGACTGGCCCGGATTCCCCAAGAAAGACACAAGAAACAGAAAATGCTGCAAAACCCAGTGACCTTCATTTACACATTTTACCCATTGCAATCCGATTTTGGGGAGAACAGCCCATAATATTGCTGATGCAACCCCCTGATCTGCTCGTTAACCTGTAATGATGAGTAAAGTTATTGGAGGAAGCCCAAGTTGTGGCCCTGCAGATCTCCTCCAAAGACGACTCTCTTGCTTCAGCCCAAGAAGTGGCCATACCCCTTGTGCAGCGACCCACCACCATTGCAGGGAGAGGAACCCCAGAGACTGAATAGGCCAGTTAGTTTCCTTGATCCATCTACTGATGGTTAGCGAGGATGCCTTGTGACCCTTGTTGGTCCCCCAAATGTAGCAAACAAGCTATTAGAAGACCTGAATGGAGTGATCCTCTCCAAATAAAGAAGTAATTTTTCCCTGATAGATGAGTGCAGATCTCCAGTCCCAGGTCTGCTGGAAGAGCCGTGATAACCACCTCCTGGGATAGGTGGAAAGTGGAGACCAGCTTAGGAGGGAAGGATGAATCGCACCTCAAGACAATCGACTGGACAGGAGAAAACTGGTAAATAAGGTGGAGTACAAAGCAAGGCTCCCAACTCCCCAATCCTCTGAGCCGAGATAATCACATCCAAGAACACAGTTTTTACGGTTAGAAGTCGCATATCTGCTTCCCATAGTGGCTCAGAAGTAGGGCTCTGAAGACCCTTGAGAAACAAGGGAAGGTCCCACAGAGGGGAGAGAGCTTGCTTCCAAGAGTAGAATTCGGCAACAATCGATTGATGATTGATTTAGACCCTGAAGGTTTCCCCTAAGGAGCCTGTACCATCCTAATGGCCACCCATTGTACTCTTAGAGAAGAAACTGACTTGCCCAGCTGGAACCCCTCCTGTCGAAAACTAGCAATGTCTCCTGTATAGCAGTCCAAGGGAAGCACTGCATTGCTTGTCCACCAGCGCAAGAACGTATTCCAATGTTTATAATGATAGACTCTTTCTTAGACCCCTTACGCCCATTTAAAAGGGGGAGGATAACCACAGTCTTTTTAGACATTCCATTTCATTTCAAAGACCAAAACGCCCAATTTTAGTTTTTGTGAGGCATCTGGGCTGCTGCCACCATGGAAGGTGAAAGGATGGGAAGACGAGCGGTGGAGCCACCACCACCATCAGTAGAACTATAAACCATGACCCGCGGGTCCAATATGGGGCTGCCAAAAGAACTCTGGCTCTGGGTGTTTGCACCCTCCCCAGCACTCTCGGGAGAAGGGGAATCGGAGGTAACATATGCAAATGCCCCTGGGGCCATTCACTTGACAAAGCACTTTTCATCCTGGAACAGAACCAGGCTACTTTGCAGTTGACAAAGGAGTGTGGGAGCCCCTCTACTGAGAATGAACATGGGTCAAATAGCCTGTTCTATGGAATTTCTTCCACTCCAGCGGGTCTACAACCACGTTTTAACTCACTGCACCCTTCACAGAGGATAAATATCAATTTTCAAATCAGTCTTTGTCCCACCCACAAGAGCAGTCCAGCACCAAAATACTAGGCAAATCTCCTCTCAACAAGAGTACCATCAGCAACCCCAGATTCGTTTTTCGGCCTTTGCAGTTGATGCGTGATGCATACCTGTCTATCACTGGCTGGTCAAATGCCTGAGTATGTTATGTTCCGGCCATGGAAGGTCTGGCATAGATGGTCCCTTTCCCGACTTAGGTGATCGATCTATGGCTAGAACCGTTACGTACGGTCTAGTCTTCTTCCAAGATGGCTGCTTCAGGCGGCGTTTCTATAACAACGCACTGAAACCTACGTTCAGTGCGTTGTATCGCTCTCACTTCCTGTTTTGGCTTCGGAACTCTCGTTCGCGTTGCCAGCTGTTCGCTCTTGGTCCTTGTCCTGCTTGCAGGAGTTTTCTCCGGCTTCCGCCCCTCCTCGCTCTGTACCTCTCCGCCCGGCTCCTTCCCTTGCCTTCTCTCCTCGCTCCCGCTCTCTCTCATCCGGCTTCGGTTGAGTGCTCTCCTTCTGCTCGCCTCCGGCTTCCAGTGTCATCTCTGTTCGGGCCGCAGGATTTATTTCCTTTTCTGTGCCTCTGCACACACTATAGCCCCTCTAGGCGTTCATCCCTATACCTCGCTCTGTTCTGTCTTCCTCTTCTTTCTGCCTTTTCCTATCTACAATTACCTTCCAAGGAGCCTCTCCTTTAAATTGGATAAATTCTACTGCCTGCTGAAACTCTACCGCCAGTCCGATCAAGCTCCACGTACAGCCTGTGTGCTTCAGGGTTTTTTGGTGCCGAAGAAGCTTTTTCCCTGGATTTTAGGACGGGCTTACTGGGGGTCCCTCTTGGCGGGGAGTTCCTCAGTTGCCAAGGTGGCCTCCAGTGGAGCCCGTCCCAACCTCCACGATAAGAAGGTAAAGGGCCAAAGAAAGAAGACCCAGAAGGCTACTACTAGAGGAAGTAGAGAGACCTCACGGACACTGAGCACATCTTCAGGAACCTCAGGTGAGGAGGGGTCACGAGAGAGAAACCTAGCCGTTAGCAATCACTACAGTATACAACGCCCAAAAACACCCATGGCTACCCTGGAACAATATCAAGAGTTGGTGGCTGCCATCCAGGGACTCACAGTGCAAATGCAAAACATGCAGGCAGAGAACAACTCTTTGAGACAACAAGTGGCCGCCCGCAATGAGGATAGAGGTGACCTCCCACCGAAGCCTCTGTCGTTTGGCAAGTATGATGGAAATTCCAGGTCATGGAAGGAATTTGTGGATGCCTGTAAGGTGTACTTCATGTTCAGACCAAAGACCTTCGAGACAGATAAGGCGAAGGTGGGTTTCTTAATCTCAAGCTTGGTGGGGAATGCGTTGGCATGGGCCACTCCATTAGTGACTAATAACGACCCGGTCTTACAGAATTTTGATCAGTTTTTGCAACAGTTTCAAGCAAGATTCGATCGCCCTGAGGTGGTTTTTGCTTCATATGAGGCTATGTTGGACGTCAGGCAGGGTGGTGCTGACGTCCAAACTTATGTTTCCAGATTTCAGAAGTTGGCTACCGAGTCTGGATGGCCAGATCCGGCACAACAAACCATCTTCAGGAGGGGTTTACACAAAGAACTCAAGGATGAACTAGCACGGGTTTCATGACCTGGTTCGTTCCAAGAACTGGTTACCTTAACCCTACAGATCGAATATCGGCTGAATGAGAGACGCCTTGAGAAGAGACGGCAACGGGGTTACTCTCCCTTGAATGACCCTCCTCCAGCAACCAAGGTAGTACCTAAGCCGGAGTCTGTATTTGAAGAACCTATGCAGATTGGTTCAGCCAGGGGCCCGTTGACACCTGAAGAAAGGCGAAGAAGACGTGAATTGGGTCTATGTATGTACTGTGGGTCATCTAAACATTTACTCCGTAATTGTCCCGATGTGCCTCCCCGGAAGAAGGGAAACGCTACCCCCCGAGTCTGTGCAGGGGCGACGTCGGGGGAAACCTTCGAAAGCCCTGCGATCACACCCAAGCCTCAGGTGCAGCCGAGGATTCTCGCTTGATGGTTTTCCAGGTCCGATTACAGTTGTCTACCGAGAAGTCTGTGGAGGTTTTGGCGATGTTGGATAGCGGCGCGGCAGGGAACTTTGTGGATAGGGTCTGGGCTAAGGACCAAGGAGTTCTCTGTCAGACTAAACACCGAGCCATTCCAGTTGAAGGAGTCTATGGCACGCCTCTCGTTTCTGGACCCATAGTTTCATAGACCGAACCTTTATGGATACAGATGGGAAATCACCAAGAAAAGATCAGTTTTGACGTGATAAGAGCGGCTAATTTTCCCATAATACTGGGGATCCCTTGGCTCAGAAAGCATAACCCTTACATTGATTGGTCCCTCAACACCCTAAGATTTGACTCTGAGTTTTGTCATGAAAACTGCCTCAGTAAGCAGGTACAAGAGAAACAGGAGGGGCGAGGTAGCACTCTACAGACTAAGGTTGTCTCGAGCATTCCGCTGGTATACCAATGCTATTCCGAAGTATTTGAAGACAAGGTTCCACGCCTCCTGCCACCCCACAGACCCGAAGACTGCTCCATCGAGTTACAAGAGGGAGCAGTGGTGCCCTTCGGAAGAATGTTCCCTTTATCTCTTCCAGAAAGGAAGGCCCTTAAGGAATATCTGGAGGAGAATCTGGAGAATGGACTGATCCGGGAGTCACGATCTCCTGGTGGGGCCTCCCTGTTCTTTATACCCAAGAGGGGAACTACAGAACTAAGACCCTGCATTGACTATAGAGGTCTTAATAGGATCACCTGTCGGGATAGATATCCAATGCCACTGATAAGAGATATCCTGGAGGCGGTGCAGGGGTCACGTCTATTCACCAAGTTGGACCTAAGGGGGGCCTATCATCTCCTTAGGATTAAGGAAGGGGTGTCACAACTTTTACGCAATTTTGGAAAAGGATACAGATTGTTAAAGGATACAAGGTCAGCATCCGCTTTTGGAACCCCTTCACTCTGGGACGTCCTGGACTATCACCAAGATGGTTCTGGGATATCTTGAATGCGATGTTTGCACAAGACTTTCCCCCCAAGAGCGCAGCCTGTAGAAAGTATACCAACTAACAGGCCAGGGGCTTAAGTGGAAAGGCAGGAGCAGCGACAACAGAGCTAAGGGAACAAAGAAAAGGATAGTTCAAGATAGCAGCCAAAGAGGTACGAAAATACAGCACTTGTTCCTTCCCCCCGTACTTGCCCCCTCTTACCTGCTTAGCAAGATAGGAAGTCCCGTAACCTTAGAGAGTGTAGTAGGAAGTTGACGTGATGATAGAAAATGGAAGTTCCAGTTGAAGGAAGTCTGTGCAATGGTCCACCTAACCGAAACGGCAAGTGTCCAAAATAATCCCCAAGTGTATTCAGCAGAGCGTCCCCAAGTGTAACCAATCCAGGGAGTGACCACCAGAAACAGCAGAGCGTCCGTTTGGTCACTTCAGTATGTAGAGCGTTGTCTTCTTGTGCGGCGGGCAGCGCCGTGGATCTGTCTTTGTATATTTTCTGTGTAATAGTTGAAAGGGAAGGGAAGCAGGAAACTCGTGCAATAGTGATAGCACAATAGAGGGAAGGAAACGTGCGTGGAAGTCTTCAACAGAGAGTAGCACTGAAGGTCTTTTATTCTTGTATAAATCCGAATACCATAACATACGGGAGCAGGCGGAGAACAAATCCGAAATGGGAGCCAGGGGTTCGTTAACCAGGGGAAACAACCGAGGGAGCCAGGAGCCAGAAATTGAAGGAAAAGACGTTCAGAATAGTCCTTGATACAAAGCCGGGTCAGGAATAAAACAGGAATCAGAGTAACAGTAGATCGAGTACTCAAACTGAATAGTCAGTTTTAGGAGCACCCGTTACAGGGACACGCCACACTAAGTACTGGAATCTGTTTCAGAACGCGAGGCACGTTGCAGGCGTTTCACGTGACCGCGAGCAGATGGAATTCTGGACCTTGTAGTGCAGCGGATTCCGTGAGCTGTTAACAGTCTCCAGGGCAGTTTCCACCGGGAAGTAAATACCCGCAAGTGTCCAGAAACAGGAATGCGGGGCATGACAGTACCCCCCCGCAAAGGACGACCACCCCTGCGGGCACGCAGTCTTTCCAACCAAAAGGCCCGCAAGAGTCGGGGTGCATGCAGATTTGAGGCTGGTTCCCAAGTCCTATCTTCAGGACCGTAACCCTTCCAATCAATCAGGTAGAAACGCACTCCGCGACGCAGACGGGAGTCCAATATAGCACGTACTTCATATTCATCTTCACCCTGTACAATAATTCGAGCAGGGGCAACAGGAAGCCGAGTGCCAGGTATAAAAGGACGGAGCAGGGATACGTGGAAGACTGGGTGAATCCGCCAATGGGATGGTATGTTCAAACGGACAGCAACAGGATTGAGACAAGGAAGGATCTTGTATGGACCTACATAACGAGGCATGAGTTTCCGTTTACCCCGAATGTTGAGATGTTTAGTTGCCAGCCAGGCAAGATCACCCGGTGCATAGGAGGGGGCAGGCGACCGATGTTTGTCCGCTTGCGTCTTTGCCCGGGACTGCGCAACTTGTAGATGTAACATAACGGAATCCCGTATAGCAACCAGAGTGTCCCTCGTGGTTTTTGCAGCAGGGATTTGGTCCAAGGAAGGCAAGACAGGCGGAAGGATCCTTGGATGTAATCCATACAAGGCGTAAAACGGGGAACATCCTGTTGAAGTATGTCGAGAGTTGTTATAAGCAAACTCCGCTGTTCCCAGAACGGATAACCAACTTGTCTGATGTTGCAAGCACAGGCAACGAAGGTATTGTTCCATGGTGCCATTTGTGCGTTCGGTTTGTCCGTCCGTTTGAGGATGATAGGATGACGAAAGCCGTGCATCAATACCCAAAGAATGGGTAAGGGCTTTCCAGAACCGCGAAGTAAATTGCGTACCCCGGTCAGAAATCATGATTGTGGGTAGTCCGAAGAAGCGTACCACATGATCAAAAAAAAGAGTAGCCAATGATGAGGCGGTAGGTATACCTGAGCATGGTATAAATCGTGCCATTTTTGTGAATACATCCACCACCACAAGCACCGTTGACATTCCCCTAACCAAGGGCAGTTCTACCACAAAGTCGAGTGAAACCGTATGCCAGGGATGTGGAGGAAGCGGCATGTTCATCAATAGACCGAAGGGTCTCCCTGGTTGCCTTTTACATTGTACACATATCGCACACGTGGATACGTATGACGCGGTGTCCTTCTTCATACCTGGCCACCAGCACCATCGATGTAACAGGTCATATGTTTTAAGCTGACCTGGATGTGCAGCTAACGGGGTATCATGGGCCCATTCCAAGGCCTTCCGTCTGGTGTGGCTGTCAGGTAAGTATAAAAGACCATGAACATAAGGAAGACCCGTGACAATCTGGGCACCCAAGGTATCAAGATAAGAGGCATGTTCTTTGGCCCACTGTCGAACTTGATCCAGAAGTGAGGGGGAGACCGAACAAACACAAATGACAGAACCCGAAGGTAGCATAGAGGTAACCGATTCCCGGGTGTCGAAATCGGCACCGACACGGGATAAGGCATCTGCCTTTCCGTGTAGAGGTCCAGGACGATAAGTAACTGTGAAGTCAAATAACGTGAAAAATAAATGCCAACGTATTTGTCGAGCATTGGTACATTTTGCGTGTGAAAGAGCCTGTAAATTCCGATGGTCGGTGTACACAGTTACTGGATGTCGAGCACCCAGAAGGTGGTGTCTCCACTCCTTAAAAGCTGCTCGAATGGCTAGGAGTTCCCTCTCCATAACAGTGTAATTGCGTTCAGCTTGAGATAGTTTACGGGAAAAATAAGCCACTGGATGCAGTTGCTGTGTAGTGGGGCAGATCTGTGACAAAATGGCCCCCACCGCGATAGCGGATGCGTCAGCCTCCACTATAAATGGAAGGGAAGGGTTTGGGTGCTGCAGAACGGGAGCAGTAGTAAAGGCCTCTTTTAATGCCTCAAAGGCCGACTGGGCTTCGTAATCCCAAAGGAATGGAATCTTCGGGCTGGTGAGACGGGTCAAGGGCGCTACTATCTCAGAAAATGAGGCAATAAAGCGCCTATAAAAGTTCGAGAAACCCAGAAAAGATTGAAGTGCCTTTACAGAATCTGGGACTGGCCAGTCCCTTACTGCTTTAACCTTGGAAGTACACATGAGCACCCCTTTCGCAGATATCTGAAACCCCAAGAACTCAACTGATGATGCATGAAATACACATTTTTCCAATTTGGCATAGAGAGAGTGTGTACGTAAACGCTGCAATACAGAGCGAACGTGTTGGATATGTTGCGTGAGTGAATCCGAGAAGATCAAGATATCATCTAAGTAGATCACCACATAGCAATCTAGCATGTCTCCAAAAATATCATTAACAAAGTGTTGGAACGTGGCTGGAGCGTTACAAAGTCCGAATGGCATGACGCAATACTCATATAGCCCAAACTTTGTTTTGAAAGCGGTTTTCCATTCGTCCCCGTTTCGTATCCTCACCAAATTATATGCCCCTCTGAGATCTAATTTGGTAAAAATAGTGGAGGATGTCATCTTATCAAGCAGTTCCGTTATGAGGGGTAACGGGTACTGGTTCTTGACTGTTATCTTGTTCAAGGCTCTGTAATCCACGCAAGGGCGCAGATCCCCCTCCTTTTTCGGTACGAAAAAGATGGGAGAGGCAGCAGGGGACCGGGAAGGTCGAATATGTCCCAGACGCAATGCCTTCTCCACATACTCTTTCAGGTGTTCTTCTTCGTTCCGGGTCAGGGAGTAAACACGACCATGAGGTACCACTGCCCCAGGTACAAAATCAATGGGGCAATCATAACAACGATGTGGAGGGAGTTTTTCTGATAGCCCTTTATCGAACACATCGGAAAAGTTTTTGTATACTGCTGGTAGTTCGGGATTTGGGTCTCCCAGCGTGGCATTAACAGAGGAGACATTAGACACCAAAGCCAAACAAGGAGACGAAGGCGTCACACCGGGGCTTCGAGAGCAATGTTGGGTACAGAACGCAGAAGAGAAATGCACTGTTTGTTTGACCCAATCAATCATAGGGTTATGAGTCCGGAGCCAAGAAAGACCAAGAATGATCCCAAACTGAGGGGCTGAAATAAGGTCGAAAACTATTTGCTCAATGTGGTCTTCTGAGGTAGACATGCGAAGTGGGACAGTCTGTTCCGTTATCCATCCGGACACCAGATGAGAACCATCCACTGCATGTACTTCCTCAGGTCTTTTTTTGGGAACCACCGGTATGCCATGGTGTTGAGCTAATTGTATGTCCATATAGTTTCCGCTAGCCCCTGAATCGATCATAACTGGACTGGTGAAGGGCTCAACACCAGGGAGGACAAAACACATGGCAAGATAGATGTGTGAGGAGGAAGGGCATTGGCTCGAGCCATCCATATGGCGACTCATCCTTAGGGCTCGGTTTAAGGACGAGTCTTGGCGTTTCCCGCTACCTTAACAGGTCTCTTAGGACATGCACGAATGAAATGGCCAGATTGACCGCAATAGAAGCATAGGTTGTTAACCATACGCCGTTCTCGTTCGGCTTTGGTTAAAGGACCTCTGATGGCCCCTATTTGCATCGGCTCGGCTTCACCTGAGGAAGTAGTCGGAGTCGTTTCTGACTTGACTGAGAGGCGAAGGTCAGGACTACGCCGTTCGCCACGTCTTTGCCGCAGCCGAGCGTCGACTTGTAGGACCAAGTCCAACAATTCTGGGAAGCCGGTTGGTAAAGCCGGTACCACTGATAAGGTGTCTTTTAACTCATCCGAAAGACCCTTATAGAAGACAGCTGCCTTCTTCTGTTCGGGCCAGGTGGTTTCTGCTGCTAATTGATTAAAGCGAGCGAGGTAAGACAGAAGGTCTGATTTGCCTTGACTGATAGCAAGGAATTCGAGGTCCGAGGTTTGTGCCTTGTAACGCATATCGAATACGCTATTCATAGACTGAATAAGGGCATCAAAATTATATAGGGCTGGATCATTGGCTTCGAGTAAAGGGTTAGCCCAAGCCGCTGCTGTTCCTCCCAGATGCGAAAGGAGAAACGCTGCTTTGGTAACAGCGTCAGGAAATGCCAGTGGTCGACAAAGAAAATGCAGACGGCATTGATTTACAAAGGTCCGATAAGTCTTAGGATCTCCATAGAAGCGTTCTGGAGGGGCCAAAGGGAACGGTCCAGGAAGCACAATGGGTGCGGAAGATTGTGCCTGGGGTACAGGAGGGGCTGCTGCAGCAGCAGCATCACCGAACTCCTCATCGGGGGGTAAGGGCTGCACAAAACTCTGTAGTACATCCATACGTTGATGGAGAGTCGCATTAGCAGATGCCATATCGGTGCGTAATGTCGCAAAGGCTTGCATTAAAGCAGCCATTGGATCCGCTCCAGTTTCCATAACCGATAGGCAAAATTAATAGGCTCCTAAATCTGTCACAACTTTTACGCAATTTTGGAAAAGGATACAGATTGTTAAAGGATACAAGGTCAGCATCCGCTTTTGGAACCCCTTCACTCTGGGACGTCCTGGACTATCACCAAGATGGTTCTGGGATATCTTGAATGCGATGTTTGCACAAGACTTTCCCCCCAAGAGCGCAGCCTGTAGAAAGTATACCAACTAACAGGCCAGGGGCTTAAGTGGAAAGGCAGGAGCAGCGACAACAGAGCTAAGGGAACAAAGAAAAGGATAGTTCAAGATAGCAGCCAAAGAGGTACGAAAATACAGCACTTGTTCCTTCCCCCCGTACTTGCCCCCTCTTACCTGCTTAGCAAGATAGGAAGTCCCGTAACCTTAGAGAGTGTAGTAGGAAGTTGACGTGATGATAGAAAATGGAAGTTCCAGTTGAAGGAAGTCTGTGCAATGGTCCACCTAACCGAAACGGCAAGTGTCCAAAATAATCCCCAAGTGTATTCAGCAGAGCGTCCCCAAGTGTAACCAATCCAGGGAGTGACCACCAGAAACAGCAGAGCGTCCGTTTGGTCACTTCAGTATGTAGAGCGTTGTCTTCTTGTGCGGCGGGCAGCGCCGTGGATCTGTCTTTGTATATTTTCTGTGTAATAGTTGAAAGGGAAGGGAAGCAGGAAACTCGTGCAATAGTGATAGCACAATAGAGGGAAGGAAACGTGCGTGGAAGCCTTCAACAGAGAGTAGCACTGAAGGTCTTTTATTCTTGTATAAATCCGAATACCATAACATACGGGAGCAGGCGGAGAACAAATCCGAAATGGGAGCCAGGGGTTCGTTAACCAGGGGAAACAACCGAGGGAGCCAGGAGCCAGAAATTGAAGGAAAAGACGTTCAGAATAGTCCTTGATACAAAGCCGGGTCAGGAATAAAACAGGAATCAGAGTAACAGTAGATCGAGTACTCGAACTGAATAGTCAGTTTTAGGAGCACCCGTTACAGGGACACGCCACACTAAGTACTGGAATCTGTTTCAGAACGCGAGGCACGTTGCGGGCGTTTCACGTGACCGCGAGCAGATGGAATTCTGGACCTTGTAGTGCAGCGGATTCCGTGAGCTGTTAACAGTCTCCAGGGCAGTTTCCACCGGGAAGTAAATACCCGCAAGTGTCCAGAAACAGGAATGCGGGGCATGACAAGGGGACGAATGTAAGACTGCCTTTAGGACTCCCCTAGGCCATTTTGAATACAGGGTGATGCCATTTGGTCTGGTCAATGCCCCCGCAACATTCCAAAGATTTATGGATCGTATATTCTCAGATTTACTATACCGATCCGTAGTTGTTTATCTTGACGACATCCTTATATTTTCTGTACATCTGAACGAACACATCCAGGTGGTGAAGGAAGTTCTGAGACGTCTCCAAGAGAATCAGCTCTTGGTGAAGCTCGAAAAGTGTCAATTTAATGCTGACTCTATCCCCTATTTAGGTTTCATCCTATCCAATTAAGGTGTCAGGATGGACCCAGGGAGGATTGAAGCCATATTACGATGGCCAGAACCCAGGTGTGTCAAGGAGGTACAAAGGTTTTTAGGGCTGGCAAATTTCTATCGTCGATTTATCCCTCACTTCTCTAAGATTGTTCTATCACTCACTGCACTATTGAAACAAGGGGTTAGGTTTCTGATGGACTCCGACGCAATACATTCTTTCCAGCATCTCCAGAGTTTTACTTCTGCTCCCATTCTGGTCCAACCTGACCAGACACGTCCCTTTGTTTTGGAGACCGATGCGTCTGAGAATGCCATTGGAGCAGCCCTGCTCCAGAACTCTGAGGACGGAGTGGAACATCCGGTAGCTTATTTTTCCAAGACCTTGAGCCCTAGTGAAAGAAATTACTCGGTACTGGAGAAGGAACTCCTGGCAATGAAGAAAGCCTGTGAGGAATGGAGGCACCTCTTACAAGGATCCCTTGAGCCCTTTGTCATAAGAACTGACCATCGTAATTTGCAGGTGCTGCAACAGATGGAGTGCACCAACGCTAGACATGCTAGGTGGGCATATTATTTTTCTCAATTTGACTTCCACCTTACGTATCTACCAGGCTCTCAAAACATCTTGGCAGACGCCTTGTCTAGAAGCTGGGAAGTTTCTTCTGAGACACAGTCCAGAAACGAGCTGCTACTTGCCAACAAGAAGTTTATTTCAGTGGTCTCTAGTTTTCTGCAAGCAGTGCAAGAGGGGATTCAGCGCTGCAACCGTATAGACCCCAATCTCCTTCTCAAAGACGGACTATTATATCACGACTCAGCTTTATTCATCCCAACACATAATCTGAGGACGCAGGTGCTGAGGTGGTGCCATGAGTCTCCCCTGGCAGGACATAAGGGCCTGAGGAATACGGCGGAATTGGTGAAGAGGCTTTTCTGGTGGCCAACCATGTCTCAAGATATCAAACGATACGTGTTCTCTTGTCCTGTATGTGCTGTTAACAAACCCCAAACCGGTAGACCTTTGGGTCTGTTGCAACAACCGGAGGTACCCTCTCAGCCCTGTGAACACGTGTCTACTGACTTTATTGTGGATTTACCACCCTCGGAAGGTCACAGAACCATTATGGTCACTGTGGATTCTTTTAGTAAGATGGCCCACATTATTGCACTTGCAGGACTCTCAACAGCTCCAGAAATGGCAACAGTATTTCTTCGTGAAATAGTTCGACTGCATGGGTTACCCAAAACTGTACTTTCAGACCGAGGGTCGCAGTTTACATCACGATTCTGGGCTTCCTTGTGTAAACAATTAGGAATACAGAGAGCACTATCATCGGGATTCCATCCACAAAGCAATGGCCAGACTGAGAGGCTGAATGCCACCCTCGAGCAATACCTCAGAAGTTTCTGTAACAGGGAGCAGGACAACTGGACATCCTTGTTACCCTTGGCAGAATTTTCGTATAATAACACATATCATTCTGCCATAAAGATGAGTCCGTTTTTGTGCACCTATGGATTCCACCCTTCCCATGTACCAGGCCTTCGGAAGAACTGTTCAGACTCTCCCACCGTGGACAGTTTATTGGAAGCAATTCGATCCACCCAAAGGATGGCCCTGAAAGCATTGGAGGACAGACGCAAGAATACCAAGGAGAGGGAAGATCGACATAGACGAAGCAACCCGGAATGGACACCTGGCACTTTGGTTTGGCTTTCGACCAAATACCTACCTCGATGGTTACACCTTGGCAAATTCGCTCCCAAGTACCTGGGCCCCTACTCGATAGTCGAACAAGTCGACCCAGTGGCGTACCGTCTTCGACTCCCTCAGAAGATGAAGAGAATTCACCCTGTGTTTCATACTTCCCTATTAAAGCCTTACGTGCCGGATCCCTACCAGAGACCCAGAATCCAACCAAGGATACCTCCCTTCTCGGAGCCGGAGGAATATGAAGTGTCTCATGTTGTGGACTCCAGATATTACCGGGGGTCCCTACAATATCTGATTCATTGGAAGGGATACTCAGTGGCGGAACATACCTGGGAACCCCGTCATCACATCCATGCACCTCGTCTGCTGCGATTGTTCCACAGAAGACATCCTGGTAAGCCAGGGGGGACCCCGAGGAGAAGAGGTCATACTGTTATGTTCCGGCCATGGAAGGTCTGGCATAGATGGTCCCTTTCCCGACTTAGGTGATCGATCTATGGCTAGAACCGTTACGTATGGTCTAGTCTTCTTCCAAGATGGCCGCTTCAGGCGGCGATTCTATAACAACGCACTGAAACCTACGTTCAGTGCGTTGTATCGCTCCCACTTCCTGTTTTGGCTTCGGAACTCTCGTTCGCGTTGCCAGCTGTTCGCTCTTGGTCCTTGTCCTGCTTGCGGGAGTTTTCTCCGGCTTCCGCCCCTCCTCGCTCTGTACCTCTCCGCCCGGCTCCTTCCCTTGCCTTCTCTCCTCGCTCCCGCTCTCTCTCATCCGGCTTCGGTTGAGTGCTCTCCTTCTGCTCGCCTCCGGCTTCCAGTGTCATCTCTGTTCGGGCCGCAGGATTTCTTTCCTTTTCTGTGCATCTGCACACACTATAGCCCCTCTAGGCGTTCATCCCTATACCTCGCTCTGTTCTGTCTTCCTCTTCTTTCTGCCTTTTCCTATCTACAATTACCTTCCAAGGAGCTTCCCCTTTAAATTGGATAAATTCTACTGCCTGCTGAAACTCTACCGCCAGTCCGATCAAGCTCCACATACAGCCTGTGTGCTTCAGGGTTTTTTGGTGCCGCAGAAGCTTTTTCCCTGGATTTTAGGACGGGCTTACTGGGGGTCCCTCTTGGCGGGGAGTTCCTCAGTTGCCAAGGTGGCCTCCAGTGGAGCCCGTCCCTACCTCCACGATAAGAAGTTAAAGGGCCAAAGAAAGAAGACCCAGAAGGCTACTACTAGAGGAAGTAGAGAGACCTCACGGATACTGAGCACATCTTCAGGAACCTCAGGTGAGGAGGGGTCACGGGAGAGAAACCTAGCCGTTAGCAATCACGACAGAGTAAGGTACCATTCCTGAGAGGAAGAGAAGTGTCGGCTGAGAGCATCCTCCGGGCAATTGTCCACTCCCCTTATGTGCACCGCCTAGCAGGGAAATCGGATGAGCCTCTACCCAAACACCCAACTTTCAAGCACTTTCTACTAGTGAGGGGGAGTCCATTCCCCCTGGCAGGTTGTATAGGAGACCGCTGTTGTATTTTCCGATAGGATTTTTATGGACAATTCATAATCCTGCAGGAAAACTCCAGTGGGGTTCACCTAATTGCCTCCAGTTCTTTCCAGTATTGGCCGCCTTCTGTCAGAATCCACCGTCTTTGCATAGTTGTGTTCCCCAGGACTGCACCCCTTTGCTGGCATCGGTTGTTATACTTTTGGCCAATGGGAATTCTGTCTAAAGGTTGCCTGGGTTCAGCCATCAACTTAAGCGCTTCGCTACACCAGCCGAGACCGGGTTCATAGTCTA
The DNA here is from genome assembly GCF_040938575.1 of Ambystoma mexicanum. Classification (NCBI taxonomy): domain Eukaryota; kingdom Metazoa; phylum Chordata; class Amphibia; order Caudata; family Ambystomatidae; genus Ambystoma; species Ambystoma mexicanum. The sequence continues at coordinate 1,255,791,147 of NC_090934.1, forward strand.
AACTTCCTGTGATGGCGGGTGCCAGAATTGTCATAGATGCCACAACACAGGCCGCAGATGAAGCCTCACCCATAGGGTAACAAAACCCATTGCCGTCATTAGGCCCTTAGCCCTCAACCATTTCTGGCCTTTGCGTATCTCTGATAAGTCCTTCCACTTATTCCTTGATTGTGGCTGCTTGATCTTCTGGGAGACAAACTACCCCATATATGTTAAGAATCTTGCTCCACTGAACCAAAGGCTCTGAACTGCTGTCATTTGCTATTTTCTGTGCTTGATCAGGAATACAAAGCTCTCCAAGACCCTGGACACTGTTCACACAGCCTTCTCTGTTTACAATTGGATGGAGCCTTGGAGCAGAAGGTCATCCAGATAGCCATATATTCCGAGACCCTTCTCATGTAATAACACCCCTGGAAGTTAACAGGGCTAGAGGTTTTGTGAAAACTCTGGGTGCGGTTTGAAACCTGAAAGGAAGGACAATGACCTGGAAATGTTGCTTGCCACAGAAAACCAGAAAAATTGGACACAGATTTAATGGATTGGTACATGCTGTGTGAGGAACCTGAGGGAGTCCCCACTTCTTTTTTCACAACATCCTCTGCTCAGGTGACCAGGGAAAGGCCATTGCTCTTGGATCCTGACCCTAAGGGGGGGATATGTGAGGGAAGATCACCTGGGTGGAGGAGACTTAGGGAGTTGGGAGAGGGCGTCCTTGGGTGAAACATGGTATTCCCCATTCCCTTTTCGCAATGAACCTTCAGTCCCAGCAGACTTTGTAGATTACTGTCAACCCTTACCTTCCGTGCATAATGACCCTCAGAATGGCCATTGTTATACTGGGACGAGGAAGAAATCAACTAGGAGGGCACCTCCTCATTTGGGCAGGTTAAACACCCCTCAGGCTCCCCTTTTTTATACCGAAAAATATCAGATCAATACGAAACCAAGGAAGAAACGTCTGGGAGATATGCACACTTCCATTCATTCACACCACTTTGGTACTGAGACGAGGAAGAGGGCTGTGGAGGAGTTCCATTGTATGAGCCAGGCATGTCCGGCTAATAGGCAGGCAACTGAAGTGAAGGGCTTGCACCTGCAACCATTTAACAAGCTCCAGGTGTATAAAATGAAAGACCGCTACGCAGTGAGGGAAAATCCGGCCTGGAGAGAAAGATGCAGCTTTCAGATGCGGAGCGGGCTGGAAGGGAAAAGGCAGGAAGTATGCCATGCTGAGCAGGAGGGTGAAAGAGAAGCCGGGGCCAGAGCTGGCCGTGAGAGGGTGAAGAAACCTACAGCCTTCCTTGCATTGTGTCCACAGCAGGAGCTGTGGGTCACTGATGTTTCCCGATCGCCGCAGGTAGCTTCTTCTAAGGAAGAGCAGAGCTATGCGCAGCAAGACTCGAAGGCAGAGCGGAACGAAGCCAAAAAGGAGACACGAGACGCCCAGAGGAGCAGCAGCATACCGGTGAGTGTAAAGAAGAGAACACACATACCGGTGCGCTCAAGGGGCTGGAAGCAGGCACGCATAAATGCTGAAGGAACTGAAAACGATTACAATAACTATGGAAGACTAAATTATGGGTTTTTGAATGCCGACCAAGCTGCAAAGTGTTATAAGAACTTTTGAGAGTGCAAAAAGTGATTACTGAATACTGAGAACAAATTGCAAAGTATTATACATACTTTTGAAAGTGCAAAATCAAATTTTATTTTTTCAGATTGAACTTTGTCATTTTCAAATAAACAATATACATTATGCCGCATATCAATGTCAAGTTCAAACGATTCACATAACAATGGCTCCCAATGCATTATCCCCCCCTACATAAACCCATTCCCCCCCTTCCCACCCTCCCAGTTCATGCTCGCACTACCTCCTGACCCTGAGGAGTCTCCTCTGGGTATAGTCTGCTCGGATCTTTCTCCTTTTCGCTCCAGTGCCTTTTCAATTTCTTGCATCATTAACCACTGCACCGTCTGCACATTTGTAACGATTCAAACTTTCACCCCTTCCCCCTCTGGACTTTCCTCCACCGGGCCGTCAACATCCAGCTCAGGTCTCCGTGAGCATATATCTGCTCCTGAAGTCTCCCCATTCCATCTTAGACCCCACCCCTATCCCATGTATGGCTGCTGTGATTTTCTCCATCGCATATATTCTTTTCCCTACATTTATCAATTCCTTCTTCTCCGGGAGTAACAACCTCTTCCAGTACATCGCCAAGCACGCCCTTCCTGCCAATAATAGAAAATGTGGCAGTTGTGAGAGGCTGTAATATTCTCCTTCGCTGTCCTCCAGTCCAAACAGGACCAGCAGCAGCGTCTTAATCCGGGGGATTCCCTCCAATTCCTTGATCCACCCCAGCACCTCATCCCAATATATTTGAACCCTCTCACAGCCCCACCACATGTGCCAATAGTCAGCTTGCTCCCCACATTCGTGCCAACAGAGCGGACCTGCTTCCAGGACCATCTTAGGGAACCCGTACTGGGTCATATTGCCACCTATGGAGAAGTATAATGGTGTGCAGTTTGTATTGGCAGGCGATGGAACCCCTGTATGCTCTGCGACAGATCTGGCCCCACAAATGGTCATCCACTTTCACCCCCAGGTACGCTTGCCATTTTCTACAAAGCCTCTCCATGTTCCTTCTGCTCCCTTCCAGCAGCACCAGGTACAAAGACGAGATTAGGCCTCTGATTTCCCCTTTCGAATCCAGGACCTTCTCCAGGGGGGTGAGCTCCCTTTTAACCTATCCTTCCAGGATTTGTCCGTGATCACCCTTTTCAATTGGAGGTGAGAACACTGAAAATGTCCCTATTTCCAGCACTCCCTCTAGTTCTACTAGCGAAATAAAGCAGCCGTGCCTCCACAACTGGCCAATCCTTGTTAGTCCCGGCTCATACCACATTTGGAACCTGTCCAGATTTGGGATCTGATCCCCGACCCCCGGAACCCATAGATGATTCATCAGTGAAGGCTAGGCATTCACCCCCCTCATTGCCGGGCCTTACCTCCAAATGTTCCCGATGACCCCCAGGTTGGGATGTTCCCTAATCCTTCTCGGGATGCAGTCTCTCTGCACCCATATCCACTCCCCCACCATCCCCGGGCTAAGATAGAAATTGTCCAAATTCACCCATTGGGAGCCCCGCCATTCCCCCAAATGTGGAACAAGAACCCTAGGCTGTGCCGCTTTATAGTAAAGGCAAACGTCCGGAAAGCCCATCCCCCCTTTATCCTTTGGGAGAATCGGTATTTCATATGCCACCCTGGCATTTTTCCCCTGCCACAGGAAATGCAGGATCCGACCCTTAACCTCCCTAAAGAACGAGTCCGGGATGTGAATCGGGAGCATCTGGAATAAGTCTAACATTCTGGGGAGGAAATTCATCTTTATGGTGTTCAACCGTCCCAGCCATGAAATAGCCAGCTTGCCCCATCTCTCTAGATCGTTGAATAGTCTTGCTAGAAGAGGGGGGAAATTCACCTCATACAGTCCCTCCATTTCCCTTGTGATATTAATCTCGAGGTATCTCAGTTTATCTGCCTCGAGCTTCATCCCTAGTGCAGTCAGGTTCTGACTATCGTCGTCCTTCTCTGGGTTTAGTGCGAAGAGGATAGATTTCCCCTTGTTGATTTTAAAGCCTGCGAACACCCCATATTGCTCCAATAATTCTACCACTGCTGGGGCAGAGGACGGTGGGATTCTGAGATGTAATAAAATATAATCGGCATACAGGCCCAGCTTGTATTCCTTTCCTCCCCCGATAATACCTTCCACGCAGGGGTCATTCGGCAGCCTCTTTGCCAGGGGTTCCAAGGACAGGGCAAAAAGTAGCGGTTAGGGGGTACACCCCTGTCTGGGGCCCGACCCAGCCCAAACCACCTTGAAGAATTCCCATTCGCAACCACACTTGCCATTGGTTCTAAATACAGTGCCATGGTTCCCCACAGGAATCTTTCCCCTATCCCAAACTTAGCGAGGACTGCTCTAAGAAACTCCCAGTCCACTCTGTTGAATGCCTTTTCTGCGTCGACTGATAAAAGCATGGGGTTACCACCCCCTCCCTTGGCCCCTACGATCAAGTATAATATTTTACGCATTGGGTTTGCCCCTTGCTGACCCCTGATGAAACCCACTTTGTCTGCGTGCACCAGCCATGGTATATGGGTGTCCAATCTTGTCAACACCCATGTAAAACATTTTGCATCCACATTAAGAAGCGAGATGAGGCGATATGGGCTACAAAGCCGAGGATCCCTACCTTCCTTCGGTATCACTGAGACAAGTGGCCTTACAAAGGATCTCGGGGTCTGCCTGGTTTCCATTATGCTATTTAACAATTTAACCAGGTGTGGGACAAGGGTGCCCGCAAACGTTTTGTAGAAGCCCATGGAATATCCATCTTGCCCAGGCGCTTTTCCCAAGTGCAATATCCGTATGGCCTGCACAATCTCCTCTCCCGTGATGGGGCTGTCCATCCTGAGTCGGCGCCGGGAGGGACGTGTCCACCAAATAAGGTGCAATCCTGTCCCCAATGGGGCGGTTCCTCCCCTGGTTTAGCCCCTCGTAAAATGTCAGCCAGACCCTCAACTATTCTACTGGCGAGGTCACCAGGGTGTCATTTGGTCCCTGCAAAGCCGATATCAATCTTTCCGCCCTTCACCCACGCAGACACGCTGCCAGGAGGGCATCCGCCTTGTCCCCTTTTACATAGTATTTCTGCTTTAGAAACTGGAGCTTCCGAACTACCTTGCATTCTTCTAACAATCAGAGCTCCTCCCTCTTGCCCTGGACTTCCTCTAGCCACTCCCCTGCCGCTTCTACCGTTCCCCGTATTCTTTCCTCCAGTGTCTCTATCTCCCCATACAGCCTATTTTCCAACAAGGACCACTCCCTTTTTTTACACGCCCCCTCCCTGATCAGGAGACCTCTCCATGTCGCCTTGCCTGCATCTCAGACCGTTCCTGTTCCACCTCTCCCATATCGTTCAGGAGGAAATACTCCTCCATCGCTTCTTCAAATTGTTTCATAAAGACAGGGCCTCATCACGAGTATGGAGGTAATGAAAAAAGGAAGGTGGAATGGCATTACTGGCATTGTTAACGGGTCCGGGCCATTACGAGCCGACAACCCGCCAATATCGCCACCGCCCATACCGTGCCCCTTCTTACCGGCATGCATGCGTACACGCGCCCCTTCGGGGCGGAAATACCGGGATGCCGCCAACAGGAGGACATCACAAGTTACGTGGGCATGCACTTACCGGCATCCCGAAGGCGGTAATCAGGGCCTGCAAGACGGCGGCAATACAGGCATCGCGGACTACCCATAAATAGCAACCTGCAGTGTAGGCAACTGCCACTGGAGCACACAATCGCCACAGGTGGAGTCAATGAAGCCTGCCCCAGTACAGAAGGAGTACACCAACACACCACACCCCTTCCTACACCAAAATGATCCCATTAGCTGTTGCAATCATGGGGCTGGAGAACATGCCTGTACTGCTACAACAACAACTACAACTACAACAACAGCCAGCACAGAGGAGACGCAGGAGGAAGAGGTGGGTGAGACAGGCCCAGCAAGTTCCACCAGTGCAGCCAGTGGTACCACGTAGGCAGCCACCAATCCCTCGCATCAGACCCAGTCCATTCAATCTAACCCCTGAGCAGATACACACCCTGCTGCCTCACCCACAGAACTGGTGGCAGCGGACTGCTTGTCATCAGCCTCGCATTCAGCAATTGTTGCCAACTCAGTATTTGCAGTCTCGTCCGCTGCTGTTATCTCCTCCTCAGCCGGCCTGGCCTGTACAGGTGCCCTGGGTTGCACTCTGGCCCGCGGTGCTGCCCCGGAGGTGGAAGACCCAGTGCCCTCTGGTCTGGCTCTGGATGTTGATGCCCTTGGGGCAGGGTCCTGCCCTTCACCTTCTGCATCAGTGCCTGTGGGGGAACAAGAGATGCAGGGCATCAGTGATGGTGTTACATGCAAGATGCATGAGTTGGTGCTGTACAGTGTTTCATTTCTCATGCATTGCATTCTTATAGGTGTGTCACACAAGGTACTTTCAAGGGGGGGTGCATATTGGCATAAGCCGTGGCCTCTCCATTCGGTACTGATGTGTACCAGGTGGCATATTGGCGTATTGCGGTTTGTGTGATGTGTGACATGCGAATGGTCCCAGTGTGCTGGGTGTCTGTTGGTAATGGGACTGGCACGTAGCATGCATTTCATTGTGCCAGGGTTTGGGCCTCCATCTCGACATGGATCTGTATATGTTTGTATGATGGGCCATGCATTGGCTTGGCTCACTTTCACATCTGTTGTACTATGTCATGGTTTGGCCTACTGGGGTTTGCGGGGTCACTCACCTCCATCTCCCGATGTCGCCGCACCCGTCTCTATTTCACCAAAGCCCTCTATGGACTCCATATGTATGGTGGTGCTGCAGGACTCTTCCCAGCGCATCAATTTTACTGGTGCGTGGGCACCCCCGTCTGTGGCCATGGCCTCCCTGCGATTAGATGCCTGGATGTTACGGACCCGGAAACGTAGGTCATCCCATCATTTTTTACAGTCTTTGACCGTGCGGGGGGGGGGGTGCCAACCGTCTGTCACCTTACGTGCGACCTCCTCCCATATTTCTTTTTTTCTTAGTTGGACTTCCCTTTTGGGGTTGTTTGCGAAAACCTCATCTGCATGGGCTGCAAGAGAATCAGCCAGCATGTTGAGCTCCTCGTCGGAGAAGCACTTCTTGCGACTTGGGGTCGTCTTGCGGGTAACCCTGGACATGATGGATGGTATGGCCGTGCTCTCTACTCTGTAGCAGTGCTGGATTGAGAGGATTGCAATGGATTGTGTTTTTAAAAATGGCCACCGGCGCATTTCCTGTTCCGACGCAATGACGTTACTTCCAGTTCCGGTATTACGAGACCGGTATTAGCATGATGTTATTACCGGGTCGTTATTAAGGGATTGCTCCTTGGCGGAGGCGGTATCGGCGAGACCCGTGATGGCGCTATCGAGGGGTTGGAGGGCCTTTAGCAGCATGGCGGCGCAGCCATTACCGGCATGGGGTCTCGCGCATGCTCGCGCACTCGTAAATAGCCGCTATTAGCGGCGTCAAGGGTGCACGGATGCCCTATTACCACCATGGCGGTAATGACTGTTTTTAGTGGGATTCTCATAAGGACTTCATTAGGACTTTGGAGGTAGCCATGCCCTTTATAAGGGCATGGCTGTCTCCAGAATCGTGTCCCGGTCCGGGTTCCCTGAAGGGGGAAATACCGGCCCTTCCGACTTTGGAGGGCCCGGTATTTCCTCCTTCAGGGAACCCGGACCCGGTCCTTCCCCATACCCATTCGAACCCCCATAGGGCGCAATGGGAATGGGGAGGGAGCTAACAACGGGCCTGTTAATAACAGGCCCGTTAGCTCCCTGGTCCCCTCGCGGGACCATGTTCTGGATGACTGGTAAAACCAGACGTCCAGAGCGGGTCCCGCGAGGGAAGCTCGTAATAGGGCATAATGGGATTAACGGCGCTGTCACCACTACCGGCGCCGTTAATCTCATTCCTGCCCACCTCGTAATGAGGCCCCCAGTGTCCTTCTATAGGGACGTATTGCACCTCCAGGTCGACTTCCCAGGCCCCAGCTCAAACCAAGAGAGATCTAGGGACACCAAGTCGCGATCCTGCCAGGCAATGAGGTGGATCCCAGAGCCCAAAGCCACCTCCAAAAGCTCTCTCGGCACACACAGATAGCCTACCCGGGTGTATGTACCATGGGGTGCGGAGTAGAACTTCTATCACCTTTCCTGGGGGTGAAAAAAGCGCCAAGCGTCCCACAAACCATACGCGCCCAGACAACCCTGTAATCCAACTCCCCCCGTGTGTGGGGCCTCTGCCGTTGCCATTCTCATAGCTCACCTATCCCACTGTGCGTCAGCCCACATGTTAAGATCCCTTCCCACTACCAAGTGTCCGATCCCCTCCTTCAGAAGTCTTGCTAACATGGGCTGGAGAAACCGCAGCTGACCCTGATTAGGGGCGAACGCCATCAATGTGAAACTAACCCCTTGCATGAGACCCAACAATGGAACTGCCCTTCCCTCTGGGCACTTCCATACTTTCGCCATTCCCATTCTGAGTTGCTTGTGCAATAGGATGCCTAGCCCCCCTTTCTTGAAACCCCAGAGCTTCAGTATTCCTGTCCCACAAGGCCACATGGGATTCTCCTTTCTTCCCCCCTGAAGAACCACGTCTCCTGGAAAAAGAGAACATCAGTCCCAGATCTCTGAAATTCTCTGGCCACTAAGGACCACTTGGTCGGCAAATTAAGCACCTTGACATTTAATGTGCATATCTGCAGGCAATCATTCCTCTCCCTTTTGTTCAGGTCCACCATCCTCTCACTTTCAACCCATCCCTTTTGACAGACCACCTCGAGTCGCAGTTAACTTCAGTGTGAGTCGTGACAGCATGTGATTGCTTTACCCCCTTGAACTTTCCCACCCTCCCCAATAGTACCCCTTCTTTACCCTCCTCTTCACACCCCTTCCCCCTTGTGGTGCCAGTTTCCGTCAGTTACCATCACTAGATGACCCCCAGGCCACCAATATGACCCGCCCTGGGCCAACATCTTAGATACCACAAGACCCATGATCCCCCAGTTTTCTCCCTCATATTCCAACTTGTGTACATTCCAACATTCCCCCAACCCCGACATTCCCCGTCGGTTTAAACACCTCGCTTCTGGAGCCAGTTCAATAGCCGATCCCAGCTGCAGGCTCCAATGGATAGGCAGACCTGTGTCCCTTAACTGACCTCCAGGTTCTTGCCTCTCCCCTCCCTAGGCCTGATGTAGTCTCCCCTTTGCACCATGAGCATTGAAAGAGAACAATCCTCAAAACAAGCGAAAAAGGCGGGCCCCCCGCTCCCGCCCTGAGAAAGATGCAAAAGCGTTAAATCAAGTATCCCCTGCTGGCAGCATGTGAGGTTTCCTGTATTTCCTTGAACCCGTCACCACACGTCTCTTCAGCCCTTGTATGCGCCACCTCCTGTCCTCTGGGCCCTTTGGACCCCCTTCCGATGTAGACTCAGATTCCCCCATCAGCTCCGTGGAGACCCTGTGTACATCTCCCTCAGTGACCAGCTTGTAATTGTAACCTACCACCTCGAAGGCGATGGAAAAGGGGAAGCCCCACCGGTATCGTATCCACTTCTCGTTCAACCATTTTGTGAGGGGTGCACATAAGCGTCTTTTTGCCAGCGTGAGTGAGGACAGGTCTTGGAAGATCACGACTTTCGCGTTGCCCAGTGTCACCATGACCATTCCCCTTGCCCTTTCCAGTATTTTCTGCTTGTCGGGATAATTATGGTAATGATCCAACAAGAATCTCGGGTCCCTGCCTGCTCCACCAGCTCTGTTCACCCTGTCGATTTTGGGCTCATCAATGGTGTTGTCACTGAACAGGACATTTGCCGTTTCATGGACGAACCTGCTGAGGTCTCTCTCCGTTTCACCCTCCTTCTCTGGAACCCCAGAAAATCACAAATTGTTCTTCCTCTCTCAATTCTCAAGCTTCAATTTTGAGTGTAATAAGCCCCTCCCTTCTCTCCAGCTCTGCCATCCTCAGGTCTATCTGGGTTTCTAGTGTTTCCAGGGAGGACTGATTATTCTCCACTGTTTGCAGCCTCTCGTCCATTGCATCAATACGAATGTTAATTTTGTCTACTTTGCCGACAATATCTGCCCTCATACTTCGGATTTCCTCTAGTAATGAGGCAATGTCCCTCTTCGTGGACACAGGCTCTTCAACCCCCTCCTGCATTATGATTCCTGGGGTAGCGTTCTCAAGTTCCTGGTTTCGTAGGTATTCAAATCCTCCCAACTTTCCTTTCCAGTCCATGGGGGGCCTGAAGCCCTCTATTCGGGATGGAGGACTCACCCCCCAATGGGTGGAGATCTCCCCTGGTATCCCCAGCGCTTCCAACAGTCCAGCGTGGTAGCCACACTTCAGCTCCGGCGAGGTGGGCACACGTCCCGGTCCCAGGCTGGGGGCCCTAACTTCCTCACACAGTTCTGGATTCTTTCAATGAGGTCCCCTTCTAGGTCTAGCACCCCCACTGAGCATCGGGGGCATCCCCTTAACACCTGCAGTGGACCGTATGATCATGTAGCCCCCTTAACCAGCATACAACCTGGGTCTCACAGCATCAGCTTCCACCGGGGTCTTGCACAACCAGGCTCTATACCTCTCCTTCCGAGCCCAGGTCTATTTGTTCCTTGCCGTATGTCCTGCAGGCCCTGATCTACAACCCTTGGGGTCTGGCCTCTATAAACCCCCCCTCCACCTCTGGTCTTGGGTCCTCATTCCATGTCTGAGCCCCCTCATAGTCCATTCTCCCGCTCACTTATGTCCTCCCCTCTGCGTTCAGGGAGGGGCACCACGAGCTCCAATCAACCCCTTCTGTGGCACGTCTCCCCACTCCTGGCCTCTCCACCCCACCATATGGCAGGTGTCTCTCCTGGGGCGGGCACACGCCCCGGGCATCATCCAGGGGACCCTCACCCCATTGTCAGGGCGCTCCGTCCAGTCCTTACCCCACCTTCACACCCAAGGCTGTCCTCCCGGGGGGGCCTCCACATGCCTCCCTGTTTTGCTGGTCCCACTCTGGTGCCTGGCTTAATGGGCTGCTCCGTTCCCTGGCGGTCTGTGTACAGGGAGTCCCTCAGTTTGCCCCAGCTCTCACAGCAGGGGACCTGCTGCTGCAGGTCGCCAGACCAGTCATTCTGCTCCGGTCCTATCTCCTTTCCCGAACTGGAGCAGGCACCCTTTCTGCTGCTTCAGCCCATGCAGGTCCTGTCTTCTCTGTTCAGCTGGAGTGGGCACGCTCCCTCGCTGCTCCCATTCACACCCGCTGCATATCTGCTTCCGCCTGTCTCCTCTGATAGGCTTAGCCTGCCTCCTCTGATAGGCCCTGCTCCCCTTGGGAGCCCATCGTCTCAGGACACTGGGCTAGTTCTTCACGTTGCTCCGGTCGGCCCCCCTGCTGAGGCGGGGGCTCGGATCACACTCCTGCCAGAGCAGATGCTGTTTCGGCTCCAGGCCTACAGTCCCTACCCGTTTCGCACTCCACAGACCTGCAGGCTCCAATAACTCGGGAGCTCACCGGGTGATCCTTCCAAAACTATTGCCGGTAGTGCTTCAGGTCTTCCGACACCGCTGTCTCCAGTAATCGGCAGTCCCGTTGTGGGGGTCAAAAGTGGGGGCTCAGTCCACTTCAAGGCCCGGCACGTCGGGAGCTACGCGCTTCAGCTGGCACCATCAGCGTGCCCCCTGGTGGCCTCCCGCAACATCAATTTTGAATACCGAACTAACAAAGAGATGATGAACATATTTGGATACAGCACAAGATAAAAGCAAGTGATGAGTGCTTATGAATAATGTGAAAGCAAGGTGATGGAAAAAGGGTGACCACCACGGAGCGAGTTGTATGAGATATCAGTTAGGGCAAAGCCAAAATTTGCGGCACAGCCAAAAGACTGCCAAGAAGAATATGGTTGTATGAGATACACGTTGGAACAAAGCCAAGAGACTGCCAAGGAGAATCTGAAATGAGTGTTCACCAATGACACTGGTTCAGAGAGAAAAAACCTGTATTGGCAAAAAATCCTGAAGAATACAGAAGCATAACAAAGTGCCAAGGCTTATGGGTTGCGCGATCTATAATGGGTGGACCGTGTGGTCCGACAACTGCGCCTAGACCAGGTGACCCCTGCTTGAAAAGAGCCAAGAAAAGGGAAGATAAAGAAGCTGTATTTTATAACCATTGCTGAAGTGAATGAGAAAAACAGCAATGTGTTCTGAAGCTATTTGGAGGAGCGCTTTGTGGATTGAACGTCTAAACGTTCCAACGTGTGTGCATTTCTTCGTTTACCTGCAGCACTGCGAGCTCTGCTCTTGCTGCTCCCCCTGCTTCCTGGAGGAGGCGGGGACTTCGGTGCACACGTGACGCATCACGTGACTGGTACCGGCCACAAATTGCCGGCCCAACCGCCCGAGTGGCGTGTTCTGAAGCTATTTGGAGGAGCGCTTTGTGGATTGAACGTCTAAACGTTCCAACGTGTGTGCATTTCTTCGTTTACCTGCAGCACTGCGAGCTCTGCTCTTGCTGCTCCCCCTGCTTCCTGGAGGAGGCGGGGACTTCGGTGCACACGTGACGCATCACGTGACTGGTACCGGCCACAAATTGCCGGCCCAACCGCCCGAGTGGCGTGTTCTGAAGCTATTTGGAGGAGCGCTTTGTGGATTGAACGTCTAAACGTTCCAACGTGTGTGCATTTCTTCGTTTACCTGCAGCACTGCGAGCTCTGCTCTTGCTGCTCCCCCTGCTTCCTGGAGGAGGCGGGGACTTCGGTGCACACGTGACGCATCACGTGACTGGTACCGGCCACAAATTGCCGGCCCAACCGCCCGAGTGGCGTGTTCTGAAGCTATTTGGAGGAGCGCTTTGTGGATTGAACGTCTAAACGTTCCAACGTGTGTGCATTTCTTCGTTTACCTGCAGCACTGCGAGCTCTGCTCTTGCTGCTCCCCCTGCTTCCTGGAGGAGGCGGGGACTTCGGTGCACACGTGACGCATCACGTGACTGGTACCGGCCACAAATTGCCGGCCCAACCGCCCGAGTGGCGTGTTCTGAAGCTATTTGGAGGAGCGCTTTGTGGATTGAACGTCTAAACGTTCCAACGTGTGTGCATTTCTTCGTTTACCTGCAGCACTGCGAGCTCTGCTCTTGCTGCTCCCCCTGCTTCCTGGAGGAGGCGGGGACTTCGGTGCACACGTGACGCATCACGTGACTGGTACCGGCCACAAATTGCCGGCCCAACCGCCCGAGTGGCGTGTTCTGAAGCTATTTGGAGGAGCGCTTTGTGGATTGAACGTCTAAACGTTCCAACGTGTGTGCATTTCTTCGTTTACCTGCAGCACTGCGAGCTCTGCTCTTGCTGCTCCCCCTGCTTCCTGGAGGAGGCGGGGACTTCGGTGCACACGTGACTGGTACCGGCCACAAATTGCCGGCCCAACCGCCCGAGTGGCGTGTTCTGAAGCTATTTGGAGGAGCGCTTTGTGGATTGAACGTCTAAACGTTCCAACGTGTGTGCATTTCTTCGTTTACCTGCAGCACTGCGAGCTCTGCTCTTGCTGCTCCCCCTGCTTCCTGGAGGAGGCGGGGACTTCGGTGCACACGTGACGCATCACGTGACTGGTACCGGCCACAAATTGCCGGCCCAACCACCCTCGCGGCGATAAGCCCTGTGGCGTCAAGTCTACTGGCTGTTGAGCGGCTGTTTGGCGGATGGTGGCTTAACACCATCCTGCCCCAGGTACTGTCTATTGCTGCTGCACCTACTAACATTAATCGGTTATTTCCCAAATAGCTGTATGGTTGAATCTTATCAGCATTTATTTTTAATTGAGTTGGTGCCTTGTTTTATTTTACATATAATTGAGAAAATCACATCGCTTTTAACGCTTTTGTAATAAATCATTACATGTATACCTTAAAAACAGGCATGCCATCGGAGATAACCAGAGACCCTATGGTTACTTCCCCAAGCTCTATGCCTAGTTCATCGGATCTAGCCTTGCTTTCCAAGACTCCCGTCAACCAAAATATCCCAAAATCACAGGAAAAGTCCAAAAGTCGAACTCGTATTTCTAAGAAAAATATTGTTTTAACCCCTATTAATAAAACTCCCACTCAACCTGACATTCGCAAGTTCTATGACTTAAAGTCAGGTGGTATAGCAATGTCTGATCCGATTAACTTGGCATCTCTGGTTAAGATTGCTACGAACCCACAGCCTCTGAATTGTTGTCCAGGTAATGAACCTCCAAATCAATATCCCTCCATTAACAACGAGACTTCTATTTGCCCGTTGAGTTCTACTATTTCGGATCAAACTATACTAACTGTTCCTCATCTTCCTATTAAATCTATCAGAGCTGTTCAATCCATTGCTACTGTAGTCGAAGAGTCGACTTCTCATATAGAAGACACGACAATTGAAAGCCATAATGTAGCATGTGATATCCTGACCAGGAATGTCTCGCTGCCCTCAGTAATTATTGAAGACGTGGGATATGCCAGTCCAAACAAATCCACACCTTCTCCCTGTCAAAATTCTCCTGATTGCAGGGATTTAGAAAGCTCAAGAGCTTCTATAATGACTGATTGTGCACAACCAGGCGCCATGGACTCAATAAGACTCGACGAGGAGGTGTCCTTTTTGCATCCGACCCCCCGCCGCTGTCAGACATATGACAGAAATCAACAATCTTATGCCACAACGACTAATCCTGCCTTATTAGAAATTACCTTGGGGGCCATTAACACTACTATGTCCACGTTATTTAAGCTTTTCAACTCTTTAGATCAGAAGATAGCTGTTCAATCTGTTAAACTAGACCAAAACAGCAATCTATGTGAACTATTGAAAGGCCTGGATGATTAAGAAGTTGGACTGGAACTGTTTTGAAAGCCAGGAGATTTTAACTGATTTTAGTTTTGAAGCTGGAAGAGCTGACTTCTTGCGGAAGGGAACTCAGAGACTTTGTGAACTGTGGTGAACATTTGGGGAAGGGAACCCTGAGGCCTTTTTGGGACTGTTTTGAACTTGGGGAAGCTGAAAATAAGCCAGGAGCTGGAAGGAGCTCAGCCATTTATTTCTAACACTGTTTCTTTTGTTGCTGACATCCCTACACATTGTATATATTTAGTTGTGAGGGCAAATATATATGTTGGACACACAGACTTCTGAGTTTAACTTACTGACACAGACAATCCTTAGTTTTCTTTAGGTAGGGAAATCCCACCTTAGCCTAGGGCAAGTTAGGTCTTACTCTATCCAGACATTTAAGAAAAATAAACCATTTATTTAGAAAGTTGAATCTGTCGTCTGTGTCTTACTTCATGATGCCGCCACAGCTGGTAAGCATCGCTCAGATCTATCAATGCCATCCAACTCCCCTTCGAGACCAAGGGTATGATCTTTCGTAATGTGTCCATCCAAAATGGTCAATTTCTTATATACTAGTTAACCCCTTTCAGTTGACCAACCTATTGCCAAGCCTCACACCTAATACAGAAAATGGGTGCGGGATAGTTTACAAGAAAAGAAAGAAGTATTCTCAAATACTATGTCAGGATGTGGCAGCTTGGGTCTCATTTCCCCTCCGTTTCGAGCACGGGGTAAGGTGGGATCTTTGGAGCACAGTACAGTCTCGGGCTTCTCGAACACAAGATGACAATTCAGCTTTTCACTCTCGAGCTTTCAGCTATCAGGGCTGTTGATAGCTACGTCTCGTTTCTCTGGAAAGTCTCTTGCCTTTGAGGACCTGACGTGTTGAAATAACAAAACAAAGGTTCCTTTAACAAATGGAAGTTTGTTTCCAATGTTCGCTGGCTGATGGTTTCACACCTGAGTTCCCCTCTTCTGGGTGCTGACGATTCTCAATTGTTTACCACGGTTTCACATAGTGTGATGGCTTCACCACTGGGTCCCCCTCTTCTGGGCGCTGACCCTTCTCACATATCTCATTCCACAAATTGTATGACAGATCTTTTCTCAGTGAACTTTTGGGTGATAGCTCCACCCCTGGATCTCCCTCGGTCGGGCTCGGACCCCTCTCAACTTCACATTTGCTTGTTTTTGCGGGATTCGCATTCCTTGCATTCTCATGTGGCAGCATTAATTTCCTGTGTTTCCTTTGTTACAGGATTCACTTCCCTTTCTTTCATTAAGCTTGTAAATCAAAGTCTTTCAATTGTACTGCGATTTTGCTTGACCCTTCAGTATGACCACTTTGATCTATTCCGCTGGCTCTCCTATGATCTACTGGTATCTGTAGTTTCTCTCATATGGGGGTCAACTAGAGTATATTGAGTTAGCACCCACATGGTTCCGGTTTTCCTCTGCAACAGGTTTCCCCTTTAACACTGTTTACAGTTCTTTCACAGTTCATAGACCTTGGTTCAAACTTGCCACTTTGTGAGTCTCGCTCAACACAGCCCGGTTCTTAGTGTTTTCCCTTTTGACTCACTGGCTGTGATGAAATGCTTGGCTTTTCTTCTTCATTGGAGTCAAGGCCGGTACCACAGTCGCGGGAGCTTCCCTCACTCCTGCTTATCGGCGTAGGCTTTGACATCTACTGCAAGACACTTGTGCTATTGTTCGCGGTCTTGGGCTCTCTTCCATGAAGGTTCAGCAGTCCTGGAACGTAAGGGACAAATTCACTTCTCTCCTCACCACCCTCTCGATTCCTGCCGCCTTTCTTCTTGTCTTGAACTGCCGCGCCTGCTTAGCCGTCTCGGCGTGCTGTCGCCTGTGCTCGTACTGTGCTCTCTGCCTCCACATTTTATCCCTGTGGGGAGGGGAAAGGGCCGTCAGGTGTATGTGATTCTGATTCATTGCCTGACTTTGCCTGACCCTTGTATTGGGACATGTCAGGTAAACAGCTCTGGTGTTAGTCCTATTAGTGTGTTGTGCAAAAGTGTTTGTGTCAGAAAAGGGGGTGGGGAGTAGTGGTCTTGAATGTCCTACGTGATAGGATGGGGAAAAGGTGTTAGAAGAAGGGGGAGTCTCACCCGTCGGTGTCCCACTCCCCAAGGATCCCCCCCACATCCAGGTGATCCTCCCTCACTGGTCCACCCCGAGGAAATGCATCCAATAGTGATGGCCGTGTCCTGGCCACTTGGATGACAGATCCCCAGGGACTAGCTAGGGAGACACCTTCATGTTTCTCACACTTCCCAAAATATCTCTTTCTCTTCTCTTGGTATTGACGTTACAATATTCCTCTTTTTACTAAGACGAGTATAAGGACTCTGATAATGATTCTCCTTTACTTTTTGGTATATTGTCCCTCTTGAATGTGACGAATGAGAACATTCATATAATGATTCTCATTCACTCTTCTTAGGTTCTCTCCCTTAACTGCAACGAGTACGAGCATTCCAATTATGATTCTCATTCACTCTTGTTAGGTACTCTTTCTTTTCACTGTGACGAGTATGAGCATTCCAATAATACTTCTCATTTACTCTTTGTTCGAGTCTTATTATATCCTCTGTCTCATAACTGTGACAAGAATGAATGTTCGAACAACCGTTATCACTCCCTTCCCGTTTTCCCTATTACCTTTAGTTTGTAGGGTTAACGTCACTGCGTTTCTCGTTTGGTGAGGATTGCTTTCCTTCCTTCTCACTCGGGCATATCATTTTCTCTCATCCATTTCATCTTCCTGATTTCTTCTTGGATGGCGCTCCGGTATATCTGGTATCAGCATATGTTGAATGGTTTCAGCATTATCTGGACCCCTGATCCACCAGGAACCTCCTGTGGTCACAGCACCAATCTGTGTCTTTCTCCTTCTTGGCTTCAGAATGCTTTGTATCCCACTTTAATTCGTCCAGTTTCCTTGCTACCTGTGATAGCACACCTGATACCTCTCGGATCTTTACGGTTGTAGGAGGCTGCATGTCTTGTCTGTGCTGTGCTCTCTGTAGCCAGTGTGTGTCTGCATTTGAAGTTAGCAGGCTGTGTGTTCATTTCCTTAGGGTCCTCCCCATTTTGGATTGACCTAGCCATGGGGCTTTCCCTGCACAAGAATCTCTTCCTTATTCGCTTTCTCTGGTGGACTCTCTTCTCCTCCGTACATCCTCTTTTTTCCACTCTAGGTTGGCATTAACACATATTGGCCTTTTCTCCACAGATATCATGGTACTTTGGCAGGTTCTCTAGGGAGTTCCTCTTGGGAATGGGAGTCCCACTTGCCTCTACCCTTGGGCAGGGTATTGCAGAGCTGGCTCACCTCCCTAGACTCAGGGGTGGGGGAATACCCCTTGGGGAGAAGGGACGAATTCCTGTGATTCGTCACAGTACCCTTTCTTCAAGTTTGTCTCCAAACAGCTTACCCTCTTGAAAGGGAATGCGCATGGACGCATTCTTCTGGGAGTTCTCAGTTTGACAGCCTTTTACATGCTTACATCTCCTAGGCGTAAGCATAGTCCCCATGGCAAAGGAGGCTGCCCAGACTCCAATGTATGCCAGGTCAGAAAGGAGCTCTACTTGGCGATGCATGATTTCCAGAAGAGCTGAACATTCATCCATTCTAGCATAGACTTCCTGAAAGTTCTCCAAAGGGGCCTGGGTGGCGTATGTGGTATAAGTGGATGAGCGAAGCGAAAGTTGGGATGCTGCATAATTTCACCTCAATGCTAAATCCACTTTTTTTAATCTGTGCGTCCCTCAATACTGCATAGTCTGGAGACATTGATGGTTGTCCCGTGAGACTTGTGAACAAGGAATCTCTCTCCACAGATACAGGTAGGAAAGTTTCCTCCTCTCTTAAAGGATAAAGCTTGCCCATGAACCTAGGCATAGTAAGCGTGTTCGGCCACTTACATTCAGTGAGAAATGTGTCCTGGATGTTTTATATTAACGGGAGGCCCATTTTCACAGTTTCTTGAATTGCCTCACTGTTGATTTTGGAGTCAGTGTGGCACTCCGGCCTCCGAAAAATGCATGTGTGCTGCCATAACCTTGCCCACGGCCTCCTGGTCCAGGAATTTCCCCTAGGTTCTGCATCCTGTCCAGACAACTCAGACTTGTCTCTGGAGATTCTGGCGCTGCAGGAAGAGCGAGCAGGCAGCCCTACAGTAGCTGGGGCCTTGGTCCTTACCTTTCCATGAGGCTTCCTCCCTCAGCATTTCTATAATATCTTTTAGCTTCTTTCTCGACTGCTGCCTTCTTTTTTGACCAATTAAAGTTTATTAAATCACATACAACAATGTACCTAATACAATAACTTTAAAGTCATTACATGAGTCTGAGCTCTGCAGCTTTCTCTCATTAATAAGATCACATCTGACCATCAAGTTTTCAAATAGTTTAACCAAATCACATCCAAAAGCAAATTCCAATAAAAAAATTAAAAAAACAAATGCATAAAGTACGTCCATAATCATCTTTCGTAAATACAAAGTGGGGTGTGACCAACAGTCTATAGAGCATACAGGGATTCAGGTAAAAAAGCTTATCTCGACTTCTTACAACAGTGAGAAGGAGGATATCTCGTGAGGCTTATGGTGAATGTTGGGGTTTATTTCTGTTCGTGCTGGTCATCCAGCTTTGAATCTGCTTCATTACGGCACAAATGCAGACAAGTGCTCCGAGTTGCCCCATTAAGGCCCTAGGCAACGTGCACATGCATGCGCCTTGTACTCTCCTGTGACAATCAATACCCGTCAGTTAACTGTGTCACTCTCATGCTCATTGCCTTACTCTGCACCCACCTTGCCACCCTCTTGCCGTTATGCAGGACCTCGGATTTTGCGCCCTGATGCAAATGAACTCACTATGAGAGTTCAGCACATGTGTGCCCTATTGGGTATTCGCACTCTAATGCTTTGATGTACTCCAGCCAACATGCGACCCCAATGCTTGTGAGTTGTGTTGTGCCCCATGGTCGCCTACTGACCACATTTGAACTGTGTTGTGCCTTATGGTCGCCTACTGACCACATTTGAACTGTGTTGTGCCTTATGGTCGCCTACTGACCACATTTGAACTGTGTTGTGCCTTATGGTCGCCTACTGACCACATTTGAACTGTGTTGTGCCTTATGGTCGCCTACTGACCACATTTGAACTGTGTTGTGCCTTATGGTCGCCTACTGACCACATTTGAACTGTGTTGTGCCTTATGGTCGCCTACTGACCACATTTGAACTGTGTTGTGCCTTATGGTCGCCTCCAGACCGCATCTGATTTGCTCTGTGCCTACCTTATGTCACCAATGCCACATACTCGCCAATCTCCTGCAAGCCGCCCCTGCTATAGCATGCTATCCTGCCTCATCGCAATCATGTTCCCCTTTTGTGTCATGCAAAGTAACATACCTTGCAATGGCAATAGCTACACATCCCATAAAAATGGTCTAGCCAGGCCGGCCTGCCCAAGACATTACCCTATCATATGCCCCACACCATTCTTGCCTACCACTCCTGCCTTCCTCCCAGTCTCACAATCCGCCTCTCCGAACCATTACCACACATACTTTTCTGATGTCCCGGCTACCAAGCACCTAGATACCTCCAAGCGGAACCCTACCAATATAAGTACTTCAAGCCCCACCTTTGGCCCCAGTACCTCCACAACTGCTGACCTTACTGTCTCTCGAACCACCACCCTCACCCTTATTGATCGGAACAAGAGACTTGGTGCCAGAACCCACCATAAGACTAGCATACCCCTAGCTAAGCGACCCAATAAGACTATCAATCACACTGCAATACCTAGCAATTCCACCCTTTCCATTCCTAAAGGAGCTCTTCTAAATGTTAGATCACTAGTCGCCCATTCCATAGAAGTAGCCGACATTATTCTAACTAACAACTTGGACTTCCTTGCTGTTACCGAAACCTGGTTGCATGATGCTGCAGGTCCATCTCTCACCCTAGCTATACCGGACAACTATACCATCCTTAGAGCAGATAGACCCAACGCACGAGGAGGCGGTGTAGCTATCATTTTCAAGTCCTCGCTTAATATTAGACTAGCCTCGTCTCCTCCACTTAAATCATGTGAACATCTCACATTCAAATTACAAACGTCCCCTAAGAGCACTATTACGATGCATTTAATTTACAGACCCCCGGGCCCACCAGGCTCATTTGAGGAAGACATCACCTCACTAGTTGCCGAAAGCTCCAAACTTTCAGCACAAATGATTATACTTGGAGACTTCAATCTTGGGTTTAATGACCCCCTCGACACCCCAGCCACTGCCCTGGCCACAGCATTAGAGGAGCATGGCCTCCAACAATTCTGCTCCAAACCTACCCACTCGAAGGGTAGAATCCTCGATTGGGTAACCGCCCTTAACTGCAACATTACCATGAAGGATCCCATACAGCTCGTATGGACTGATCATCATTTCCTCCCATTTGACATTAACACTAGTAACCTAGTGCATAACAAACCTGTTACTGCACCAGCCTGTCTAACTAGGAAAAAGAGTAACATCACAGCGGAAGCCTTAATACCCTTGGTGACCCCTATTCTGAACGCACTACCAGCCACAACTGACCTGAACCAACTGGTCAACGTCTATAATGATTCCATGGCCAAAGCAGTTGACACTATTGCCCCACTAAAAATGCGCAAAGGGAAACCAAAAGCGCACCTGAATACATGGTACACCCCAGAACTTAAACTCCTCCGGCAACAAAAAAGTAAACTTGAAGCACTATGGAAATCAGCGCCCTCAGCAATTAACAAAACGAATCTCACTAATATCTCCACTCTCTACAAAAATGAGATTATACGCGCAAAGAAAGAATCGCTCAACTCCAGGATCGCGCAGGCAAGTTCCAGCTCAAAGGAGCTCTTTAACATCCTAAAGGAATTAGAAAACCCCATTCCTCCCACGGATAGCTGCACTAAAGATAAACCATGGTGCACAGGGATCCAGAATTCCCTTGTTAACAAAATGTCAGGGCTCCAGTCTAAAATTGACAATAAACAACAACAACTCACTTATGATTCGACTTCCAGCCCCACCCCTCCCCCCCTACAGCCACCAGCCCAGGGTTTACCTTCAAAAAGGTACCCATACCCGAAGTACAAAAAATTATAGCATCATTGAAACCCTCGAACTGCAAGGGGGACAGCTGTCCCGCACAGATCATAAAAGATGCTGCAAGGGATCTCTCCCCGTTCATTACAAAATTAATAAACCTGTCATTCTCTGATAACTCGGTACCCAGCAATCTGAAACAATCCTGGGTCCTACCACTACTAAAAAAAACTACCCTCGACCCAGATATACCCACGAATTACAGACCCATCACCACTGTCCCATTCTTACTAAAAATTCTTGATAGAGTGGCCTATCTACAAATCCAGGATTACCTCGAGACTAACCATTTACTAGGAATTCGCCAGTCCGGCTTTCGTCCACTACACGGGACAGAAACGGCCCTGGTTGATCTCAAGTGCCAGATAGACGACCTCAAAGATAAAGGTAAAGCTGGCATCCTTCTTCTTCTTGACCTATCCGCTGCCTTTGATCTGGTTGATCACAAAATCCTGTGCAACCATCTGTCATCGGCAGTACACTTCTCCCACTCCGCAATTTCATGGATCCAATCCTTCCTGGACAATAGGACCATGCGGGTCTTCTCACCCCTAGCAGCTGCCGACCCTATCCCTTTTACTTGTGGTGTCCCACAAGGATCTTGTGTATCACCTACTTTGTATAACATTTTTACAAAGCCCCTATTCGACAAGCTGGACCATCTGGGTGTCACCTACACCAACTACGCAGATGACACCCAGATACTCCTCACCTTATCCGGCAACTATAATTCGGACGCCATTTGGATCAATGAAGTCTTCTCCATCATTCAGGCATGGATGGCCACACATGGCCTCTGCCTGAATGATGACAAGACTGAACTGCTCCTTGTCGGCTCACCCAACACCATTCGGAAACTTAGTCCCAGCTACACTAGCTTTACCATTGACGGCAACACCATCCCTATCGCCAAGAGTGTAAAAACCCTTGGTTTTTACCTCGACACGAATACTAATCTAGCCAAACAAATTAATATGACTGCCTCAGCCACGGCCTACACGGGCAAACTAATCAGGGCCTGTAGACCGCTGATTTCCCCTAACAACTGCCTCACCTTAGCCAGAGCACTTATACAATCTAAACTAGATTACTGCAATAGTCTCTATGTAGGTGCCAACAAAACGGTAATTAATAAATTGCAAGTTCTACAAAATAATGCACTCCGTGCCGCCCTGAATATTCCCAGAAGAGAACATATTTCGGCTACCAGAATTGCATGCAAATGGCTCTCCATCCAACAAAAAATAGATCTAAAAACCATCTGCCTCACCTATAAAGCACTCAACGGCCTTGCCCCTCCCTATCTCACTAACAAATTTACACTAAGACAGAACACTAGAACCACTAGATCCTCTAATACACTACAACTGACTGTGCCCAAATTCTCCCTCAAAAGAGCTGGTGGTTCCAGCTTCCCTGCTCTGGCTTCACAACTTTGGAATACCATTCCACTGGATATCAAATCTACACCCACCTTCCAGCCTTTCAGAACTAAGGTCATCACCTGGTTACTCAACAATTAACCTACCATGATTGAATGCATACCCTCTGCAAGAATGTATTTTGCACTATGTCAGAATATTATTGTCTATGCACTAATTGCTATCTTGTCAAGTATACCTTTGCTTCATCACTGTACAATTGTGCCCTACCTTGCCTGTAACTCGAAGCTTAAGCGCCCATATACCCTTGGGTCAGGTGCGCTATACAAATTAATAAACAAACAAACAAACAAACAAACACTCACGAAAGTAACCAGTGGGGCCCAACCCGTGAGAAATTGCAACATTTCTCCCCTCATTGCCCATCAATTTTGGACATAGTAGTTACATACCACACTCAAGCCCACCATTCCTTTATACCCGGCAGACTTTGTGATTTACAGTGTTATGCAATTACTAGGCGTGCCGCTACCGCGAAAACGGTAATCAGTCTAGAGCTTCTGACATTCAATTTGTAATGATGCAATGATACTCAGTATCCTCATTTCGCAGGAGTAAAACCAAGGGGTCCATTTCCAACTGAAACCCACATATTTCTCTAATTTAGGTGCCCACTGCCTGCCAAAATGCACCTCCAGCAACAAGGGGAAAGAGTTGTAGTGATTTTATGCATTCATTCAGGGGTGAGGTACCATAGGCACAGCAGTTTAAAGCTATTTTCTCTAAGGTGGACAGCTTCAGAGGAATTATTAGCTCTTGACCAAATGTTGTACAAAGTGAGATCATCTATAGGTTTCCCTACATCTTCCTCCCACCTGGACATATATACGTATGCAGGGATTTAAACCTTGACCAATTTAACACCTTGTAGAGAGCTGTAAGTTTGGCCCTAGGGGGGTCACCCATAAACAAATCTTCAAAAAGAGTAGGCTCATGTTTCCCCTGGGGTGCCACTCGTGGTTGAGTCCTCCAATGGCGGAGTTGCAAATACTCAAACCTATCCTTTTCCCCAACCATATAGGCCTGTTTGAAATCTTCAAACGTGAGGGGATGATCGTCCCTGAACATGTGGCCCAATGTGTATAAGCCCCCCTCTTTCCAACCAATAAACCAAACCCTGTCCATCCCTGGGGGTCCTCCATAATAGCCCAGATACCTGCCCTAGGCGAAGGAAACCTAGTCACAGCATTATTCTAATGTGGCTCTGGAAGTTGGGAGACCCTGTTCACGCCCCTTACGGACCTTCAGAGAAATCCAACACATTCTGTGTAAGGGAGTTCCTATGGCGCTCCATTCGATATTCACCCAGTTTTATTAAGTTTCTGCCACTCTGCTGCCTTTTGGCTCTCCAAAACCGGCACCAATTGGGCCGCATATAGAGAGCTTTTAATGTCCAGCACTGCCAAACCCCCTACACCTTTAGCTACCAGCAATGTGCATCTAGCTACTATCTGGCTCTTCCGGGACCATATAAACTTAAACATCTGCAATGGCAATTCCTTCTTGGCCACTCTTGAAACCCAAATCAGTAAAGCCTGGAACACATACAGGAAACGCAGTAACAGTCATTTTAATATCCGTTATCCTCTCCAGCCAAGAGATTTCCTCATCCCCCCCATCGTGCCAAGTCCTCCTTAGCAAAAAGCGGTACAATATTTGCTGTATAAAGATCTGCATATCTTGCCATCAAGAACACCCCAAATATTTCAAGGTCTACAAAGCCCATGAAAAAGGGAAGTCTACCTTCAAATGCTCAACCACACCTGGTGGCGCTGAGATATTAAGTGTCGCTGATTTCGTCATGTTAATTTTAAAGCCTGAAACCGCACTGAATCGTTCCAACAATGAAACAACATGTGGTAACATAGTTCTAGAATCTTGCATGTAAAAGAGGCGGTTGTCTGCATATAGCGCTAATTTATGTTGGTGAACCGCTATATCCAGTCCCCTAATATTCTCAGATAGGCGCACTATACAAGGGTTCCATAGTCAGGGCGAACAATTATGCGGACAGCGGGCTCCCCTGACGGGTCCCCCTGATGAGTACCGCTGCACAGGTTTGCTGGATAAGAAAGAATCCCATTCACTTTAATCCTCGTAGATGGTAACACAAAGTTGGCAAGTATCAACCCGAGAAACCGCGGACCCACTCCGAACCTCTCCAAGACCTTAGATAAATAGTACCAATCGACGCGATCAAACGCTTTCTCAGCGTCAAGCGAAAGCAAAGCCATCGCTTGTTTATATTTCTGCACCTAGGTCGAAATATAAATCATACGCCGAATATTATCATATGCCTGATGTCCTGGTATAAAACCAGTTTAGTCCACTGTTACCAGCTCTGGTAAAACTACAGCTAATCTTACGGCTAACACTTTTGAACAGATCCGAGGATCATAATTAAGAACCGCGATCGGACGAAAAGATGAGCATAAGGTGGGATCCTTATCTGCTTTAGTGAGCAGAGTCAGGGTCGACTCCCCCATAGAATGTGTAATCGATCCGATCTCGCCAACAAAAATTAAACAGGTGTGCCATACGGGGGGAAAGAATTGCAGAGAATTTTTTATAAAAAGTGGGTGTAAAGGCATCAGTCCCTGGTGCTTTATTGCCCGGAACAGCACGGATGGCATGAGCACCTACCTCCGCTGTTATGGGTGCGCCTAGAGAATTCCTCTGATCCGCTGTGATTTGAGGAAACCGGCTTCTCGGATAAACGCCTCTTGTTGTGGGCTGCCATGTGAGTCCACCGCAAATAGCTCAGAATAATATTGGGATAGAATACCTATTTTCTCGGATTCAGCATTATGCAAACCTCCTCCACTATCTTGTAGAGCTCTTATTACAGTGCTATTTGCTGTGCTTGAAGTTTATAGGTCAATATCCAAGACGCTTTATAGAATGTACTAAAGTAGAAGTGTTTTGTCCAAAGTAATTTGTGTGAAATATTGTCTGCCCACAATTACATCATCTCATCCCTGGCCACTTGAAGGTGCCTGTATGTTTTTCTAGCTCCTTCACACTTGTATTGAGATTCCCATATGGCTACCCTTTCCTGAACCCGGACTCCCTGAGCAGACCGTATCTTTTTATGGGCCCATGCTATGCTAATCAGTTACCCTCTTAAAGTGGATTTAAGAGCCTCCTATACCCCTGAGATGGACACCTCCCCCGTAAGATTCTCTTGAAAATACTGTGTGATCCTATGCATAATGTCAGAGCATATAACCTAATCTGCTAACAGCAAATCGTTCAACTTCCATCCCATGGACTTTGACACCCTAGACCATAACCGTCCAAGCGTAAAGTAATGGGGGAGTGGTCTGATACTAGCGCTACCTCCTATAGTGGCTGACGAGAACCCTGCTAACAAGGAATGAGACACCAAAAAATTGTAAATTCTGATGTAAGTACGATGTATGTGTGAGAAATGAGAATAGTCCCGATGCTGGGGATGAAGGCTCTGCCACGAGTCAATCATATTCATGTACGCTACGGCCTGTTTGAGAGGGACCGCTCAAGCCATCTCCGTCGAGGTCCCCGAACCAGACCTATCTTGGCTACCATCTAGCACTAGGTTAAAATCCCTGCCTATTACCAGCTCTCCCTGTTGGAATTGTGCGATTTGAGGAAACAAATGGTTATAGAACTGATCTTGATGCTGATTGGGACCATACACAGATACCACTGTGCAATCTTTTCCCGCTATGCGTGTGTTTTACCCCTATATATCTATCCTGGGTGTCTCTTATCACTCTCCCTTGCTGAAAATGTAGAGTCTTAACTATCAAGATAGCTACTCTTGTTTCTTGGCCAAAGACGAGGCAAAATACTGATGCAGAAACCAGTTTGATCTCATCCTCATCTCGTCTCGTTGCAAAAGATGGGTCTCTTCAAGCAGGACAATATCTGCTTTAAGGTCAATTAGTTTGGAGAGTACGCTTTTCCTCTTTCTCTGGGAGTTTAGCCGGTGAACATTTATGGAAACAAATTTTATATTGGACATAGTAGTGATGCAGGAGAGTCCTAGGTACAACTGGTGGCTGGATTTGCCACATCGGATCCTCCCCCATAGACAGCAAGCCACCCAATATTACAGCCCCCCAATACCCTCTTTCTTCAGGGGATATCGCTCAACGGTCCAGCTGTCCGCTGTATAGCACGTCCCACAACGATATTGGATGTACAAAGTCACAACAAAAGGAAAAAAGAAAACAAAACAAGAATCAAAATAACCCGTATGGGGGTGAACATCAAGCAACCTGTCTGAAAAAGAGCATGTGCTCCTTATGCCCCTATAGGTATGAATGATTGCAAATTAAACAGCCTGCTGAAGACTCTGTGATTATCCTGCCTAGCTCGCAGCCACCTCACATAGTTCTCTCAAAGTGTTTAATAACCCAAGTTCACCCGAGGGCTTCTGAGAGAGCCAAAACTGACATAGTTCACCAACCTCACTATTCAATCAGGAGCCTTGGTATCCCTGCTCTTCTCTCGTTTGTCAATAGAGGGCCTCCTAAGCTCTCCACAGTCTACTCTTCCTTGACTGTGATTGAGACCATTGGGCTGCTGAGGTTTCGGAAGCACTCATCTGGCAAGTGCATATCCGCTTCCGGGATCTTTAGGGTCTCCACCGCTGCACAAAGAGTTGTGAATTGATGCTGGGTCCCGTTCATTTTGCTGGGTCCCGTTCATTTTGCTGGGTCCCGTTCATTTGGACCATGATTCAGAATGGGTAACTCCGACCAAATGTCCTGTCGACAAATTTTTTTCGACGAAATGTCTGGCAACCGGGTAACTCCACTTATAACGGATCCCCTTCTCCCAGAGCCAGTTGGTAAGTGGCCTCATTAGTCTGCGCCGCTAGATTGTGCCTCAGGAAAGATCCTGAAACAGCTGCAGGGTTGATCTATGGAACAGTAGGTTCCCCATCGCTATAGCCTTCTAAAAGATGAGGTCCTTTTGTTTTGAAGAAATGAGCACACACCAGGACATCTAGGAGAAGGTTTTGTCTTATCTTGAAATTGGAACACAACCTTTGCGTGCGGTCTAATGTGACTGCTGCCTTCTTTAATAGCAACAGAAGAGCTACTGGACTCGCTTGCTGTGTCATGGTGTTTCCTACTACGCTTGTATAGCCCTATAGTATCAACAATACACAACCAAGCACAGCCCTTTACCAACCCACATTAGGGAGTCTTACCTGCCTCCCTTTTATGAGCTGGGCACCCACCCGCTCATCTCTGCCGCGTTGGCATGCCACCTAGATGAAGGTAAGAAGAGCTGGCCCTCACTTGTGGTGTTCTCTTCTGTCTGTTTGCATACAGCATCCAGACGTGCTCACAAATCCACAGCGCTCCTCGGCTCTGCTCTGGTTTACCAGGGCTGCTCCTCACCGAACAAATCCAGCTCCACCGTCTGCCCGATCACAGCAAGGGCCGCTGGGAAAATGCCTGAATGAAAAACCATAGCCCAGCATGTTCCTGCTACAAACACCAT
Source organism: Ambystoma mexicanum (assembly GCF_040938575.1). Taxonomy (NCBI): domain Eukaryota; kingdom Metazoa; phylum Chordata; class Amphibia; order Caudata; family Ambystomatidae; genus Ambystoma; species Ambystoma mexicanum. The sequence goes on from NC_090934.1 coordinate 1,255,819,800, forward strand.
AAGAGCCTGCGAAACAGCCATACAAGCAGGAGCGGTTCAGGTATGACGCCAGATTTGTACCAGGGAAGGGCCAGGAATGCTATAGGGGACTGGGCTGACGGCTGACTCCTTCGCTGATTAATGGACATGAGACGAGGAATAAAGGGACGTGGAGGTAAGGTCTGTCTTGGGTTGAATAATGTATGTATAATGTAGCACTGCCCTGTAAAACAAAGGTGATTTTCTGGAGCAAAAGGAATTTTCATACCCGCAATGCCTTGCTGATGCTGCTGTGAACTGAAGGTGTCTTACAATAATGGCTACTATGGGACGTTGTGGCATGTGTAACTTGACTCAAATGTATTGTTCTACTTTCATTCAGGTGAAAGGGTTTTTTCAAGTCTTTTTAAATCCACCATAACTTCAGAGCTTTAGCAGTAGTGCTCAGCTGACAAGGGGGAATAACGGCGAACATCACCTATGTAGATGGAAATCGCCAGCTCGTGCCCTTGAGGAGCCATTCGAAGAAGACGTCTGTGAGACTATCCTACACTGATGATCCATACCCAATAAGGATTAAATAGGGCCTGCAGTCTTGAGAAATGTCTGTCTTGGGTTAATTAAGCTATGTATAAAGTAGCACTGCCCTGTAAGACAAAGGTGATTTTCTGGAGCAAAAGGCTTGTACTTGAACTAATTTTCATACCCACAATGTCTTGCTGATATGGCTCTGAACTTGAGGTGTACTTCCAGCAATGGTTTCTAGGGGGTGTTGGTGGCATGTGTGACTTGGCTCAAATGGAGTGTTCTATGTATATGCACACAGCTTTCTTACAGTACATTTTATCTGACTTGCTAGGGATTATTTTGTCATCATTTATTCAGTGATGCCACTTCCTATGAAGTCCTCCTAGTCAATGATCACATGACATCAACTTCCGATTCTCCACCCATTTTGGTGATGTCACGTCACTGCCTGGATCCCACCAATAAATTGAGTAGTTGGCGCCCATGCACATATCACACAGTGAAATTACACGATTTAGCCAAGATCACACATTTCGTTTGTGAGATGCGACCAGCCCACCACCTGTGTAGCGGGACAGGCCTCTTAAATGTCTTAAATGACAGAGCTGGAGACAGTGCGACTGTTCACTTTGGCTTTTTTCTCACAGTACCTGTGCCACCTCCCAGGGAGCCCCGTCACTTCCTCTTAAAAACCCCACATCCCAACAAGCCCCTCCCACATAATGAGGCCAACTGTGGCGGCTGTGGACTGTATGATCTGAACTTCTGGGAATCTGGAGTGTTCATAAACTAGTAGCTGCACGTAGGAGCCACCCCTCATAGGCCCAAAGAAGTCAATTGCCAATCTGTCATGCACGGCATCTGCAATGGGTGAAGTTTGGGTGGGGGTGCCACCACCCTGCATATGGAGCAGTTCTGTAGGGTATTCTCTACTTGGCCGTCTAGCAGGGGAACCAGACTTTCTGGCACAGCAGTTTCTTGGTGGACGCAATCCCCCGGTGACCTTCATGAGCGAGATCGCTCACCTTCTGACAGAGAGAGCGGGGCATCATGATCTTACAGCCCGTGAGCACGATGTGATCCTCTGTGACAGTGAGTTCTTCTTTAACAAGACATAAAATCTGTATGTCATCTTGAGTGGATTGATCGGAATGCTTGCCCATGTCTTTCGCATGTTTCATCCGTCCTGCCCGCAGGAGCTCGGTGACAATATTGTGTGCGGGATCAGTCTCTAATTCGTGTTTAAGCATCGCTCATGGGATTGGGAAAGGTTTCATTTGATGAATCACGTAGTGCAGGTATTCTTCCACTATTGAATGTTCCTGCTGCAGGGACCCATGGGGGTGGCGCAACAGTTAGTCAGCCAGATTTTTGTCTTTCCCCAGTGTAAGCAAGAAATGGTCTCAAACATTGAAGACAGACAAGTGATCACAGTTCAAGGGTATTTATTGAACTTCAATGGGCTAGTTTAACACGTATCTAATACTAAATCTAAGGATGGGAGCAAACTATGATCATCAAATAATAATAATGCAGTCCTAGTGGAGTCTCTGTCAAAGGGCCTATACTAATAAACCTATTGCCAATCCTTACTTCTAAATACAAATTGCATGGGACAATAATGTAGGCAAAAGAAATATATGAGGATAGTTGAGCAGTTGGCTTCCCTTCCCTACGTTTTCAACACGGCATAAGGCGGCATGTTGGACCTTCACACACACTCTGGTTTCTTGGCCATGAGAAAACAGTTCAAAGCATAGGTATCAGCGCCATCTGCCAAAGTCTCTTTCCGAATGACAGTCTCTTATTGCAGAGGGCCTGACGTAACAAACAACAAAGTTCCTTTCTTATGAGGATTTTCACATTCACAGGTTCGCAATTGGTCTCCCTTGTTTGGGCTCAGACCACGGATACCCCTTGCTCGGCCTCAGATGCCTTTAGCACAACGTTCATGATTGGTCTCCCTCGTTCGGGCTTGGACCACGAATCCCCATTGTTCGGGCTAAGATCCCTTTGTATCAAAAACTGAAGACTTTCGATTGTGCAATGGGCTTTGCTTAAACCGTCGCAGGACCACTTTGATTCACCCCAATTCTTATTATTTATCTTTTACTTTTGTTTCTGCTTCTTCTCGGCTGAATATCTTGGAGACCTTTGATTGAGCACACTTGCAGTGCCGGACCACTCTGTCACGAATATTGTATCTTCTTTGCAGTTCAAACATTCATCAGCTGTTAGGCTGTCCGTGTGTCTTTATTCACACATGTTCAGCAATCTTTGTCCTTGTTCTTTGTATACAATGTTGCTGTTTGCAATCTTGACTTCAACACAGACCGGCCTTGTATTGGTTTCCCCAACTCACCGGCTGTGTTAATCTTTCTTTGATGTTGGAGCCAAGGATGGTACCATGGTGGCTGCTGCTTCTCTCCAACTCAATCAGCCGTGCAGGAGGGCCCCGGGTATCTTCCATCTGGTTTCTTGCCCTTATGCTCTGCAATCCGAAGGTGTATAGAAAGTAATGACTTTCCGCATGAAAGGTCAACGGTATCTTCCTCCTTGTGCATCCTTCGTGGTTTGCCGTCTTTCTTCCCTCCTTCAGCTGCCGTCTCAAAACTGCTGTTCCTTTGTGTGCTTGGCCTCGCTCATAGTGCGCTCTCATGCCCTGCCTTTTATCTGTGTGGGGACGTTTAAGTCAGGTGTGAATGGTTAGCACGGATAGCCTAACCTTGCCTGAAAATAGTAGTGGGACATGTCAGGTACACAGCTCGGGGTGAGTCTGTTTTCTCCCAGAGTGGTCTGTCCATGTGAAAGTGTTTGTGCTGGAAAATGGGGCAGGGGGTGTAGAGTTTCCATATATCCTACTGGGTAGGATGGGGTAAAGGCGTTACAGCGACGAGAGGGATACTGCGTCTCGCCATTAGGTGTCCCACTCCCCGAAGACCCCTCACCTACGTGATCCTCCCGCACTGGGCCACCCCAGGAACTGGATCCAAAAGTGATGGCCGTGTCTTGGTCGCCTGTATGACAGATCCCTGAGTACTAGCGGGTTAGACACCTTCTGGTTTCTCACGCCGGCCTGTGCTGAAGGGTGAATTTATAGTCCTGTAGGCAGAGTCCTCGCATTTGGCTGGTGCAGATTGTGAGAAGGGCTTGATGGTCTGTAATGATGGCAAAGGCCTTGCTGTAGAGGAAAAGATAGAAATATTTGCAAGCCAAGACTACTGCCAGGCTCTCCTTCTTCACGGCCTGCGAATATCTTTGCTCTGTATCTATGAGGCTGCGGCTTGCGTACGTAACCACCTGTTTGACATGAGGCTTTCCAGGATCGGACTGCGACAGAATGGCACAGAGCCCCACAGGGCTGGCCCCCACAGTCACTTCTGTGTCCTTTGCAGGGTCGAAATAGGCCATGTCCACTACCACAGCAATGTTGGCGTGGATTTCCTCGAAGTTGGCTTGACACTCCGGCGACTAAAGGAACACTTAACCCTCTTTGGTTAGCTCAAGGGGGGGTACACTGATGGTGGCGAAGTTCTCCAGGTACCTGGAGCAGTAGCTGGCCAGGCCCAGGAAGGAACTCAGGTCTGAGATGCTGGTTGGCCTGGCCGGTTCAGTCAGGGCTGCTACTTTCGCTGGGTCTGGCCTCATTCCTTATTCTGAGAAAATGTACCCGAAGAACTTCAGTGTGTGTTTCCGTAACTTGCCCTTGTCCTTATTCATTGTTACTCTTGCAGCTTCTAATGCCAGGCAGACTTGATGTAGTGTGTCATCATGTTCACTGACTGATTCGCCGAACACCAGTATGTCATCGCTGTAGTTCAGACAATTTGGTATGTGTCTATGACCTGTTGTATCTTCTCCTGAAATATTTCCACTGACGATGAGATGCCAAAGTTTAATCTCTTGTAGCGAAACAGGCCCATATGTGTGACAAAAGTGGTAATATGGCGGGATTTAGGCGCCAGCTCTAGTTGGTGGCTGCCCTTGTTGAGCTTGGAGAATACGGTGGCGCCGTTCAGCAAGTGGATCAGGTCAGTGATCTGTGGTGCCTGGTGTCTTTCCCTTTGGATGGCTTAATTTGGTCCTTGCATGTCCACACACACACAGACAGATGGCTCCCTCTGCCGATTTCTTTGGCACTGAGGCTATTGGAGGGACCCATGGAGTCGGGCCGGTCGATGATGTTCCTCTTCTACCTGCTTCTGGATGTTGATGGGGATTCCTCTGTAGTGCTGGGCAATTGGCTTAACTGTGTGGGTCAATGTGCAGCCTGACCTTGCAGTTCCTTAGCTTCCCCAAACTCTTGGACAGATTCAGGAACATTTTGGTCATGTCTCTGTCCGGGGCCATGTATTTGTGTGCCATAATGCGGTAGAGGATGTGCACCGGGCCCATGTCCAGCACTGTCTTAAAGCTTAGGATGCATCCGGGGACAGGACGTATAGTTGTATGCGGGCCATGGGTGATTTGTGTATGCACACAGTGGTGAACATGTCCTTGCAGGGGAGCATGGTGTCGGATTCATATGGGTAAATGTCCATGATGGCTGCTTTAGTTTTGGGGGCCGATCGAGTTTGTTGTAAATCTCCTCGCTCATAACATTGACGGTCGCTCTGGTGTCGATGAGGAAGTCTGTGGGAGTGTTAAGGACCTGTAGTGTCAGGGTGGGGCTATGTTCTTTAGCCGTGTCGTTATGTAGTGCACATACATAGCCTCTTTTCCGTTGGTCAACGGAGGACCCTTTTGATTCACTCCCGTACTGTGAGCCTGCTGCTACTTATCTGAGATTGCACCTTGGCCGACATGACGACCTCCTTTCCGAGGATCTATGTGATTTCTTTTCTCTGTACTTGTCGTGTTCCCCTTCTGCCAGTCTGTAATGCCTGGTGTCTCAGGTGTCCCTGCGTTCCTCCCTGTGTTATCTCGCATGACGTCTGCCACTGGGTGGCGAGGAGTTGTGGGGCTGGGTGTGATGAGCGTTCTTGCACACTGCACGGATGTGGTCCCCCCCACATGCAGCACTCTTCCGCTCTAGGGCAGGGCATGTGGCCCCAGGCGGGTACTCATATCCACACCGGTATTATGTCAGGGCCGATCTTCTGGCACCCTCCCCTGGTACGGGTGACAACGTATGGACAGACTCACGGCCTTTGTTTGAGGAGAGAATCTTCAGTTTTCCCATTTGTTGGACTTGTAGGGAGATGGCGGAGTCCAATCTGGCCATTGCTAGGATTTTGTCCAGTGATCTTTGTTTTTTGTTTTTTCCATATCTTTTTATTCATTTTCGAATGCATAAAATACACGTGAACAATTTCCAACCCCATCCAAATCCCCCCCCATCTCTCTTGTTCCTTGTCGTGGCTCCTTATGCAGTCTTACAAGTTTATAATGTCCATTATTCAAATGTTGTGTGGACACCATTGTAGCATATAGTAATTTTGTAAGTGTCATATTACTTGACCCCACTCTTCCATGAACACCTCCCGGGCCCCCTGTAGTTGGTATGTTACCCACTCTAGGGAGATGAAGTTCTAGACTTTTTGAAACCACTCTAGCTTCATGGGTGCCTCCTTTTGTTTCCGTTGCTGGGCGAATTACAGCCATGCTGCAATTTCCAAATTCATAAAGCCCCTCTTCTGTCTTTCTGTGAGGTTCCCTGGCCCTGGGTCCCATATCCCCCCATCCATACTCTCTCCTACAGTTGATCAGAACCTTGTATCATCTCGCCCGCGTGTTTCCTCACCTCATTCCAAAATTCTCGTAATACCGAGCAGGTCCACCAAATATGCTTCCAATTTCCTTTTTTTAAACACCCTCTCTAGCATCTATCTGATGTTGTTGGATACATGGCGTGCAGCCTCTCCGGTGTATAGTGCCTTTCGAGGAGGATTTTTGCCACATCTCCCCTAGTTGAATCGCACGTGTAAGCTTGGGGATTATTCTCCACATATACTCCCATTGTTTCTTTGTTATTGTTTCCCCGAGTGTTTTTTCCCACTTCACCATAGAGTTCCGTCGCATTTCCTCCCCCTGCATGTTCAAGAACGTATGAATGTTCGATACTAGTTTCCCCTGTCCCGTGTCTGTTGCCAAGAACGTCTCAAAGGGTGTCAGTTGTCTGGGGGCCGCCTGCTGCAGGTGGGGTGTAGCTAGCCAATGCTGAAGTTGTGTATATCTAAAGTTTTCTTTTCCCGTCAGTCCCAGTGCTTGGGTACATTCTTGTAATGTAATCTGTTTCCCCTCGTGGTACAAGGCTCTAATCGTACGACAACCTGTTTTAGCTCACTTCTCTAATGAGTTTTTCCCCATGCCCGGTTGGAAATCGGGATTCCTGTGTATCGATACAAATGGGATGGGTATTGTTGAGAGTGCCCCTCTTTTGATTACTGCATCCCATATCTCGGTTCCCACCCCCATAACTTCGCTGATCTTAATATTCGGGTGCCTATGTTAACCCTTCACCCATAGTTGTCCCCAGAGTGTGGAGGTCCCTACCGCCCTATCCTGCTCCACTCATATACGTTGTGGAAACTCTGCACACCATTCTTTCACAACCCTCAATTGGGCTGCCTCATAGTAGCTGTGAAAGTAGGGAAATTCCAACCCGCCCTTGTTTCTTGGTGCCGTCATCGTAGGCATTACTATTCTCTGGGTTTTATGTTTCCATATATAGTTCTTAATTGATTTGTTCAGGGAATTGAAGAATTCTTTTGCTATTCGAATTGGTAGCGCTTGAAAATGGTATAATAGCTTAGGCAGCACCACCATTATGACTGCCACCATTTGGCCCCACAACAAGGTATTTAGGGGGTTCCATCTCCCTAGATCCGTTTTCACTCTCTCTAGTAGGGTTGGGTAGTTTGCTTTACACATTTGACCCAGCGTCGTTGTCAGGGTTATCCCCAAATATGTTATACCTGTCTTTGCCCATTTCAGATGTTGTTCTGTAGATAAGATTCTCACCACTTCTGGTTCTTCCGTTTAGTATTTTCGACTTGTGTCGATTGATTTTTAGTCCGCATATTGCCTCAAAGCTGTCTAATTCTTGCATTAGCGCCAGGAGGGACCTTTGTGGTTCTGTTAAAGCCACCAGCGTGTCGTCCGAGAAAGCTATTGTTTTATGCTCCCTTCCTGCCATTTGTATACCCTTTATTCCAGCTGTGGCCCTTCTCCTGGCCAATAGTGGGTCCAGGAATAGCGCATACAATAGGGGCAATAACGGGCATCCCTGTTTCATGCCTCTTCCTAAGTCAATTAATTCTGATACTATCCTATTTAGGGACATGGGTATACTAGGCGAATGGTAGTTGACTTCTACCATATGGCGGAAGTTCGCCCCAAACCCCATTTGTGTCATTGTGCGGAAAAGCCTACGACCACTCCACCCTATCAAATGCTTTCTCTGCATCCAGTGAAACGAGAATTGCCGGTAAGTGCGTTTTCTCCACTTTCTCTATCAAATGTCATACCCTGGGGTGTTGTCAAATGTTTGTCTCGTTGGGATAAACCCTGATTGATCTGGATCTATTAGTGGCGGAAGCAGGATCGAAAGCCTATTTCCTAGTATCTTCGTGTAGAGCAGGGCATCTAGATTTATCAGAGCCATCAGGCGATACGAGCTTGGGAGCTCTGGATCTTTCCCCTGCTTGGGGAATACCACCAGCTACGCCTCGCTCATTGACCGAGTGACCTTGCCTCCCTCCTGGAACGTGTTAAATATTTTAGTTAAAATTGTAGTCAGGATGTCTTGATATTGTTTATAAAAGCCATCAGAGTATCCGTCCAAGGTCCGGTGCTTTATTTCTTGGCAGGGAATTTGATTGCTTTCCTGACCTCTTCGAGGGAGGATCAGATTATCTAGGTATTTCTCTTGTTCATCCAGACATGGGCTGTCTGAGTTATACAATGTTTGGTAGTATCCCTGTAAGATCTCCCCCATGTTCTCGTCCCTCGTCTTAATCTCCCCTTGGCAATTAAGAAGTCTCATTAATGTCCTTGTCTTTTCATATGCCCTCAGTTGCCTTGCCAGGAGTTTATTCACCTTATTGGCTTTTATATAATATCTGTGTATTAGGTATAAGAGCGCCTTTCCTGCCTGTTTGACGCGCAGAATTCCCAATTGGCCCTGGATGTGTTTCAGGGCTTGTCTCTGTTTTTTGGTAGGGTTGTTGGACATTTCCCCTTGGATATCTTTTAACTTCCCCTCCAGCTCCTCTTCACATCTACACCTCTGCTTATCACTACTCGCTTTTATGGCTATCAATTCCCCCCCCCCCATTACTGCCTTAAATGCATGCCACGCCATCCCCTCCTGTAGGCCAACCGTGTAGGCCACTATGACCTCCTCCCGTAGAAGTTCTGCTGGGAACATCCCCTTCCACCCCCCTCCACCCACCTGGGACCCATCTGAAAGTTTGCTGTAACCGGGGCATGCTCCAAAAGGGAACTATAGAAGCTATTTCGATATCTCTGACCTTGCCCACTAGACCTGTAGATGCCCATACGTAATCTATCCTTGATAATGAGGAGTGGATGTGGGAATAATATGTGTAGCCTCGCTCTTGTCCTCTCACCGCCCTCCACACATTCTGCAGTGCCAAACTTTCTATCCTGTTTTTCAGGGCCCTCGACAGGGTTACTGCCCCCCCTCTCTCTTGTGTGCTGTGCTCCTATCCAGATTTGGATCCCATGCTAAATTGAGATCCTCTGCCATTGTAGTTTCATCCCATGCAAAATCTTCCAGATTGGACAGGACCCCCTTCAAGAAGCTATCCTTACCGGTGTTGGGGGCATAAATCAAGGCCAGCGTTATTTTAATATTTTATTTTTACATTAACGTCCATAAAAAACCCAACATGGCGTCCGATTTCCCCATAAACCCCCCGTCACATGGTGTAAACAATTCTACACAGTGCATATACGTTACAGTCTTCAACATATAGAGTGCAGGGTGTAAACAAATCCAAACAATCATACACATCAGTCTTTAACATATAGAGTGCAAGGTAATGCTAACAATGTTGTGACTTTCATCAGTCTGCAATGGTGATTAGGTATTGAACCTAAGGGCCCCAGACATGGTTTCTCCCTCATTAAGTTCCCTTCTAATGACCAGTAGAATTCCATTTTCTTTTGACATGCAGACCGCCCCTGATGTAACATTTCAGGGTTTCCCCTAGAACTCCATCTGAGGTGACTGATCCTTCATTGTGTTGAAGGAAGGGTTCAATTTCTCCTTGCAGTTCCTGAGTGAATACCAGGTCCTGTAGCGCACCCGATTTGAACCGCCATGAGTAGCCTCCCTTCCCGCCTCTAGCAGCACTGGGGTAGTGAACGGATAGAGTTTTTGGAAGAATGTGACTGTCCCCCCAGTGGAACCCTCCCTCTCGGGACACAAACAAATAGTCTAGTCTGGAGCATGAACCATGGACCCAGGAGGACCTCCAAACGTTGTCTCCACACATCAACAAGGTTATATGTAGGGCAAATTTCTCACGCTTGTAGGCTTGCCTAGTCATTCCACTCTGACTTGCCCTCGATCTGTCTCCCAGGGGGTCCCGTGTGGTATTTAGATCCCCTCCCCACACAATAGTGGCTGTGCGGTGCTCTGCCAATTGTGTCATAACCCAGCTGAATGCGCTTGCGTCATCTACATTTGGGCCATATGAGTTCACCAGGACTACCTGTATCCCCTCGAGCACCCCGTGCACTAGTAACATTCTCCCAATGTCGTCTCTAGCTACTGATATCAGCCGGATCTTCACCCCTTTGCATCTCAAAATTGCTACTCCCCTAGCGTAGGAGGAGTAGGAAGAGAAATACCTGTGGCATCCCCAGCCTGCTCCCCATTTACCCTCAGAGGAAGAAGTAAGGTGGGTCTCCTGGAGAAGGGCGATGTCTATTAAGGTACTGGATGATTCTCCGAATTTTAGCAGGATTATTTCCCCCTCTTATATTCCAAGTTGCCACGTTAAACCCCATCAGCCTTCGAGATACCAAAGCGGTGGGGTTCGGAGATTCCTACCTATTTCATTCGCCACATAAGCAGACACCGCTTGTATCACAGGATACAACGGTGGGGTTAACTGACGAGGACCGGACTCCCAACAACCATAATTACCCTTAAACCCCCTCTCTGTTACCCTTTGAACTTTATCCCCCCGTTCCTGTGTTCCCCCTACCCCACTCTCCCACGGGCAACCCCCAACCCACCCATTAACTTTCCCTCCCCCTTTACCCCAAAACCTGTATACAGTGCGGAGCTCAGGATGTTAGTGCCCGGCCGGGTCCGCAGGCTCTCCTTCCAACAAGGTGTATATGTATTCAAGGCAATTAAGTCAAACAATTAAGGTGTGGATGGTTCATTCAGTGTTGGCAGCATTATTTCTTTCCATCGTACCAGTTGCACAAAGTCAGCCTGGGTCTCTTCGGTCTTGCTCATCTCTATGGGGCCCCAGGACATTCCTTGGGCAGCGCCCACCGATCTCATTAATGAAGGAGCTTGCTGCTTTCGGAGAGGTAAGGAATTGTCTTCCCTGCGTGTTGGATCCGGAGCTTCGCTGGGAATAGCATGGAGTACAGGATGTTGCAGTCTCTCAGGCGCCTCTTCACCCCTGCAAATGATCGCTGCAACGCTTCCACTGTCGCCAAGAAATCCGGGTATATTTGAATTTTATCGCCATCATACTGGAGTTCCCCCGTCTCTCTAGCCAGTCGAAGGATCGTGTCACAGTCTCTATAATTCAAGAGGCGCGCAATGATAGGGCGAGGGGAGGGGTTGCTCGCGGTATGGGGCGAGACGCAAGTATGCAATGAGCTCTCTCCACTACAAATAGTGGAGACAGCATGGACTCTCCGAACAGGTCCTTGCACATGGTCACCACAAATTCTTCCATCTTGGGTAGGCCCTGTCGTTCTCTCACACCGACCAGTCGAATATTGTTACGGCAGGCTCTTCCCTCTGTCTTCATTTTTTGCTGCTACTGCCTTGACTTGGACCTCAAGCGATGACACTCTGGCGATGAGTGAGGGGTATCCATCTTCCAACCCAGACGTCCTCTGTTCCACCTCATCTAGGCGGTCGCCGTGTTCATTCAGCCAATGTTTCAGTAGGTCAACCTTGCAGGACAGTGATTCTAGTTTAGAGTCAAAACCTCTGATGCCTGCTTTTAAATCCAACAAGATCTCTCTAAGGTCTATCTCAGGAGCTTGGGCAGCACTACGCTGTCTCCCCTGCTAATTCAGGTATTTCCATCTGGGGTTGTTGTCTGGGTGTCCTGGCAGAGAGACCGCTTTCAAAGTTAAGTTTCCGCTGCATTTTGTCAGACTTCCCCATGCTTGTTAACTGTCTTTCTTGGTGCCGACAAAGGCCTGTTCAGGAGTAATTGCGGGGGGCCAGGAGTGCCCACCCCTCTCCGCCAGGTGAATGCAGAGTTGCAGTTGTGAGTGACTCTAGTGTCCGACAAGTGTGTGGGTCTATAAGTGTGGACGTCGGGCTCAGTAGTTGCGATGTGTCTGCCCCCGACTGGGGCAGTCCGCCCTGGTGTATAGACTCTTTCCGGGGAAGTGAGATGCCGGGGATGTTCGTCCGTGTGGTGATGCACCGGGGGTCCAGTTCAGCCCTGTATTGATCGACCCAGCATGTCCCAATCTTGGGTCTCGCCTCCCACCATGCGTATCTTATCAGGGTCTCTCCCTCTCCAGATCGCACCATTGCAGTGGGCACTTGACAGGTGATGCCCCGCTATATGCTCTCCTCATTTAGCTTAGCTTGCCCCTCACTCGTTGTTCTGCAGTATGCTGGAGCGTTATACTTGTCTCCGGGGCCACCTCTGTTATCAGCGTTATTTTCCGAAAGTGGTACTCACCTGAGGGGTAGAGCTCCAGACCGTCCCCGACTCTAAGCACTCACTGGGCTAGAGGTTGATTGTGTCGGCTTGCTAGCTCTGTATCCGGCATGGGTGAGTAACTTTCTCCACATGCTATTTGTTTTATGGTGCGCTGGGGTGTCCTGTGGGTGATCAGGCCCTCCCACTAGTTCCTTTCCCGCCGGCAATGTTGGGTGCCCAGTGGATGGCACCGGGATGCTCACTGGCGGTGGGCTCCTAACTGCCTCCAGCCTCCAGCTAGGTGTTAGGGCAGTGGGCGGCTGTATCAATCTGCCAGCACTTCCTGCCTTGTTCCGCTGTTGCTGGACTGTGGTCAGAAAAAGCAGCGTTCTCCTCGTCGACTTCTCGTAATAAGGATTGGTGATTAGGTTCCCTCCGCTTGTGGCCCCTGCAATGTCATCCCCCGTTGTGGGGTTGTTATTGCAGTTCATGAAACAGCGGTCCCGTGCTGCAGCAGGGTGGGGGGCTGCTCCTCCTTTTTGCCGTGCGTTAGAATCTCGGCTCGATGGACTGCAGTCCCGACCCGCCACAGTCTGTTAAACTGCCTATTTTAAGTCCCTTGTATCTTTCAGCACACCAGGCTCCGTAGGTCTCTTTTCCCGCAGCAGGCAGTGATGCAGTGGGTCAGACCAGGAGCCGGCTCCATGGTGCCTCTGCTCTGCACTGCACTGCCACCCGGCGTGGATTCGTGCCAGTGTGGGGAAGCCATTGGTTTGTGCGGCAGCTGGGACGTACTGGCCACTTCTTCCCATTCGTACTCCGTGGCCACCCCCCTAAAGGCACAGCCCTCTGGAGGTAAGCGGTCTGAGACAGCAAGCCATGAACTTGCCTGAAATGCCTCCCCAAGTCCCCCGGTGTTGTGGGTATCTTCACTCACCGGGTAATCCGTGGGCTCCTCAGCGTTGTAGGTACTGCCACCCGCTTGCCAGCAGGTGTGCCACCTCGCACTTCAGTCACACTAACGGGCCACTGCAGGAAGCCCTGCTGTAACGGTGTCACCGCTGCTGCCCCTGCTATGCACTCATGCACTCCTGCCGGCTAGTGGCCCTGCTGCTTTCGCGGTATGGGGGAGATGCCCCAGGTAAACCGGCCTGTTGCACCGCGGAGGGTCCTGCCTGTCACTTAGGCTGTCTGGGAGGCCTGTGGTCCTTTTCGCTGCCACCGCGTTATGTGCTACCTCCTTGCTGTGTGCCGAGTCATCAGACTGTCACAGCACCGCAGTTGTTTTTAGGGTGTTGGAGGGGTTCCCAGGTTTCCCCTCTCCTGTACCGGGGGTTGTTAAGACCTCTTCCAACACCTTCAGCGTGTTATTACTGTTGCCTCAGGGGGTATTTTGACAGGATTATTGGGAGCTCATCACGGAGCTCAAGGAGCAGCCGCCATCACAGTAGGGCTCTCTGGCACCATCTCGAGGCCAGTGTTAATTTCCGGTCTCCCATCGTCACCTTCAGATACAGAAATCACCCTTCCTTGTCCTTGCGCACTCCCTGTACTTTTATCCCCCAACCGTCTCGTATCACAATCATTACCCCTGCCCTCTTCTCCCCTGCCTTGGCCTGATATATTTGGGAAAAGCCTCTCAGTCTTAAAAGGTGTTTGTCCTACTTCTTAATGTGCGTTTCTTGGTACATTAATACATCCGCTTTTGTTTCCTTCACAAAGTGTTCCTCCTTTCTCCTTTTAATGGGGGTATTTAGTCCTCTCACATTATATGTTAATACTTTGACTGTCCCGCCTCCGTGCTAGCACGGGGGTGGGACCCAAGGCGTACGTGTCCTCACGTGACGCCGTTGGATCACCATGGCAATGCATAAGTACTGCTGCCGTCATTCGCGCCTCGAGCTCCTGCAGACGAGTTTGACCAGCACGGAGCAATTCTGCTGAGTAACGGTAAGCAATTGCCTCGCGCTGCAGATATATACTTGTTGATAGTTTTACCTCAGCCTGATGAATTGTTACATATTCCCCACAGGCACTACTCAGACTGGACACTTTTCCTACGAGTCCTAGAGCCCTTTGATACTTAAGGTACTTATTTTATTAATCACGGAATAGCCACACGGTTAAACTGCAGATTACCGATCTCTAAAAATGATTTGTTTTCTGTTTTTCATAATCATCCTTTCACTGTTGGAACACTTTAAACACACCTTGGAACGGGTGTGTTTGACTGCATGTGTTTGATTTCTAATTTTTGAATTACTGATAAATGCATATTATGTGATTATGTTGATTTATTCCTATTGTTTCGTATCAGTGAATAATTGGGCATCACAAAGCAATTGTACGGCCCTGGCGAAGGTTTTTACAACCGAAATGCATTGGCAAACGTACATTGAATTCGAGCCAAGATCTTTGAGACAGGCCTCATTGAATATGAAGTAGAATATTCAAGAAAGACGTATAAATAAATATATATTCTTTTGAAAAAGATTCACAGTATCCCATTTGAATGCCATGGAAATGTGTATTTGCAACGCAAAAGTGTATATTCCCTAATTTTAGGGTAAACTGAGAGCACCAGTCCTAATAGTCATACCACTCTATTTTTCTTTGGTCATATTTTTTGGTCCTCATGCCTTAGGACCAACATAGACTGGTAGCCCCAGGTTAAAACTTCACCAAGCAATATAAGTGAAATACAACTGAAGAATTAACTTACAGAATCAGCACGCAGTGCCCTCCTTCTACTCCTTTGTGTTTGCATTTCTTCTGGGCATAACTCAAGGCAGAAGCACACATTGAATATTTGCACCAAACATGTCATTTGCTGACATTGAAGCATTAACCACAAAGAAAGCCGATACTTTAGGCTTCTCAGCCGAGGAGGCCACCAAGATACTCGGTTTAATTCAAGACACTGGATTCAACACAACCAGTACCAACAAGGAAGACCCAACACGCCAAATAAAGCAATTAGAATATCTCATCCGCAAGGAAATCAACCGCAAACTGCATGCATTCACGCTGGGCAGATACTACAGAAACCAAAGAATCCCTAGAGGCTTGCGTATACAACTAAGACCTACTCTGTGCAAGGAGAGCAAAGAATTTGTGAAAAAATGGGAAGCAATACTTAACAAGTGCTCCTTAGACCTTATTTTACTAACAATGCAAGAATTGGCAAGCACCCTTCAGGATCTAAGTAAGGAAATTGAGGAGATAGAAAAACAACTGGTTGCCACAATCAACAGGGAAGAGGTGGATGCCATCCTTGAGGATATCAACAACAAATTGTCGGAATATAAAACAGAGCTTGAAAATAAGAAAATTAGAAAATTCAAACGCGATACTTACGACTATCTAAAAGATGAGGTGTACAGTTGGATGGACAAGTATGGACCACCCCTAAGGAAACCAAAGTCAAACAGAAGTGAAACATCTAGTTCAGAGACCGATACAGAGAGAGATAGCACAAATCAATAAGAAGAAACAAGTGCAGGCGGATCAGAAGCCACAGGCACAACAGAACCTACAAGAGAAGGCAGAGGAAGAAAAGAACCAGAAGGGGGAAAAGGAAAACAAAAAGCAAAACCCAACACGAGAGTACAGCAAAAGAAAACTTAGTAATAAATCTATCCTCCAGAGTACTTACTCCCATGGAGACACAAACACTTGAAAAGGGACTCAGCTTTGTTCCCACACATAACAGCACTCTTTTTGATTCTAAAATTGAACTGTATAAGTTGATTCGGAAAATGAAGCTGAAGGTGTTCTTCAGTGAACTAGAACAGGAGAATACACCTGACAAAGACCCTCTCGATCTCAAAGAATTCAAAGGAAAAAGTAACTTTATTCCGCCTATCAGTGTACCATCTGTCGACATATTCCAAAAACAAGTCACAAGGGATCTGGAGAAAATCAAGTTTGGCTATTCGAAGAACAGCAACATGAAACCTCATGAATTTAAATTGATCAGAGACCTATACGGAGATGAATCAATAACGATAAGAGCTGCGGATAAAGGAGGCAGCATAGTTCTTTTGAACAGTCAAGATTATGATGACGAATGCATACGACAACTGAATGATACAAACATATATGCTACTTTAGACACAGATCCCACTGAAGAAATAAGAAAAAACCTGGAGACTCTATTGACAAAAGCTGAGGAATTAGAATGGATTTCACAAAATACAAGAAAGTTCCTTACCAATCCACATCGTCGCATACCTTACTTTTATACACTTCCAAAAGTCCACAAGGATCTACAGAAACCACCGGGGAGGCCCATAGTGGCAGGCATGAACACCATCCTAGAACCATTGGGAAAATATATCGACTATTTCTTACAACCCCTTATCCAAAAAACAAGCACATACATCAAGGATTCAACTAATTTTTTGCAACAACTTAGATCAATTTCATTCAATCCCAATAATATTTGTTTCACTGTTGATGTCAGGAGCCTGTACACCTCCATCCCGCATGATTTAGGTAGAGAAGCAGTGGAATGGTTATTATTACAAGAAGGTGCGATACAGGCGCAGAAAGAATTCATAATAGCACTCTTAGAATTTATCAGCAATAACTCTTACTTTCAATACAAAAACTCTTATTTTTTGCAAGTGGCAGGGACATCGATGGGGGCCACCATGGCACCTTCTTATGCCAACGTATTTATGTACAAATTTGAACTTGAAAATGTGCTCAAAAAGCCTCAATGGCAAAATAACCTGTCGATATGGATCAGATACATAGACGACATTTTTGGCATTTGGACCAACACAGAATCGGAACTTCTTAACTTTTTTGAGTATCTCAACAGCATAGATCCTCGCATTCAGCTTACTCATGAACATTCAAACAAAATCATCCACTTCTTGGATGTAGAAATAAAAGTCACAGACTCTGAATACCGTACCATCATCTATCGCAAGAACACTGATCGCAATAATCTTTTACAAAGATTACGTTTCCACCAACCAAGTCTAATAAAGAATCTCCCTTATAGCCAAATGCTAAGGGTAAAAAGAATTGTCAGTGACCCTATGGATTGCCAAGAATCATTGAAAGAGATGGGGAACACATTTTTGGAAAGAGGGTATTCCCAGGAAGAATAGACACGGCTATTGCCTGCACAGCCACACAAAGCAGAGAAGATCTATTGAAACCCAAAACTAAAACAGAACAAATACCCCCACTGGTCTTTGTATCTAGATACTCAAGACAAAGCAGTTAGATCAAATCCATAATTAAGAAAAATTGGAACACCATAACTTGCGATCAGAGAATAGAACATCTTTTCAAGGAACTTCCTACTTTCGCATACCAACGGAGTCAAAATCTGAAAGATAAGTTGGTTTACACGAAACCTATGCGCAAGAAAAGGCTAACAGATCGGATAGGCACATTTCCGTGCCTAAATTGCAGTAACTGCAACTACATCATCAAAGGATCGAGCATAAACCACCCACACTCAGGAATGAAGATCAAACTGAAAGACTATGCCACTTGTGACACACAGAATATTGTGTATGGTATCAAATGTCCCTGTGGGCTGTTTTATGTAGATCAGACACAGCGGACAGCTAAGATCCGATGGAACGAACATCGTTCATGCATAAGCATAAGGAATCACAAATCAACTTCGGCGGTGGCCAGGCATTGGCAAGAAAAACACCATAATCTGGCACAGATCAGATTTGTAATTCTGGAAGTAGTCAGCAAATATAAAAAACACGAAAATCTCCAAAAAAGACGCGACCAACAAGAAACATTTTGGATTGATCGACTAAGTTCTTTGACACCCAAGGGACTCAATGAAGAAATTAATTACATGTGCTACTTATGAACATTTATTGTGCTGAATGACACACATCTTGCTCTCTTCCATCCATTTTTCCGTGACGAGGTCTAAATTGCATTCACAGGCCTGCATATCTCGAGCTCCCTGTTGCACTTGTTTGTTGACCAATTTTCCCACTTTGCCATTTTCTATTTTGACACAACTTTCTGATCACGCTTGTTGACCAAGTTGTAATTTTCCTACTTTGCCATTTTTCCATTTTGGTGTAAATTAACTATTCCCCTTTAACGTAGCCCCGGATTCGGTTTTCCACTCTGCCCTCTTGCATTCCTAGAAGATCTTGTCCCTACATTATGTTCCATCGAGTTCCATCGGTAACCTCTGGGGGCAGCAGTCACCCCGCCATTTAGTTGTGTACCACATACATCAACCAGCATTTACATGCACTCCATCCAAGCACCGGTATATGGATGTGTACCACCTCAACTAGTTAGTATTTGCGATTACACATAGCGAGCATTTTTCTTCATTTACACAGGCGGCAGACCACCACAGTGACGCATCTGCACAGGATCAAGTACCGTTGTTTGAAAACACAGTTTCCATTGAAGTACCGCAGCGTAGTCATAGTGACTGTCCCGCCTTCCGTGCTAGCACGGGGGTGGGACCAAGGCGTACGTGTCCTCACGCGACGCCGTTGGA
This sequence comes from Ambystoma mexicanum, assembly GCF_040938575.1. Classification (NCBI taxonomy): domain Eukaryota; kingdom Metazoa; phylum Chordata; class Amphibia; order Caudata; family Ambystomatidae; genus Ambystoma; species Ambystoma mexicanum. The sequence goes on from NC_090934.1 coordinate 1,255,838,646, forward strand.
TCACCATGGCAACGCATAAGTACTGCTGCCGTCATTCGCGCCTCGAGCTCCTGCAGACACGTTTGACCAGCACGGAGCAATTCTGCTGAGTAACGGTAAGCAATTGCCTCGCGCTGCAGATATATACTTGTTGATAGTTTTACCTCAGCCTGATGAATTGTTACATATTCCCCACAGGCACTACTCAGACTGGACACTTTTCCTACGAGTCCTAGAACCCTTTGATATTTAAGGTACTTATTTTATTAATCACGGAATAGCCACACGGTTAAACTGCAGATTACCGATCTCTAAAAATGATTTGTTTTCTGTTTTTCATAATTATCCTTTCACTGTTGGAACACTTTAAACACACCTTGGAACGGGTGTGTTTGACTGCATGCGTTTGATTTCTAATTTTTGAATTACTGATAAATGAATATTATGTGATTATGTTGATTTATTCCTATTGTTTCGTATCAGTGAATAATTGGGCATCACAAAACAATTGTACGGCCCTGACGAAGGTTTTTACAACCGAAATGCATTGGCAAACGTACATTGAATTCGAGCCAAGATCTTTGAGACAGGCCTCATTGAATATGAAGTAGAATATTCAAGAAAGACGTATAAATAAATATATATTCTTTTGAAAAAGATTCACAGTATCCCATTTGAATGCCATGGAAATGTGTATTTGCAACGCAAAAGTGTATATTCCCTAATTTTAGGGTAAACTGAGAGCACCAGTCCTAATAGAGTCATACCACTCTATTTTTCTTTGGTCATATTTTTTGGTCCTCATGCCTTAGGACCTACATAGACTGGTAGCCCCAGGTTAAAACTTCACCAAGCAATATCAGTGAAATACAACTGAAGAATTAACTTACAGAATCAGCACGCAGTGCCCTCCTTCTACTCCTTTGTGAATACTTTTAGTGCTGACATCTTAATGGATTCCCTCCACTTGTTTTAGTCTCATTGACAGGAACAGCCGCCCCTCCCTCCCCTCCTCTTGAACTTGGCCCTTCTCCCCAACTCCCCCCCTTCCCAACTTACCCTCCCCCAACTCTCCGACCCCCCGAGGAGGGACCAGGTTCTTATGGTCGCCCGGACGGTCCACCACGCCTGGCCCTCAGATCTCCCAGGGTTTCTTGTGGGGGATGCTAAACCCCACTGTAAGTTCCAAGAGTCTGTCTCTCCCGCCCTCAGGGCCCTTGCTCAATATATCATCGGCTGTCCATTCCCTCCCCCTGCTTACTTGTGTGTCTTGTGGGTTGTTAATCCAGTGGCCAGCCTCTCTTGCACCCTCATATATTTTTCTTACCCCGCCTCAGACCTTTTTCCATTCCCACGGCTTCCTCCAGTGTTTATCCCCCTTTTGTTGAGCCCCATCTGCATCTTTAATGTCTCCTTGCAGGTTCAGAATCATTTCTCCTTCTTCACATGTGGTGATTCTGTGTTGGCGCCCTTCCCTCGTAAACAGCCGTACAAAGGGACACATCCACTTGTATCTCGTTTGCTTTGACGTTGGGTATCTCACCACCGGGCCCATTTGCCTTCTCTTCTGTAGTGTGACTTGCGCCAGATCCTGGCATAGTTTCACTTCTTTTCCGTTGATTCGGACCGGCCTGCTATTCTTGCCTTCCTTGAAAGATTTGATTGCGACTAGGACATCCCGAGGTCTCGCACTCGGTTCTCCGTGGGCGCATTCTATGGATCTGGTCTATCTGGACCATGTCCTCCGCCTCTTCCGCTAGGATGTCTGCTAATAGTTGCTGTGTTGTTTTTTTAAAGTCTTTCTCTTTGAGTCGTTCCGAGAGATTTTTCATTCTTATGTTGGATCTCCTTGATCGGTTTTCCAAGTCCTCATTCTGTATTTCGTTTTGTGTTAGGCCTGCTATACGTTCTAGTGGCTCCCCGTCTTCTGCGAGTCTTCTTTGATGTTCTGCAATGCTCTTTCCACTATTTCTGTTCTTTCCTCTAACTTTGCGACGTCTTTTTTTAGCTCCTGGATGGACTGTGTGAGTTCTACTTTCAAAGTTTCGAATTAGGATTGGTAGGAGGCCATGAACTGGTCCTGGAACTCCTTAAACTACCCCTGCATGTCCTCTTTGGGGGGGGTTTGTTGAGTAGCCTTTACCGCTGCTTTTCCTCTCGTTTTGGACATTTGAAGAAGTGGTCTTGTTGGTTGGGTGGTCTATCTTATCTCAGACTTCCTGAGTGTTTTGTTTTGTCCTCCTGTGTTCTCTGCCCAGATCTATCTTGTGATCTTTCATTGGTCCCCGGTTGTCCTTTCCTTTACTGGATTAATGCCTGTTGTTTGGGCTTGGCAAAGTGTTTTCGGTCCTCTTTGATCTCTTTTACCACCAAAAGTAGGCATGGTGGGTGAGCCTTACTTCCTTTTCCTACCTGGTGTCAGTGCCTCGTTTGTGTTTTCTCAGGGCTCCCGCGCTTTGCTTCTAGTGTGCGTTTCGTGAGGGGGGAAGCCCCTTCCAGTTGCTTTGGTTGCTGGTGTTTTTGCTTGGGGCCACCTGATTTGCCCGATACCAGGCAGGTGCTTTTCCTGCGCAGCCTCAGGCACTCTCCACTTTTGTGGGCTCTGGTTACCAGTCCCCCTGTTTGCCAGTCTCTTCCACCTGGGGGTTGGGGGCCCACTTCACTTATTATGCCTGTGGTGGGGGGAGCGGCTTCTTCCCAACTGTTTTTCCCCCTTGTGAACCTACTGCAATCACTGCCGGGATCCGTCCAGGCTCAGCTGTTTTCCCTGCCGTTCGTCCCATGATGACTCTGTGATGTGCGCTCGGCAATGCATCCCCCTCCACGCTGGACCCGCCGGTTCGTCCTTCCTTCTGAGAGCCCTCTGCTGGGTCCTCCTCTTCCGTGTTTCCTTCTTTCTCTTGCCCCGGTGGTGTGGGCGGGACGGTTGCACCGACCACTGCTCGTTCCTTGTCCCCCCTCGATTAGTGTCTCTTCCACTTTGGTAACGGGCTGAAATGTCACCCTTTATTTTATTGGCCCAGATGCGTCACTGCCCACGATTGTCCGCGATGGGCGTCCTGCGTTTATCCCAGTTTCAGTTTCTGTCCCTCACTGACTTTTGCCGTGGTCACCGGCCCACACTCGCTCCACCTTGATTCTGGCTGCTCCGGAAGCCGCACTGCCCCGATTCCCCACACCGTTGTGATTTCTCATTAAGGGTTGCCGTCTGGGGCTGGGTGCCGCTCCTCTTTGCTTACCCCGTTGTTATCGGGGTCAGGGGGGGTTAATCCGGACGGCCGATGTCGCTGTCTTTTCACTTTTCTTTACGGCCCGTGGGCAGAGGTGCTTACATACGTGCTCTACCCACGGTGGCCATCTTGGAATCCCCTGATCTTAGTTTTTTAAGTTGGTTTTTACGGAACTCTGGCGACTCACAACCTGATATAACTTGGAGTCTAAGTGCCTCCTCGTTGGAGTAAGGATGGAAAGCACAATGTTTCATGCGGATGCAAAGTCGCAGGAGAAAGTTATTGAGGGTCTCTCCCACTTCCTGGGTCGTGGTAGGGATTATGTGGCGTTCGTAGTCAACATTGGGGTGCAGGGCAAAGTATGTGGCCAATGCGTCTTGAATCTCTCTAATAAATGTCACTTTTTCTTCATCCAATGTATCAGAAGGGTAGTAGCCGCCAAACAAAGTTAGATAATACTACCATTTCTGTATATTACTATTCAGAACATGATATTGGTGGTGTTCTGTAAATCACCAGTGATCCATCCTTATGGTCTAATATTAGGATCCCTTAGGTATCAAGACTATGTGCAAGTTAATTGTACATTTATTCGTAGTCTTGTTTGCAAAAGAGTTTTTTTATGAGTTTTATTTCATAAAGCTTATAGTACCGGTTATGCAACAATCAAGGTAGATCATACCAGTACACTTACAAATAGGCAAACAAAGTTAGAGCATGTGTCTCAAATTTGTTATGCATCAAAGCATTTCAAAGACATAAACTGAAAGAGCATGTTTTTCACAATAAATGTAACAATACGATATGAAATAAAAAGAAAATGAAAAGAAAAGGGCAACTTTATTTCCAACAATATAGAGAAAAGAACAAAGGAGTAAACTGCAATATAATTCAAGCAAGTGTGGTGCAAAAATATGGTGCATATGCTATAGGGTTGTCTGTTATCTATTGCGGACCAATCCTCGGTCTACGTCGGGAAAATGGACTTCCCAAGAATGTGAAAAGGACGGGCAAAAGTAAAGTTTGGTCCTAGGACGTTTCGGCTTCCAGATGTGGTGCCTTCTTCTGGGCCTCAGGATTGTGTCTCCCTTGAACTTGGATCCGGAGGGAGCATAGGGCAGGGAGGGTGGTGCAGGCAGGGTGACGGGTCAGTCTTGTTGAGCCGTGTTGGCTCAGCAGAGACCTGAATGCGATCCAGCAATGTTGTGCAATCAACTGGGAGTAAAGCAGCCAGAATACATCTAATTGTGAGTAGCGAGTGGCAGAGCCTTGAGCAGAAAGGGAATTGTTGATCAGGAACAGGAAATGTGTGTGTCCCCCCAGGGCAGACTCTAGTCTGGAGGCAAAGGGCCAGTTTTTCAGTGGAGCTGCTCGCACAACTATCAACCGGTATTCCTCAAATTACACAATGGCTCGGTGTATAGAGCACATGTCATCAAGGAAAACTCAGTGTGAATAGGCTTTTCTACACATCTGTCATCTTTTTATACATCAGAGAAATCACACTTCTAGAGAACACATAGGCATGTTCTGAATGTGATCAGTCTTTCAAGCAAAAGATAGATGAAATGTGACAGCAGGGAAAACACACTGGGGTGAAGCCATATGTATGTCCAACCTGATGAGGGTTTCACACAAAATAATGATACACTTGGGGGAAATCATAGACATGTCCTGAATGTAATGGGCCCTTCAAGGTGAAGTCATGTATTGATGCATCAGAGAAATCACACTGGAGTGGAGACATATACATACATGCCAACCCTCCCGATTTAGGCGGGAGACTCCCGACTTTTTGTGAAAAAATATTGCTATTTTTCACGTTCTCCCGCCTAAAATACTTCTAGCCCCAATGCGTCCCTATGGGAAAATGTACAACTCCCGATTTCTCTGATGAAATCTCCCACCCAGGTGAGTTGGAATGTTGGCATGTCTGCATATACATGATGCAAAGTCCACAAGGCTTTCTGGGGCCTGGGACCTTCCTATCTGCAACAATGCATACCTAAATACTGTCCTTCCCAAGCCCTCCGCTCATCTACCACCAACTTTCTGCGTGTGAGCCGGCTCTCCAAGCAGAGATTTGAAGGGAGACCTTTATCCTCAGCAGGGGCCTCCCTCCGTCTTGAACCTGATCTCTTTACGTTCTGGGAAACTCCTTAAGACATTCCTCTTCTCTCTCCCTCTACACTGCTAACCTCTCTCTTCACTCTATCCCTCTGTACCTCCTTTTCCACACATTTTTGCTGACTGCCGCCGGGTGTACCTCAGAGTCTCGCAGGTCACTGGCACCCTCGCCAGTCCTCCTGCACTGCCTCCGGGCCTGCACTTGCCTCATCGCTACTGCACTTGGTCAATGACCTATGAGAGTGACATCTCTCAACACTTACTGAAGTTTCTGACTGATTGGGCGCGCTTAGACCCGCCTCCACCTATTCTTCCCTCCTCGCACTTGCACGATCTGAATATACCATGCCTTGAAGATAGTCTATCTACCTGTCTCCCCTCCTTGCATGGTGCCGCCTCAATGCATTTGGAAAAACTGGAGAATCGTCATCAGACCTATTTGCTGTTATCTACACTGTTAATTGTATTGGATGCACTTACTCTGCCTGTGCAGACTTGTATCATTCAGAAATTCAAGGGTTTTGAATAACTGTTTTTTCCCCTTGTTTCCTCCCTCCTTGAGTGATTTGAAACACCTGCCTTGTGGATTTTCATTCAATAATTGCAGTATAGTACTCAGTTTTAAAAGAAACCCATACATATTAAAGAGTTTGTTGCGTAACCAATCACACCAATATAAACGTGCCTCATCAATCAATAACTTGTTTAATTCTCATTGGATGTAGATATGGTTGCGGCTAGTGTCTACCGTCTTGTCCTCTCTCTATTTCTACAGTTTTTCATCTCTAATGTATGACATGCCCTGCTCGGATTGGACACAAGTGAGCCACTGAGAGACTCTGGACGTGGCGATCGTGAAACTCCTGTAGGAAAGGACAAAGACTGGTCCACTACATCTGAAAAAATGGGGCGAGGGATTTTTAACACTGATAGAAACAGCAGCCTGATCCATGACACTTAATACGACGAGGTAGCTTATGTTAATTCAGATAATTATATAAATAAAGTGGCCTGAAAAGCATTCGGAAGCGAAACAAACCAATCGGCAGTACCCCCATCTTTTAAAAACATGGACCACTCCTACTTTAAGGGACTGTTCAAATTCGCCTATACCATTGTTAGTGTTGGGGTCAAAAGTTTGATAGAGAATTGAACACAGTGCCCTAAAACGGCTGGGCTATCATTACACTTTTTAAAGTATAACACGTGCAAGCTTCCATTTCTTGTGCCGTAAAACAAAGTAGAAGAAAAGTGTAGGTCCCCCCGTGCAGCTTTTTGGTAGTACCGTAAAGTGGGTGGGTGAAATCTGATTCGCCTGCCGTCATCACTGCTTGCTCCGTGCACCGGTCCCTTTTTATTCCCGGCAGCCCATGCGTCGAGTTCTGGTTGATGTGGCGGGCCTTGGAGAAAAACATGAAGCTGCTTGTGGCTGCCGCGCTCATTGCAGGCTCTATTATTTTTCTCATGTCCGGCTTCTCTGAGGCGGACGAGAAGAAAAAGGGGCCGAAGGTCACCCATAAGGTAAGGGGGAAACCGGTGGCATCCGTGGCAGATGGGGAAGCATTTGGGCGTTTATTACCTTGCACTAGGACACTGCGGCGTCTGTACTCGTGCAAGGGGGTGACCGAACGGACGAGATAGTTCAGTGACCCGCGACCACACCCTCCTGAATTTCTTAAGACCGTGCAATATTCGAACCTGCAGAATGCTTGAATGCACCATCCCTCGATGGTGCGGTCTGTCTGATGCGTGTCCGCTTCCGAACTCTGGCTGGAACACGGCTGGCGAGAGCCTTCTCGTGGCTATGAATCGGTCCTCGTTGAATGGTGGAGTTCTTAACATTTCTTTTGGTTTTTTTTTGCCCTTGACTGACTGCCCTAGTTGCAAGGACTGTAATCTCCGATTTGACTGGAATGTATAGAGGGTAGGTTCTAAAAAAGGTCTACTTTTAACCCACCGGTCCCCCTAAATGAGCAAGCAATTCAGCTTGAATCTTTCAGTGGTGGAAACTGCTTTCTTTAGAGCACATTTTACATAAGGAATTTGTAAAAAACTAAATGCTTTGTAGGTTGAACTACACCTATATTTCAGCAACGGTTACCTAACCTGCTGTGCTACCTTGCGGCTTTCTGGTTTGGGAACTGTATTGACTTTATGATAGAATTCGGCATTGCCGGTAGATTCCCCCCCCCCCCCCTACTGCTGAGTCACTCATTTATGCATTGCATGCAGCTAATTTGGGAAGTACAGATGGCAGTTGAAACGTGTAAACATCTCTATGGGGGCAGAGTGGCTCCTGCCCATGTTGCTACTTCATTAAAGGGGCAGTTGCCCCCTTTGCCCGCCCCCCTCTCCTTTACTCTGCTCCTATAATCGGTGCAGTATGCATTTCTCAGCGTTGCCTTATCTGCCCCTGGTCCCTTGTACACCACCTTTTATTAGGTGCTTCGCTCGCTGCCCTTTCTATTAACACGGAGGCCGACGTGGACGCGCTCTTCCTTTTGCTGCTTCTGGTGCTCCAGTCCTGTTCCAGTAAAGTTCATTTACGCGCCATTCACTGTACCGCATCCTAAGCTGCAGAAAGATGTCCACCTAGTATGTACTGCAGTAAAACATGATCCAGTATCCCCTTCACAAGAGTGTGGTCAGATCAATCGTCTTTTCAGTAAAACACAATGGAGCGATCTGCGTGTGTGTGTATATATCTATCGGTTTCCAATGTACATTTCAACGAAACACACCAGCATATCATATACGGAATCGGTTATTCACAATATCAATACATGCTCCAAATGTCCTCCATAGTTATCAAAAAGGGAGACGGAGTGCAATACCTGGCATACCACCTTCCCAACATCACCCGTATGAAAATATTGGGGCTTAACTTCAAGGTTAAACATTGTTCCCATATTTAATTTAAAAAAAAATGGAGTCACTTTCCAAGATGCTACCGCTTGATGTAGCAATGCGGTAATATTCTCTATCAAACCGATTTCTGTAACCTTATTTGACCAGTTCCTTTCAGGTGCCGTGCATTCCCTTTTCCATGAAATAACCACGCAGGCTCTAGCAGCTAACAGCATAAAATGGACCATGCGCAGGATTCTGTTAATCAAGTCCCCCCACTCCTCTAATCTATCCCAGGACTTCCTTGCAAAAGGCCTGCAACTTAATGCAGGACCAACGCATATGCCAATAGGACACTCTCACCACAACCCTACGAACTCCCTGGGACAACAACAGGAAGCATTTTAGATTGCCGCACCAGATGATATTGCAGGATAGCTGGCCTGTCCTGGGAGGATAGCTCAAAGGCAACGTGCTCGCCTTGGAAGCAAGACGACACAAAGCAACACAGGTTCGATTCCCCGAGTCCACGGTTAGAAACCTCTGGGTATTTAAGCGTGTTATAAATGCGCAACTAAGACAATTATGCAACTATAACAAACAATTCCTGTAACAGCGCCTCAATGCCCGCGGGCTTTGTGAGCGCTTTCAAAATGCGAAAAAAAAAATATTGCCATCTGTCAGTTTCACTCTGTGCATCTTGTGTTGACAGGCAATAGATTGTTTTGTACGCTCCCTTGCACATCGATGCCAAGTGTCTTGTCTACTTCCCTTCCCACGTCTTTCCCATTTACCCTTTTAGACTCTCACTACTACTTCCCTGCTAACAAAGCGGAATATAGACCGGATATCGGTTCCTTATTTCCCACACAGGTATCTAAAATTTCTGTGAGGGTAAGCTCACCTTGTATCTTAGTCTTCCACTTTGCATCCGTTAACTTAACTTGCCCTATGCGTCCAAGGCGAGAAGCAGGGGTTTGCCCTCGTCAAATCTGCCTACAGGAACTCCCACCGTATCAAGTGCCTTCTCCGAGTCCAAGGTGAGGAGCACCATGTTCACCCTCGTCAAATCCATGGAATTCATTGTATCGGCTCCCTGCCTCCCAGGGATAAAACCAACCTGATCTGGGTGAACCAAATGTGGCATGACCTGTTCAAATCGCAATACAAGTATCCTAGTGCAAAGTTTTGTCTATTTTAAGCAGCAGTAGCCGCCTGTTTGCACACAATTATGGGTATTTATCAGCCTTCGGAGATTATTAGGAGTCACTTTGAAACAACGTGGATAAGCGCTATATAAATTATCATATAAATCAAGGCCTGACATGGCAGGGGGCTCTTCCAGTGTCCAAAATAGTATTAAACAGTTAAATACAAACTGGTCTAAAACTTGAGAATTTCTTATAAAACCAATTGTGAAGTCATCGTTCCTGGGTGCCTTGCCCATGGGCATTCTGCTTATAGCTCCCTTGATCTCTTGCGGGGTAAAAAATGCATTGATTGCATGAACCATCCCCCAAACTGAATATTTTATGCGTGGAGCCTAGCTGCCAACAACGAATCCACAATAGCCCCCTTTTGATAAAACGTTTGATTCAGAAACTGCCATTTTCAGACCACTTCTCCGGTCCCCAACTTCGTCTCTCTAATGTTCGCCAAGAGACAATACTCCAAGATTCAAGCCTGGTCTTGAATAGCTGCAATCTCTCTTCATATGGTGTCGTCCCTCAACAACCCACCCCTCCATGTTGCCTTTGCTGCCTCCCAGACTGGGCAGGTGTTACTTCCCCAGTATTATTCAATACCCATTTGCATTTCCTCTGCAAAGACTGCATCTCTCCCAAAGGAGTCCTTAAACCTCCAAAACGTGTCGGGAAAATTCAATCCCTCTGTTGTGACATCCATAACCAGATCACAACCTGACCACCCAATTGGAACCACCTCACAGGATTCCACTCCAGTCACCAGTTCCATAACCAATCACTGATAATCTAGCCTGGTGTAAGTACCATGGCTGGAGGGGGGGCATATAACCTCCGACCCCTGCATGCTTCACTCTCCACACATCTCCCCCAGTCCCCGTGTCTCCAAAATCTGAAGGGACCCCGTCCTGTAACACCCTGGAACCACCCACTCGTAGGGCCTCAAGCCCAGGGACTGCATCTCTCCTGCCCTGCAAGTCTCCACTGGCTCCCGATCGCATTGCAGATTAAACTTGTTGGCTGCTCTATCTGCAACTCTTTCTGACCAAATGCTCCCCCTCTAGACACCTGCAGTCCACTAGCACTAACTCCTTGCGTGTGAAGTGGTTTGCTAAACTGAGAGCAGGTGGTCGTTTGTTTTCCTCAGGAGGATCCCTTCTTTGTAATCGCCTCCCTTTGTCTTGAGCCGGACCTCCTTTAGCTTTGGGAAAGTGTCAACTTTCCTCTTCCTTTACTCCCCCTCTCCCCTGCTAATCAGACTGCAGCTTGACTGAAGTGCAGGGCCCTTGTGCATCCTCGGGGCCCTGACCTCCCACTTCTATCATCTCAGTGGCTGTCCATCCTCTGCACTTGCTTTGGCTCACCCTCCTCTTGGAGGTTGCTCTTGCCCTTTCTTCATAGGACTTCACCTGCTGCTCACCATGAGCACCACAGCACCTTTCCCATACCACTCTTCTCTGCACTTGCATGTTCTGAACACTTGCAAGGCATAGTAGGGTAGGTTTGTCTTCCACTCCCCACTAGCTTCTTTGGCTTATTTAATTACATTTTCTATCATCCCTGTTGCCCTGTGGGTGCTTTAAAACAGTATAGTGAACAATAAATAAAATAAACCTGTCCAGATCCGGGTCAGCCTACATCTTGGAAACCCCCACCCCATCCTCTATCAACTGCCCCTGTGCCCTGATGCCCAATGAGCACACATGGGATGCACCTTTCCCCCCCTGGCAACAGCATATGTCGAGCCCCAAATTCACAAGCGACTGATGCCCGTTTAGTGGGGGAGGGGAGGAGTTTCGGGCTTTTTACATTCAGTCGCCACAAGGACCTAACTTAAGGGAGAGTATCCTCTCCCATGTTGTTGCTCAATCCCCACCATTGTGGGCCCACCAGTATTCCCCTTTGTGTCATGACATCCCTCAATTCCCTCTTCCCACCTGTACCCATCTCCCTCCCTCCCTCCTTCCGCTGCTCCCCATCCCTTCCAACCAATGGATCACTAGGTAAGGCAACCGACCTGCCTCTGCTCCTCCACTTAAATGAACTCCACTCACTACTTCCTTTCCTTGTAACTTAAAAGATCCACTATCTATTAATCCAACAGCTGTAGCGACCACCGCCCCAAATGTCACTTCACTGGAGGTTGTACCCAGCCTTCAAAAATTCCTTCCCCTTGGGTCCTGTTTTCGTGGAGGCAGACCCCTTGATGGACGATTCTCCTCTTCCCTCCCACCCCCAGTAGGGAGGTTCTCCACATCATGGACATCTTCCATTAAATGTTTTAGGACTGGCATCTCCTCATTCCTGTTGTGCTCCTACCATGTCCTTTACTTCAAAGATCAAGGCAAACGGGTAAACCCATTGTTATTGGATACCCTTTTCGTTCAACCATACCATGAGCAGGCAATACTCCCTTCGTCTGGCAAACATGAAGCTGGACAAGACCTGATGTATGCATATCTTTTCCCCCCACATATCGAATCTTAGGGTGGTATCTAGCTCTATCCAGCACAGTTTTCTCCGCATGGTGATTAAACCGGACCACTTCGAACCTTTGCTACATCCTCCTCCGCCCGATGAGCCCTGTCCATTATGACTTTTTTGCCACCATCTCCCATGAAGACTATTGACTATCTCCTTTTAATCCTCTTGTCCACTAGTTTCCCCCGCTGCTCCTTAAGGCTAAGGACCCCAGGTTGTTCCTCCTTTCCTTTTTTTCGAAATCGCCCCTCTTCAACTGGACCTCTCCTCCTTGTTCTCCAACACCTGCACTAAGTTGGTTATTCACCATTCCCTTAAACCTGTTTTTGAGAAAATCCACCCTGCCCCTCAGGTCTGAAATGGAGGCCTGTATGTCTCCTCCCCTCAGAGCACCTTAATTTCCGCCAGTCAAGTACAGTTCGTTCTCGGGTTCGAATCCTGCAGTTGGGTGTCTCTCCGGCTTTCAGGGGCTGTATTCTGGGACCTCAGTCCATGGCGGGACAGTGGCGATTTCTTTGCTTCTGATGAAGGGATAGGGCCAGTTCCACTGCAGCTCGACTTAGGGCACAGCAGCAAGGCACCCACAAAGATGGTCACCATAGCAGTGTAACACGGGACCGCGTCTGCTTGGATTCAGGCAGACTCCTAATTTCAGACCTAGAAATGCTAGGTGTATGAAACTCGACCGGAGTGCCTTCTACCAGGAGCTTATGGTCCCCAAAGGCTGAAGTCAAAACTTGAGACAGTGGCGGTTCCAGAGCAAAGGTCCTGTACACACTGGTCAGTTCACTGGGCGGTCCAGAAACACTTCTGAAAAGGCTTGCATGCAGGTTAAGCAGGAGGTGCTGAGTAGTTAGTCCCGCTACTCCAAAGGGTCGAAGCACCCTTGTAGGTCTTCTGTGATCGATGAGAAATGGGGGGCTCTGACGGGACGACAGCAGCGTCGGGGTGCCAAACCTTACAGCGGTTCCACTGATCTGCTTAAGGATACTTGGCTCCTTTACTAAGTTTGGTGTGAACTCAGATCGACCTGGAATGGGTGTAAAGTGCTGTCTCTGATCCAAAATCTCCTTTTTGCCAAAACGAAGAAACCAATAAGATCTGCTCACATTCAGCCATCACAGACCAAGGTGGTCCCAGTCATCCCGGCACACCAGACATCTTGGCACCTTGGATGTGTATTGGAACTAGACAGCACAGCCCACAACCTGGGTGCTCGTACACACAAGGCATGCAGAAGCCGACAAAAGCCTTGGTTAGTGCGGGGGTCTGCATGATCAAATAAGGACATTCCTGCGTCTGCTCGATCTGGGGAAGGCAAAGGGACACAACAAAGAACCTCGTGGCATTGCCATTTTAGGCACCGGCCACTGTCCTGGGCCAAACTGTTTGGACCAGAAGTAAAAAAAAAATGCTTTACAAGAAACTGCTACCGCCAGCTCTGTCCTGGACACTTGTACATTCACCAAAAATCCTTTGAGGGTGTCTAGGGCAGTAAAAATTAAAAAGGGACCCCCCCACCCAGTGCACTGTATTGGAAGCTACAGAAATGGCAACAAAGGGAAAGACTAAGGGAAACAGTTTCCCAGTACTGACAGTCTGAAGAGCATGTCAGTGTCCCCATAACAAAATGAGCAAGAGTGTAGCAGAAGGCAGGGCTCCACTGGTAAGTCAGGCTAGGATGGTTGGACAACAGTAAAAAGTTCTCAACTGGAGGAGAAATTACCCCTTAATGTAAATCTCTCCTACCATCGCCAGCGGGATCTCGGACATGCAAGCGGGAGTACTACGTTTATTTACGAACATCATTTTTGGGCACCAAGCCCATATGCCACACTCCTCCTTGCTCCTGCCAACGGGATGAGATGATCCTCCGGAGCCCCCTGTCAACTTCTGGGGGGTCTGTATACACTGGTAACTCCCATATTACTTGGACAACGCTCTCTGCCCATTCCAGCCCTCCTTCCGTCCTTGCTCCTCTCGTGTCCCAGTGCAGCTCCTTGAGCCTCTCGCTGCCTGGAAATTGGTATTTTATTCGACACAGGAAGGCAACCCTTACACCAGTACTAGAGTATGGAGGTCAATTCTCTGGAGCAGGGATTCCATGGAGCACTGCTTCAGGCAACCGTCTTGATCTACGCCCCCCTAGCAGTCTCCTGACCATGATTCTTAAGAGGGCAAAGTGCTTCTTCAGGGCAAGAAGGTTTGACTTTTAAAGTGGAAAATGCACCACCAAAACTACAATTAATATGGACATTTTCTGTCTCCTACATAGACTAGACCGCCCACACATATAGTTCCTGCAAATGGAAAATATTAGGATTCCACCAGCGAGAGGGAGGGGGTAGGGAGAAAACTTAGGAAATCTTTCTCAGCCCAACCCCTCTCCCCTACAAATAAACATTTCCATTTCAGGAGATAAATTGATGCATTAACAAGTGGAAAATAACCCATGTAATCCTTCCAGGCTTATCTGTGTTTGCAAGTATTTTAACCAGACGTTACAGTGGGCCTTTGTCCTGAATGTTTGAATACTGGCAACAAACAGATCGATTACATTAAAGGATTCAAATGGGTATCCTGGCTCTTGGATCCGGGAGATTATTTTGCACGGTCCGGGAAAATCTGGCCCCATGACCAGTGCTGCACACATATACACTTGTTCCCTTTGCTCCGGTGGTTAATCTGAGTCTTGGCTTTGTGGCATCTGTATTGACTCCTTGACAATTTTGTAGGCTGGCTAGCAGTCTTAATCCATAATGAATCACTAACTCTGATAGTCAAGGGAATAGAAATGTCTTCCATTACAAATTAAAAAAGCAATTTGATTGCCCCCATTCATGTTACTCAGCTGTTTTGTCACTTCTATTTCAGGTTGAGTTTGACATGCAGGTTGGTGACGAAGCCGTTGGGACGATTGTAATTGGCATTTTTGGAAAGACCGTTCCAAAGACAGCTGAGAACTTCATATCATTGACATCAGGAGCGGTAAGGTTTGCACTGTTCAAGCAACCAACATCTGTCTCCTATGTTTTACTAAAACTGTCAGATTGTTTACATCATATTCTGAACATTCACAAGGATGTGAACTGATTTCTCCCCCGCCCCCACAAGTGGCAAAAAAACATACCTTTTGTTTAAAGTTGAAGTTTGCACAATACTTTTAATACTGAATTGCTTTTTGCTTATCATTTGAATGGACTGAATTTCCATAACACTCCTCACAAATTAGCAAACTGAAAACCAGCCATGTGAGTAAAACCAATATTGATTGCTCCACATAAACCTGTTTGTAATCGACCTTGGGCAGAACCATATCCTCCATGCATTTTAAAAACCTAGGCTTTGCTCACAGGACAAGGCGCAAGGACACTGTAAAAACTGTTAGGAATAATCCATGCATAATACTGCATTGGCCTTTAATAATTTTCAGACAACCTTTTTCCACAGATAAAAGATGTAAATTGAGCCACAAGTACCGGCATGATTTCACCTACTCCAGCTTAACATTTTCCTGAAGTAAGCTAGGAATTTTCACTGATTGGAGAACTCCAAAATGTTTGCATCTTAATTATAGTATAGATCTAGACACTCTTCAGATCTCCAACTACTTGACTGCTCCCCAAAACTACTCACGACTGTACCAAATTACTCTCTCATTTCATCTCAATCCTCTCCAGCGTAGGGTACTCCAAAAAATCTCAACTCAATCTCTCCTCCTAAACTCTCCTGTTTCTGCTAACAATCTAGCCCTCTACTATGCTTAAATGTCCAACATTCACATTACCTTATATTGCCCCCCCCACACACACATGCTCACTTTTCCCTACAACTTCTACCTCTCCTGCGACAATGTCTTTCCTGCGCCCCACTACCCCTGATCAGATTCTTTACCTTCTCCTCGGGGCTATCCCTTCACGTGCCCCCATCAACCCTCTATCCCCACATATAATTAACTCCAAGCGCCCACTTTTGCTCCATATCTTACTTCCCTCTTGACAGCGCCACATTTGCTTTATCCTACATGTCTTCTACTGTCATCCCTATGCTTAAGAAACATGGCTGTCCTGATGTTTGTCATGTCTTTTACCGCACTGTTACAAAATCAGTGTGCAATTTTCAGCTGACTCACTGAGTACCTTGTCACACACAACTTCCAGGATTCGCATCTATCTGACCTCCGCACTCTGCATCGGCTCTCCTCCGTGTCAGCAACTACATCTCTTTTCCACTCCTGGTAATCGTTACTCTAGTCTTATTCTTCTCGACCTGTGTGCTGCCTTCGATTCCATCAACCACTCTGACCTTCTCTCAACTCTCTCTCCTAGGCATTGGGGACAAAGCCCTCGCTTGGTATCTCTCCCCCAGACACTTAAGTTGTCATGGAACAGCTTTCTCTCCCAACTCACCCCCCTTACTGTTGTTCCCCAAGGGGGTTCCATGTGTTAATATCCCTGCAAAAATATTACGATACAAAAATCTCACCACATTTTTGCGGCAATATGGACCCTGCAGGGGACACCCCTGCATTATTTTAAAATGTGTGGGGGGACACCCCAGCTCCCACAATATCCCCCCAAAAATATCACCTAATGGCGAGACAAACTGCCATATGTACGGAAATATTTTGTAGGGATACCCCCAAGGGCCAGTCCTGGGTACACTTTTCTTCACTCTCTATACCTCCTGCTCTTAGCACCTTGATATTCTCCTATCTACTCTTCGCTGATGTCGCTCAGATCTTTTCCCTCCTTCTCAACGTACTACGGTCAAACATGTCTTGTCTCCGCCCTGGTATCTCACTTGCTCATGATCAACTCCACTAGGACTGAAGTTCTGGAACTTCCCACCCAAACAGGCTAGTTCTCCTCCGTTCTTCTCTCCCGACTACATCCTTACCTACTTTGCTTCTGCTTGCAACCTTGGTGTCATCTTTGACCCATTTTACAACTTCTCGCTCTTAATCTCCAAATCTGCCACTGCGACCGAACTTTATCTTCTCAACATCAGAAAAATAAGACCTTTTTCCCTACTGCTAAGCAACTAACTCCTCTCCCGTACTCTCGATCTATTGTGCCAATCTACTCAATGGCATTCCCAACTATATGGTTTTTCACCTCTCAACAAAGTCCTCAACTTTGATGTCAGTACAGGCCTTGCAAATTCTTAAATTCTCCCACTAAACCTGCAGGGTGAGTTCCTTAGTTTTGATAACTCTTCCTAAGAGAAATGCACATCCCCAAGGTGACTGGTAACAAAATATTTACCAGGTCTTTTTGTAAGATGGCGATGTCGCAATAAGCACATTGCATATGTGCTGCAGTGCTGTCCGCATGTACAATGAAACCTGTTTGCAGTAAATGAAAAATCAGTCTAGCATCCCCATGGGCTAGTAGATTTTGCAAGCCCTGCTGTATACGCTTCAGCCATCCCGGCTTCACCTCCACCTGCCCAGCCCATCGGTTAGGCTGGTGATCTATGAGGCAGGGGGCAAAGTATTAACTCATTCACATCTTTATAGGGATTGGTATGATTTGACCATGACACAATTGTTTGCAGTGGAACGGACTGTAGTCCATTTCATCGCGAACCCAATTTTGCCGTGGTCAAAATCGTACCAATACGCCCCCCGCTTCCAATGTCCCGGAAGCAAGGGACACCTCGCAACCCCTGTTCCCATTACAGCGAGCCAGGAGAGCGGGGGACACTACTTCCGCTCCCCTTGTTTGCTATAATGGAACCGTATAGCCCAGTTGACAGAACTTTTGGTTGTACGATCATTTTATACAGCCTAAATCCGTTCAGCTGGAACATGCAGTAAAAAATGTTTGGTCAAATTGGCCAGTTTCTTCTTTTTTTTTTTTTTGGCTATACAGACTTGCTCCGACCCTACCTATTGGCCCATTTCACTCGCTAACCTCGTCCTACGATCATCCTCGGCTCACCTCCTTGCCACCTCTTGTGCCTCTAGCGCACCCTCTCGTTTATGCTCTTTCACTCCTTACTCTTACTCTGGAATGCTCTCACTCGCTTCACTACTCCCATTCTCTATTTATATTGTAGCTCTCATTTCTTCTGAAGAACCACTTGCATAGGATTCTGCCACAACTCCACCTACCTCTCTGCGACAACCCCACCACACTATCTTGTTCCTATATCATGCTCTACTGTCCTCGTCCTTTGTTCATGTTTCTACCTCGCCTGCATCTGGTATTCTATCCACATCCTCTCAGTCATTGGTGGGACACTGGTCCTCCGCTCTGTAAATGAATGTTAAAAAGCTAGTATTCTTTTTTTATTTTTGCTCCAACATTCGGTATGGGTACTGGAATCCTTCACCTTCTAGGTGGAAACTAATTTTTTTTCTTTTCTCCCCAGAAAAGATTCCAGTAGGCCTGCTAGACATAAGTTAAATCTGCAGGCGATGCAGAGACCGTTGGCAGTATGTGCTTTTAGACTTCTGTAACTTGGGTGTTGCTGTGGCATGCTCCACTTGGATGAACCATACATTGTGGGAACTCTAGCTTATTCAACAATTCAATTCTATCTGCCCTATGAAAAGCTGAGTTAGTCAAATTATACACAACTATACAAGGAGCCCTTCTACTTGCTTTGTAGGGCAAAGACGTGATGGCTTGTCTGTACTCCAGTTCTAAAGCCTCCCCAATAGAACAGTAAACTAGCCAATGGCAAGTGATGAGAAATTGTGTGCAAGTCACCTTTTTATACCGGGCTAGCAGCTTGTCTGATTATAGCCCATTTAAATAGAAATTACTCCATTTATAATCTGGTCTCCTGGTTTTCAATTTTTACACAACTGCAGACCTGAATCATAAACTAAACATAAACCTGAAACTAAACTAACTTGAGCGCTTCATGTTACTATTTATGTTGCAGGGCATTTGCTGTGCAAAGCGGCACAATGGATAGTTAAAATTTTATTTTTTTAAATTGTTTAAACGGTTTACAGAGATGGTCATGTCAGTTCTCATGTGACATGTTAATGTCAGTTATCAGTGTGGTGTGCAAAAGCAGTTATATGGGCTTCCCATTACAGGCATCAAAGTGCTACATTTGTAAATTGTATTGTGAAAATTCTCTAGTTTTAAATTATTTTTTAGCGCAAATAGAAATGTTGATAAATGAAATGACTACAAAATAAATTTGGAGAAGTAGACTAAAATGTTGAGAAAAAATAAGTACCATAAAACCCAGAACATTTATGTCTTAAGGGATCATCAATTTTCAATTAGACAACCATCTGAGCGATGGGCACAGCTGTTTAATCATGGATTTGTGCTTAATGTTTAATTCACTGTCAGGACTTTTTCCAGCAGGATGTTCGACTGCTCTTTCTTTTTGGCTACTTCCTTATAAAAGGTGTGTGAGTAGACCACTGACAACCAAATGCCAGAAAAGTGTTATCCCATGACTGTTGACTCATTTTCAGTTCCTCTACTGGTATCGCTTTTTGTACATTTATAAATCCTTAAGTAATTCTGCAGGGTTTCGGTCTTTTTGCTTTAAGAACTTAAAGTTTGGCATAACTGGAATTACTGATGCATTTGGTGTAGCTCTAACACCCTTTCCCTGCCATATGTTTGAATGTAGTTTAGTGTGATCTAATGGGGTCTGCATAAAAGACCCCTTATCACTCCTCTTTTCTTGCTGCTGGGACTCAAACCTGCATACCTGAAAGGTCAGCTGCTTGTGGAGGTGACAGAAGCTCTGCACCATCACCTTAAACAATACAAGAAATCAGATGGCGAGGCTCCATCTCCAGCAACCAGGGTCCGAGATGGCTGGACCTGCCATCTTGTGACATTCAACATCTTGGCCATCTCACTCCTACCTACCCATCCACGCTTCCGCTGGCCTCTATAGCCCTATGCCACATGACTGCATTACCATGCTCCCCTTCATGTGGTTCTGAAACTCCCTGGCAGTGTCCCAAGGACGAATGAGGAATCTCCCTTCCCTGGGGTCTTTGGTGCGATTGTCTTTTATTTTTGAATATCCCTCTAGCCCCCTCCAATGTCCAATCATTCCTGCCCATTGAGTCATAGGAGTGCGGAGCATCTTTGAGCAGCCACCATTACCACACCTGACTGTAAGCTCTGACCCTCCGAATTAGCAGGAAAGTATGAATAAGCCATCGTTCATGGGGTCCTATAGATGTATTCTATGGAGTACAAGGTCTCTGGATCACCCCTGGCAGTGTACAACAAATTAACATTGGGACTAGCTGCTGAACTCTTTAACGTTGGTGCTTCAACCCCCACACTGTTCCAGTTACTGATTTTTAGGCCGTAAGCCTGCAAATAAGTGGGGAGGTTTGAGCGCAGGTGATCTTGGTAAGCTGCAACTCTTCAGACAAAAGTGAAGCACCCATCTTTAAGTCACGATATAGTAAATCGTTTTTATGGCAGTCCCTGTCTTATGTATTCCCAACTAGCCGTTTGAGTGCACTGAGGTGCAGAGATGAAGTTGACTTGCCCAGGATCGCATAACATTCAAGAAAAGCCAGGATTGAAGCCCCGATGTCCTACCACCTCGATCTTATAACTAATTTCTACCACAAGAAAACACATCTATATTATGTATCTGGTTGAAATCTGTTTTCTCTGCAACCTGATCGGATTTTGCATATTTCCTGTTTATAGGGAGTGTTGGAAGGCTGGTATTGCTGCTCCGCATAGCACACACTTTGAGCTTCCATCATAAACTACTTTTGCAGTCCTATTCCAGGCCAGCATATGTAGGCCTTGGAGCAAGTGGCAAAGGTTAAATGCAACATGTGAATGAAACCAAGTAAAGCAACAAGTTTAGTTCCAGAAATGACCTGCTGTTGCAGTTGGGTGGTTTGCATAAATCCTGGAGAACAATATTGACCTCTGTGTGCTAACTGGTTTGAAGGATACAGTGCTGTTGTCTCGCTGCTAGCTTGTGTATTGCTTGAAATGGGGTCCTGTGAAGTCAGGCAGGTTCTAGAGGAAAGAAACAGTGCACGTCCGCTGTAATTACTTTTGCACCAAGCAGCTTCTGCCTGGTACAGATCCCAGATGGACCAATTCAATTGATTTGCAGTCGCCCAGGAGTCCGCAAAAGGAAAACGTGGCTGTTTTTTGTGGTCCAGAAGACAAACCTCCTAGCATAATATTATGGTGCATAGTCTGCCATACGGTTGCAGATATGAGGTGTGATTTAACCCTGTTTGAACATGCTAATGCAGGGGTGCACAACTGACTTTGCCAAAGGGCCAATGAAGCTTACATACTGCCTATAGTGGGCCGAAATGTACGTGTGGGTGGGGCGGAAGGATTTTTCAAACCCCAATTTTTATTGACCACCTCAAATACGTTTTTTTAGGTATACCAGTCTTTATTTGTGTTTCAAACTTCAATTTTGTAGTAAACATTTTCCATTTTTATCATTTCTTTCTTTCATAAGGACATTTGGCAATAATAGACAAAGTAGGCAAAACCTTCAGGAGAAAAACACTGGAAGTTAGGAGAGAAGGCAGAGATCAAATGGGCTAGGGGGTAATGTAGATGTTGAACAGCCAAGGCAAGAGAATAGAGCCCTGATGGACACCACAGGTGGCAAGTGAGATGTAGGAGATAAAAGGGCCCAGTTGAACCTGGGAAGGTCAGTACGAGAGGAAGGAGGTTAACCAGCCCAGAGCCAGGTCTGTGATGTCAAAGGTATCGCGGAGCTGATTTATAAGGGTGGCATGATTGGCCGCATGAAAGGCAGAGGAAAGGTCGAGAAGGATTAGAACGGCGGGGGGAGTTGGAATTGAGATTTGTGAGCAAGTCTTTGAGTGTTCAGGAGTGAGGCTTCCGTGCTTCTGGCCGCTCTGAAGCCAGACTGGTGGTCATGGAGACAATCAACCAATTCAGTGTGGTGGATAAGCTGGGAGATGGCTAGCTTCTCCAAGAGTTTGCCCAGGAAAGGGGTAATGGAGATAGGGCGGTAGTTAGCCAGATGGGGAGGGTCACACGCCTGAGGGGAGCAATGGTTGCCCAGTATACAGAAATAGATTAGGGAGAATATTGGCCGGGATAGCCCAAGCCAAAGGGGGTGGGGTTAATCGGGCTGTGCAGCATGGTCGCAACCTCATTCTATGATGGGCTACGAGAAACCACGGGGTTCCATTTCAGGCTCTGGAGACTGGCTAGGTCACAGTAACCCCTTTTTTGGAATGGAGGTTGAGGGGAAGCTATGATTGATATTCTGGTTCCTAATCCCATGTCGCCTATATTTCTGGAGGCAATTAAAAGGTGAGAGGGACAGAGAAGGTGTAAATGGGACTCAGCAGAGACTCCTCTTGGAGTGTCTTTTGCAACTTTCCACAATCTGGGACCTGACAGGGTTCAGCCCACCTAATAGCCCCAGAGATGAGTGCATCGTCCACTTTTACTCCCAACAATGATCAAATACTCCCAAATAAGAAAAGGAAGGAGTAAAAATACTTCCAACAAAAAATAGGAAACGGACACATAGGAAGGATTCTGTCCCCCTGCTTTCACAGCAAGAAACTATTATCCGTTCTGACGAGGTCGTTTTAACATGCCTATTGAAGAGTTCACCTCTGTAACCAGGGACTTGAAAATAACCCAATGGTGAGCAGTGTACCAGCCACTTTTACTCCCTAAGAGGCAAATACTCTGAACAAAAAAATAGGGAGTACAAATATTCTCGCAGAAGATTTTTCCCATGCTTCCACCTACATAGCATCCCAAATATGGCAATAGCTCATTGGGTGCTTTAGAAGGCACACAGTGGCTAAACATGCCACATAATGTGAGTGTTGGGCATGTGTTGCCAAAAAGCAGCAAACAGCGAGTGTCTTGACATGCACTGGAAAATGAGCTGAAGATTTGGGAACAAGATAGCAAACAAGACCTTGTAAATGATGCAGGGACTTGGCTAGACATTGCTAAGCCCATTTAACTGTTTAAGTATCGGTCCATACGAGAGCAATACCTGGCATATGGTGTACCTGGGCATAGAGTAGCAATAGCTGGCAAATGGGGTGTGCATCTGGGCATACATTGTCAGAAAAGTGCCACCAACCCCTTATATATGAGAAAATTAATTGGACATGGTTTAATGTCCTGGCAGTACCCTGCAGTGATGCGAGCACTTTGCCAACTCATGGCAATACTTCACGCAGTACCTGGTCACAGCATGACAATACACTGAAATTGAAGGCAGTCTCTGGGCATGGGCTGTGAAGAGTCAAATGGTTTGAATGCCAGTTCATACAATTTCCCCGCCCAACCACACAGTACAGATGTTCATCATTAAAATACATGCAAACGTATTGGTTTTTGCAGAACAGATTTCTCTTTTACCCACAATGCAGTGCTCACATTAAACACATCACCCTGGTAAGATGCCTGTGGTTTGATTCAGGCATCAGCTGGTGGTTTGCAGGTATAAATGCTGATACAGGCAGCTCCGCCTTTCATTCTGGAGATCGCGATAATGTCAGGGGTGATCGGCAGGCTTTTCCTGCAGCAGCTGATCGTCGCGTGTGTTCAATTAATAAGCGCAGTAGTAGAGAGAGAGAGAGAGGGGAGGAGGAGTCGGAGGGGCCTAGGGGGCAAGCCAGCTGCTGACACTGGGAATTAATTTCATGCCTTAATAACTAACCAGCGGAGACCATCACATGCTCGCCTCCCTTTCTTTGCTTGCAGAGGGTCTGTAAGGTACATGCGGACCCCGGTCATGGCTGTTTACTAGAGCTACTGCAGGGAAGGGGCCGGGTAACGAAGAGTTGAACATTAAAAAGTGAAAGGAATGGTTTGGTCAGAAAATATTTTTGGCCAAAAAGATGGCCAATAATAAAATACCTAAAATATATATTTTAAGTCCCTATGGAATGTTTCGAGCAAATGAAGCTCAAACTTTAAAATTGCAATCACTAGGGGGCATCCATTTTGTGATTGCAGGCAGCCTCCTCGGCTCTGCATTTGCGGCACTAAACAAGCGGCGAAAGCCCCCTACTGGGAGCTTTTGCTTACTGCAGAGCTGAGGAGGCTGCCTTCACTTTCATTTTACGTTTTCTGTGCTCCCCAAACCCAGGGAAGCACAGAAAACGTAAAATGAAGGCAAAAAGCCGAGGCGCACCAATTAAAAATATAATGGTGTTGCCGTGGTTGGAAAACCACGGCAATAGCAAATACAACAACGTTGTTCTGGCAGCGGCAGCTTTCGCATGGAGTCTCCTGGACTCGCCAACCCTGAGGGAGTCCAGGAGACTCCCCGCGAAAGCTGCCACATTCAGAATAACGTTTTTGGATTTGTAAATACTGCAGCATTTACAAATCCAAAAACGTGTTTCTCACTGCGGCAGCTTTCGCTTGGAGTCTCCTGCACTCCCTCAGGGTTGGGGGAGTCCAGGAGACTCCACGCGAAAGCTGCCGCAAGCACTGCAGCATTTCTAAACACCCACGTTGTGTTTCTGCCTACAGCAGCTTTCACTTTGGTGGTCTCGGGCTCCCCCCGCGGAGCCCGAGAGCCCCAGAGTGAAAGCTGCTGTAAGCAGAAACACTGCAGCATTTCTAAACACCCGCTTTGTGTTTGTGCCTGCCTTGGCTGTCACTTTGGGTCCCTGGTGCTCCCCCGGGGGAGCCCCGGAGACCCAAAGTGATAGCCACGGCAGGCACAAACACAACGTTGTTGTGTTTCAAAAACGCTTTGGTTTTTCTTTAGAAGTTTCTCAGGCTCCTCCGGCTCGGAGGAGCCCGAGAAACTTGGAAAGAAAAACCGAAGCGTTTTTGAAACGCAACAACGTTGTATTTATGTTTGCGCTAGCTTCAGCTTGGAAGCTGAAGCTACTGCAAACATAAATACAACGTTTTAAAAGCTGCAGTTAAGTTTTCCAGGCTCCTCCAGCCCGGAAAACTTAGGGGAAAAAAAAACGCAGCAATTTTTTTGGGGAAAAATGGCACTTACTGAGATGCAGCTGTAGCTTTCCTGCCTGTAGTCTCTGGTCCCCGTCCTCTGCATCCGGCACCAATGAAGCAAAAGCCACCCAGTGGTACCTTTTTGTTTACTACAGCTGGCTGGCTTTTGCTTCATTAGTGCCGCAAGCACAGGCGGCGTCCATTTCAGAAAATTGATGCCCCCTAGTGCTTGCAATTTTTAAAGTTTAAGCTTCATTTGCTCAAGTTTACATAGACACTTAAAATATATTTTACATATTTGTTTTTTTATTATTGGCCATCTTTTTGGCTAATTCTGAATGAACTAGACATACACTTTATTATGCATACAGCGCTTGCTACGAACATGGCTACAAAACACCTCAGGACAAGGAGTCGGTGCTTTATTGGTAAGGATAAGGGTGCTAACACAGCAGTGCATGGTTACCCCCCCCCCTCAAGAATACACTTACCTAGTAGGCATGGAGGCGGGCAGAGGACCTCTCTGAAAACTCGTGCTTCGGCTGGCGTGGCGAAGCTGAAACAAGCCGCTCCATACGAGCCCAGTGCTGGCCCGCTATCGGTGGAGCACACGCACTATGACTCGCAAGAGCAACATGGTGAAGGCACTGCACCAATAGAGGGTCAGTATTTTTCCCGGCAAGTCAAACAAAAGACTTTTCTAATGGAGAGCAGGCATTGCTGTTTTCAGGCCACACTCTATTAGTAAAGTGTTTGATCCTGGCGGGCTGGGAAAAACAAGATACTGGGCCACACTTGGCCCACGGCCCGTATGTTGTGCACCCTTGTGTTAATGTATTGTTTTTATCCAACTTGCTGTAGCCCACACACTTTCCAGCGGCATCCTTGGCATACAAACACTGGGCCATTCCTTACTCCTCTTCTGGGCACTACTCCTTTCCCATGACTGCTTTCTGATGCCAATCGGAGCAAATATGAGTCTGTTCACAATCCTCCAAATCGAAATTCTAGAATTGCTTTTCAGTCGGTCTTCTTCTTAATCTGCTACTTTAGGGTACTTTATGTCAAGTAGTTCGTCCTCTATTCTGCTTGGAGTGTTCCCTGGTGAAGACTATTCTGTTGTACACAGTATTTGAAAATGCAGTGCTAGAGGGTGAACACCCCCTCCTCACCACCAGTTTCTCTGAACCTTCAAGTTGCAACTGATCTCTTTACCTCTAGTGCAGATAGTACCATGACTGCTATGATTAAAGGGTAAGCCTCAAGTCTGACTAATACCACCACACATCTCTTCTCCTTTCCAGAAAGGATTCGGCTACAAGGGTAGCAAGTTCCACCGTGTCATCAAGGAATTCATGATTCAAGGTGGAGACTTTACTCGAGGAGATGGTACTGGAGGTGAGAAGTCTATTTTGAACCCTGAGCATCTCAAGGGAGTTCTTTCTTGCACTGCAAAGTCCTGTAATTCAGTTGCGGATTAATTCGATATGAGTCAGCAGTCTGTCTTTTTTTTTTCCCAAAGTTTCTTAATGTTTAGTGTAAAAAATGTGTGTAACTTAGCTGCCATTTTGACAGCCTTGGTGGAATTTGCTCAGCAAGAAAGAGGGGAACTGTTGGTGGGATTGAAGGGGAGGCAGGTGTGAAACCTAGGATGTGGAATCAAGGCCAGACATGCTAGCGTGTCACTTTAGGGAAGTTGTATGTAGGTTGGTGGTAGTTTCTAAAATCCAGCCGGAGAGCCTAGTATTGGATCAACCCTGTAGTGGTCATCAGTTAGTTGGGACGTGGGATTAATGAGGACTCCTATTGTGATAGATTTATAACGCGCTTAATACCCAGAGGTTTCTAAGCGCAGACCCGGGGATCAAACCTGTGTTGCTCAGCGTTGTCTTGCTTTCAAGGTGAGCACGTTGCCTCAAGGTGAGCACGTTCCCTCTACGCTAGACTCGAGAGTCTTTGTGGAGTCTTTGTACTCGACTGAACGGTTGGCAGCAATCTAATCCAGGAGTTGGCTATTAATCCTGTTTGAGTGGCCGAGTTCTTGCTCAGTTTTATGGTGAGAGCAGAGGAGACACTAGATGGAGTCTGACCCGAGTTTGGGCTTTTTTTCGAGAGGTGTAAGGCATTTGTCAGTGATACGAACCCAAACTGATATTTTCTCAGTTGTGCTGTATGATTGTTGCCCCATGCCTCAAATTTGCACTCCGCTAGCCAGTGGCTAATGATGCTTGACTTTTGGCAAGTAAGACATTGTTTGCTGTGTATACATGGAGAATTGAGGTAGCAATTGAATTGGGGTATTCCCCCTCCCCCCCCACCTAAACATTTTCTACGCTTCATTTACTTAATCAGACATTTTACTTCGTGCATTTAGTTATCATTTTGCTTCTTCACACTGTCAGGGTGGCAATGGGTATGGTATGGCTAGCTGTAATGTTCGGTTCAAGGGGGATTGGGGGAAGAATATGGGTGAGAAAAGCAGGCTTCCATGTAATGAAGTGCAAAGCAGAAGCGGTAAAGGTATGATGTGGCAAAGTAAAGACTTGCATCCCTGGCAAATAACTTCCAATTTGGCATTTTTGCCCGTGGGCTTGTGCCTGCCGTTTTGGATCCAAGACTTATTCTCATTCTCTTATTTAATTCAGAATTGACTCCCAAGACGACTGTTTGGTCTTTTTTTGTATTCGTTTTTTCTTTTTCCTTGAAAGATTGACTGGCATCATTACTATGTGCATATATAAATCTAGGCCTCTTCACGCCCACTCCGCCAAATGTTCTTTCTTGGGTAGGTGTCCTGAAGCTTTCTGTAGTTGCATTTTAGTTCTGGACTTGCATCCTTTTTGCCTGACCGATTGCTCTGTCTGCCTCAGCCCCCCCTGCTTTAGTCTGGCCAGAGGTATGTGACCTGCTCTTGTACTTGCAATGACATGGACAGGGGTCGAAACAAATTCATGGCCCACGAGCTGAAAACAACTCCTTGGTGTCGGGATTTTCTTTTGACTAGGAATTGCTTCTTGTGATCCGGGAGCTATTCAAGTCCAGGTGGCAGAGCTTGCCAAACTATAATATGCAGATTGCTTAGCACCTCCTTTTCTATTGCTGTGCTTATGTCTTGTACTTTATTGCTGTTTGTGTCTGAAGGTTGTCTCTTGCCATGTTGCGTTTACATGTTTTTGCTTTTTTATTATTTTGTTTTTCCATCTCACTCCTATCTTTGGTTCTTTGCCTGCATTTGCTAGTACTACATACTTTCACAACACTGTCAGTGGGTTGCCATAAGTAGTCTGGGGTCTTGGCTCCCTAGCGTAATCTGATATTCACAGATTCGTATCCTTGGCTCTCTAACTGTACTCCAAATGTAAACCTTTCTGACATGCACAAACCGTAGACCACACATTTTATTTTGCAATTGATGAACTGGCTAATGGGTAATGTCCCTTTCTCATCAGTATACAGTATATAGTGATTTGCTTTTATCATTCGCTTACTGAAACATGCAGCAAGTTCCCCACTTGTAAAAACCACATCTCTACCTTTGCTTCCACCATTCCCTGGTGTGGTTTCCTTATTGGTCATAAATGAGGGACACCGATTCCTCCGGGTGGGAGCTTTAGTAGAAGTGATATTTGGTTTATGACTCGTATCAGTGAAGATCTTTGTCCATCTGCAACGGGTACCATGTCTCTTCAAAATAGTCTTACTGTCACTGCTAAATCTAGTGATGACTCTATTGTCTGATTTTGTAATCTTGTTCTGAGTTAGCAAATCCTTCCATTTTATGTTCTGGTTTTTTTTCAAAGCTTTGAATAGCATGTTTTTTTATAGTCCTGTTGAGAGTAGCTTGGACAAATTAGTGCACTCTTGTGCATAGTTAGTTTTCACTGCATGCTCTGATCTATTCCCCCACATGTTTGTACTGCTGAGAGGACTAGTTGCTAGCAGTGTGGAGTTATCTCTGCTTCTTTCCAATAGGTCATACTTTGTAGTTTGTTGTCAGATCTATGTAGGGTTAGATCCAAAAGGTTGATCCTAGATTTGTTTGCTGTACAAGATAACAGGATGCCAAAATCATGATTTAGTAATGACATGTAATGATCCAGGTCTTCGTCTGTGCTCTTCCATACCATATTAATATATCGGTACAACGTTGCCATGTTTGAAGTATAGTCCTGGTCTCTCAATGCATGGGTTGGCTCATATTGCCCATGAAGAGGTTTGCCAGGGAAGGAGCATATTTGGCACCTGTGGCCCCTCTTCTATTGTCTATAGAACACAATTCTCCAAGGAGAATTTTCAGCATCTTTATCATATTCAGATGTTACATGTATGAGGCAGATGACTTTGCTCTAAAAGCAGTGGACTACACGTATGGCAAGTTGTGTGTTGTATAGAACACTTTTACGTCTAGCGTAACAGTGTGTAGTCCTGCCTCCATGTCACGAGGATCCTCAAAGGGGAGTCCCTAAAATAGGAAAGTAGCTCTAGAACCTTGCTTTTTATATAACTGTATCTATGTCCTTGAAAAGGTTCCAAGTAATCCAGCCTATACCACTCACAATTGGTCTTTCTTCGGACAGTCTCGCATAGGGCTTGTGCACCTGGGGTAAAGTAAATGACTGGACAGCATGTTCCAGTGCCAAATATTTTTTCATCCGTAAGAGCCCCTGTATGTACCACTTATTGATTAGTATGGTAGCTGGTCTAGTTATTTGTTACTGGATTCTCTGCGAGTACTTCGTAAGTCTGGTGTCAGAAGGTACTGGGTACCCATGGTAATATCAGTTTTTATTCAGAACCACTGTTCCTCCTTTAGCTATGTCTTTTAGTTATCTGGAGTTGTCTTTGCTCCTGTTTTGAGGTTACTGTATCTGTTCTTGGTTGGTGAGTTATCTATGTCAAATTGCCGCCTTATGAATGGTCTCTATGGCTATCTTGCATTGTGGCAGGGACATAAGTTCAGGCTGTGGTCCACAAGGATCACGAAGTGGCATACCCTCCGTCAAGAAAAGAAATGTCTTGAATGGTTGCAACGACTTTCATCTGCTAGATGAGGTCCAAAGCACTAATTCCTTTGAGATGCAGCAAACTTTGGCACTGATTCGCCAGAGTTTGCACTTCATCAGGTTTGTTTGTATTTATTGTGCGCGCCAGACCCAAGGGTATCAGGGCGCAGGAAAGTAAGATCATACAGCTTGGTGCAAGGTATCAACAAAAACATGTCATTAACAGTCCATGGTAATAAACATATATACAGGATCAGTATTTATATACAAGTAGGATCAAGTTTTGTACATTTATTGTCCTTCTCTATTAGCCAACTAATCAAGTTTTGCCTAAATTTGGTGAAGGTTGTTCCATTCTCAATGTGGTGGGTAGTTCATTCCATAGTTGGGCTGCTTTGACAGGAAAACTGGAGCCCCCAATAGTGGAGTTTGAATCATGGTACCTGAAAGCGATTGGCGTTTGCTAGTCTCGTCAGTCTGGTGGATGTTCTAGAGAATCTATCTGCTAGATATTGAGGGGCTTTGTTTAGACCTTTGGGAGTGAGGGAGGCAGTCTAAGTCTGATTTTTCTCATGTGGAAAGCCATTTGTTTCCTTCTTGTCTCAGATATGTTCTTTCTTAGATGTTTATTGCGGCTCTAAGAGCATTGTTTTGCAGTATCTGTATTTTGTTGATGGTAGATTTGGTCGCTCCAATGTAGAGGGCATTGCAGTAATCTAGTTTGGATATGATCAGGGCTCTAGCTAATGGCATGCAACTGTTAGAGGATAGGAATTGTTTGTCCGCTCTAATTAGTTGGCATGTATATGCTGTAGAGGAGGCTAGGGCATTTATCTGTTTGGTAAATGAGTGTAGTCTAAGTAGAGACCTAACGTTTTAACTTCCTTGGCGACTTTAATAAGGCTCATCAATGATGGAGGAGTAATCCGTGCCCAGTCTGTTGAGAAGAGGTATAGTTCCCAGGATGAGAAGCTCTGTTTTATCATCGCTCAGGCAAAGTCCATGAGTGGCCATCCATGCTTGAACGATACTATAGATTGTTCGCCATTGCTAGGTCCTTGCTATAGTCTCCAGTGAGTGGAAGGAGGAGCTGGGTATCATCTGCATAATTAGTGTAGGTGATAACCCAGATGGTCCAAGTCATCAAACAGAGGCTTGGTGAAGATATTATATAGTGTTGGTGAAACACGAGTGCCTGTGGCACTCCGCAGTTGATGGGGTCCGCGGCTGCATATGGTGAGAAGACCCTCATGGTTCAGTCGCTAAGGAATGAGTCTATCCACGCTATTGCCTCACTGGAGAAGCGGGCGGCTGAATCCAAGTGGCTGCATAAGACTTTGTGATCCACTAAGTTGAATGCCTCTGATGGGTCGAAGAAGTAATGTTGGTTTTCCGTTGTCACTTAATTTATCTATTTGGGTTTTAAGATCAATAAGTGCAGTTTCGATGCATTGTAGTGGACGGAAGCCGGATTGACGAGAACCTAGTAGCTGGTTAAGTTCTAGGAAATTCTGGATTTGGATATATGCCACCTTGTCTAAAATATTCTGCAAGAATGGTACGGTGGTAATTGGTCTGTAATTAGTAGATATAGACAGGTCTAGAGTTGGCTTCTTAAGTAGTGGGAGTACCCATGAATCCTTAAGGTTGCTAGGAATGGTGCCGGTTGTAAAGGAAGCATTGATCAGTTTAGTGATAAATGGTGCTAGATCCCTGGCGGCATCTTTAGTCCAAGAATGACTTTCTCAACTTCTATAATGGAAACTTTAGAAAAGTGAAATTAAGTAATGGGTTTGGTTTTAGGAGGTGCTGTAGTGTTGGGAAGATTAGTGGTGGTTAGTGATTTTTTTTGTTTTTTTTCCATTTTCTTTTGGAGGTTTAGGACTTTGTTTGCTAGTGCATGCTGGCTATCAGAACCCCATGTTTTATTTTTGACCGTTATCTTGGACTGTTGTAGGGTTTTCAAGTCCTTTTTAGTATGGAGAACAGCTCCCTCATGCTAGAATTCGCTTGTGTAATTCTATTGTAGGTCTCTTGTTTGGCCGAGAGGATCCCTTTCTTGTATTGAGATGAAGTATTGATTGATTTTTAATTTATTTTCTGGAGTGGGATGTAGTTTCGCATTTTCTTTCTAGTCTTGAGGTTTTTTAGGTGGGGGGGTGAACCAATTGTTAGATGGCTTTTAGGTTTACTATTTCGTAAGTTTTAGAGGGGCAATACTATCAAGAGTTTTGTTCATGACTTTGTTGTATTCAGGTAAGGCGTTAGGGTAGGCAAAATACAGGGGAGTTGTTTGTTTACTGTCTTTTTTTTAATTTCTGTTAAGTACAGGTGGGGCAAGATGTTGCTGTAAGGTGGGAGTTTTGGTAGCTAATGTAATGGTCTGTCCAGATTTGGGGTGAGATTGTAGGGATGGAGATATTAATTATGATCGGCGACCCAATCTAATTCTCCCTTTGTTGTGAGTTGGCTCATTTACTCTTTGGGTGAAGCCCAGTTCTGTTGATGTTGGTTGCTGCGGTGGATGTTCAATGTTTGGGAGTTAGCTGTGGGTATTTTAAATTGACATAATTTTGCATGATTTAATGTCCGGTAAGGGAGATATTTCTCATTGAAAGCTTAGTTTTGGCAATAATGGCTAGGCCACCACCTCAGGCTTTACATCTATCCACTCTGAGGATAGTGTAATCATTCGGAACAGCTAAGGACATTGCTGGGCCTGCTGCCTCGTGGAGCCAAGATTCTGTGATAGCTAGGAAGTCGTAATCCTCTGTTATGACTTCAGATATTTCTGTGACATGGGTGACAAACGATCTTGCGTTTATTAGGGCACCTTTATGTTTTGGTGTAGGCTTGACTGGAAGAGGTGAAGTAGTGCTAATTGGAGCTGCTGGACGGCTAAGAGTCCTAATTATTTTTATTTGGGGGTTGTTGTGGCTATTGTTATGGTGATTGGATTTTGGTGTAAGTTCGTAAAAGGTTTTGGTTGGGAAGGTTAGTCTCATATCTAAGTGGATCGAATATTCTGGGTAGTCGTGCCCGTAGTCTAGCATTTCTAAATGCTGTTACAGGGTGTAGTTTGGTAAGGTGAGTTTTACTGGTGCCGAAGTGGTTTGGGAGGCAATGTGTGGTTATTGAAGATGTCTGTTCCACATAATGTAGACGTTGTATAGAGTATCACTAGTGTGAATAAGGTGCACAGGTATAATTTGGCCAATACAGGGTACATGGTGTGTAGGGGTGATGTGCAGTATGAGGGAAGAGTGTAGGATCTATGTGTTAGGTCAAATAGATCGGCAAGCGGCAAAGCGTGTTAACAGCATGTTCAACTAACAGTTAACTAAATTTAGTCAGGCGCGCCTAGATCCACAAGCGGGGCAAAATCCGCAAGTAATGTCTATTCAGTGATCAGTTATATATCAGAGCCCTAGAATCAATGTCCACATATATGGCAAAATCTGCAAGCAATGTCTTGTCTGCGCATTCAAAGATATAAAGGAGCCTGGGTTCAATAATTGGCATGGGGTAGGTTCTGCATGAACTGTTATGTGATGGGACAACATGGGTATACTGAAATCTAAGCTCTAGGGTTAACAGATAAGACATAGATTATGTGCCATGAGCAAGTTACCTAGGTAGCACATGAGTGTGCGGTCCAGGTCTGATATGCTACAAAGGATGCGGTATGGTGTGAACAGCATAGATATCGTGTCGACAATGGAATCATAATCGCTAGTATGCCAAATTGAATCGTTAAAGTCAGCGTATCATTATGTGATATATAATATTCGAGAAATGGAATCACTAGCGCAAATATGTTGGCAACGTGTGAAGGTGATGGTCAACAGCTTGTAATTTTAGGCTATGATATGCGGATCACGTTGCCTCACTGGCAGGGGGTCGGGCTCAGGACAGTGGTTAGCCTTGCCGTTCGGGCCTTTCCGTTGAGGACCGGCTTACACCTCCCAGCGCCCGGGAGTTTGCTTCCAGTATCTAGCTGGGTCGCCATGTGTCTGGCCTGCCTGTGAGCTCGCTCGGAAGATGTGCGTAACCGCTTGCTGTCTTTGTCCAATTGAACTGAATATCTTGCGGGTTTTTAAGTACTGGTTTTAAACCAAGAACTTTAGATCTGGCTCAGTGTACTTTGCAGAACTCCCCGCAGGGTACTATATTGCCTGGAACAGTTTTCTGCATCCTCATGCTGGGCTTCTAGGGAGTCACACAATGCATACAATCAAGCCGTTCACTCCAACCTAATTGAGTGTCTAAAAAAAAAAAAAGTCTTTAATTGGATGAATGCCAACAACTTAAATCAACCCAGGAAAGACAGAACCCATGATTATATCCAAAAATCAAGACCACACCACCTATATTCCATGGCCAACAGAAATGGGAACCACACCAACTACTAAGGTAGTAAAAAAAAAATCTGGGACTTCTGATGGACAACACTCTAACCATTAGAACCACAAATCGATGCAATAATCAAGAAATGCTTCTTCCTCCTTCACACGGCAAGAATCTTAACTTTCCTCTCCTTCACCCACAAAACACTCGCAATCATTGCCCTAATGTCGAGAATAGACTATGCAAACAGCCTCTATCTCGGAATACCAGAACACCCCCTGAGGAAACTACAACAGATCCAAAACGCAGCAGCCAGACTGCAACTATCCAGAAGGGACCACATCACTCCAGCCCTAAAAACACAGCACTGGCTCCCAGACCACTTACAATTCAGGAAATTAATAAAAACCTGGCTCTTCAACATCAGAGATGCAAACTGAAAAACCAAAACCACAGAACTAGAAACATAATGGAAAGGATGACAAATATAGGATAACAATGACATCAAAAACCAAACACTCCTACTACAAAAAGAGACTACACTATGTCTAATAGGACACAAACGACACCCATAAGAACAGAATCCAACGTCTCTAGCCAACTCCCAGCGAACTAATCTAGGATGACGATGACCATATCTAGAACTGGATAAAGACTCGAGGCGATGCCCATAAGGACTGAATCCAGCGTCCCTAGCCAAATCCCAGTGAACAACCTTCACCCGCTTGATGAATGCCTCAATAGACCATACCTCTATAAAGTTGGGTGAACATTTGCACTTGCCACATTAATTAAGCTATAGATATTGGCAGCGGCATGGGACTCTGCCCCTTAACATAAGTGCAAGCGTTAGCATTGCAACACACCAAAAGGCGTAGAAGCAGTAATTTGGATGAGATGTTGAAGACCGAGCTGGCCTCAACACATGGAGGGAGTAAACCCGGGCATACTAATGCCCATCCTCCTACTAGATTAGGAATGCTAGACTAGATTAGGAATGCTTTTTGAGCTAGACTGCAAGAGACGCACTAATGCTGGCCCGCCCCGCATACAAATGGGGGCCATGTAGGCAGCTAGTGGGCAAAGTTATGCAAATGAACAGATACCATACTAGAAAGGGACCGTGAGTGTCTCTCAGCCCCCGAGCTGGACATCGACACAGATGCAGAACACCCCACCTGATTAGAAACGCATAATTTGTGCCTCACTTCAAGCCTTGAATGCCAACTAACACCTTCACCCTCTGCATACACCTCAAATTGTAACTAAACACAACCTTACAACACCAACAACAAAGCATGCATAGACGCGCACAACGCCCTCTGACAGTACAGCACCCCAAGCCCAGCCAACGGAATTCCGGGCTGAGGCTGCCAACAGCACATCACTGCTCTTGCACTTCTCCAGCTCATCCCCCACTAACTCCCCTGCCCCTCCTTTCAGAACCGCCAGGGTACCACTCTGGTGGTGATAGTGCACAGTACAAATATCCTTTAACATGAACATAGAAAGTTCAGATGTCCCTAATTGCAGGCTGGATGCGCCCCACTTTATCTTCCTTTCTGCTGCCAGCACCTCATCAAGGTATAATTCACCAACACTTTATTTAACAAGAGGTTATGGAAGTTCAGCTGGTGCATCTAAGGTTGCTAATGATCCTCGCCCCACATCCCAATCTGAATGTCGCCACTCTTGTGGTCCTTGTGTCAGTCTAGAAATCCAATTTGAGACCGCAAACGCATTTTGTTGTCCAATGGCCAACCGTCTCATGCATGATACAACAGAATATATGTTTTCGAGTTTTCCAATGAACGGCCATTTTGATGTAACAAGAATCGCCATTTTTGTTTTCTAACCATTGCTCATTGCTTTCTGTTCCTATTGCTTCGCAGTATATTTTCCGCTTACACTGCTCGACTGTGGAACATTGTCTGTATATGAAAAGGACAAGGCCACAGGGCCGAGAGGATAACGAGAGTTTAGCTGAAACACAAACGTAGGCAGCGCCAGGAAGAATGCCCGGCTCCCTCCTTAATGTAGCCTTGAAGCAGAGCCGCAGGGCATTTAATCATTTCACAGCTGCCAGCCAGTCTCGTTATATGGTAGAATATGTTAGAATAATACTGCTGAAGGCTTGAATTATGTTTTTCTAACGGCCCCCCTTTCCTGAGCCCGCTAAGAGCAAGTCTGCTCCCCGGACACGAATAGCACCTGATAGATAGCAAGGTTCGGAGTGCAACTCCCCCTCCCCCCCCCCCCCGTATGTAGTTCGCTTCCAAGAACAGAAGCGCCGTGTTCTATTCAATAACTGAAAGATGCCTACGCACTCACAAATTGCAAATTGTTACTAGAATAGATGTTTGAAGGTGTCATAGTGGTCGGAGATGTCCATCACACCAAGTTCAAAGAAACCCAATGAAGAGGGGTGTTATACATGTCATAG
Source organism: Ambystoma mexicanum (assembly GCF_040938575.1). Taxonomy (NCBI): domain Eukaryota; kingdom Metazoa; phylum Chordata; class Amphibia; order Caudata; family Ambystomatidae; genus Ambystoma; species Ambystoma mexicanum. The sequence continues at coordinate 1,255,875,222 of NC_090934.1, forward strand.
CTGATTGTTTGATATGCATTTTGTATATATGTAACTGATGTACGTAATTCACTCTCTTGCGTCCCTCAAGGTCGTGTGGTGACCCGCCTTGTTTCCATAGACGTCAGGGTCCCCTAGGGGCCCCTTTCACTTGGTGATTTGACCACTGCCATCCGTGAAAGCTATAGAGACTTGGTCTTCTACCCACAATGCCACCCTCACCAGAGCTCCATTTTGCACGCAGGGGGTAATCTTGGCTCACATGCCTGACTTGTATGTAGCCGGGGGAGATGCACCATGGTTCCGCTCCACTGCATCATTGCACCTCCTGTCTCAACACTGGATCTCACACCAGGACTGCAGGACACAAGGGCAGATGATGGATTAGAGCGGAGTTAAGAGAACATTTTTTTTCTACGATGTAAGAATGTTGGGGCACACATCATATTTCCTTGAAAGAAAGTATTGGAACTTTCGTAGACACCAGTTCAGCCATAAATGAATGACTCATTCAAATAGCACTGCCTTCACAAGTCTCATTCTTCACACTCCAATAGTGAATGACTCTTGGCGAGTAACAAATGGTATGCTGCCCACGTGTGGAGAACTGAAGCAGCAAGTGCTTTATTTTCGGGGCAGGGGGGCGGCGGAGTAGTGGTGCAGATTATGAGTTCTGCAATGATCCTGTGGTGTTCCCTGTTCCCTGCTAGGGTTGTGGGAGTTGGCTATTAGGTTTCCATAAAAAGTGCTTTCCTCATTTCTGTTTTGTAGGCCCTGATCTGTCTGGCATAGATGGCTTTGTTCTGGGGCGATGGCCTGGCCTACCATGTGCGCTCCGGGCGCTGCTTACGGGGGATTAGAGTGAGGGAGTGAACCACTTGGGAGTAAAGCCTAGTCTGCGAGAAGTAGATCTGGTTGAGGTGAGAGGGATGAGGGCATAGAGAGCCATCAGTCAAAAAGGTTGATAGCGGGCGATACTTCTTGGATAGTAAGGGTTGGGAGGGAGGATATGGGGATTTGGCCAGGTCGGGGTTTAGTGTGACTTGACTTTATGCCAAGGGTTTCATGGGAGAACGGAATGGGGCTGGTGAGATGGGTGGAGAAGTGGGTGTTGGTTGTGAGAGGGAAGATGGCAGTCCAAATTTGGGAGTGGGGGGCAGAGTGAAGATCAAGTTGGTAGAGCTGAAAAAAGCCTCCTGGGTGTTTCCTGCAATGTGAGTGGGGTAGTGTTGACGGCATCCAAGTTGAGTGGACAGGTCCTAGGGGACCCGAAACAAGATGCTGAAATACCCTAGCATGGTGATGGAGGGGTAGGATGTCGGGGATGGCTGCTAAAGTCACAGAGGGAAGTCTGCAACATTTCTGGTGTAGTCTGGAGGTCTGTAAAGGAGTAGGAAGCTGTGTGGGAAGGATGGAGTGAGTTGGAAACTTACTAGTAGATATTTGGCGTTGCAGGGTTGTCTCTCGGTGTAAGACTGTGGTGGTGTTTGGCTAGTGCCCCCTCTCACCCCCCCCCCCCCCCCCCCCCACACACATCCCACCACCCAGTTCTACTGGATCTGTGCATGATCAGGGAATATCCGGGGAGAACCCTCATGTGTGATTAGTTCAAAGTTTTTGGAGAACCATGTTCCAGTGATGAGGAGGATGTCTCGGCTTTCAGGGGAGATACCAGTGGAAATGTTCTCTGCGACAGATCTGACGTTGATGCAGGAGAGCAGATGAGGAGGGTTGGTGGTAGCAGGTGTTGGAAAATGAGTGCTGTGGATGTGACCTGGGTGGTATAGAGGGGGGTCGGAGTAGGAAGGGGTGTGCATGGTGGCGGAGGAAAGGTGGTCAAAAGAGGTGTGGTGGGGGTGTTATAGGGCTGAGAGGGAAGAGTGCTTGTGAAGGACAATATCTTAGGGGGTTTTGGGTGGTGGAGCAGAGGTCTATATGAAGTGGAGGACAAGTGGTGGGCTATGGTAGCTTGTGTGCGTGTGCCGGTGGGGGGTGTGGCGGTAGAGGAAAACGTGGAGGTTGAAAGGGGAATTGTATTTCAGGGGGTGGGGGGTTGAGTTGAGGCAGGTATGTGACAGTTTGCAGGGGAGGAAACTGGGTTGGAGGACAGGATAAGAGGGGAGCGGGTGGGATCTCTGGGAGAAGAGGTGAGGAACGAGATTCTGTGGTGGAAGTGGCCTTGGTTGGGCTGTTGCTGGTGGTGTCACCAAGACGGTCTGAGCTGTGTTTAGGGATGGGAAGTGTGAGTGACGGTGTAAGAGGGGAGACCTGGGGAGTGCTGGGACGGTTGGGGGAGATGTAGGTGTGCGTGTTTGGGGAGGGGCCCTGGGGTGTTGGAAGGGGGCGGGCAGAGGGTAATGGAGGAGGGAGGCGGGCAGAGGTCTGGTTTCTGGAACGCTGTAGTGCCCCTCTGACCTTACAGCTGCTAGACGTCGTGGAAGGAAAAATGTAGGACAAGCATAGGGGGCTGGAGGTTCTGTCTCGGGCAGGAGAAAAGCATGTGCTACGAGAGGTCAGTGGAAAAGGGTGATTTCAGTGAAGGGTGTGAGGGGATGTACGTAGGTGTGTTGCTGTACCTGCACAGGTGTTTCTGTAATTCAGGGTGTATGATACTCTGATACCAGCTAGATCTAGAATCAAATACTGTCACCACACAACTAGATTTAAAAGGTTACACTGCACTTTTGTTGCAAGTGGAGGTCAACCAGTTGTTGTACCTAGTGCAGAGTGCTCAGAGCATCTTGTACCTGAATGGAGTTGGATTCAAAACCATTGTACTCCCTAAAATGCAGCTAGAATCGAAACCTGTGGTACCTAAAATGCAATAGGATTTAAAACCTATGTAGTACCGAGTCTGGGTTCAAACAATTGTAGTACCTAAAATGCAGCTAGATTATGGGTTAAGTGCAGAGCCTAAACATGCAGTTACATTCAGAAACCTTTGAACCTAAAATGCAGCCAGATTAAATCCATTGTTGTAACTAAAATGCAGCTAGTCTCACTACGTTCGTAGTAGTCGGAGTTCGGGATTAAGAGTGATTCTGAGTATGCTAGGGGGAGAGGCTAAGTGGATAAACTGTTATGAATTGCCTGGGAGAGATACAGTGGCTGTACTAGGGTTGTGGCGATTAGAAAGAGGGGGCTGAGTAAGTATTCGTCCGTGACAGTCGTTGCTGCTTGAGCAATTTGACTGGCAGGGGTATTTGCATAGAGAAGAGGATATGTTGTAAAATTCGCCTGAGTTCATCAGTGGCTATACTCCAATAATTCAGTTGGTTCCAACAGTTGCTTTACTCAAATAATTTGCCATATTGTGAAGAATCACCTAGGTTTAGCTGTGGCAATGTACAATCCTGGGCCCACTTTGGGCAGTGGCAAGTTTTAGTTTTCCCAGCTAGGTTCAACACTCTGGCGAACTAAAGAGCGCACCTAGGTCTAACACATTGCAAACTCAGAGCGTAGTGCAATTCAACACCATGTTAAGAGACCGTAGTAGTAATGAAGTGGCAGGATTTTAAGGGCACAGTTGGAACACTGCTCCCAACTCTGGTTGTAGCTGTGGGGTATTTTGTCAGGTGAAAGGGGTTGAGGGGGAGAATGCCCTAGGGAGCTGTCCTTTGCCTCTGGCCCTTCACTGACTGCCATAGGGTGAGTTACTGAAGTGCAGGGATCTGGTCACATGTCTGGGCGGGTGGTGGGATTGGCGGGATGTGGTACAGGGCAAGGTGGGTGCAGGACCCGCTCAAACAAAGGCAGAAAGGGAGCCGGATTACAGACCAAGGAGAATACAATGAAATAAAATCAAAGGCATTGAGGGGCATAGTTAACATGGTGTTCTCAGCACAAACTGGAGTGAATGAGTGGGAACACCCATGCTTTGCTCTGCAATATTAAAAGTAGGAAGAAGGTTGTACCAATAAGGATCCCCCTTTGGCACGTCACCAAATAGACAAAACTATTCCCTAAACCACAGGATTTGAGCATTGCCGTGGTCCATGATACATGGTCTGACCTTTTGTGTATCAACCCTAAAGGTAACTTTGCTACCACCTGGCATGCCTATCTTGTATTATCCAGAGGCAAATGCCCTTGGAGGGCACCAGCCTGATCACGGTTTCTTGTAGGTGCCATATGTTGCAAACCTGCCAGCAAGCAAGAATGTGTGCAGATAACTTGGAATCGGGCACAATAGTTGAAAATTGACTCCCCATTACCCGAGCCCTTCAGAAAGCTTTTCTTCTCGAGTTAGCAGTATTTTGAAAGAGCAACAAATTAGGTGATGGTTCCAGTGTTATTTCATTCTGAATCTAGGCATTCGGGGACAGATGGTCTCATTACATAAATTCATAAAATGAGGGTTGCTGGGGCTTAGTCCCCATTGCTGCTTTTAATTTGTAGATATTTAGCTACGATTTCAGACCTATTCACATGTTGGATATCTTGTAAATCTCAATTTATCCAGATGTTTTTAAAAATCTTTTTATTGAATTTTAATAACATGAATCAACTATACCAACATCCCCCTCTCCTTCCCTTAGGCACGAGACAACATAGCTTTACAACCTTTCTTATGACTAGGACACTAATCTATGGCTTCAAAACAAGTATATGAATGCTATGAGGACACCATTGGAGCATATAGTCACTCTGAAGATATTGTAAAATTGGACCCCAGTTAGCATGAAAGTTCTCGGTGGTGCCCTGCAGTTACCCACTCCATAGATATAAAGTGCCATACCTTTCTTAACCATTGGAACTGGGTTTGTGGCGTCTGCTGCTTCCAACCTTGAGCTATAACTAACCAGGCCGCCACCACCAGTACCATAATCACCTTCTGCTGGCACTTAGGGTGCGCTTTCTGTGTGGGGTCCCATATACCGGCAAGCCATATGCTATCGCTTAGGCCTTCTGCCCCTTGAACCATTTTCCCCACCTGCGCCTTTACCTCATTCCTGAAGGGAATGATACTGTGGCATGTTTTCCAGATATGCTTCCAGTCTCCTTCTTGGCGACAACCCCCACCAACAAAGTCCATCTGTGGTCGGATACATGTCCTTCAGCCTCTGGGGGGCCGGTGGGGGGGGGGGTGATGTGCCATTGTAGCAGAACTTCTTGCCACATTTCTCTCAGGTGGATGGAGTTTGTCAGGGTGACAACATTGCGCCAGGTTCCCTCCCAGTGAGGTTGCGGAATTTCTATTCCCAGGGTCCCCTCATACAGCCAAATTACCTTTTCCCCTTGTGAGTGCATAGACTGGCGGGATTCGTTATCAGAAAAGTCTCAAATTGCCTAAGGTCTCTCGTTGCTGCTTCTTTGGTTCTGGACGACAGCCAATGCTTCAATTGAACATAACGGTATTTCTCAGTTCTCGCCACTCCCAACTCTTGTACACATTCTTCAAATGACCTGATAATCCTACTTTTGTTCATGTTTCCAAATCTAATGCAGCCCGCCTGTTTCCATGATGTAAAGGCCTTCAGGGCCATACCCTGTGGAAAATCAGGATTGTGAAATAGCGGCATAAACAGGGAGGGGTGCGTCGTCAAATTTCCTCTCCTTACCGCCGAATCCCATGCGTTGAGGGGGGCGCCCAGGATCTCACTTATTCAAGTATTCAAATGCCTATACTTCTTGTGGGACCACAAGAGGTTCGAGAGCAGGCCTCCGGCAACCGCTATGTCCTGCATTGCCCATTTAGTCTGAGGACAATATGCCACCCAGTCTTTAAGGACTAGCAGCTGCGCCGCTTCGTAATAACGCTTGAAGTGGGGGAAGGCCAGACCTCCCTCCCTGGACCGCCGCTGTCATTGTGGTCATTGCCACCCTCTGTCTCGTGCGCTTCCGTACGTATGCAGATGTCATTTTATTTAGCGAACGACAGAAGGACCTGGGAATCTTGATTGGAAGAGCCTGGAAGTAGTAAAGGACTTGTGGGAGGATCGTCATCTTCACCGCCAGCATGCATCCCCACCAGGATGTGGAAAGGGGCGTCCATCTCACCAGCAGCCCTTGGAGGTGGAGAAGTAAGTCCTTGTATGCGGCATACAGTTGACTCGTCTTGGGGGTGAGCTTCACCCCAAGGTAGCTGATCTTGCCATCTGGACCCCCTGGTCTCGGGCTAACTTGGAGATGGTGTCGGGGTCAGCGGGGAGATTCAGAATCTCAGATTTCATTTTGTTGATTTTGAGACCTGAGATGGCTCCAAATGCTGCTAGTTCGCTCATTAATATGGGTAGACACCTGGCGCAATCTGTCAGCGCCAGCAACATATCAGTGAAGGCCATTGATTTGTGCTCCAGCCTGCCCATCTGCACACCCTTACTTAAGCACTGCTCACGTATCGTAGCCAGGAGAGGCTCTAAAAACGGAGCGTACAGGAGGGGGGGACAAGGGACACCCCTGCTTCGTGCCCCTCGTCTGGACTACCGTCTTGGACAGAAAGCCGTTAACGGCGATTCTCAGGGATGGGCTTCTGTAATTTGCTTTTAGCATCCCCATGTGGGAGTCCCCAAAGCCCATATGCTTCATAGTTCGAAAGAGCTGGCACCACTCGACGCGGTCGAAGGCTTTTTCCGCATCCAAAGCGACTAGTATAGCCTCCATGTCGGTGCTTTCAGCCTTTTCTATTATGACATATTCTCCTGGTATTGTCCGCTGCCTGCCTTGTAGGCAAGAAGCCAGATTGATCTGCATCTATCAGGTAGGTCAAGTGTTCTGATGGCCGGTTCGCTAGAATCTTCGTATAGAGTTTTGCATCCAGCTTAATAAGAGCTATCGGTCTGTACGAACCTGGGAGGGTAGGGTCCTTTCCATGCTTCACAAAGAGAGCCACTTTAGCCTCGCTCATGGACGCTGTAATATTGCCCCTTGTTTTGAAGGTGTTGAAGAGGGTTGTACGTTTCGGGGCCAGAGCGTGGCAAAATCTTATAGAAGGCGCTAGTGTACCTATCTGGGCCCGGTGCTCTATTCTTGGAGTTGCTTACTAGCTTGCAGCAGCCAGGGATATATCTTGATCCAGTGCCCCCGGACTTCCTCCGGCAAACACGGAAGGGATGCCCCCTGAATGTATATTTCTTGATCCTCCTCAGAAGGGGCACTGGTTGTGTAAAGATCCTGATAGGATCTCATTATCTCCCCCATTTCGTCGTTTGTTGTTTTCCGGGCCCCCGAGGTGTCCACAGCGCCAGGATCTCTCCCTGGCTACTTCCCTAAGCTGGTGGGCTAGAAGAGTGTCCGCCTTGTTGGCATGGAAGTAGAATCTTTGCTTTGCTTTCATGAGGGCGTAGCCCACCTCGTGGGTGTAGAGGAGCGCCAGCTGACCTTGGATGTGCTGCCTGGCCTGCCTTTTAGCCCTGCTAGGGTTCGCTGCTGCCTCCTTCTGTGCTTCTAGCAGTCATTTCCAAGTCTCTCTCCCATTGCCCCAATTGTCGCTCTCTTGGATTTCATTGAAAGGAATTCACCTCTCAAGACAGCCTTGAAGGCGTCCCACACCACATCCTGGGGGGGGGGGGGTCTCCCCTGTGTCATTTGTTATTGGCAGAAGGTTTAGACAGGTGCAGCACAGAGATAGCGACAATCAAACATCATAATAGCGTACGGAGACAATACATCATAACCATTTCAGACATTTCAGGGTGAGGGGAATTATCAGCGTAGAAAAGCATAAATGTCATGTTCCTCATGGTAGGTCGGCCTGGCCTGATTGGGGGGGGGGGGCCGAGCTCCACTCAATCTCATCTCTACTATTCAAGAAAGTGCAGAACTCTGACCATACATTTACCCCCATGTCATTTTCAATGAAGGTGTCGATCTTATCTTGGATTTCTTCTACTAGCACGGTATCCTGAAGAAGGTCTGAGGGGGAAGCGCCAGGACCACATCTTAGGTTCCCTCACCTTGAGTGCTAGGGATGGGGTTATTGGAGCATGATCTGAGAGAACTATGGGGCCACATCGCTAATTGTACCCCGGAGGGGCATAGATACCCAAATGTAGTCTATCCGCAATAGAGAATTGTGAACATGGGAGTAGTGGGTGAAGCCCTGGCTATCCCCATGCTGTGCTCGCCAGGCATCTGTCAGTGAAAGGGAGTCTAATTTTCTTTAATGCCTCAGAAGGGGCTTTCGAGCTTGCGCTGTTCCTGGTCGACCTATCTAATGAGGGATCCCAGGCTAGATTCATATCCCCTCCCAGAATGATTTCCCTGTCGCAAATTGTTCGAGCAATCCCATTGTGTCCGAGAAATGCCTCCTGTCTGACATTGGGGGCGTATATCGACGCTAGGGTCAGTCTTCTCCCCTCAACCATGATTTTCAGGAAAACATACCTCCCCATCGGATCTCTGGTCGTGGATCTGGGCTTTTAAAGTGTCCATGATAGCCACCATGACTCCGGCTCTCTTCCCATCAGCATTTGACTGAAACGTGTCTCGCCCCCCCCCCCTTTATCTTAATGCAAGATTTGTCACTCTTCTTTATATGCGTTTCCTGGTAGAATAGAATGTTCGCTTTCTGCTTCCAAGCCTGTCTGTCCAGCTTGGATCTTTTCACGGGGGTATTCATGCCTCGTATATTTTGTGACAGCACTGTCACCGGGACCTTATTATTCATTACGGGGTTGTTAATTTAACTTGTTGTGGTCGCCTCATCTGTCCATTGCAAATAGTGTAGTGTCTGATCCAATATTCGCCTCGGTGCCTTTAACTTTGTAACACCCCCTTTTATTCCCCCCCCCCCCCCCCCCCCCCCAAGGTACCCCGGAGGTTAGGGCTGGGTTGCTACATGCCCTGAGACGAAGTGTCCAGAGCTCCCGGCTCGTGTTTCCCTCTCAAACATATCGTGGGGAGTCCTAAACCCCACTAACAATTCCAACAAGTTTTCTCTAGTTCCTCTCCTGCTTCATGTCTGACGGATGAATCAACCGCGGATCTCCTCTCGCACTGATATTAAAACAGCAGGACTTAGTTCATTCCTGGTTTGAGTTTTTGGTATGCCCCCAGGCTTGATTAGTCTTCCTTCCTCTCCCTTTTCTGCGGGCCATCTCCCATCCCTCTTGTTGGATCGGCCCCCTAAGTCTCCCCCGGGGATCCGGGTGTGTCCCCTCCGCTCCACTGGATATGCCCAACACCCGTTCTCCTTCACAGGTCGTGATCCTATGTTGGGTTCCCTCCCATGTAAATAGGAGACTGAAAGGGAAGGTCCATCGGTATCTGACCTGGGCTGCGGACAAGCGGCGAACCACCGGGCCCATCAGGCGTCTTTTAAGCAGTGTGGACTGGGCCAGGTCCTGGTATAATTGCACCTCTTGGCCGTTTACTCTTATCTGGGGGGGGGGGAGGGGTGTCTGGCCTTCCTCAATCTGCTCTCTGTGCATAGGATGACATGGCCACTAGCGCATCCCTGGGTCTCAGTCCCGGTTCCGCTGCTCTTAAAGGACCCACTCTGTGAATACGGTCGATTCCCTATCTCTGGGTCACCTTCTTCTGCTAGGATCTCCGCAAACAGTTGCGTGACAGAAGATCTCAGATCAGGGTCCCCTATTGATTCCGGCATATATTTGACTGATATTGGACCTCCTCGATCTTTTTTCAAGATCTTTGCATTGCTGCTCTAGGAACATGGTGGTCTGGGCAATCCTATATAGTCTCTTCTGATTTGTGGGTGTCATCTTCCACTTGCTGGAGTTTCCTTTCCAGGGTATCCTTCCTCTCGCCCAGTTTGGTCACATCCTGTCTGATTTCCTGGATGGACTGCACCATCTCTCCCCTCAGGAGTGCAACTGCTCTTGAACAGAAGTTAAAAGTTGCGATTGCAGATCCTTGAAGCACGCCTGCATGTCTGCTTTATTCATTGTTGGCTCCTCCATCCTGCCTCTGGTCGAGATGGGGCCCAACGGGGGGTGGGGGGAGGAGTCGGGCGCAGGTCCAACCTGTGTCCCCCAAAGCTGCTTTTAATTCCTTCCTTGGCATTCTCGGGGGGTGGGGGAGGGTGGCGTGGAGGAACCCGCCCGTGTCTTGGACATCTATGCACACTGCTGGGGTTGACATGGTGTCCTGGAGGGCCCACTCTTGTACCACGCGCAGGCCCCCCGGAGTGTACGTGGGGGACACCCGGTCTCGTGCGAGGACTGAGTCCAAGCTACCATAAGCTCGATCCCCGGTGCCCTAATGTCCTGCTTGTTGTGTCTGCCGGGGGAGCGATTTTAAAATTGTCGGACACTGGAATCCCCGCTCAATTTCTCCGGGGATGGACCCCCATACCCCCCACCCACCCCCCGAAGGGGACCAGTTGATGCCTTGTGCTGGGTCTCCCTCCTTTAATTCCGCTTGCTGCGCTCCAGGACCCTCTCCGTGTGTGCAATGGTGGGGGACGCTCTGCAAAAGTCTTCTGCCTTCCCAGATGCTGCCGCTCTCTCCTCCTATTTGCACCCGTGTGCGCAGACGCTGGGCCTCGGCTCTGTTTCTCAGAGCCCTAGCCCAGGCTCCGGGTCCTCGCGACTCTCCTGCAACTAGCAATGCTTCTCCCCTCCAATGCCCTGTCTCGCTCAAGTTGCAGTCTGCCGTCTGGGGGGGAGGGGAGGGGGGAGGCGGCGCCCGTGCCGGATCTCTCTTCCTCCGGCAGTTCCACACAGTCCGCTGTGTCCCAGCCCCCGCCAGGGAGGGCCCCAGGCGCCCGCTCTGAGCACTCCCGCAGTCTCCTCTGTGCTGGGTCGCTGCTCTTGCTCTCCCAGGTGGGTGTCCCTAGGGCTGCGGCCTCTCCTCTAGAGCGCCCGCCGAGCTCCCCGAGGCCGCCGCTGAACGCCTCTGACTCTCCCCGGCCCCGCACTTCTGCCGTGGGGGAGTCCTTTTCGGCGTCGGAACGCTGCGTAGCTTCTGCAGTCGTTCCCCGGGAGGGCCTTCAGAGCGTCCCGCTGCTGGGCTAACTGGCGTGGGATCATCCATTCTGCCACATTGAGAGGCCCAGAGCGGAGAGACGATCAGACGTGACCCTCCACGATGGGCGCCATCTTGGAATTCCATATCCAGAATTTAAAAAAAAAGATGGTATGCATCTTTATCGCACGTTAACCGATCTGAAAACATTTCAGCAGTCGTCCTACCCTGGGGCAGAGTGCAGGGCAGTTAAACCATTAGCACCTCCAAGCTCTCTGAATACATGGGGAGGCCGTGTTTGGTATAGTTGCAGACTCTCGTGATCACGGACGACTAAGAATGCTATCCTTCGATTGGGCCTGTGTATTGTAGCAGACAGCCTGTAAGGGTAATAACAGCATCAGACAGAGGCTGAGAACCATATGTTCTGAGGAAGGGTGCCCATTCCATTGCCCTAGTTTGGTGTAAATCATGGATGGCCCCTGTTCTCCATCTTGTATATCTCCCTAGCGTTAAGGGTCCACATCTGTTCACTCTCCATTTCTGGGCTTTTTTTTCACTATCACAATGCATACCCTGGCCGCCAGGAGCAGAAAGTGCATGACATGTGTGGAAGAGGTGCCCACCCATCTTCCCACTCCTGTTACACATTACTAAAAAGGGTCCCCGGCTCCATTCCCTCCAAGTCTTTAATCTACCTCCTTGCAAAAGCTCTGTATTCTAGGGCAAGCTCACGCCTGTGCCAGTAATCGGCCCTTTGACCACATCATCTCCAGGAAGCCAGGGTCCACCCCTGCGAACCTCTTTGAAAGACGGTCTGGGGCATACTGCCATCTGTACAGTAGCTTGAGGCCATATGATTTCATGGCATGCTATGAACGTTCTGTGTGCCTTCTTACAGAGGTGCTGCCCTTGCAGGCCAAATGGTTCCTTTACATCTTAAGGGTATCCGTACCTCCTCCCTTAGCTGCCAGCAATGCCCTGTATATACTGGATCAGCCCCTTCGTTGATGTGGCTTCACTTAATATGGTTTCAGTTGCTGTGAGTCCCTTGCACTACCTCTTTCTGACATTAAGGACCCCTTCAATTGTAAGTAGTGGAAAACCCGAAAGCTTCTCCAGGTGCAGTTTCTCTTCTAATTATGTGAGTGTTATAGAGGTATCTCCCTTAACCACCTGCCCGATCCTTTCTAGCCCAGCTTTGAACCACCTTTGGAACCAGAGCGGTTCCTGGATTTCATCTGATTGCTGAGGCCCATATGTGGCTGAGTGGCGATGGCCATGTGGTGACTCCCTTTAGTTGTTTTCCTCCACCATAGCGGTCCCAGTATACTATGTACCAGAACCTTGCGGGATATCGCCCACAGCCATTCACCTACCGTCACTGGCCTCATCAGATTCTCTATTCCTTCCCACTGTTTCCTTGTTCTCTGCTCTCACATGTGGTATCGGTGCCCAGAACTGCACTGCCCGATAATAGCCATACATGTCCGGGAGACCCATGCCTCCCTGCACCCCCACTTAGGCTGTATAAGCCACTCTGGGTTTCTGCTCATGCCATAGGATTGAGTTAATTCTACGTTGGAACTTTAGAGTGCTGTCAACATGTCCCTTTATAGTCATGTAGGCAGACCCAAGAATTAATAATCTATAAAGATTTAAGATTTGATGATCCATGTATGTGCTAGCTTTTTCAAAACCTTTGATTGTCATGAGTATTTACCTTGTCTTTTAGCCTCTGCTACATTTCCTCTTATTCCTGTTTTTCATGTTTGATGTTTTCACTCTTTTCATTCTTCAACACTGCCCTCTACCTCTTTCACCCTTTTAATTTTACTTTGTATTCAAATAAGTTTTAATTGTACTAGTTTCATTGGTGTTTTTTTTTCCCCCCAAGCAACATTAAACTTCTGGCTCATTTATTATATTAGAGTGGTTTCTGTGACACATTGTATGTAGGTATGAAAACAATTTGTGATATGTTGATACAATTGGGTTAAAATCCATAACTAACCAAGTGCCAACAATGGTAGCAGTCCTTTTTGTTTCTTCCTAGGTCTTTTTGCCCCATCTGCTACCAGTCCAAAAAGGCACCCATTCCTCTTGTCAAACATTTTTCAACAACCTAGGTTTGTTGGAGTCGGACTACAGGCAGCATAATGGAAGTATAGACTCAGTTCCGCTACCACACAATTTTTTTTTCGGCAAGCTCCAATCATAGATCTCTAATATTGGACCTTGGCACTGGGGTCTATGGAACAAGGCTGGGGACACACTATGGATGCGAATGCTACACCGAGCAATAAACCTTGGAGCTCGTACAAAGGCCCGTCATTTTTTTTACCCTCAGGGCTCCAAGCACATCAACCAAACAGGTGGTGATCTACTCAAACTTAAAAGGAAATGTTTTAAAACTGAACTACGTGGCCACTTCCTTCATGATACCGGCAGGGCTAATGGTACGCAGTGAAAACATGTCTTTCTGAATGACAAAGAATATACTACCAACTTTAGCCATATAGCGACTAAATGCAGTAGGGACCTGATGGTCCTTACTATTACGACCGCACAAAGAATTGGTGCAAAAATACAAAAAACACTAGATATCGACAAAGAAATTTAGCACCAGCACACTACCAGCGTTCGAGATCAACAGAGAAACAATGAAACCATTTCATGTATTTAAATCCAATACATTCTGTAGAAAGACAAAGATCTCAAGGAATTTAAGACCGAATTAATCTACTCGTATACAACAGATGATTACATCACCACCCTAAATAAGCCTGGAATCACCAGCACTGCAGAGAACTGGGAATAGAAGTCACATTTTCTGGATCCAGCAGCAATTCCTCCTTGGATGACAACTTGGGCTACAGGTCAAGGGGGAGGCAGCTGGGGTCCACCACCATGGGCCATGCAGTACCAGACCCAACAGAATGCGCCCACAATGCTGCAGGAGACCATTCCAGCAATACATTAACTCATTGACCTACCAACATTTAATTTGGCCCAAGTAGAATTGACACCAGAACAGATTTTGGTTATTTCGAAGGGACTTTCATTTATGCCAACGACTCAGACTGGTACAATACAGAGATGGGGGATCCATCGCTTTCTGCACTTGGTCAGACTTCCTACCTTCAAAGACCAGGAGGAAAAGGAAAGGGAACCTGACTAAGGCCTGCACACCAAGTCCACTTTTACCCCTCTACCAGGTCCCCAGCGATCTTAAAATTGAAAAATGTATCCTGCAGGATATTAGTAAGCTTAAAACTAAAAAGGTCAGACTTCATTATAACATCTCGAAAGCTGAAAAAGCTTTGAAGAAACTATCAATTTAGTGATTAAACCAGCAGACCAAAGGGGCGGTATTTTCTTATGTCCACCAATCAATATAAACTAATGGTCATGTCCCTACTAAATAGTGGTGCGCGCTACAGCCCACTCGGGAAGGACCCTACAAAGGAGTTAAAACAAGAATTAACGGAAGCCGTTTCCTTTGGCCACCAGCGAGTTTGGATCTCAGACAAAGATGATTGCTTAAACATTTCTCAAGGAAGGACCCCTTGCATTTACGCTTGATTTAAAATGCACAAAGATTCCTGTCTTCCGCTAGGAAAATCGGGTGTGGATCAATATTTGAGCCCATCTTTAAATTTGGTATCCATCATGATACTCATGGGTTTCGGAAGGATAAGTACCAAGGGATACTACACACACGCTAAATTTTTGGAAATCTAGATTTTAATCCGGCAACCCAATTTTTGATCACCTTGGATATAATCTTTATATACTAGTATTCTGCAGTATAGAGCCACTTAATGGATATGTGAACATCTATCTAATGCTAGGTATGATGCTTGCTATCATTCACTATTCTGTCTGAGTATGGCACTTCAATATCCTATCTAGATGTGAGGCAGGCTAGTGATCACGGTTCCATCTAAGTGTGACGCATGCTAACATTCACCATCCTATCTAGATGTGACGCAGGCTAAAGTTCAGCATTCCCTTTAAGTGTGGCACATGCTAATATTCACTTTGTGCCCTCCCTGTCTTCAGCCACCAGTAGCCCAGTGACTGTGACGTTGCAGTATTGCCTCCACGTGTCTTGCCCAGGCAAGGATCACACTGTTCAGCCCTACCTCTGCTGCTGGGGACTCGCTGTCTCTCACACATTCCCATGGCCATCACCGTTTGTCACGCTGTTGCTCTTCTGCATGTGTATCTTTGTCATTTCTCAGTTTCGTGTTGGTAGTAGAAAAGGCTTTCTCCTCATGCCGTCTCAAATTACCTGATTGTGCTGTTAAAGCTTCCCTCTCTTTTCTGCACTTGCACGTTCTGAATACTTACAAGGCATAGGTTTGTCCCTCTGCTCTTAAATATTGTGTTGTAATGTATTTCCCACCCTCCCTACCCTATCGGCGCTTTGAAACAGTATTTTCTTATTGTATAAGTGCCTAACAAATAAATGAATGGCTTTTCTCCTAATGGTGACTTACAGGCATCAACCCATTATCAATATTCATATGGTGACCAGCTTCTAGGGCCTCTATGGGTGAGGCCCCATTTTAGAGAACAGCGATTAAGCCATGAAATTAGCCTTTTTCTCTTTTCCTCAGGAAGACCTTGCTTAAGCAACTTTGTTCTTGGGGTGTGCCTGCTGAAATTTGACATATTGCGACTGTTTATTTTGTACCATGGTACTCATCCAAATCCCATCACTCCACCTTTTACAGTGGAGCCATCTTAGTCAAACGGCATATGCAGTGTGCAGGCACACGTTGAAGGCTTAAACAATATAACGTGGTAGTTCATTAATCTTGACATGTTGTGTTTAAGTGGCTTGGAAAAGCTGGAAGCATAGGAAGGTGTACATTGAGGAACTACTACAGCTAAAAATAATTGGGCATTCCTGTGATTTGTTTTATTTCAGACTGTTAGAATTTTTATAATCTTATATAACTTGGTTGTACCTCAATAGTAATGTGGTTTGTGTTGGTACAGTGTACAACAATTCTCCTATATCAGTTGTAGTCAAACATGTTATGTTGAGCCCCCGCCCTGTTTAATATTCACTGGGTGCTTGCTAAAAGCAAGCTCCACACAATTCCATGTGGCGATGCTTACCTTCTCATGATTACCAGTTGTGAGATTTTCTCCAGTTGTACATTATTCATTTTGATTGGCAGGAGATTAAATCCTGGTATAGGTTATCAGTGCGTTGTGCAACATTGTTCCTTTACTTTTGGCTTGAAGCCATACTTCTCCCAGCACGTTGCTTTTTGCTTTTAATTGATTTCCATTCAGTGATTTATAAAACAATTTTACAAGAGGCAGTCATGATGCCTGCTATTTTGGTTTTCTGCGTGACTGATGGGAGCCTGTGCTTCCATACCTTCTATGGCCTGATGAGGTATCTATTTTGTAATACCAGTTGTGCACACGATGTCCCTGCTGTAGTGCAATTGCTGACCGAAATCTGTTTGTCTCCATCTTACCAGGAAAGAGCATCTATGGTGACAAATTCCCCGATGAGAACTTCAAGCTAAAACACTACGGCCCTGGATGGGTCAGCATGGCCAATGCTGGAAAGGATACAAACGGATCACAGTTCTTCATAACCACTGTCAAGACACCTTGGCTGGATGGCAAGCATGTGGTGTTCGGAAAAATCATAGAAGGAATGGTAATTACCTACTGCTACTCTAAAGTCACTGCAGGCATAATCCTGGTCTGTATTTTGTAGATGAAGGATGTGGCTTGCCTTAAGCAGAGTGTGCTTACCGTAAGCACAGTTGATCGGGGATCAATCCTTTGCTTGGTGCACCGCTTGTGTTAAAGGCAACATTACTTCTGGAGAGGAGGCTTGTGTCTGCTACTATGCATGATCACCAAATGGACAATCCATTTACCCGATGGTGTTGGAGCAAGCTCGTTTGTACTTTTTTTTCTTTCTTTCTTTCTGCACGAACCTGGTGATCTTAAAGATGTTTGCGTTCCATGGCAGGCAACTTGTTGCCACTTTAATATTACCAATTCCAGCAGGTTCCTATTTGACAATCCCAGCACCCCTACCTCACGAAGTAAGCTGAACGCTCTGTAGTTATGTAAACACAGAACTAATCTGGCCATTTCCTTGGTTTGGAGCACTTGACAATGTTTACATTTTGTTGTCTCCAACCACAAGTATTTATGCAGCATGGACTGTAACAAACTCCACTCATTCAACGTGAAGAACAAAGGTTGCCCTTGCTGAGAAGGAAGGCAGCCTTGACAGCACATTTCTTTGCCAGTTGGATAGTCTAGCTTATCTGGTGTCAAAGGAGATGTGGGTCCTTGGACACAACAGCCCACCCAAGTACATTGGATGTGCGAGGGTGTTGAGTGTTGGTAGACCTTGGTTACCTTTCCTGGGAATCCTGCTCCCCTGTTCTCCCCTACTGGTGTGCATTGGGTCAAGCACTGGAAATCTCTTTGAACTTGTTTATTGAAGGGGTTTTTGTGTTTCAGCACAAGGGTTGTGGGGAGATGGATGCAAATCCATTGAAGACTTATTTCTAGATGGATTTGCACAAAAGGGGAAAGCCTGCTTGGACACGGATGGTTTTAGAGTTGTAGGAGTGCAGTTTTCCCAACAAAACAATTAAGTTTGCAGACCCAAGGTGCCTGCAACCTGCGCTCTCTCGAGGTTTAGGTCTAAGACTTCCATGATCCCTTAGCATTAGTATGCTTATGAGATTTGTAGTGCAAAACATCCAGAGAGCAAAGGTTGCAGACACGTTCCTACCCATCTTTTGTCCCCAATTTGACTGAACCTTGCAATACTTCATGCCGTTTTGTTAGAGTGCTGCGTGTAGGTAACCGCCCAGTAGAAAGAAGTACAGGGTGTCTATATTCAATACAGTAAGCTAAATAAGGGTGGTTTTGTGTTGGATTGTCCCATTTCGTTCAAACACTGATCTCCCTCAAAGTGATTGGAATAAGGGGCGTGTCATCCAGCCCTGCACTGTGCTTTTAAAACCTTGGTCTGTCCTATTTGTCAATGCCTCTTTAAGGGATGCTGACCTAGTTGTTGGTGCATTGCCATGTGTTCAAATTGTGCTGCTGCAGTATATTTCGTGGGGGTGGTGTTCATTTCGAGCAGTTTCTAGTAGTTTCTTTTTAGCTGAGCATTGGGGTAGAGAGGGTGTGAAAGTTGAATGATCTGTTTAGCAGCAACTTTCATTACTTCCGTTGGCTTCAATCTTTGAATTCTGACCATCCATGTTAAGTGAAAAAGGAAGCGTACAACGATCTGACGTTTTTGCAATGCTGCCATATCCAGCTATTTTCCATATGTGAAACTTTTTGTGTGGATTCATTACATTAGTGCACTTAAGCTGATGGTGATTCTCTGTATAGATGCTTTCCTCTTCTGGAGTTGGTGGGGATAAACCGGTGTCCTGAAGAATGCCAAGAGCCTGAACGTTGGAGTGATACGGTTGGGGTTGGAGCAGGGATGTTATTACTGGGCGTTCTGCTCATGTCTATGGGTGATTTTTTTTGCAAGATTCATTTTTTTTTCTTCTAATAGGACGTCGTGAAAAAGATCGAGAACACCAAGACGGATGGTAGAGACAAGCCCTTGAAGGATGTCATTGTGGCGGACTGCCGGGTGATTGTTGTGGAGAAGCCCTATGCCATTGCAAAGGAGTAGCTTTGTTCAGTCGTTTCAATTTCATGTATGCCTTGTTTTGCGGGCTGGAACACTGTTCAATATTGTAAGAGCAAGGGAATCTTAAGGGTACCCGAGATGATTCTATGTGGGGAATGAAGGCCGTGCCTAGGCTGAATCCTGCGGGACTCCACCAGTCCACCCATACACATCACATTCCACTGAGTGATACCAATAAAAGAAATCCTGTTTTGTATTAATTTGGCGCAACCCACAATAAAATCTGAATGGTTTTTATAAAATTGTTAAAAAAATTCTGTACTGAAACTTGTATGACATGTTTCCTTATCTAAAATGCTGTGGCTTATTCACCTCCCCTGAGGTGAATCGCCAACTGAACGGGTCTTAAATCTAATCTTTGGGGACAATTATTGGGAAAGCATCATATGCCAGGTGTGGTATTAATAATTCATGCATATCTTGCCAGGGATAAAGCCAACAGACCTATGGCCAAACAATCAGGGTGTTGATTTGCTCACAGTGCATGGGGACAATCGATGCACACTTTAGAACAGGGGGGGGTATTGTTTCAATACAGAAGGCTGTGGTAGAGTGTATGTGAGGAGGAATATCCACTACAGGCACCTTTAGAATTACATCTTTAACCACCCCACATGGGAGGAAATCACTTTGCATCTAGTAAACTTTTTGCTAGCACCAAATGAAGATCAAACGAGATCTGTGCTAGACCATCAATCGAATTTGTGAAGCCTCAATGTTGCATTACATCTTAAGAGGTAATACATCAAAAAAAGTAGCCACCTTCGTGATACAACATGCATGTGTTTCAATGTTGCTAGCACGTTTCTGGTTCCGGCGCTTCAAGATGGTGGGGTGGGGGTGCCGGGGGGGGGGGGGGGGCGCATTCATTTTGTGTGGCATCGACACCTTGTTTGCCTGCCACTACTGCTACCGCTTTTGCGATCTATGCAGGCCTGGAATACCCTGTGTTTCCCCCAGCTGGCTAATAACCAGCCTGTCCATTCAACACATAGGCTAAAACCAATATTTTGCACCAATTGGGATCCTTATTAGCACATCTGAATCCCAGCACGAAAACAAAATTCCTGGAGCCTAATTAGACTCAGATTTGGCACTCTGTAAGGCACTGCTGGTACAGATTACTTAATATGTTGCAGCAAATGATCAAGTAGAGCCAGGTTTTACATAAGCTTCGTGGAACACCTACAGAGTTGATAAAGACATCTGGTACACACGAAAAGGGGTTGTCATTCAAGTCAGACAAACTGCCATCTTTGTCGAGACACTAATCATTCAAAATTGCGAGTGGGACCAGTGAACTTTTTCAGCAAAGGGGGGGGGGGTGTTTTCCCACTGGAGGGTGATTTCCATCAAAAGGATACCCACAAATGGGATTACTAAGTAATGCTTTATGGATGCGTTGGTGAGGGTTAATTGCTAATGCTTGCCCCATCCTTGCTGATTGGTGCATAAATTAATTCAACAAATTTTGTTGCACCCATGTTTATGACAAGTATGGTCCCTGCGTCTACGTCACATGGTAGTAGAACCACCATCAAGATGCACCCAGCATGTTTACAGTTTAGTCAACTGGTATTGCAATTAAACCTGCCAGAGTGTTTAGCGAGTACTCCCAAGAAATCAAGCTCATTGACATTTTACTGTACCTGCTTGACATTGAGGTGTTTAACTCACTCAAGGCCCACTTGGCTGCGCTTGTTACCTTTTCATTTCAACACGACGTGTCTTGATGGGAAGCACCGGTTAAGGGTTTTATGGCAGGGATTCCACATATGCCCACCAATGGTGCATCCTGCGCCATGTTGGGGCACAAATGCAGCACTGTATAGACTAAAGGCATTCCCATCTATAACACTGCCATCAAACTACATGTTTTTTGTATAGCCAAATATCAATTTGAAGAGTAGTTGAAATTCAGGCACTGTCAATTGTAGAGCCATTGGTGGCTATGCAAGAACTCTCCATACTTTGTAACCTAAAGTTCTGTCCAAGTTCCTTTTGGACCAGTCTTACTTCCACCTTCCCCCTCCAACAAACGTCAGTATTCACTTCTTTTTCTTTTTGCAACAGGCCAAGTGGCAATTCCAGCCCACCATTGCACAGTGTATTGTGTAATATGCACATGTTCCAAGTTGGCACACACCCGTAACCTTTTATTCTAAAGGGTAACTTCATGGGGCATACAGAAGCTTTGCTAGCCTTCATTGCAAGTGTCTCTTTAGATGCGATCTAAGGCAGCTACCTTTTTAGAATACAGCATTGTATAAATACACAAGGGCAGTATCACAGGTGGGGGCAAGCTGACTTAAAGCTTTTATTTACCACTTCCTCCTTCTCGCCAACCATCTTCAGGTACAGTTTGCTAGTCTAAGCAAAGCATGTGAATCTGAAGAGATTCACAAGCCCCAGAAGGCAGACGCTAACGGTCTTTCTGTGGCTTGTTTGTTGAAAATTGCATGCACCCATCCAAGGGAGTTGCCGAGCCCTGTAGTTTCTATGCTAACACATGGGTGCTCTGCAGAAAAGAGACCATTCGAGGACGTTGACACATGCAGCATCATGGGTACATGGTGTATGAATAGTGCTCCAGCACCACCCAGATTGATAGCCTATTCACTTTGAATGTTAATACTCTGCACCAACAACTACATGGTGGCTGAAAAGCCTGTGATTCTAAACGGAAGAGACTTACATGGTAAGTAATGGTTGTATTTGCATATTTCTTAGGCTTGTGATTCACATGCTTGTCATCGGCCACCATCTAGTGGTGCATAGTATTGTTTATGATGCTTGTGAATCTGCTTAGAATCACATGCTGTGCATATAGTCCGACATCTAGTGGTAATTGCAGAGTATTGCATCTTTTTTCGAGGATTGAAGAGGGATGTTGACATAGGCGTGCCTGTAACACTATCTGTGATGTGTAGTGAACCCAAAATCCCTTATGTGTCGAGAGCCCTCAGATTGTTTTTTTTTTTCTTCCCCGCCCACTAGTTGGTTGCCATATGTGAAGCGCGAAGGAGATGTATTGCAAAATTCAATTTCTTTGTCACGACCGATGGTGGTTTAGTCTTTGACTTAGTCATCTCGATGGCTACTTCTGGACCCCCTACGCCAAAGAAGTCTACTGCTTTTGGTGACTGGTGCATTGTTTGACGCTGACTGCGTAGCTTCGGCACTCTGGCCAGATCTATACAGTAGTGAGAGTGGGGCCCTGGGGTTTGATTATCTGAAAATGCATTTACTTTTCCCCTCTTACCTTGTCTGGCTGCTGCCTTTTAGAGGGGACGCCATTTGTTTTATCCGTCCTGTAACGGAAAACATCTGTGGAAGGACACTCTTAAGTGTCTGCCTCGTGATCACGATGAGCAATCTTGCAAGGCTTGCCTGCTTTTTCATGCAAAGACACTAAAAGATAGGCAGATGATGCAATGGGTGGCCTACGCCATGCAGGCTGAGAGTGGTTCCCCCGTCGGCGCAGGCGCCTTGAGTGACAAGGATTCGAGCGGCAGGCATGGCTCTGATGTGGAGGCATTGACGTCTCCGTGGAACCGGCTAGTTCCCAGGTGCCTATCCATGGCCCTCTAGACACAGGCACACCTGCACCACATAAGGCCAAGCGCACCACCCCACAAGCTCCCTTGATGCATATGTCGAGGAAGCAGCAGATGCAGTTTCAACTAAGCCTACCGATGCTCACGATCGGCTGCCCTCCCTGCATCGGTCGTCCCGGCATGCATCTGGGCATTCCACCCATAAGGGCGTCTCCTCAAAAAAACAGCGCTGACGTGCCGTCTAAGAGTGCATCAGCCCCAAAGGTTTTGGCGGAGCCTACAGGCACGTCAATCTCTCCCTAAGCCACAGGAGCTAGTTATTTCGGTGACGAACAAACCAAGAGGCTCATCCTCTTG
This sequence comes from Ambystoma mexicanum, assembly GCF_040938575.1. NCBI lineage: Eukaryota > Metazoa > Chordata > Amphibia > Caudata > Ambystomatidae > Ambystoma > Ambystoma mexicanum. The sequence continues at coordinate 1,255,897,704 of NC_090934.1, forward strand.
TCGAGAGGAGTGCTTTGAGGGGTCCCTGCCGATCTTTAAGACTTTGGCTGATAAGTGACACTTTTCCTCCTGGAGAGAACCCACTCTCCCACCCCTAACCCCTCTGGCTCATCCTTGTGGACCAGAGTTAGGTTTGAGAACTACATGGACAAACTATCAGTTTGTGGATTTTTCTGAAGTTTATTACCCCGAAGAGACCTAGGGGAGGATTCCTGCCCTAGTTTTCCAGAGGCACAGAGGCTTTCAGACCACTCCTCGAAGAGGTTTTTTTGAATTCTCTGAACCTGAAGAGTCTATGAAGATCCCTATTGTCAGGAAGGTGCATTTGGCCAGGACATATCGGACCACAGCCCAGATTGGGATCAGGACCAGCCTGTGGAGGAAACATCTCAGCTTTCACCAACTGAACACCTGACCCGGACACCATTTGTTTGGATCCTCCCTCTCCTCCAGAGAGGCAAGCTTCGCCTGTTGATCAAAAGGCTTTTAATGCCCCCAACAGGGCTGCAGACTATTTCAAAATTGCTACACAGGAAGCTGCACAAGGCACTGACTTTGTAGAGGACATCCTAAAGGAGAACCCCCCCCCCACCACCACCACAAATTCCACTGCTAAATTCTGTCAAGCACTTTGCGCCGCCTTTGCTGTCCCCTTCGCTTACAAGGGCAAACTTTCAACCCTCTCCTTTTGACCTGTTGTACATCTGTGGGCATGCCACTCCGGTCATCGCTACCACCAGGGCGAGGGACGGATTACTATGGTCTACTGCAGAAACGCCCCCCACACCACCCCCCCTGACAAGAACTGCAAGAAATTGTGCACCCTTGGCAAACGTTACTTTTTCAGCAACATATTCAACAAGAATTGCTAACAATACTACCCTTCTTGTCAGCTATAGTGATGTTCAGTGGATCCTACTTTAGGAAGGCCTCCAAAAAGTCCTGGAACCAGTACGATCACGCCTACTGGCAATTGTCTCGGAAGGGAAACGGGTGACACACCCTAAAGAATACATTGGATGCGGCAGAGACGGCGGGGCAGGCTCTAGCCCAAGGTACCCTTCTCAAAAGGCACGGATGGCTTAATGTGGGATTTAAGCCAGAGACTCAAGCCTCTTTAGTAAACATACCAGTGGAAGACACTAATTTGTTTGGCAAGGTGTTGGCTGATGCCTTAGAGATGGTAAAAGAGCATGAGTCTAAAGTCTCAATCAAATTACTGCTTGACCTCATCAACAATGGGGAGGAAGCTTTCTGTTCCTTTCAGGGCCAATCTTTTTCCAGATCTACTCGCTACCAGTATGGCACAGGAGGCACAACATGGTGCTCTGGACAAGGTGCAGCTGGCACCAGCCAATACCAGCAGAGGGGACAGAAGAGGGAAAGGCGGGGGAAGAAATGCCACCCCAAGGGACTCTCCAGCCCCTGTTAAATGACTCGCCAGTCTGGGTCCCCTCACAGGCTTCCCCAGTTGAGGGATGTTTAACATCCTTTTCTTCACGCATCGGAGGGGATCACTACAGACCAGACTGTTGCCCATGGTTATTGTTTGAGTTCTACCGGCCACAAACATCCAGACGCGTATTGCCAGCACACCTGCAGATTCTGCTTGAAGAGGTGCAGATCCTTCAGGAAAAGGGGCATCATAGAAGTCATGCCCATTCATCAGGTAAACAAGGGTATTTATTCAGTGTACTTCCTTGTACTCAAAAAGATCTTGCCATGTGCCCTGTTAGACTTGCGAACACATTTGTAAAGCCACAAGTTCAGACTAACATTGCAGAAAGTAATCCCACTGTTAACGCAGAGGGATTACATGGCAACATTGCATATGAAATATGCATAGTTTCAATGTTTCCAGTGCACTCAATGTTTCCAGTGCACTCAATGTTTCCAGTGCACTCAAAGTACCTAAGGTTCATGATAGATGACAAGCACTATCGGTTCAATATCCTTCCCTTCGGCATTGCTACCTATCAAATCCCAAAGGACAGTCTACCTTCTCTTCAGTCTAGGGTTCTCGATCAATGAGAGAGTCAAGCCTAGACCCCAGTCAAGTTAAGCTGTTTCTGGGGATCTAATTCAGACAAGATGGGCCGGCTTTACCTCAAATGAGAGGGTCCAAAACATGCTGTTCCAGATCCCTCACTATCACCAATTGTGAGGTGACCATCACAAAGCCATGCGACTGTTGGGGATGATGGCCTCCTGCATCTATCTAGTCCCACATGTGTGCGCGCATGCGTCCCATGCAAGAGTGGCTCTTGAGCCAATGGGGTCAGGCCAGCGGACAATGGGACGATGTAGTGGTTGTCTCGGCAGCCCTTGTGCTCTCTGCAGTGGTGGTCAGTGAAAAATCTCTTGCAAGGGAAGGCCTTCACCATCCCCGCAGTAGAAGCCATTTTCCCCACAGATGCATCTGACTGGGTGGGGGTTGGAGGGTGGACTTGCCTCCATCAGACGGCACACTGTTTTTCCCCTAGCAGTAGCTACCAATCACATAAAGCTGTCAATTGCTAGCAGTATTCAAAGCCCTGAAGGCTTTTCAAACACACCTCCAGGGAATGACGGGCCTTGTCTGCACAGACAGTACCACGGCATGTATTAACTGATCAAACAAGGGAGCACTTGCTCTCCAGGGCTATACAAACTGTCTCAGAACATAAGGAAATGGGCTCTCGAACACAAGCTGTTCCTCCTGTCTCAACCCGTTCCAGGGGAACTCTATCTTCTGGCAGGCATGCTCAGCAGAGGCTGTAGAGTGCAAGTGGTGTTTGCACAAAGACCATGTTCTCGACGTCTTTGCAGATGGGGCTTCCCAGACATTGTCTTGTTCGCAACTCTGCAGAATGCACAATGACCAGATTACGCCTCCAGGTACCTGCAGAACTGCTCCAAGAGGAACACACTCTGGATAACCTGGTCAGTGAAATTTGTATATGCTTTTCCACCAACTCATCCACTAAACAAGAGTGCACAAAATGCACCAGGAACCAGTCACAATGATTATGGTGGGCCCCTCCAACCCTGGTTCTCATCTGACGGCAATGTCGGTCTACCCTGTGAGGAAACTGCTGTGCCCGTACAACATGCTGTCACAGGACACGGGAGTTGGGTGGGGGGGGGGGGGGGTGTATGGTAGGGAGGGGCAATTCATCCATGCATGCAAACTCTCGACTTGGTAGCCTGGCTCCTGAGATCATAGAGTTCAGACACCTCCATCTCCCTCAAAGATGCATGGACATATTTAAAGAGGCATTAAAACCCAACACCACACGTTGCTACTCCAATAAGAGGAAACATATTGATCTGGTGCAATGCCAAGAGCATCAATCCTATTGAATGCTCTTACACATTGTCATGTACCTAACTCACCTATTAGATTCAGGCCTGGTCTTCAATTCCTTAAAAGTCAACTTAGCTGCTCTTTCAGCTTGCACCACGTCACAGAAAAGGGTTTTGTGTTGGGAGATTTCAGTAATCAAGGCTTTTATGGACGGGGTTAAAAGACTTAATTCCCTCCTATTTCCAACCCAGCTCCCGGGTGGGACCGAAACGTACTGACCAGACTAATGGGTCCTCCCCTTGAACCTATGCATCAGGCTACCCTTCAAGCACTCACAAGAGTGCCTTCCTTGTGGTAGTCATATCAATGAGAGTTGGTGAACTGCAGGCTCTTTCAATTCAAGACCAGTTTGTCACGACTCTCAAAGATAAGGTGGTTCTCACCCATGGTTTGTGCCTAAATTTATCTCGCTGTATCATGTGAACCAATCAATAGAACGACCCATCTTTTTTCAGAACCCCGCTAACATGGCAGAAAGAAGCTGCCGCACACTGGATCTGAGGAGAGCAGCAATCTTACCTGGTAAAAACTAAACCACTAACAAGTTTTTAGTTAAGTGGCAGCTGGCAGAGAAGGGGACCCTGTCTCTAAATCAACTATCTCAAGGTGGACCATAAACCATCACACATTGCTACACTCTTGCCAAGAGCGATCTGCCCTTCAAGCCTAGAGCACACTCTACTTGGGGCACAGGGGCTTCCATAGCAAATGTTCCTAGTGTGTTTATTCATATAGCGCTCCAAACCCAGAGGTATCTAGGCACGTTACCGGTTAACATTTTGGCTTACATGTTACATATAGGTTTAGGTACATAGTAAAGGTTGCAAGACATTGTACAATATTTACATGTTATACATTATAAACAATATATGGAAACGGGTCAAATTACAAGTCAAGAGTCTGTGGTGAAGAGCAAACATTTAGTGCTTTTACTGAAGCTAAAGGACTGATCAGCTCTTAAGGTGGCGGGTAGGCAATTCCAAAGCTGGGCAGCTTTGACCGGAAAGCAAACTCCCTCTCCCCCTCCTGCTTTCTTCAGTTTAAATCTAGGGACATTCAAGCAGAATTAAAGCATGGTCCTAGTAGGGTGTGTATTTTTTAAAAAAAATGTTCTCCAAGTGTTTAAGGGCAGAATTGTTAAGGCATTGGGAACAGTTTTGAACTGTATCCTGTCCTTTAGAGAGCCATTTATTCTGCAGTCCAATCTCAGATGTGTTGTCTTTTTGGGGATACTTAGCGCAGATCTGAGAGCATTGTTCTGTAGTATTTGAAGTTTGTTGATAATGTTATTGCTAGCACCTAGGTAGAGTGTTGCAATAATCTAATTTAGAAAGAATTAATGCTCTTGCTGAAGTAATGCAACTATCTGTAGATGGGAATGGTTTACAAGCGTGAATCAATTTACAAGTATATGCTGTTGCAGAGGCAGTAACATTGACTTGCTTGCATAGGTTTGAAGCAGAGTCCAGGTAAAATCCCAGTGTTTTTACCTCCTTTGACACTTTAATATTGATGCCGTTGATGTTGAATGATCTAAAATGAGTGCTGAGTTTATTAAGACTGGCAGGTGCTCCAAGTAGCAAGACCTTAGTCTTCTCACCATTCAGACAGAGGCCATGGGATGCCATCCAGGCCTGAATGATGAGATCGATTTTGTTGACTAAAGCCAGGTCTGTATCATAATCCCTGGTCGGGGGTATGCAGATCTGGGTGTCATCTGCATAGTTGGTGTAGGTGACACCCAGATGGTCCAGATCATCGAACAGAGGCTTAGTGAATACATTGTACATGGTGGGAGATGCGCAAGATCCTTGCGGTACTCCATATATAATTGGTGTCTGGTCTGCTGAGGCCGAGGGTGAAAATACTCTCATGGACCTGTTCAAAAAGGAGTGAATCCAGGCTGTTGCTTCTGGTGAGAAGTGGCCTGCTGTGGACAGATGCTTGCAAAGAACATTATGGTCGACCAAATCAAATGCGGCCGATGGGTCTAGTAGGAGGGCATATTTTCCATTGTCCTTAAATTCGTCAATCAATGCAGTTTCTGTGCCATGTTGAGGTCTGAATACAGACTGCTGGAGCCCTAGAAGATTGATTTCCAGGTATGACTGTATCTGGATATAGGCTGCTTTGTTGATTATTTTTTAGAAGAAATGGGATTTTTCTTTTTTGGAGCGGTAAGACCCAGGCATCTTTAAGGTTCGGAACAGTGCAAGTTTTAGAGGAATTGATCAAAGTGGTGATGAAGGAGGCTAGGTCTCAAGCTGCTTCTTTGATTATAGGTGCCGGACAGATGTCTCCCTGACATTTAGAAGGTTTAAGTCCGGCTATGATATCTTCCACTTCTTGAGTGGAGACTTGAGCAAATTTGAATCTGTTGGGAGGCTTTGATGTGAAGGATTCAGTGTGTGGAGGTTATGGAGATTTTCTGCTATTTTGTTTTGTAGAAGGGACATTTTGTTGGATAGTGCATTTTGAGTACTGGGGCACCAGGATTTGTCCTTGTTACAGTTGTCCGTTGGGGGGGTACGGGGGGGGAGATAGGAGATTCCATTTCTTAGTATGACAGTTCTCTATCGTTTGAACTGGCTTTGTTGATCCTGTCATTGTACGTGTCCCGTTTGGTTTGTGTGATTTCTAGTTTTATTTAGCTGCGATCTTCAATAGGTTGTCTTTGTTTTCAACTGTTGGATGGTTTTTCCAGCAGGCTTTAGCTTTTCTTTTTTTCTGCCTGTAAGGCTTTAAGGTTTGGGGTGCACCATGCGTTGAGGTGAGCTCTAGGTTTGCCTTTACACATTTTTAGTAGAGCTATATTATCTATGGCTAAGGTGATGGTCTGATTGTATAGGTCAACTAGCATAGTGAGGTCAGAAGTCGTGGGTAATGCGTTTAATAATGGGGAGCAGATGAGGCAGTAGCTTATCGACTGTAATGTTGCTTTTGTTCCTGGTGAGTAGTGGAGGGGCAAGAGTAAGTCTTCGTCTGTGGAAGACTCTAAGATGGTGAAGGTAAGTAAGAGATGGTGAGTCCAGGCGCAAGGTTCAATGGCTGTTATTACAGTCAATGTTGGCTACCCAGTCTAAAACTACTTTTGGCGTGAGTAGGCTTGTTAATTCTTTGGGTGAAGCCTAATGCGGTTAAGTAGTTAGACACTGCCAAGGTATGGTGATCATTTGGGTCATTAAGACCAATATTAAAGTCTCCTAGAACTATAATTTGTGAGCAGGGTTTAGTATTGACTGAGAGAATTGAAGTAATATCCTCTTCAAATGAGCCCATAGGTCTGGGTGTGGCTAGAAACCAGATGCATACTAATGGTGCGAGAATTAGAGAGCAGTAGTTTGTCAGTAACCCGCATGACGAACATGGCACGGCCGCCTCTGGCAGCTTCTTTATCTAATCTCCGCATAGTGTAGTTATTCAGGATAGCGAGTGAGAGAGAAGGACCTGTCGCTGTGTGGAGCCAGGTCTGTTTTTTCTGAGGTCAAGTTTAGAGTTCAAGTCGGCTATGTCAACAGCGTGAGCCACCATAGATCTTGCATTGATGAGAGCACCTTTATTCTGTTGAGATTTGTTAGTGAATAAAGTTATGAGTAAAATTAATCTGGGCCAGCTGTTTAATTAGGGTTGTAGTTCTTAGCGTGGGATCTCTTCTGGGAGTGGGGTTTGTGCTCAGGTATGTGAGAAATGCTAATGGTGGCTAAGTGAGTTTTAATGGTTCTAGCGCCTAGCCTATTGTTTCGTTATGTAGCATGGTAGGTTCGGTACAGATTTGAAGGCTGAAGGCAATGAGGTACCATGAGTTGCAGCAGGAAGGGAGGAGCCTGTATTTGGATAATAGGCACCACGTTTTAGTTGGGGCAAGAATTTGGTTGGTTTGATGATGGTAGGTTGCGTCGTCAGTTTAAGTGGTAGAAGTTTGGTGGGCTTAATCCACATGGGCACATAGTAGTAAGAGTAGTCATAGCTGGTGACTGTGTTGTATTAGAGACCCATGGATTTACTGTGGAAAAGTTCAACTCTGGACTTGGGAACTTTGCTTTTAAGGCAGATGTGCTCATCTCTGAGAAGGCATTTGGCATACATGGCTATAATGCAAGGGGGCAAGCTAAGGGCTGTGGCTAGTCTAATGGGGTGAAGGTGAGAAAAGTCAACCCAGTTCTAGTCTTGATCATTGTAATAGCAGGCAAAACACGCTGACTAGAAGAACTCTAGAGAGAACACCTGGGCTGAGTGACAACTGTGGTGGGAGGTTTCTAGTGAAGCCTCCTAGCTGCTAAGGCCATTGTAGCAGGACTGTTGTCATTTGACAGATATCAAGGAATAATTGCAACACAACATAGGAAGCAATGTGAGAAAATATGGAACAAAACTGTTAGTGATCAAGTTGGGCTGGGTTACAGGAGCCCAGTTGAGGCACGGGCCTATTATGCAGGATATCAACGAAGTGGTAATTGTGGATTAGATGAAACGCCGGCGAGTGGCATGAACGTGAATTACAGAAATAACGAGGACTAGACGAAAAACACATGCAATCAGTGGGGCACATGTGCAGATACGTGGTGGTGGGTGGTGAGCTTCACTGAAGAATGGTGCTCACCGTTTCCAAGGTCGACACTTTAGCACATGCAGGGGTTGTGCGCACAAAGCACTGTTGATGGTCCCAGCTGCTCCTGCAGCACATGGATGGTCTTCGCTGCTCCTGAAGATGGAGGTGAGGTGGGGAAAGGGCTCCTGCCCTCTCTGCTTTCTGGAAGTGATGTCCATTTGTAAAGCAGCAACCTGGAGTTCTGTGCACACCTTTACACACCACTGCTGCCTGGATACATACTCTAGGTCTGATTCTCGGGTGGGCCAAGTGGTGCTAAGACATCTCTTTGCTACTGTTCCATCGCACCTCCCACCACCATCTCTGGTTACTGCTTGCTAGTCTGTGCACAGCATGTGATTCTAAGCAGATTCACAGGCATCAGAAGACCTGCATTACTTACTGTAATAGTATTTCTGATGATTGTATCCGCTTGGAGTCACATGTGGACTTTATTTAATACTGATAGTTTCGCTTGTGAGGCAAAGCATACATATAGTGCAGTGTAGTATGAGATTTTTGGTAATAGATTCACATATTGGGAGGGGGAAGGGTGAGGAAGGCACAGGGGGGGGGGGCTTGGGGAAGGAAGGAATCCCAGGTAAGGTTGTCATTTGGGGGGATATTGTGTTCTCTTAACCAGTTTTGATGTGTGGCAGGGTCTTTTGATTTCCATTTCTTGAGGATATTCCGTTTGGCCACGGCTCCTCCCACTGCGAATAGTCTGCAGATCTTGACTGAGGCCTTTCCGATGTCGCTCGGGAGGTATTTCAGCGGTGTAACGGGATGCTGGTATTTAGTATGGCGTCCATTATGTTGGCAACTTCTTCCCAGTATTGCTTAATTGGTGGGCGTTCCCCTGTTGCATTGAGTGTACTGCACTTGGGGCATGGCTGTGGCTTGGTTTTATCGCATTGGGCGATTTGTTAGGGTGTAATGTGGAGTTGGTTCAGGATTTTAAATTGAATAAGTCTGAAGTTTGCACATAAGGAGATGGTTTTGGTGTATTTACAGTAGTTTGTCCAATGTTGTTCATCTATCTGGATGTTCAAGTCTTTTTCACATTTAGTTTTCATATTGTTCTTGGTTGATGTATTAGATTGAACAGGTCTGTATAAGGTGGACACACCGCCTATGAAGCCGCCTTCTGTAAGGATCTCTGTTAGGAATTTGTGTGTCGGAGGTGCATTGGGGAAGGATGGCCATTTTTTCTTGCAAGAGGCCTTCAGCTGTTGGTGGCGCAGGGTTATGGTTAGACTTTTCCCTGTTCTGTTTTGGATTTCCACCAACGTGAGGAAACCCCTCTGGGAAGAGGTCTCCGACCTTGGCCTGTTTATTGGAATCCCACAGTGTCTGTATAGTGCAATCCATTGTAGGCTCCAGACCTGGGTATTGCCATAGGGGAAGGTGTGGCCAGTAGGGTATTTCACTGTCTTCAGGATCTGCGCCCATGCTCTCACTGTTTCCATTGGGTCAGCCATCAGTTTTTCTCTGGGCACCTTGGCAAATATCATACTCCTAAGGTTCAGTGGAGAAGCTGCAAACTCTTCTGCATATATATGGGCATTGTTCTGTGGTGTTGGCCCAGTATTTCGCTAAATATGCTTGTGCTGAATAGTAGTATAGCTGGAAATCTGGGGCTGCTAGGCCACCTGTGTGGAAGTTTTCGCATAGTTTGGACCAGCTCAGTCTAGGTGACCATCCTCCCCCACACAACACGGGTAGTACGTTTTTGCAGTGTGTCGAACAATTTCATACCTGGCCAGATCGGGATGCCATTAAATAGGTACAGCAGTTTTGGTATGATTAGCATTTTCAGCAGAGATATTCGACCATACAATGGCAGTTTGGTCCAGGCATTAAGTTTGCATTCCAGTCGTGCGAGGTATGGGGTGTAGTTGTTGGTATACAGTGTTCTTTTGTCTGGTGCCATTATTATGCCCAGATATCTTGCTGAGGTGGGGGAACCATCGTAGGTCCTCCATGGCTGCAGACTGGTTCGTGGCCTTGGTGAGGGGCATTACTTTGGACTTGGTTCAGTTGATTTTATATCCAGAGTGTCTGAATTTGGCTGTGTCACGTAGCACTGGCAGTAAATGAATCTCCGGATTCCTGATGTATAGCATTGTATCATTTGCATAGAGCAAGATAAATTGAGGTATTCCCAATATACAGATCCCCCTCCAGGCATGGTTTTGTCGTAGACGTGCTGCCATTCCCTCTCTTGTTAGTGTGAATATTAGCGGGGAGAGTGGGCAGCCTTGTCGCGTGCCCCTGTTTAGATTGACGGTTGACAGGGTTATGTTGGTGCGTACTCTGGCTGTGGGGTTATGGTACAGTAGTTTTAAGGTTCTGAGGAATCCTGGTCTGAACCACATCTTCCCTATGATTCCGTACACACATTTCCAGGAGATGGAGTCGAATGCTTTTTCCGCGTGTAGTGAAACTGCCACTGCCTGTACCCGATGATCCAGTTGAGATGTAATGGTGAAAAAGTGTCTTAAGTATCAGGGATCGGAGGTGCCTGGTATAAAACCTGTATGGTCAGGGTGTGCCAATTTAGTCATGTAGGGGTTCAGCTGATTGGCTATGGCCTTAGCAAATATTTTGGTGTCCACGTTGATGAGGGACAGCGGTATGTACGAGGATGGGGAATACGCTGGCTTATGTGGTTTCAGTAGCACCGTGATGATGGCTTCTCTCATTGTTGGGAGTGTTTCGATTTCCAACAGCCGTGGGGCCAGTTAGTCTACATACATTTTGTATAGGTCTGTTAGGCCATCTGACCCTGGTGCCCTGCCGGACTTGAGGTCTTTGCTTGTTTTATTTCTGAGGGCAAGGGGCAAATCCATATTACCACTTACTTCCAGAGTGAGTTTTGGGAGGGTGAAGGAGTTGAGATATCCTTGTAATTCTACTGTTGGTACTTGATTCGCATGTGTGTAGAGCTTATTGTAGAAGAGTTGGAACACCTTGTTAATTTCCAAGTGAGTCACATGGGTCGAGCCTTGGTCATCCGTTATGCTGGTGATTGGTCTGTGTCCCTGTTCGGTCCTAATAAGGTTTGACAGCATCTTGCCGGACTTTACCTTTGCCAAATTTCCTGTCTGATTGGTTGGGATGTATACCACACCACCTGTTCTGCCAGCGTCTTAAACTTATTTAGTGCTTCGTTCAAAGTGGATAGTGTTGCTGGTGTAGGTGATAGGGTGTATGCTGTCTCTGCTTTTTTGGTTTGGGTTTTGGTTAAGACCAGCTGGGCACGTAGGTATTTCAGAGTGACATGTACTTTGGATATCAGATGACCTCTAACCCATACCTTAAAGGCTTCCCAGGTTGTGTGATTTGGTGCCACTGAGTCTTTGTTGCGGTCAAAGAAGTCCTGCACGTCTATGTGGAGTGGTTCATGTACTGGGGTGTCTCGTAAGAGATCTGGGGGGGGGGGGGGGCATGCTCCATAAGCAGTGTTCAGGGTTGGGTGTCCTGATTTGGATTTCGAGGATCACTGGAGAATGGTCTGAGTGTGTCCTGGGTAGTAGTACATTCCTTTAAATTCACTGTGGAGCAGAGCCAGTAGTCTCTGCTGGAGCTCGACCCATGGACATATGAATGCAATGTGTAGTCTCTGGTGGTGGGATGCATTTCCCTCCAGGCATCTGCCAGTGGGACTGTGGTCATGGTCTGTTTTATGGTAAGTGCTGCTTTGGTGCTCGCAGACCGTGGATGTCCGGTCAAGGGTGGGATCAAGGATGGTGTGGAAGTCCCTCCCCCATGCCCCCATATTATTGGCTCTTCTGCTGGGGATATTAGATTCACAATCTGTTGATAGAATTCAGGGGTGTCCATGTTGGGACCATACGTGTTTATAAGTATTAGTTTCTGCCCTTGAAGTGTGCCCCAAAGTATGACGAATCTACCATCTATCTTGGAAGTATGAACTCAGAGTCCCAGTCTGCGGTGAATTTGGGTAAGGACCCCTGGCGATTGTGATGAGTAATTTGTCGTAAATACTTGCGGACGCCAAGAACGACTAAGTGAGTTATTCGCTTGTTCCATGGTATGGGTCTCTTGTAATAGTAGGATATCTATTCTGTGTCTGTTGGCATTCGCTATTACTTTCCTGGTCTTGATGGGATTAAGGAGTCCCCTTACATTCCAGGATAGCAGTCTAGTGATTTTAGTTATTTGATGAGATGCCATTTATTACCCTTCTGCGGTGTGTGTGTTGATGCTGCAGTGTTGCGAAAGTCTTTCCCCTCATGCGACAATGTCAGGTTTTTTGTTTTTATTCCAACCATCTGTAACCAAACCAACTTTTCGGTGGTGCAGTTTTATACAACTACCGCACTTTGCTGTAGTAACCAGGCAACGGGCCTGTTCGTTTCCCCCACCATCCCCCCCCCCCCCCCCCCCCCACGGCGGTGTCTCCCAGAGAACCATTTGCAACTTTGCGGTAGACCTAGGAGTGAGGGGGGCAACGTGGCCCAGCCTCATCTCCAGGACTGTAATTTAGTGTTCATGTGGATCGGTGCGGTGCTGCCTTGTCTGCCACCCAAGGTGGCGGAATTAGTTTCTTGTCAGGTCTGGTAGATGGAAGTGCATTGGTCAGGTCCCTGTGGGTATCTCTGGGATGTGCCTGTCAATATGTCATAGCTTCATCCGGTGAATCGAAGAATTGTGGCTTGCCCGCATGTTGAATGTGAAGCCTTGCCGGGAACATCATGGCATATATTGTTTTATGGTCTCTCAGTGCTCTTTTCACTGAGTCAAAGGATCTTTGGGCCGGCTGCATCCCTGTCGAGAAATCTGGGTATATGTGAATTCGGTTGGATTCAAAGGAGAGGGGGCCTTGTTCGCGTGCCAGACGGAGCACCAGATCTTGATCACGGTAATTGAGAAGCCTTGCTATTATAGTTTGTGGTGGTGCCCCCGGCTTGGGGGGGGGAGGGGGAGAGAGGGTATGGTGGTAAGTGCTCTGTGTGCTCTCTCGATCAGGAACTGTTTGGAGAACTGTGCATCCGGAAATTAGGGAGTGGAGCATATCTTCAAGGAATTGTTCCATGGGGATATTAGGTTTGCGCTCTGCCACCCCGACGTTATTGCTTCTCAAGATTCTAAGTCTTCACACTTGTTCTGTAGCATCTTGACATCTTTTTGGATTTTTTTCCATGGTTTGGCCCTGTATGGTAGCTGTGAATTCAAGTGTGGAAACCCTATTTTCTGCCTCTGTGACCCTGGAGTTAACTTTCTTTATATCAGCATGGATGGAGGCTATATTTTCCCGTATGACGTCCAGCTTGGTGTTGATTGGCGCAAAACCTCTCTCCATTGCGGCCATTTCTTGTGTGGGGGGGGAGGAGGGGAGTCAGGGATAGGTGTTTTGGAGGATTCTGCAGGGTCATTGTCTTGAGGAGTTGACAAAGGCATCCTTGGGGCCCCCCTCTCTTCTTCCTTGTTTGTGGCACCTCCTGCCATATTTGCAGGGGGTGGACGGGCAAAATGTATTCCTGCTAGGTGTTCAGTGCAGCGTGTGCCGGGTTGCAGTAGGGTGTTTGGCATGGCTCACTGGTTCTGCCGGTATAAGGCTAGGTAACAAGGGGCAAGGATTAAGTATTGTGTCTTGCTGGCAAAGTAGTTCTCTTTCCCATGGTCTTTTGCCCAGTGCTGGGTAGGTAGGCTGACAGATCTTGTGTGGGTAAGTTGGATTTATGGACAAGTGTTAATCCAGTTTACAGGAAAGAGATCCAGCCCTGAGTATAGCTGATGAGAGGTGGTTCCTGGGCTGTGAGGCTGTGTGGGGGCGTAGAGTTGATCGTGAGGGGCCCTGTGTGCTTGCCAATATACATGTACCTTGATTGTTGAGGCTCGTTGCTCTCTATATCCCCTCTGGCGCCGGGGAGCAGGCCAGCCCGAGGGATGGTTCCGGGCTGTGAGGAACCGTGGGCCTGCTTCTACCTGGCACCAGGGCAAGGATCTGGACTGCGGGTGTCCTACCAGGGGCAGTGGACCGCTGCGGCGATGTCACGCAGGAGTGAGATGGCCTCGCCGCCAGGTTTGTCCAGCTCCAGGGAGCGGGCCGGCCCAGGATGAAGGAGCAGGCGGCGGGGATCAGAGGTGCTACGGCAGGTGGCGTTAGGGAGTGGGCTGCCCTGGGTTTGGAAGTCAGGGCGCACAGCCCTGTGGGCCCACCCCTAAGCAGCTGTGGGATGAGGAAGCTGGCAGCGGGTATCAGTGGACCAGGTCCGCAGAAGGCTCCGGAGGTGCTGGACGGAGGAGCACCGGGAGCGGGGCAACCCAGACCCAAGCTCCGGGCTGTGCGGATTCTAAAGTCTGCTTCTTCCTGGCCCGCTGACGAGCGCAGGGGCTGCTGGTGCCTGTGATTGCAGTTGGCAGGAGAGACGAAGGAGTCTTGCTGCTGTGAAGACGGCTCCACATGAGTTTCGGTCTAGGCGGCAGTCCAAGTGAGGGTTCCTGGGACTTCAGTGGTCTCCGCTGCCAGGCTTGGTTTTGGCGCGAAGTTGCCGAGCCGTTGGGCGGAGATGCGTCGTCCTCCTGCCGGTATATCTCCTCAGCGGGCGGGTGAATTTTCCCCAAACTTGTACTGAATTCTTCAGGAGGGATTCAGACGCTCTCCACGGTCTTTGGTGATTGCAGCTGTGTGGGAGCTTGCTAGTCTCGGAGCCCTGGGGCTAGGCGGCCATCTTGTTTGGCGCGTCACAGCGCCCCTCTATGCCAAAATGTTTTGATAACCTTGACATTGACCAAGTGTGGAAGAGAAGCAGCTCAAAACTGCTGAAAAGTGCACAGTAGGGAGAATGTGGAGATTTATGACATGCATATAGGCCTATTTTCCAAACCAGCTCACTTGATACTCTTTGGCTCCCAGGGAGAATACTTTTTAAATCGTGGCCAAATTCCCAAGTTCTCTTGGAAGGACATGCACTATGTGCTAATAGCTGCCTTCCAATGGACCACCATGAGGCTCAGTTCAGAATGTGTAGACAGTTCAAACTTAAAACATGAAAAGGGGGCTGTGGAGCAAGATGGCGGCGTGAGACTGGAGCTCTGCAACTCATCAGCATTAAAGATGCCCCCCCCCCCCCTTTTATTTATTAATTAAAACTCTTCCGGGCTTGTGTTGAGCTCTGAGGCGATGTTAAGTGCACTGGCCCCTGTGGCAGTGGGTGAAGAGGAGCAAGCGGTGGTGGTGCAGAGTTGAGGGACAGCCTGCAGGCCACCAACAGCGTCCTGGGCTGCCCAACAGAGGAAAGGCCGCACCATACAGAGGACCCAGCACCCCACTATATCGGAGGCATCAAGCCCCCAATGGCATCTCCGGCTGCCCTATTGCAGAGTGGCTGAACCAGAGTGAGGACCCGGTGCCCCATCATACCGGAGGCACCGTATGCAGTTGGTCCCCGCAGCCCAGAAGAGGAAGAGTTGGGGGATGCAGTGACGGGACGGTCAGATGGAGAAAAGAAAGCGGGGAACTGGGCCCGGTGAGCAGTGACAGTGTTACACACTCCAGCAGACGGAGATGACCCTGACCCCTGAGGTGGTGATTGCAGGAGTACAATATAAGGGTGTTGGAGGTGACTGGGCACAGAGATAAGCCTGGCCCTATAGGGGTGAAAGAACAGCACACCACTGTGCTCTACAGTGAACCTGGGCAACAGAGAGGCAGCGAAGCAACTGCTGTGGTGTGAGGTGACCGCTGGTGAAATAACACAAGGCAGAGGAAGGTGAGGAGATTCATAGCCCCAGCTGCTGGGATATTACTGAGGAAAGAAAGTGGGGCCCCTGCCAAGACATATTACCCCCAGCCTGCAGGGGTGACCTTTCACATGTAGAAGGGAGTCCAATAGGGAGGGCCCAGGGGGAGAGACCACCCCACTGCTGCTGGAGAGGTGCCTGGAAGGCGGTTGGAGGACGCTACAGTGAAGGGACTGAGCTGCAGGCAGTCAAGGCAGCACAGACGGAGGGAGTCGGACAAAGCATGTGGAGGAAGGGTCATCATGGCAGCAGGGGGACTGGGAACCTGCAGCATGATATGCAGGTGATCCTGACAGAACTGAAGACCTTTTGAGCAGAGGTGCAGACCTCGATGAGTGCTATCACGCACAGGGTCACCAATGTGGAGGCCCAGGAATTTACCCAGACGGCTGCAGACATAGCTGATGTTGGTTTGAAGGTCCGGTCAAGGAACTGGAGACCAGGGAAAGTGAGCCCTGAAGCAAGCTGGACGATGTGAAAAACTGGGAGAAGAGGAACAATGTGAGGATATGGGGGATCCCGGAAGGGGATGTTGAGTCTCCCAGGGACCTGGTGGCAAAACTGTCGGGGGTGGTAAGGAAGCTCATGGGCGAGGAGATAAGCTTTGACCGGGTCCACCGTGGTGCTGGGGAGCAAAAGGGCCCGCTCAGTCATGGCAAAGTGCCACAACTACATGGACAAGGAGCATATATTAAAGAAGGCCTGTGAGGTGGGCAATATAGAGTGGGAAGGGACCACGGTGTAGATATACCAGGACCTGTCTAATTACATGCTGGAACAGAGGAGGAAGGGCAGACCCCTGACACAATGGCGACATGAGGAGGGGGTGCACAATCACTGGAATTTACTCTTCGCTCTCTCTTTTGAGCATCAGGGGAGTAGTACGAGCTAAAGCAAGGGCACAAAGTGACTGTTGTTGGCGGAGCTACAGAAGCAGTGGACCTTCCAAGAGAAGGATGGCCAGTGTAGGCTGCAAGAGAGGTGCAACAGCGCCTTTGCACAACCAAAGAGCTGCAGGAAGGAATCGGCTTCTAGGAAATACAAGAAAGTGCAGGTGAATCAGTCAAAGGGGGAGGAAGGCAGAGCGGGGGGGAAGGGAGGCAGGCAGGAAGGAAGGAAGGAAACCACACAGGGTGGGGAGGGCACTGAAAGGGGTAGATATTGGTCAGCTGTATTGGGCCTCAAACATGGCTAGAAAGGAGGGAGTGGGAATTGTCTTTGCATGCGAAGCCCAGCTGATAGAGGTGGAGGGTGGTTCGTGGCAGTGAAGGGGTGCCTCAACGGGACAATGATCACCCTGGCGTCTTTGTATGCCTCCAATGTACACAAATTGTCCTTTCTCAGGAAAACCTTTGTAATGTTGAAAGAGTGGGAGGGAGGGACTGACAATGATGGGAGGCAATTTTAAGGCCATAGTGGACCCTGCTGTGGATTGGTGGTTGGCACAGGGGGGACTGGGTTAAACTTCAGGGGAGGGAGCACAAAGTGCTGGCCCAGCTCCTCTGAGACCACTTCTGGGAAGATGTGTGGAGACCTAGAAACCCCCAGGCAGGTGATTACACCTTTGTCTTTCCCCCACACCAAACCTACACAAGAATTGATTTTTTTTTTTTGCTGGTCCCCAAGGAGCAGCGGGTATTGGTTGAGTCCCTGAAAGTGGAATCAGTGACCTGGTTGGACCATGAGATGGTGATGGGGGTGGAAATGGGAGGACTGGGAACTCCGAGGTGGAGATGTAATGACTGTCTTCTCAGAGACAGAGTTTTCACAGAATATCTCTGGAAAGAGATTGAGCACTCCTTTGAGATGAACGCCACGGGGGAGGTGCAGTGGAAAACTGTATAGTAGGCAGCCAAGGCCACGTTTAGAGGCCTCATTATACAGGAGGGTCCCTGGAAGAAGAGAGAGAGAGGGCTGCTAGAGGGTAAGTTGAGGAGAGACTTTGGAGGAATGAGGTTGCAGCTTGTGACCGGGGGTAGACCAGGAGGGGTTGCAGGTGGAGATGCGTGACAAACGACAGGAGCTGCATTCACTCCTGACTGGGGAAGTGTAAAAACAAAATGTGATACGCCAAACAGTGATTTTTATTTTATTTATGAAAAAGGTGATTGTGTAGTGACCATAAAGAACGAAGGGTGGAGAGAAGAGTGACACGTGCCAGGGCAACATCCCTGAATGCTTTGCCCAGTTTTACGAGGCCTATATGAGCAGCCCCCAGGAGAAAAAGGGCAGGCTATACAGGAATACTTAGGGAGGCTCCCAATGCTGAGAATGACCGATGAGGAAAGGGCTACATTACAGGCAGAAATTCATTACCAGGAAGGACAACTACACCACAGCTGTTTATAAACCGAGGAATTTCTAGTGGGTCCCATGGGCAACCGCTTTAATTCAATTCAAGCTGTGGTGGATGTCCCCCCATCCCCCTCCCTTCTGGAAGCACTCGTTTCAGTCCTATCCAAACAAGGTAAGGACCCTACGTATTGTGGTTCATACTGCCCCATCTCCCTGTTGAATACTGATGGCAAGATATTTGCTAGGATATTGGCATCATGGGTGCAGGTAATCGTGCCACGGCTGGTGCACACTGACCAGTCGGGGTTCATTCGGAACAGGCAGGGCTCGGACAACATGCGCAAGACTCTGCACATACTCCATGCCCCAGAGCTAAGGAGAGGGGGGCAGTACTCCTCTCCTTAGATGCCAAAAAAGTCTTTGGACTGGGTGAACTGGTCATTCATGAGGGCCATACTGGGGAAGATTGGTATGGGGGCCAGTTGGATGGGGTGGATTGAGGCCCTGTACTTGGCGCCACGGGCAAGAGTGATGGTCAATGGAGGGGTACAAGGGCAATACATCTGAGCCGGGGCACCAGACAGGGATCCCCCCTTTTTACATGCATTAGTGATGGAAGCCTGGGCAATAGAGGTATGGAACAATACTGAGGTGAGGGGAGTCCGCCTAGGGGGAAAAGAATATGAAGTAAGTCTATTTGCAGATGATGCAGCCCTCTTTGTTACGGAACCAAGGACATTGATCCCTGCGCTCCTTCAAGGTCTCCAAACAACATAAAAAGAGCTATTGGGGTACAAGGTCAACCTTGAGAAGTCAGTCGTATTCTGGGTTGTGGACAGGAGAAGATCGGGACCTCCTGAGAGATATGGGGTTCAAGCTACAAAAAGAGGTTTTCAGATACTTGGAAGTGGAAATCACTAGGGAAATGGCGGATCTCTTTGACAAGAACTGCGTCCCACTCTGGGAAAAGATACAGCTAGACCTGCATCGTTGGGGGCAGCTCACACTCTCCTGGGTGGCCCGTCTTAACTGTATTAAGATGACAGTCCTTCCCAAGTTCCTATTTTTATTTCAAATGCTCCTGATAGTGGTCCCATTCCCCCTTCTTGGCCAAGATCCAGAGGGCCCTGCTATGTTTTTTGTGGGTGGGTGCGAGACCAAGGGTGGCATACAGAACACTGGTTCAGTCGGGGGACGAGTGGGTCTTCCCAATCTGGCAGCATACTATAGAGTGGCGCAACTGTGGATCATGGTGGACCATATGGACCCGATCACGGAGAAGCAATGGATCTGCATGGACAACCAGGTCCTATCACTGGTCACACTGACAGAATGGCTCCGGGTCCCGCAAAGAGATATCCCCCGAAGGTTGCTGACACACCCGAATCTGGCAGTATTTTGGTCAGTGTGGAGGGAGGGAGGAGGTACTCACTGACTCTTGTCATGGCCATCTCCACTCAGCTGTATATGGGCGCCTCCCCGGTGGGATGAGATGGCTGAACTGGGGGGCTACCAGGGCTGGTACGAGGCGGGACTATCAAGGGCAGGCCAGTTATGGGAGGGCAGTGATTTCTTACCCCTGGCCAGGTTAGAGGAGTGTCTGTGTATATGGAAGCTTTCAGTCTTTCGCTATCTACAACTTAAAGGGGCAATGACCAGTTCTAGATGGGGAGAGAATGTCTGCAGGGAACTAACCCCCTTCAAAGGGATCCTTTTGCAGGGTAGTGGGACTAAAGGTTGTATATCGAGGATATACATGGAATTGAAACAGGGCAATCTCATTGACTGTCTACTGGCAAAGAATAATTGGACCAGGGACTTGGCAATATACATCTCCGAGCAGACATGGGTGACCATCTGTGGGGGGATGGGGGATGGGGGATGGGGGATGGGGGATGGGGGGGTCAGGAAGTCCATGCGGGCCCTACAATATAGAATGCAGGTCTACAAGATAATCCATCGCTGGCCGTACCTGTTGGTACGGTTAGCAAAAATGTACACAGCCATGGACTCTAAATGCTGGTGATGCAAGCAGGCGCAGGCTGATTACTTTAACATGTGGTGGGGACGTTCCTATATGCAGAGGTATTGGAAAGAAGTGTTGTCGTGGCATAAAGGCCTGGATGGGATACAAAGGGAGGTATTGCCGAGTTTGCTATTGTTTGTGGTGGAGGTGGTACACGAAGATGCAGGAGAAGAGGCTCATATGGTGCGCACCTTGCTGGTGGAAGTACGCAGTTGTGTGGCCCAGCACTTGAAAAGGGGAGGGATCCCCTCGGAGAAAGAGAGGGTGCAGAAGGTGTGAACAATCTGACATGGAGAACCTTACACACTTGCTGGATGAAACCTGCACGGACATAGACGGTGAGTGGGTCCCCTTTTTCACTCGGTATGGCTGTTGAGTGGCAAGGAAACTAGTGGGGGTTTACGAAGGTGCAAGGCAGATGCGACTGTGAAGGAGGTTGTTTCATTTTATTTGTTCTATTTCGGTTATGCACTATGCATGGGGGGAGAGGGGAGTGAGAAGGGAGAGGGGAGGGGACATCTTGAACAAAGATGAACCAAATGTTTTCTCATTGAAGGTTTAACAGAATAATGGTGATTTGATATGTTAGAAAAATTAGAGTAAAAATTTGATTTAAAAAAGGAAAACATAAAAGGGACATTGAAACAAAGCACTGGCTGCATAGTTGATGCAAGCAAAAAGATCCCAAGGATAATATACTGCAGAACCCATCGATGTTGAGATGAGCGTCTTGGAAGTGATGCTGGTTTAACTACACTGAGGAACCCACTGGGATTTTGTCTGAGCCAGTTCTGTAGGGCATCAGTCGGGTTGTGCTGGTAGAGAGCACTCCTGTCATCCAGAAGGCTGCAGCTGAAAACAAAGATCATTGCCACTCGGAGTTCAGCCCAGAAACCCCCAGGCACAAGACATCTACCAAACCTGACACAAACAGGATGCACAAGGGAAAACCCAAGAGGTCTCAACGCTGTAGCCTTACACTTCAACACTGTGCAAGGCCACATCTCTAGGGGAAGGAGCGCATCATTGATTTATTTTTTGCTTGTTTGTTTGTTTCATTATTTGTAATGCGCTACATACCCTAAGGTAACAGGGCGCAGCAGATACAACAATATGCGAAGTTTAGTTACACAAGATTATTATTTACATACGAGTATTAGATACATAAGGTATATACAGAAAAATCAAGTTTATACAGAAGAGGTTTATACAGATAGAACATATAAGGAAGGCGGTGCAGGAGTAAAAAATACAAGAGATGCATACAAAT
The DNA here is from genome assembly GCF_040938575.1 of Ambystoma mexicanum. NCBI lineage: Eukaryota > Metazoa > Chordata > Amphibia > Caudata > Ambystomatidae > Ambystoma > Ambystoma mexicanum. The sequence goes on from NC_090934.1 coordinate 1,255,919,002, forward strand.
TACTTACACTAGCAGGATATACAGGTAAGGGTGGAAGTGAGGTAGGTGTGTAGAGGTATGCAGAAGGGGAGGGGAGGTTCTATCTCCTTGTGGAGGGTCCTGAATGCTTGTTGCATTTAGGTGAGCGTTTGCTTACAACCACTTCTATATTTGATGGACTTTCCCTTTCAGCCATAGGATAGTGTTGGTCCTAAATTTTAGGTAGGGGAGGTTGGTTCTCAAGGTGGGAGGTAGAGAAGTTCCACAGTTCAGCTGCTTTCACCAGGAAACTGTTGCCACCGATGGTGGAGCGATTGAAATTAAGGATAGAAAAGCAATCTTTATAGGCTGTTCTGGGGGGTCTCAAGGAGATCTGCCTATGGAATCTGTTGGCCAGGTAAGAGGGCGCGGCGTTATTGAGGGATTTGTAGGGGAGTGAGGGTTTTTAGGGAGTCTGAGGAAGAGTGGAAGGATAAAGGGGAACCAATTAAAACAATTTCCCAAGGTCAGTGCAAACACAAAACATGGTAAATACAAGATTTGAAGACCACTATGGGAAAATAGTTGCGGAGCTCTATGAACAAAAGGCTAAGAAAAGAAAAGATGGCTACTTTGACAAAGGTCAATTGCCTAAAAAGTTAAAACGGCATTTTGGTCAAGATAATAAGGATGATAGAATATAGAACAGGAAGACACCCTCTCTGAGGAAGAAGTCACTTTAGACAACAGAAAAGTATTAATTGCCCTCACCAGGAGAACTTGATCTATCCATTTTATCTTCTACTGAAGATCATCTTTTGTGTATTCTGAAAGGGTGACAGAACATTTATAGGATAAAAATGCAAGAGTCTGAAGATAGATGGAATTGAGTACATTCGGCAGGTGAAACAAATCTGTGTATCTTTCTTCTATCAAAAAGTGCTACTGTTTTAGTAAATCTGTAAAACCTCGTATTGAGAAAAAATAAATACTGGTACCAAATGACCCACTGGAGGCAGCTGGGCCCTGATGTACAGAGACACTTGACACTACAGCAACAAACTCCATCCTGAAAAGTAGAGTAAGAAAATGCTCTCAGAAGGAAAATGGCCACATTGGCAGCATATACAGTTCATATTGCCAATGCCACAGCAATAATGGTGACGTACATCCGGGCACAATGGGAGGCGATGGAGTTAAGAGTCAGCCGTGCCTCCAAAAACAGCCATTTATAAAGTATTGAATGACGGGAACAAGACGTAATACGGTCATTAAAAACTTGCTACACTCAGAAGGAACCACTGGGTGTCTAGAGGCACAGTAGTTAAGATGCACATGGCTTAGGGGTTTGGGTTTTAAACCTGAAGCACAGACACACTTGATAAACAAGTTACTGCATGAATTGGATTTTTATGGCTGGATAGTTGACAAAGCTCTCGAAAATGCAAACGAGTAACAACTCTCTAACAAACCTGGGGTAGATCATAGAGGGGGTGGGGGGGGGGCTCAGCTAATTGGTAGTCCTTTCAGGCCCATATGTACTCGCAACCTACAAGCCAATACATGTACCCATCTGGAAACACATGGTTCCTTAGTCCAGGGGTGCAGTCATCAGCTACTCTGGCACACAATGACAACAGATTTGGAAGTGGTCAAACCTGTAGAGGAGCGACCTCTGCCACAAAACAATAACTCTACAATAGCAGTCAAGTCTCCTTTCTCTGGTAGGCCACATAACCTCTTTTACCCACACATGGGAGGGGATAACATTGGACAAGTGGGTGCAAAGCACAACCGAGGAAGGATACTTCCTAGAGTTTCTCTCAAGACGATAGATTTACCGCCATGTTACCGGATGCTGCAAGGCCATCTAACTCTGCTTATTTCTCCTTGAAGCAATCGAAATGGTACCAAAAGAACTGGTAACGAAGGGGATTTATTCACTATACTTTCCTGTGCCCAAAATAGACCAGACAAAAAGGACTTAGATCTACCAACGAACAAATATGTCAAACTCAAAATTTCTGGATGATTACCCATCAAGAGGTATTAACACTGTTACACAAATGAGATTATATGGCAATGTTGGACATGCAAACTTTTGTATTTCAATGTTTTCAAGTCATCGCAAATATCTTTGTTTCAAAGTAGACCAAAAACCTTTTCAGGGCAAGCTGATGCTTTTTGGGTTTACATTGGCACTTTGTTTGTTCTGTGTTCACAAGTGCTTGTAGTGGTGGTGGGTGGCACGCCTCCTTTGCCATGGCATACCGGTATACCCTGATCTGGATGATTGGCTAATAGGGGAGAGGTCAGGACCTTTTCTCCAACACACAAGACACCGATCTGTTACACCGTCTAATGTTTACCATCAACAAGAAGTCGAGTTCCAAGCCAAAACATTTCTGGGAGCCATCCCTCAATACACAGAGCAATAGCTTACCCATTTCGGGAGAGGGTCCACGCACTGCAAACTCAAATCCCCTGCTACAGAGCCGGTTACCAGGTAAGGCAGGAAGTTAATTATGCTGGGCATGATGGAATAGTGTATTTGTATCATTCCTCATCCATGTCACAAGATGTGTCTAGTACAGCAGTGGCTTGCAGGACAGTAGTCTGAAGGGGTAGTTAGGGAGATTTAACTGTTGTATGCTTAATCCCCTCTCCTAGTGAGAACCCCCAGTGGTCGTAGTGTATGAAAAGAATTAGTGGAACTATGTTCCCTGCTGGCCTGCACCGCTCCCCACAGACCTCATCGCCGCACCCCCTCCCATGCACAAAAAAAACCCCTAAAACATGTGCCTGCTCTTTAAGGAAACGTCCTGTGCAGTGCACTGAAAGTGCAATTTTCAACTTCTTCCTACACATTTATTTTAAAACGAAACCGTTCCGGAACGGTTTCTTTTTAAAATAAAAGTATAGGAACGGTAAAACTTAATTAAAATAAGTAGAGGAGCACCGCTCCCAACCGCTCCAGCCCACTTCGACCACTGAGACCCCCCCCGCCAACTTCAAGCAATTTTTGCTGGACTTCTGGACCTTTTTCTTTTTCTCCTGAATGAGGGGAACCTTTTTCCCCTTGTTCGTTCTTATTTGCTCTGAGTTTTGGGAACTCTGTTTTGTTTTACTTTATGCTACGGAGTCGTGCTTTCCTCCATATGTCCTAAAGGCATCTGTTAGTCTTTTGCAGCAAGCACACTTGGTTGCTGGGACCCCTTTGGGTTCTCCTTTGATATTCTTATCCTTAAAAACTACTGTTCTTAAGGATAGAGGGATACTTTGTATCCTTCCTAAAACTTGAACTTACGAGAGATTAGCACACACCACCTTATGCAGAGTGCAGGTGAATCAGTCAAAGGGGGGTCAGGACTGCAGAATTGTGGAAGATCTACCGGGGGGATAACCATTCATTGTTGGAGCTGATCAAAAGGTGCCAAAACTGCAGACTGATGTGGGAAACCGAAGAAATCCTTGCTGAGGGTCCTCTCTCGCGACTGCTGCTGTGACATTCCATTCAGAGTCCTTCCTTTCGTCACCAAACGAGGAATCGGGAGACCGGGTTGATCATTGCTGCGCAGGAGAGACTCCAGCTGTGTTTTCATCAACCACCCTAAGGTACTGTGGGGCAGTGGCAGAGGCAGCTTTTGGTGCTGGGGGCGGATAATAGGGTGCCAGCAGGCACACTGGGGGCGCACTGGGCACCAGGGGGCAGGTTGCCATCCTCCCTGCCAAGCCCTGGCTCTGCCACTGCTTAGGTCTCCCCTCTGGTAGACTATCAGGCTCTGACACCACTTTAAACATTTTTAATGTAAGGAGTCAGAACCTTGACATCAGTCCCACTCATGTTGGTTAAGCTATGCTAATATTCCCACTACTCAGGTGTCAGGGGAGTACCAAGAGAATTCTGACTTACTCTGCTACTAAGGTACAGGAGAACGCCACACCTACCACATCTACCTGTGCCTGGTCCTGCACATTTGGTCAGTTGCACTAAACGTGCCAGTCTGTGGCCAGCTCTCAGCAAGCCTTCCACTTTCGGGGGTGTTACAGGTCCAGTAGTCAGTCCTCTGTCTTTCCACCAGAAAAGGGTTGTACTGTATTCCACTCGGGCCTGCAATTCTGCCTAAGCGCACCGATCAGAGTGCTGGGATACCAAAGTACTACAGGGCCTTCCACCAAACTCAACTAATCCCTGCGGTCTGTGGCAGGGAGGAGGCATGCTTCATCTAATAAGGGAAAGTGCCACCAGCCCTTACTTATCCCCCCTCTGGTCGGGGAATAGCGGATTCCCAACAGCTTCAGCCTCATTATAGAAGGAAAAATCAGTCTCAGCCACAGATTTCAAAGGGTCGCTATTCCCGGTTTCTGTCCAGAGTCTACGGAGCTTAGAACCAATTAGCCCTTTAGGTGGATGGCAGGTAACACCCCCAGTAGTAACACTTTTTCATCTCTAGATTTCAGACCCATTGTAAAAATGAACTATTGTGTCCCTCCCTGCACTAACTACTTGTTTGCAAACATTTTCAAAAATGTTAAACTTGAAAGACCATTTGCAGAAGCAAAGTTTTGTACTATCAACTTCCTTTGGAAATTTGGAGTCTCCTTGGTGTCTTTCTAACAAGATGTGTCCGTGAACTCAGCTATGGTTAGAATATTCCAAACTGCCCTACGTTAGACATGGATCATTTTTATTTTATCTTGCCTTCTACATAAATGTAGAATTTCACTTTAATAAACACCTAGTGTCAAATTATTTATTTGGCGCCAATAGCGAAGCTATTGAGTCTCATGTTATGGTGTGTACTCTTTTTCATTTTACAATGTGGAACATTTCACAGCCTTTGGTTTTAATGGTGAAATCCCAGCTGCCATTGAATCCTAACAGAGGGAACCAGTTTGTGAGTGAGCAGTGCACCCGCTGAAAAGATGATGTATGAGCTGGTAGGTGCCCTGCACAGGCATTTATGAGTAGTGAGGGGCATTGAGGGTGAGCGGGTGCATACAAGCTAGGGTTTGAAGTAAAACGCTACTACATTAAGCAAACATAGTCAAATATACTGCAGGTTTTAGTGTGGTGAATAGAAGTCTTGTTACTATGTCTATGCTTAATACTATGCAATCCCTTTATTTGCACACATTTTAAGCATTCACATGTATTTACTTGGTATATGGGCATTATTTAAGAGCACGTTGTCAAATTGCAGAGCGTTTTGGGATGGTGATGTCACCATTTAAGAATTTCCTGTAATTTGAGAAAGGGTCCATAAATAAATCCCATATACCCAATGAAAATCTTTTTAATACTGAAAAACGTGCAAGTTAGAGTGTCCAGTCTTTCTACTATGCCTATGCTTAATGTAATATTATGCATAGCCTAACTGGCACACATTTTCCCATTATATGTCTGTTCTTACGTGGGTAAATGTGACCTTATGGTGGTTGTGTCAGAGAGCCAACTTTATAACACTCTCTGCATTTCATGGTAACTGGTCAATTAGGCGTATTTGGGCATTAATTGATTTTATATTGCCCTTTACCAGAAATGTGAATATTATGTTTACTAGTGCAGCGCAAAGAGGGCAGACCTACCATTGCTGATGTTAATGCTCCTGGGAATGGAAATTAGGCTGAAACAGTTGCAGCAGCTAATTAAAGGACAATGCGTTTGTTGGCATCTCTTCACAGACAAAACTACTGGGAATTTCGAACTCCAACGTGGAGAATTGAAAACCGAGCACTGGTTGAGCTGGATCACGCTGATTAAAATGCAAATAAAACACATGAAACTAACGCTTTGTAGTGCTTCCAATTTCTCAAAGGAGCGTTTTAAAGTGATTTATAAACAGCCAATGCATTTTTCCAAGTAGATCTTGGGTCACCATCTGAAGAAAGAACAAAAGGCCACCAGTTGTCCCTTCCATTTTGAAAAACGTGACACTTTACCACACCTTGAAGAAATCTGCAGCCAGTGTCTAGCTCTGCAGCTTCTAATCATGTTGAGGGCACGCTGCTCAAAAGAGAGTGGTGAACCGCAACCACCCAATGTGAAGTTCTTTTCTGTCAAGCGTCAACATCTAGCAAGCGCAACTTCCAAGGGCCTTCCACGGAACACCAGGGAAAAGACAGGCTACCCTTTTCTGCTGATAATCAGATTGCATAGCAGATGCCATAAGAACATGACAACGAGACCACATTTCGGTGCCTTTGTCACAGGAAAGTTACTGTGACATCTTCCTGCACAGCAGAATCCAGTTGATGGTCAAACAGGATATAAGAAAACACATCAATACCACAAGACATCATTCTGCCAGACTACCCAAAATCTGCTTGAGATTCTGGTCGCTGTAGAACGCGTCCCTGTGAAGGATGATGCCAGCATAGAGCCAGTGTTGAACAAACACAATCGTCCTTATATATTTCTCCTGAAACTGCCATGGTGTGTAGATTGCAAAATACATGAATATGGTAAATGAAGTCAGGGAAGATAAGCAAAAGAAAGAATAAAATAAGTTATCCATTGTGTTGCATGCGTAAAACACTCACTGTAATGTTTCATTCAGCCCATTATGAATGTGTCACTGTCTTGCTGAATTTAAGACTGTAGAGTTGTTTTTTTATTGGTTTTTAACTTTGTCAACATTCTCCCCCCCTCTCCCTCCCTGCCTCCTCCCTTGCCGGGCGATGTTTCTTCCTTTTAGATGGACGGTTGTGAGTCTCTAGCTGAATAGGTCCAAGATTCTAATTTTGTGTGGGCACCATTGCACCATATATCCACTTTGTAGGAAGGCTAGCACTGCCCCCCCCGATCTTTCCCGAAGTTTTCTTGTTTGCCCTGAATCTTATGTTAGCCATTCCATTGTGATATTTGACCAAACTTTCTGTAGCCATTCATACATCGTCGGTGGGGCCTGCTGTTTCCATTTTTGTGCAATTGTCAGCCATGCAGCTATCAGTAGGCACATGAGAGTTCTTTTTTGTGTTTTTGGCATGCTCATCTCTCTCTCTCGCGGGTCCCACAGTCCACATAGCCATACCTTTTCTCCCACCTGGCTGATATCCTTGAACATCTTCTGCATCTGGGAGATCACTTCAGACCAGAAGCCTTTAATACCCGGGCAGTCCCACCAAAGATGTTTCCAATCTCCCCTCTTATTACAGCCTCTCCAACACATACTTGATGTTTGCGGATACATGGCGTTTAGTCTCTCCGGTGAGTAGTGGCATTGTATCGTAATCTTAACCCACATTCTCTATGTTGTATTGCACGTGTCAGTTTTGGGATTAGACCCCATGTGTACACCGACTGTGCTCTAGGGATTGTTTCCCCCAGGGTCTTTTCCCACTTCTTCATATAGTTCCATTGGATCTCTTCCTGTTGTGCATTTAAAAACTTGTACAGGGTCGAAACAAGCTTCCTTGTGCCTGCATGGGTCGTTAAGTAGAGTTCGAACAGGGTTCAATCTCTGGTCGCTGCCTGTCTAATGGTTATGGTCGATAGCCAATGTCTCAGCTGTTCATAGCTGTATCTTTCTTTAGCCATCAGGCCCAACAGTGTTTTGCAGTCCTCAAATTACCTTATTCTTTGTCCTGATCCATATCTCCAATTTTTGTACACTGTCTGCCATTTTTCGTATGCCCACTTCTCTACCCCTGGTGGAAATTCCAGGTTTCCAAACCTGGGTTTGAAGGGTGTCTGGTTGTTTCGTCCCATACGTCCAGAGCCGCCTTCATTACCTCGCTGAATTGAAGGTTTGGGTGTCTATGCTTCTTCTCTCTCCATAGCAAGTCAGATAGTGGTGTCCCGGCTATCGCCCTGTCCTGGTCTGCCCAGATTTTGTGTGTGTCCGTCGGGACCCATTCTTTAAGAACCCACAGCTGCGCCGTCTCGTAGTATTTACGAAAGTGTGGGAGAGATAGCCCTCCTTTGTGAGTTGGCGCTGATGGTACCGTTCTCCCCACTCTTGGTGGTTTTCTTTCTCCAAATAAATGCCATAATTGTTTTGGTCAGTGCTTTGAAGAATGACTTGGGGATTTTGATCGACATCGCCTGAAAATAATACAATACTTTGGGAAGTATATTCATTTTTATTGTGGTCATCGCTCCCACCATGATATCATTGATGTATTCCATCTCTCTGTGTTTTATGCTCCCCAGTAGTTGTGGATGGTTTGCCCCATATGGTTGTCCCACCCTTTCTGATACAGTGATCCCCAAGTACTTAATCCCTCTATCTGCTATCTTTAGATTTAGGGAGGCTGAGGTTCTTTTTATCGCTTCTGTCTATTTATTTGTAGTCCCGAGATTGACCTAAAGTCCTCCAGCTCCTGCATCACCCCCTACAGTGAACGTACTGGGTCTGACAATGCCAGCAGCATATCATCCACATATGCCATCACTTTATGGGATTGCCCTGCCATTTTTATGGCCTCAATTGTCGCTGTATCTCGTATTTTGATTAGTAGGGGCTCTAGGAAAATTGCATACAGGAACGGGGAGCGGGGGGGCATCCCTGCTTCGTTCCTCTAGTGAGCCACAGTTTGTTGGTTACCACGCCATTTATGGCCACTCGAATGCCGGGGGGTATTGTAATTAGCCTGGATCATTTTGACATATTGGTCCCCAAAACCTTTTTTCTTTAGAATGTGAAACAAGAGTGTCCACTCTACCCGGTCGAACGCTTTCTCTGCATCTAGAGAAAGCAAAGCATCCGGGGTCTGGGTCAGCCCAATTTTTTCCAGTAGATGTGTGAGTCTTCTTGTGTTGTATGACTGTCTACCTGGGATAAAGCCTGATTGGGCGTGACCTATTATATTGGGGAGCAAAGGTGCTAGCCTATTTGCTAGAATGTTCGTATATACCTTAACATCTAAGTTAATTAATGCTATTGGGTGATACGAGCCCGGTGAGGTCGGATCCTTTCCTAGCTTGTGAAACACCATGACCTTAGCCTCGTTCATTGACAGGGTTATATTCCCCATTTCTTTGAACGAATTGTATAGGTTAGTATCGGGGAGAATTGATTTATATATTTCTTATAAAAGATAGCCGTGAATATGGCCTTCTTCAACTCCTCTATTTTCATATCTTCTAATTGTTGTCTTTCGAGGCTGGTGATCTGGGGGGGGTCATTATTTTATTCAGATAGGGGTCTTGTTCTTGCCCTGAGGGGTTGTCTGAAGTATAAAGGGTCTGGTAGAAGTCTTTAAAGATTTCCCCCATTTCTTCTGTTCGGGTTCGTGTTATACCATGTTTGTCCTTGATTGTTTTGTATCGTTTGAGAGTATTGTTTGGCTCTCAGTTGTCTGGCTAGTAATTTATCGGCCTTATTTGCCTTTGTGTAGCACCAATGTTTAAGGTGTAATAGGTTTTTCTCTGCTCGTTTCATGCAAAGTGTTTCCAGTTGGCCCTGGACATGTCCCAGAGCCTTCTTTAGTTTGTTTGTGGGGTTTCAGGTGATCTCTATCTGTATGTTTCGAAGTTTCCCTTCTAACTCCATTTCCCATTGATATCTATGTTTCTACCTGGTTGCTTTGAGGGCTATCAACTGACACCTCATGACCGCCTTGAAAGCTTCCCAGACTGTTTCCTGTGATGTGTCAGCAGTGTTGTTAAGGTTAAAATACTCTGCTATTTTCTCTTCAATCGTGTTCCCCAATACAGGGTCTAATAATATATCTGTTGAGAGATTCCACCGCCACAGCCCGCTTTCTTTTTCTCCAGTGAGCATTTCACCCAGAGTGGGGTGTGATCCAAAATCGAGATTGGGCCCTTGTATTTTCCCTAAGAGTCCCGTGGACATCCAGAAGTAGTCTATTCTGGACATCGTCTGGTGTACATGTGAGAAATGTGGGTACCCATTCTGTTGACCCATTTTTTCCCCGCCATGCATCGCATGTTGCCAACATTTCCACTTTACGGCACATGTTCTTTGATGGAGCCCCTTGTCCCTGTGTTCTGAGCCCACTTCTGTCTAATTTGGGTTGCCAGGCCATATTTAGGTCCCCTCCCATCACTATTTCTCCCAATGCTAATTTCTCCAATTTTTCTAGAGTGTCCCTCAAGAAGCTATCCTGGCCCGTCTTCGGGGCGTATATTGATATCAAAGTAATTGGGCGGTCTTCTATGGACACTTTGGCAAATATGTATCTCCCCACATTATCTGCTTGGGTGCTGTGTACTTGAAGATTCAGGTTTTACGGAATGCTAGAATCAACCCCGCTCTTTTCTCTTCCGCATTGGCTTGGAGTATGTGCTTGTACCCTCTTCGGTGGATTTTCCCCTTGTCCATAGCTTTTACATGTGTCTCCTGTAGCATTAGGATATCGAATTTCCCCCTTTGTACTAGGTTTTCTATTTTATTTCTTTTTGTTGGGGTGTTCCTGCCCCTAACATTAAGGGTAAGTAATTTTATCCTTCCCATTTCTGGTCTTTCCGTATCATCCCTTCTCCTTTCCTTGTTTCCCGGTTCATAATCCCCCCCCCCAACTCCCTCTCCATCCCTTTTCCCCATTCCCCTGTCCTCCTTTGCCTTCCCCAGCTCGTTGAATCATCCCCAATTCCATAATCGCCCCGAGAAGGGCCCAGGTTCCTAAGATTGTTAGAGCATACTGCCCCTCGCATCTGGCCCTCGGAAAACTCAGGGAATAACTTTGTTGGGGTTCCTAAACCCCACTTGGGCTCCAGATGGTAAACTCCGGGATTTGCTCCTTCCCGGGCCGTAGCTTGACTGTCGGGGGCGGTACCAGTTCTCCCTTCCGAAGTTAAATTATGTTATTAGCTCACTCCGGGAGCCTTCTTCCGTGGAAGCGGATGGAGTCTCCTAGCTTTCTGCGATCCTCATTTCGTGTTGCTGTTGTATTTCTCCCTGCAGTGAATTGTTTTCCATTCCCATGGTTTCCTTCTAGTTCTGTCTTCATTTGCTTGGTTTCTCCCCTCTCATTCGTTTTCTCGTGGATTCAGAACCTGTAGGCCTCTCTCACAGGTGGTTACTCTGTGTTTCCTGCCGTCCCATGCGAACGACAGTCTGAATGGGAAGGTCCACTTGTATCCAATTTGTTTTGCCACCAATTCTTTTACCACCAGGCCCATGTCTCACTGTTTATTTCCTGGAATAGCTGGATTTCCACCCCATTAATTCGGATCTGCCCCATCGTCCTTGCTTTGCATAGGATGTTCCTCTTGGGGGGGTATGATGTAAGTGCCACCAGAACATTTCTGGGGCGTGCGCCCTGTTCCCCCGTCCTTAGTGGGTTGACGCAGTGGATCATATCGATCCAGACCTCTCCATCTTCATTGATGGCCAGCGCTTCCTTGACGACTTGCTGCACCGCCTATTTAAGATCTTTGTCTTCTACTGTTTCTACCATATTTTTAATACGGATATTCGATCTACAGGACCGGTTTTCAAGGTCCTCGCATTGTAGTTCCAAGTTGTGCGTAAGGTGGACGAGGTGCTCTTGTGTTTCCCCTGTTTGCTGTACTTCTTCCTCCACATTCTGCACAATTCTCTCCAGTGTATCTGTTCGCTCCTCTAGTTTTGACACTTCCACCCTCACTTTTTGCACCGCCTGTTTCATCTCATCTTTCAGAGTTTCAAATTGACTGTGGACCGTAGTCAAGAATTGTTTCTGAGTTCTTTACACCACTTTTGCATGTCTTCCTTAGTTGCTGCCATTGAGAGTGATGGTGTCTGGCCTGCGTTTGCGTGTGACTCCCCCTGGCCTTTACCCTTCATTTGTGTACGTGCGCCCGTGCTCCACAGCTGGATTAGGCTCGGGTCCTGTTTTGAGGCCTGTGATGGCAATTGAGTCCCGTTACCCTTGGACATGGGGGTCCATCGGGCGTATTCTGCTCCGGTCAACTTGAGGTCGTGGTATTGCTCTGGGTTCGCCCCGAAGGGGGGGTTAGCTCTTCTGAGGGAGCCTTTCTGCTATATCTGGTGTGTGGGTCTAGCCGTGGGAAGGGGGCGTTGTTCTTGGATCCTCTTTGACTTCCTCCCCTTGTGTTTGTTTCCTCTTATCCCTTATGTGTGCGGGGTTTTGTCTCCCCTTTTTTGGGGGAGACTGTTCGTACCTGTGTTTGTGCGTGGTTCTCCGGGCCTCTCTTAATGTCTTCCCTCCATGTTAGTCTTCGTGTGATGCAGCAAAGTCTTGTCTACTGTTTTCCCAATCATACGTGGGGGATCCCAGCCTGCGAGGTAGAAGTCTTGAGTGATTTCCAGCTGCCCCTATTTATTCCAGCGCTCCCGAGGTATGTTCTTGCCTGCATGGGATTTCTCGGTGCTTTGCCCCTCTTACGGATCCAGTTTGCGGGCCGTGTTCAGGCTCCCATCCGGGAGGTATATTTGTCCCCCTCCCCGTGCCTTCATATTGTTCCTATGCGGGTTCCTTCTGCATCCTACTTGACTGAAGCAGCTCTTTGCTTCCCCCCTTCCTGGGGTGTCCTGAATTGCGGATTGCTCATAGTCTGGCCTCTGATTGTTGTGGATGGGGGAGGGGAGGCCGCGCGGGTCCCTCTGTGAGAGTCTTTGTTATACCCCTGGTGGGGGTAAGGGGTAGCAGTGATTTGTACCCTTTTTTGTTTTTTATTTCCCCCCCAGCGCTGGCGGATGGGCCTTTGACCTGCTCCTTCATATTCTATCTTCTGCTGCGGCTGTCTGTTTCTTGGTCTCTAGGGCTGGTGCTCTTCCCCACTCGTCAAGTCCGCTGGCGCATGTACTGCGCTTCTCTGCTCCCTCTGTTCAGCCTGATGCAGTGCTGTGTCAGGGCTGGGGCTGCTCTCCTGTTAGCCAGGCCTGCATGCAAGGCAGCTCCTTGCTCGATATCTCTTCTGTGGTACCCTGCTCCGGGTGTCGGAGCACTCTTTCATATCTCCTCACCCCCGCTCAGTGTAGGCAGCGATGTGGCTGCCGTGCGGGGTCCTTGCGCCCCACTCAATCTTCACCTGTTGGGGTCCTTATGGGGGGGGGGCTACTGGCCGGTACCACTCTCTGCCAGTGTCTATCTTGCTCCGTGCTCCCTCTATTTGTGCTAGTGGTCTCAGGTTTTGGAGTCTGGTTGGTCTCCTCTCCATTCCCACTTCCGATACGTGGGAACCTGCTCTCCGCTTGGTGAGGCGGCCACCGTTTCTCCCAGACTTTTGCAATTCCCATGGGGGGGCACAGCGCCTCCCGGGGGTATTTAAGGGCTCAGGGAAGGTTCGGGAGCCAGGCGACGGTTAGGACTTGGTGATTGTATCAGTCCTGTCGCCCGCTCCCGAGCCTTCCCTGAAGTAGCTGGGCCTTCGGGGCTGCAGGGTAGAGTAGGTGAGAGGGTTAGTTAGTAATTGGGGGCAGTTGATATAGTAGGAGCTATTTAATATAAAGTTATACAAAAAAAAAGTTTTAAAAAAAAAACAATTTTGTGGCGGCGATTTTCGCCTCCTAGTCGGGAGTAGCGTAAATAAGTTAACCCCCCCCCCCTTACCTGAGCTGCCGTCGGCGTTGCCATGCACGGTGGGGCGGTGGGATTGTTGGGACGGGTTTTGCCTTCCCAGCCTTCGGTCTTCTGGGGACCCGGGTCGCTGCGTGGGAGCGGGGATTTCCTCGCCGGGCCCATCTCTTGTTTCTTCCTCCGCCGCTCGGGAGTCGGGGAGCGCAGGCCTGGGTGGGCTGCATATTTCAGCGGTTCCGTACGGGATCTGGGGACACTTCCTTTTCCCTCTTCCCACGGCACCGGTTCCTCACTGCCCGGGTCCTCTTGGTTTTCGGGGGTGTCGGCGGGGGGTGGTTAGCAGAGCCCAGGTGGCCCTGTCTTTTTGAGTGTCCCGGTGCGGTGGCAGCCTTCTGTCAGAGGGGGCAGGGCAGGCACCTTAAAGGGGCCGCGCTATTTTGCTGGTGCTGCTGGTAGTGCGGTGCATCTCGTGTGCCACCAGGGGGCAGGGCGGGCGGTGCTAAATGAACTTTTCATCTGTTTTACAGGGTTTCAAAAAAAAAAGAAAAAGGGAAATAGTGGTGATTGTCAGCAGCAGTAGTGGGGGCTCCTGGGTGGTGTGCATTTATCGTGGGAAGAAGTCGAGTTAGGAGAGGGGGGGTTTTCTTTGGGAGAGGGGTATTTTTGAGGTGGGGGGGCAAATTAAAAAAAAAAAAAAAATATTTTGAATAAAAAAGAAAAGGATAATTGTTAATTTGGGGTTATTTAACCCCTTTGGGTTATTAGTGTTATAGCGCAATTTCTTCTGGTTTTCCCTCTCCTAGGAGTATTTTATTCCACGGGTAGGTACCGGCACGGGGGCGTATTTAGCTAGTGAGCGTCAAAGGGCAAAGTTTAGTGCGCTATCAGATTAGTGGTGCACGATGGTGGGCCAAGGAGTTAGCAAGAAGGGGCTGGTTGATGCTAGGGCTCTTAGGGAGGCCCTGGAAATCATCAGCAGGGCATCGAAGGCCCAGCTGGAGGGGGCGGTGGGGGAGGTCACGGGCGAGGGGGAGATAAGGGGGGGTAGACCGCAGCGTAGAGCTGCAGCTGATGGGGCTCTCGCGGCAGTGGTGGCTTGCACCCCTACGGCGGGGAGAGGGGAGGTTTGGGAATCCAGGGGCAGGAAAATGAGGAGGGAGATAGACAGGAGGGCGGGCGGGGGAGAAATGATGTCGGGTGGGCAGCCAGGGAGGGAGGAAGGGAGGAAGGGAATGATAGCCCTAGGGAAGATGGGAATGCTCAAAAGGGAGGGGCTCGAGGGAACAACAGTAGGGGCAGGGATGGGGCACAGAAAGGGGTGTCAGGGCAGAGGGGAGGAGGGGGTAAATACCTGCAGAAGAGTGCAGGTGGGAGAAGGAGGGAGAGGTCCCCATCAATTGAGGAGGGTAGAGTGGGGCGCGGAACGGCCCCCCCGGGTAGGAGGAGTGAGGGCGGAGGGCGCTGCGCAGCCCCCGCTGGTCAGGTGGAGGTTGAGGGTTTCAGTACGGCCCCTCCTCGGTCAACGCAGGGAGAGCCTAGAGGGCGCAGCACAGCCCCTAGCAATGAGGATTCCAGGGTGGAGGTCGGAACGCCTCGCCCGAGAGAAGAGGACCAGGCAGGGGTTTCCACAACCCCGCCGAGAAGACGTCAAAGGAGTGGCGGGGCGGACGCCCCGGGCTCGCAAGAAGATCATCAACTCAACTCGGGCATGAGCTCGCATCCGCAATGGTATTTAAGGGGTGATGAAGTTGGATGGGAGGAATATGTGGGGCAATGGGAATTGGAAGATTACAGGGCGGAAAGGGAAAGGGGGGAGGAGAGAAGAAGTTTGAGGTGGAATATGGAAAGGGAAGTGCAGGGTGGACGGGATGAAAGGGGTCAAGGGAACTATTGGCTGGGTGAGTGTGCTGACATGTTTTGTCCCCGCAGTAGGAGCCCTCTAAGAAAGGAAAGGAGGAGCATCAGTGTGGACCTTAGACCACAGGAGGCAGGTGTGGAAAGAGGTGAGCGGGAAAGGGATTGGTCATCTGCATGGCAGAGAGGGGTTACAAATAGGTGGACAGGGGATGAACGGTCTGGTCTTTAAGGTGTAAGGAAAGAAGTTGGTGTGCAGGCCATTGGAGCCGAGGGGGTTGAGAAGAGCATTTGCTCAGTGGAGTTCCAAACGGACAAAGTGGTGGAGGTGGAAGTGAAAGGAAAGGAGAAAAAATTGCCATACATGGGGATAACAAAACCATTGGGGGCGCACTTGATGGCAGCGACCAGGGAGAAGATTCAGGCGGGGGAATTTGTGGATGTCTTCAAATTGCTCCATAGGGAAGTGTGAGCGAAGGAGGGGTCTAAGGAGGAAGAGAGGGAACTGGCTTCACGCCCGAGGGTCCCAGTGACCATTGAGAATTGGACGTCGGCGTTTATCATTTATGCCAGTGTGTATTGCAAAAAATTCCCGGAGCGTTGCGTGGCCCTGCTTAAATATATGGATGTAATAAGGAAGGTTTTCACGAGCTTTGGGGGCTTTGCCTGGGTAAGGTATGATGAGGAATTTAGGGCGAGAATGGCAGAGGACAGTCAGGCAGTCTGGGGGGAGATAGATATGGATCTCTGGCTTCAATGGATGGCCCCAACAAGGCCTGCCCCGACATTACACACAGCAAGTGGGCTGCCTATACCTTTCCGGCCCTTTCTTGGTCCCCCCGCCCATGAGGGGGCAGGGGGAGGAGGCAGGGGTCAGTCCTCAGCAGCGTGCTGGGGGTACAAATAAGGATAGCTGCGCAAGGACCCTGTGTAGGTTCAGGCACGAGTGTAGCAAGTGTGGTGGAAAACACCCTCTCACGCAGTGTTTCCAACAGGGAGACAGGGGGAGGGGGAGAGGTTCAGGAAAAGGGGTTGGGGGGAAAAGCTTTTCCTCCAATTAAAGTGGGTGTTTTGGAAAAATGGTTGCAATTTTATCCGGATAGGGAAGGGGCTAAGATTTTGAGTGAGGGGTTTTGTCAGGGGTTCAGATTAGGTTACCAGGGTCCAAGGGTGCGTCGGTGGGCTGAAAATTTGAAGTCGGCGAGAGAGAATGTTGAGGTGGTAAGACAAAAATTGAACAAGGAAATAGCGGCAGGAAGGATAGTGGGCCCATTTGATGACGTGCCGGGTGACTTAGTGATATCCCCATTGGGGGTGGTGCCCAAGAAAGCTCCGGGGGAGTTCAGACTGATTCATCATTTGTCATGGCCGGAGGGTATGTCAGTTGATGATTTCATTGCCCCGGAAGAATGTGGGGTTGTGTATGCAAGTGTTGAACAGGCGGTTGAGCTGATAAGGAAGGAAGGGCGAGGGGCCTTCATGGCCAAGTGCGATATCAAGGCGGCTTTTAGGTTATTGCCGGTGCACCCGGAGGATTTTTGGTTGTTGGGTTTGCAGTTTGAGGACCGCATATACGTAGACAAAGCATTGCCAATGGAGTGCGCAATTTCCTGTGCTTTGTTTGAACGATTCAGCTCTTTTCTACAGTGGGTTTTCTCATTCAGCTCGGGGTGGGAGAGTGTGCTGCACTTTCTGTTCATTAGCGGGGCAAAAAGAGAGGAGGATTGCAGAGAAATGCTAAAGTTGTTTCAGGAATTGTTGGAGGAGCTGGGTGTACCATTAGCGAAGACAAAACAGAAGGGCCGGCAGTGGTGTTAACATTTCTAGGAATTGAACTGGATTCTGTGGCCATGACCTCACGCTTGCCGCACAACAATGTGAGCAAATTGGTGGTACTGTTGGAGAAAGCGGTGGGGGCGAAGAAAATGATGCTGGTGGAGATGCAGAGATTGGTTGGGCATCTGAATTTTGCATGTAAATTGGTGGCCCCAGGGCGGACGTTTTGCAGGAACATGGCAAGGGCCATGGCGGGAGAAAAGTGCCCACATCATCGGATAAGAGTATCGGGGGCAGTGAGGGAGGATTGCAGAATTTGGCTGCGCTTCTTGGAGAGTTTCAATGGAGTGTCAATGTGGTTGCAGGGAGACCCGGTGACATGGGAAGTTCAGATAATCTCGGATGCAGCAGGGGCCGGAGGTTTTGGAGTGTTTTGGGGGGGAGAATGGTGTGCGGAAAAGTGGCCAGCGAGGTGGTTGAAGGAAGGAAGGAGTATAGCATTTCTTGAATTTTTTCCATTACTAGTAGCATTGGAGTTGTGGGGGAAGGAGTTGCAAAACAAGAAGGTGAACTTCAATGTCGACAACGAATGCGTGGTCCATGTGGTGAACAGACAGTCAGCTAGGGATCAGAGGGTGGCAAGACTGATGAGAGAATTTGTCCTGCGTTGCATGGAATGGAATGTGGTGTTTAAGGCAACACGTGCCGGGGAAGGATAATGGCATCGCTGATGCATTATCTCGTTTTCAATGGCAGAGATTCCGTGGATTGGCTCCAGACTCAGATCAGGAGGGGCAGCAGATTCCGGAGGAGCTGTGGAAGATAGGAAGCTGAGAGTGCTTGCTCTGGTGGAGGGTTCATTGGCCTCTGCATCTAAGAAGTCATACAGGAGGGCCTGGGAGGATTTTATTAGAGGAGGAGCTTGTATTTGGAAGGGTAGATGGGATGCGGAGGAGGGATGATGTCACAAATTTCCTCCTGAGGTGCATGGACAGGGGCTGGTCAAGGGCAACGATAGCAGGAAAGCTAGCAGGGATTGCCTTTTATGGGAAATGGTTTTGGGGTTTTCAACCAAGTGGGGGGGAGATGGCGAGTAGGATGTTGGAAGGATGGGCAAGGGAGAGTAAGAGGGACAAGGATAAGAGGAGGCCGATATCGGCGGAATTGCTGCAGAGGTTGATTGAGGTGGTGGGGGGAGTTTGCTGGTCGGTATGGGAAGGGAAACTGTTTGCGACTTGTTTTACATGGTTATTCTTTGGGGCTTTCAGGGTTTCTGAGTTGGTCGGGGGAAAAGGGGGGGTAGGGGGACTGCAATGGGAAGATGTTCAAATTACAGAAGAAGGTTTAGACATTAAGATTAAAAGGTCCAAGACGGATCAGAAGGGAAGGGGCTCTTGGGTTCTGCTGGGTCGAGGGAGCGAGGTTTTATGTCCAGTTCAGGCAGGCAAGGTGTGGAAAGAGCGCTGTGGGGGTAGGTCAGGCTTGGTTTTTCAGCATGCGGAGGGATCGCCGGTTTCAGCGGCCCAGGTGCTAGGGGTATTGCGGAAGGCGCTGGTGGCGGTGGGAGAAAAGGCAGAGGATTTTGGGACTCATTCTTTTAGGATGGGCGCCGCATCTGAGGGTACCAGGCTGGGTTTTTCAGAAGACAAGGTGAAAAGATTGGGGCGTTGGAGGTCTCGGAAATACAAGGAGTACGTCAGGGATTTTGATAAAGGGGAATGTTGAAGAAAGGTGGAGGAGGATTTTTTGGGCCAACTGTTGTTGTTGAAATAATTTTGACTTGTCAGTGATTTTTGTAATTTCTGTTTCAGATGCTGCGAGAAAGAAGGGGAAGTTGGCGCAAGTTTGGATTGTTGGCCATTCAATTGTGAAGTGGGATGGGAAAGAGGCAGAGAAAAGGGTGTTTGGAAGGCAGTTGGGGTGCAGTTACAAGGAAGTGGTAGTGAAATGGCACGGTTTGGGGGGCCTGAGGTGGGATCAGCTTCTGTCCATATTGGCAGGGATGAGGGAACGCTATGGGGTTCCAGAGGTGGTGATGATGCATGCAGGGGAGAACGACCTGGTGAGAGATGCAGGGGTGGCTCTGCTAAAGAAAATGAAGAGGGACTTAGTGTGGGTGCGGGAAATGTGGCCTCAAGCGGTGGTGGTGTGGACTAAGTTGTTGCCGCGAAGAGTTTGGAGGGGAGCGAGAAGTGAGGGAGCAATAGAGCGGGCCAGGAAGGGGATAAACAGGGAAATGGTAACATTTTGTGCCTCGGTGGCGGTGCAGGTCATGAACCATAAGGAAATAACATATGAGGGTTTCCTTATCTTTAGAGAGGATGGGGGACACTTGTCCGTGTATGGGAATAATCACTACCTGGCGGACTTGGGTTCTTGGCTGGGAGACTGGGTAAAAAGTTTGAGGTAGAAAAATTTGGGGGGGGGGTTGGGGTAAAAAGAACTCCTCGGGGGAGGGTTTTTCTGGTGCCGGGGGCATGGCCCCTTTTGATGTGGGGGGAGGGAAGCACAATGGGGGAATGACACGGGAAAAGAGGGGGTGGCGCTGTTTGCACAAGCAGGTCACCCCGGGGGAACAGGTATTGAGCCTGGAGGGGCATGGCCCCGGGGAGAAAGCGGGACGCCTGGAAAAGGGGCAAGGAGACGGTAGGATCCAAAGGATCATTAGGGAGGAAATGGGTTATTTAATTATTTAATTGTTGGGGGAAAATGAAAATGAAAATGTTTAATTTATTTAATTGGTTGTTAAAATATTTATTTAGTTTGTTAGGCCATGGAGCCAGTTAAGCGTTTGATTGTAAGCTTTGACCTGTCACATTAAAGCGACCTTTTCCACTTTTAAATGAGTCTGGGTTTTTGTGCAGTAAGCCAAAAGGGGGGATGCGGGGGGAACGTGAAGCGTTTCCCCCCCCAGGGAGTTTTTGGCCCTGCACACGGCCAGCGAGTGGCCGTGGGGGGCAGAGCGCCTCCCGGGGGTATTTAAGGGCTCAGGGAAGGTTCGGGAGCCAGGCGACGGTCAGGACTTGGTGATTGTCCCGCCCTCCCACCCCTTCAGTTTTGTTTTAGGCTAATGTCTGTTTATGGAATCGGGGGGTCCATTGTTCATTGTATTATGCGGGGGGTTTTTTAGATGTCATGGGGAGTTTTTTATGAGTTTTGGGGCTGTTAGGAGGGTAGGGGTTGGTAGTTTTGTGTGACAGGTTAGGGCATTGTGAAAGTTTGTATGTAATATATGTTGCTGATGTGGCAGGTCAGGCTGGCTGCAGGTCATAGGAAGGGGGAGTTTGGTGTAGAGGGGAGTTTAAAAGGGGTTGAATTGGGTCGGGGCGCCGGGGGCATGGCCGCTTTTGATGTGGGGGGAGGGAAGCACAATGGGGGAATGACACGGGAAAGGAGGGGGTGGCGGTGTTTGCACAAGCAGTTCACCCCGGGGGAACAGGTATTGAGCCTGGAGGGGCATGGCCCCGGGGAGAAAGCGGGACGCCTGGAAAAGGGGCAAGGAGACGGTAGGATCCAAGGGATCATTAGGGAGGAAATGGGTTATTTAATTATTTAATTGTTGGGGGAAAATGAAAATGTTTCATTTATTTAATTGGTTGTTAAAATATTTCTTTAGTTTGTTAGGCCATGGAGCCAGTTAAGCGTTTGATTGTAAGCTTTGGCCTGTCACATTAAAGCGACCTTTTCCACTTTTAAATGAGTCTGGGTTTTTGTGCAGTAAGCCAAAATGGGGTCGAATTGCAGTTGCGTCATTTCTGGGATCCCAGTCACGGACTTCCCGGCTCCCGCGTGCCCTGTTTCCCTTCCCAGACACAAGTGGGAACTGCGCTCTATATAGAAATCTGGCCAGTTACACTTACCGTCAAAATGTACACCTACCTTCAGGCGAGGTTTTGAATTTCATGATGTCTCAAAATGTTTAGGCACCATAGGCAAAACGGCTGTTTTTAATTTCGAGAATAGTGATTATATAGAAGCGAGCAACAGTTAACAAGGGCCGAAACGTGCGGTAGGTACAGGAGCACTTGAATTCATTATAAAGGGCTCATTGAATGGATTTCTTTGAAAATAATGGTACAGTTCTTTGAAAAAAGAGGATGTGGGCCGTTAAAATAAAGACAGAGGGGGTAATTCATGGATTATTTGCGCCCAAAAAAAACGGGATTTGTGCGCCATTCTGCCCGCAAATCCCCGTTTAACAAATGGGGATTTGCAGGCAGAATGGCGCACAAATCCCATTTTTTTTTTTTCCGGCGCAAATAATCCATGAATTACCCCCAGAGTTGAGACTATGTGGGCCTCCCGTTAATGCAGAGCAAGTGCTGCGCTGAGCATAGTTTGTCTGTACAGAAGGCAACTGCACAAACTAACTTGAAACACGTACCTTTCCAGTTTCCAGTGCACGTGACGATCATCGATCGGCATGGCAGTTTTCACCTGGGTTGCCTCAGCCAGTGGACGGTGGGTCTGCAGGCCAGGCAGCAGGAGAAACGAAGGTGTTGCTGCTGTGGCCATGGGTAGCTCAGCTTTCTGGCTTGGGCGGATAGAAAGGTCTGTGTCGTGTGGAGTGCATGCAAAGCGCCCCATCCACCTAGCTTGTTGCCAGGGCCCTGAGGCGGGCAGGCTCCAGATAGCCCTGCAGCCAAGGGAAGTCTGACTGACGACACATTTTCAGCAACAAAGTCAAAGTAACACCATCATCCCCGGGCCCAGGCAAGGGCTGCCGGCCGCAGCAGGGTCGTGGCACAGCCATACAGCACACGTTAGTGTGCCCAGTTATTTTTTTGTTTAAATGCACTTGCAATTTTGAATCTTTTTTTTTAATGCATTTGCAAATTCTTGGCAGCGGACGCTCCAAGTGGAGCGCCCCGCCACACCTGCAGGAGCCGGCCCCAACAGGGGGGGTGCACCGGGCATCAGGGTGGAGCCAGACGGGCAACTGACCCCTCTGCCCCCCCCCCCCTACTTCCCTGGCTCTGCCACTGCCATGGGGCTCAATGTAGAACTTACCTCAAGGCGAATAGTTGCTCCAGTGTGACTGCCACTGTTTCTTCCAAAGAAAAATTCATATTCATACACTATCTTGCAGACAGCTGAATCAGGGTTCAGGGTTATCAACTCAAACCAATCTTTCTGACATGGGGCCATCTAACAAGATATCTCTTTGCAACAGCAAACAATGCAACATGTACAAGGTTTGTGTCTGGGTGACCTCAACAGAAGTCCGTAGCCAATGCTCTATGGATGAGCTGGTCTGGGATAGTTGCATACGTTTTTCCCCCTGAACCAATTCTCTGTAATGTGGTACGCCCCCACAGGATCACTTAACAATGACACACTTTTCACCAATGTGGGTGAGACTACCATGGTACTCCCACCCGCTGAAAATGTAGCAGTGTCCCCTACCGCTGCCAGCCTGTGGGCAACAGCTGATGCTGCCTTTGTTATTTGCACTGCCTCTGCCACATGCAGACAAACACCCAGCAAGGTGAGCCCTGCCTTGCACTGCGGGCCGAAGCGCTCGCATTGTCATCACTGCTGGCGAGAGAGCTCCGGCTTTGTCATGTTATTTAACTTCTTGTCTGCCTGTTTCGAAACGTTCACTGCCTCAGCTGTTTTAATGCACATTGGAGCACTTCACATAGTAAAACCCTGTTGGGCTTTACTTTACTGGGCCCGCTCTGAACTTACATCATGGCTGCAGCTGTATGCCGGCACCAGAGTGCCTCTCCTATTTCCCCAGCCCTGCAGCGATTGCCCATCTATTTTTTTTCTACCAGCCAATCACGGCAGCCGGCAGGCAAACGCTGGCCCCCACTAAAGGCCCATGACTAGGGCCCCTGTCTGAGCTTGCCCGGGCCTAGGAGAGTGCCGAGGACCCCCTCCTCCTTACACCCCCGCAGAAAATCATGGATCAGTTCCCAGGTAGGCGGCCTGCTACCCCCTGACCTTTGGGCCACTGCAACTCTATGCACCATGCAGAAAATTGTGATTGATGGTTGGACATTATCATTGCCTCTCCACTAAGCCTAACTGTTGAACCAAGGTGTACTTACACCATGGTGTCTCCTTTCCTTACTTAATCTTACCTACTCCTTCTTTCAACACATTGTATCTAGTATTGGAATTTCAAAACCAGGTGTGTGTTTAGCATCTCTGCACTCCATTTTGCATTGCATTTTCTGTCTTTTCCAAATGTTAACACCAGATGTGTGTATTCTTTTTGGAATTTCAAGACCAGGTATGTGTTACTCACCTGGTCTCTGCGGAGGCATTGGGGAACGGTTGCAGCCCTCCCTGAACTTGAATCACCCACTCTTCAGGCCTCTCCCTCAGTAGAAAAGCTGTGAGAGGTGGTACGTCGTGATACTGCTCCTGTGTGGAGATAAGAGTGTGTGAGTGCGCCAATCTGTGATTGTTGTACCTCTCAAACCCTTCTCCCCAAAGTACGGTTTCTGTAAGCATACACCGGCCCATAAAGCCTCACCTGTGAATTTCGGAAGATAAGCTCTCCATCCTGCTACTTCTGGCAGGGGCGCATCAAATGGGATCTAGTTCCTTCACTGATCCCTTATAAGGATTAGTCCATTCCAGCTGCGACTATGCTTCTCCTTATGATTGGTAAGTCTTTCTTGAGCTCTTGTGATTCTGTTTGTTCTGTTTAATGTCTTTATATGTTGCTCCTATTTATGCCCGCAATAATGTCTCTCTTCTGTTTTCTTCCCTTAGATGGAAATACGGCCTCAATGCAGCTGTGAGACACGAGACGTGGCCGGATGGAAGATGGATGCTACCGCAATGTTCGACAGCAGGTAAGTGATGGTTTAAAGAAAAGCGCGAAGTATGGCGAAGCGCAACCTTAAACTGACTGTTTTTTAGATGTCTAACCTCGTCTTCTGTTTTTCCTTGCAAGCACTGCGGTCGATGATGGAGCGTGTCATGCTGCGGTGCCAAGATGAAGATTTTGGCATTCTGGAAAGTGTAAAGATGAATACTAAGACATTCGGTTCGCCGAAGAGATGTACAGGTAAGAACAGCTTCCCCCAGTTAGTAAGTATGCTGGCAGGAAGCAGGATGTCCAGGAAGCAGGATCTTGGAAGGTAAGTCTGACCTCAGGCGACGGTGAGCGTTACGCTGCTTGAAAGTGCAGAATAATGTGAAGCGTCTGTCTTGAGGATCAGGGCAGCTTATATAGCTGAGATCGTGGGCACGCCCATTAGGGCCGGTTTACCAGCCACACCCTGCCACTCCTAGAGAGTGAGCACGTGCAAAGGCAATCCATTAGCAGCCACACCCAATAATACACTTGGGGCTGCTTAATGGGTAAATGTTCAAGGTTAATGCATCCTGCTTAATGGATGGAATGTTCAAGGTTAATGCATCTGAAGTGATATGTCCATAATAAAAGCTTTTTGGTGTTAAATGGATGTTCTTGTTTACTTTTGTTCATGAGCCTGGCTCAAAAGGCGCCAGGACAGTGTCTACCCAGGTCTCCTGTGCATGCGACCCCTGCAGGCCTGTGCCCCTGACTTCATGACCATGACAGTGCGTGTGTGTTTAACATCCCTGCACCCATCTGATCTACTAAAGTATTCCCGGTGCATCTGTTCTCCTGTTTGCCTTACCGACTTGGCACCTGGTGAGTTTGTGCTTGGACTGAGCTGTGCAGCCCCTCCTCTCCCAACTATCCTCTGCTGCACATATGGCACTCACCATCTCCCCTATCTTCTCGAACTGCTACACTATACCCTATCCCCCCCCCCTCACAAAGGCTGGAAGAAAAAAGTAAAAAAAAAACAGACACCCTGACCACTAACCCTGGCCTACCCATCGCCTACTCATCGCAGATACCTTTGTCAGCGCATCTTCCAGACAGATCTTCACTGATATCCTCTTTTTTGTCCCACCTCCTGGTCTATGGGCTCATCTCATCTCTCTTCTCTCACATCATCACCCATTAATGGTGGCACTGAATGGGAAGTCCTCTTGGTGGGCTTCACATCTGCCAGGTGTATCATTAATGTCTATCACTATCTTGGTTCAGGGTCCTCGACCCAACCTCCTCCTCTTTGACCAGCGCCTGCCTTCCCTCATTAACTTCTTTCCCACACCTGCTACTCCTTATTCCACTCTCTCTGCCCCCAGACTGGTGTACCACACCCCTGTACCCCTCCTCGGAAAACCTTCAAAGGTGGAGACCTCTTGCATCTAGCCACGCTTAATACTCGCTGTGCGATCAAACACTGCTGACATCTGCCTCCTCCTTGAAGACCTTGACCTCAACATCCTTGGTTTTACCGAGATGTGGTTAAAGGCCAGCTCAGTCACTGCTCTTGACTCCCTTCTTCCTGGTGGATATAAGATCATCTATGAGCCTTGCCTTAACCGTGCTGGCGGTGGGGTTGCTCTGATCTTCCTTGAGTGGGTCCCTTCTTCCCTCATAGCTACCCATCCTTACTCTTCCTTTGAGAGCCTGGTCTGCAAGCTGGTCATCTCCCACCTCCTCCCTGAACATTGCCACTATCTACAGGCCACCTGGCTCTACCACCCTGTGCCTCTCTGAATGGGCTGGTTTCTCCTCCTCACAACCACCTCTAAACTCCTTTTTTGTGGGTGATTTCAACATCCTCCTTGACTCCTCAATCATGGTATCCACCCTCTTCTGTGACTCTGCTCCTCGCTTTCCATTCTCCCTTCTGGCCCCACCCACACAGCTGGACACACTCTTGACACCTTCATCCACACAGATCTTTCACTCTCCTCCCCATTTATCACCCCACTCTGACAGCACCTACCCCAGCCCTGCCAACCTTGTTCATGAACATCCGTCTGATGAAACGAGTGTCAGTTGCTGCCTTTGCATCTACTTTCACCCCCCCACCTCTCCCTCAATCCAGACATTAACTCTGGTTTTGCCCTCAGCCACCTCCATATTGCCATCACCAATACCCTTTATATTATTGCCCCAGTCATGAGGATCCACCTGAAAGATGCCTCCAAGCGTAACACCTGTTGCAACTCCAAACTTGCAGCCTTAAAACACAAGTGCAGAGCAGTGGAACAAAAGTGGCAGACCTCAGGCGCACCCTCTGACAAACTGGCCTGTTGCTTGCTCCAAAGACAATACAGACACTCCATCCACACCATGAAAAGGGTCCACATTCAGGCTCACATCTCTGGTGCATCCAACAACATGGCTGAACTCTTTAAAATCTGCAGGGAACTCGTCAACCCTTCCACAGTCTCCTCCTCACCTCTTCCCTCCCAGACCCTCTGCAGCTCAATGGCCACACACTTCACTGAAAAACCTCAGGACATCCTGAGCACCCTTGCTTCCCCCCCTACCTCCCCCACCCCCCTGCCTCCTATGGCCTCCCTTCCTCCCTCTGTCTTTCTCTTCTCTGTCTCTCCTATCACACCTAAGGAGGTCACCAGAGATGTCTGCTCCATGAAGGTCTCCTCCGAACAGGTTTACCCCTGCTCTTCCAGAACCATTAAGGACAACATTGGCTCTCTTGCACTTGTGGATTTCTGCAACCACTCTTTTGCTATTGGATCTTCCCCTCCTACCTCAAACACTCCCTTGTGCACCCCCTCCTGAACAAAACTTCTGCACACCCATCTTGCCCAACCAACTACCGCCCCATATCGATCACCTCTTCCTAGGTAAACTCCTGGAGAAGCTGGTCTTCCCCCAACTTACTGACCACGCTGAACTTGTTGGTTGCCTCCACGGCCATCAATCTGGATTCCGAGCATCCAGAGGCACAGAAACTGCTCTTCTGAACATCCGTGAAGTACTGCTTGCATCTCTCGACTCCAACTCTCCAGCTGTTCTCATTCTACTTGATATCCTCTCTGCATTTGGTACAGTTAACCACTCCATCCTCATAAAAGGGCTCCATGACACCCTAGGTATCTCAGAGTGGGCAATGGACTGGCTGACCTCCTTCCGCAATAACTGTCCGTCCCAGGTTATTCTGGCCTCTTTCTCCTCCCCCACATATATCTATCTCCACCTGCGGGGTCCCCCAGGGCTCCAACCTCTCTCCATGGCTCTTTAACACCTATCTTTCCCCACTTGCACACCTCTTCTCCCCTAACTTCCAGTGTTGCGCAGACAGCACACAAATCTTTTTCAAACTTCCCTCGGACCCGCTCCTTACCTCCTCCATCATTTCTGACTGCCTGTCTGCCATCCATTCCTTGTGCGCTTCCAAGGATCTCTGCCTCAAAGCCAGCAAGACAGAGATCTTTCCTATTGGGATTCCTGATCTATCTTTCTTTCCCTCATGTTGGCCTTCTTCTATGGGCTCTCCCCCTTCTCCTTCATCCTAATCCAGAAACCTTGGAGTCATCTTTGACCCCCTTCTTTCCTTTCTCCCTCACATTCTCGACCTTGACAAGAAAGCCCAATTTCAACACTACCTCGTCAAAGGAATTCTTTGTTTCCTCACTTTCCCCCAGAAGCTGAATGTCTCTAGAGCTCTGGTCCTCTCTAGGCTAAACTACTGCAATAGCTTCTTCCTTAATCTACTCTCTTCCTCCCTACAACCCCTCCAGCTAATCCAAAATAGGGCTGCAAGACTTATCCTTGGCCTCAAGCCCAGACACAGCATCTCTCTAGCCCTAAAAACTCTCCACTGGCTCCCGGTTGCTGCAAGGATCAAATTCAAATCCCTCTGCATCATCCATAAGGCTGTCTGGGTTCAGGGACCACACTATCTACAACTTGCTCTCACTAAATACTCTCCTTCCAGATCTTTACGATCCTCCGGCACCAACTCTCTGTGTCAAGCGCTTTGCTAAACAGCAAGCTGGTAGCCGATCTCTTGCCTCGGCACTATACCTCCTATTGAACAGCCTCCCCCTTCTTCGTCTTGAGCTGGATCTCAAATTCCAGAAGCTGCTCAAAACATTTCTTTTTGCCTCTTACTCAGCTGCTTACTCCCTAGTACTTCCCTCCTGTTACACTGGCTGGTATCCCCCCCAACCTCTCTTCCCTTCTCCCTCTCTGCACTTGAACGTTCGGAATGCTCACAAGGCCTAGTAGGTCCGCCTCTTCTTTCGTTGTTATACTTGACTTGACTGTTGCCCTGTGGGCGCTGTGAAACACAATTTACTTGTTGTATAAGTGCCTTACAAATGCACAATAAATAAATAAATACCCTCCTGCAACCTGCTCACACAACCGTGACAACAAATCACTAACCCAGATTCACATACAACCAGCTTGACTGCTAAAGTCCCAGAATCTGGGCATTTGCCATTGTCAACATGATGCACTGATGTCTTACGGAAGGCAAGGGATCCCAACACCAGACATTGTTACTATAGTACATGGAACAAAATTGTTTCTGGTGCACTCTAAAATGAATCGGCTCCATTAACGGTTCTCCATCAGATATTGTTAGCAGTGTGCTTCATTTATTTGACTCTACAATTCACTCAAGGTGCATATAGCAGCGTTGGTGTCATATACCACAACACAGTCCTTGGTGGAGCGTACAGTAGTGAAAGCCTGGCGGGTGTAAAATGCATCTTCCCACTGGTGGTATTCTCACTACCTGAGTGGAATCTAAATACAGTCCTCTGAAGACAGAGTTCTTCTTTTGAGCCGATGCATAAAGCTCCATTAAAGCTTTCATAGATTTCATTCAATCGGAGGACTAGTGAACGGTGTGCAGTCATAATGTCGAAAATAAAAAGTCGAATGACAAAAATGTCCAAAAATAAATGTCCAAAAAAAAGTCGAATCTATTATTTTTTTATTTATATGTATTTTTTAGGTTTGGTAAGTAGAAAAAATGGGTAAAATAAAAAAAAAAGTTGACATTTTTTTTTCTACATTTTTGTTTTCGACCAAATGACTATAAACCCTAGTGAACTACTAGCTTTGTCTGTTTCAGAACTGTTTTGACTTCTCCATGCACAAACATGAAGTGATATTAAGAACCAACCCAACCACAATACATTTCAAAATCTCATGTCGATCAAGCCATTCAATTACAGATTTCTTCCAAAACCCACAATACTGGAGAAAAAACACTGCATATGCTTGATGTATGCAGACCAGTCATATATTACCACAATAGGACCAAAGAGAGAAGGAAAAAACAGTTCTTTGTCTAAGTCGCAACAGGAAGGGAAGGGGATCCTGTTACAAAAACAACTATTGCAAGATGGATTGTTAAGTGCATACAACTCTTACACACTTGCCAACAAGCCCTTTCCATTTACTTCTAAAGAACATACTACACATATGTTATGTTATTTGGCATTTATATAGCGCCCTATATATCATTGGTATGATCACAAGGCACTCGTCGGTTGAATGCACTTGGGGACCGTAGTCCAGGTCAGTCAAGACAGTAGGGTAGAATATAGTGCTTTGGTGCACTCGATATGTGTGCATCCGGTGTGGTTTGCGTAATGGTGACTGCATCCTAAAACTAGGTGCGGTGGTACCGGATCAGTTGAATGTGTGTAATCAGGTGGTTGGTTTCTGAGACTGCATTCTGGCGGCATTAGGCCTTTGTAGGACGTTTATGTGTGCAGTTATGCTGATTTATTTCGTGGGGTATAGCGTTCTAACCGGTTGTTGAGGTGTTCATGGAGAAATTGTTTGTATGTGTGCAGCTAGGTCGAAATTGATCGAGTGGTATAGCTGCGCTCTATTGTTTTTTTGTGTAAAGTGGAGAGTGAGCACAGAGGTAGGAGAGGTGACTGTCTGGAGTGGGTGATGTACTGTTCCTGGTTACTTTCTAGGTCTGGATGGCAGGGGAGTTGCTAGGTCTGGAAAGCTGATGTCGGAACTGTTGGGACTGGGGGCTAGCTAGTCTTTTGACTGTAGCTCCTGAGATTCTATCCGGGGCTACAACCAAAAGATCAGGGGCTATAGCCCCCTTAGCCCCCCCTAGCAACGCCCCTGCTGGATGGGCTGAAAGTGATCTTCTTCAGGTTTCGTGGTAGCGGTATTCTGAGGTCGATTTACATGTTGGACCGTAGTAGGTTATGAATTTCCGGTCATAGGGTCATTGTTCTCAGGCTCAACCTTGTGTGTCAAGGAGCTCATTTTCTGGTTCTAAGGTTGAAGTTTATGGTGGGTTACAAGGTAGGTCTGGCAGGATACTGGATATATGTAAGGATATATCTCGCAGTAACGTAGCCATACTGAGGCAGAGGTGTTAAAGGACAGGATGGACAGAGGCATTATAGAGCCCGGTTGTTTGGTGCCTTGGGAGGGTTTGCATCTTAGGTGTGCAGTAGGGCAAGGTAGGGAGTGAATGGGTATGATCAGCTTGATGGCACGGGAGGCTGCTAGGCCTGTCTAGTAGTATTGGGAAGCAGAGAGTTGGCAGATGCATATCTTAGAGTCTGTGGGACACTAAGGCTGCCAACTGTGGCCGAACAGTTCCTAAATCCGCCTTAATGTCCAATTGGTCGCTTTCTGTGGTCATTCCCTCGGTATCCATAGGAACACTTGTTGGCCGGATGGAATTACGTTCCAATTTAATGTCGTTGGGCATATCATTCTATAGTCTGGTGAGTTTTGTGGCTTCAGATGGTCCTGATCATGGTTTACGGAAAAAGACAGATTTGTATAGCTTTACGTAGGCCATGTAGTCTTGGGTGTGTCGAATGTGAGGGAGAAGGGAGTTCCACAGAGTTGGAGCCAAGGTTGAGTAGGCGGACCCTCAAATCCTGATTAAATTGGAGGCTGGAATCACTAGCAAGAAGGCAGTGCTTGATCTTAGGGAGTGTGATGGGTGGAAGGGTGTAATCTTATCTTGTAGGTATGCTGGGCCGGTCTTGCGCACTGCTCAGTGGGTAATACATAGAATTTTGAAAGTGGCCCTTTGTCCAACAGAGAGCCAGTGAAGGGTGCAGAGAGCAGGGGAGATGTGATTCCTGTGTTCGAGTGCAAGTAGAAGTCTAGCGATAGCGTTTCGGGCTCTTTGCAGTTTAAGTTGGTATGCCAATGTGCCCAGTTATAAGGAGTTGGCATAGTCCAATCTCAACATTACAGTGGACATAATAGCAGCAAGCCTGTTTTGGTAGGTAACAGAAAATGCGTTTTAGGAGCTTGAGATGGTAGTGAGAAGATTTTGATACATTATTGATCTGATGGTAGAGGGTTAAGCAGGAGTCCATAGTGCAGCAAAGGTTTTTAACTATTTCGGTAGTAGGATGGGATTGCCAAGTGAGGGGGGCATGGGAGTGGATGTGGGAGAAGGGCAGTGTTGCCACTCACCATGTTCAGTTTTATCTGGGTTCAGAAGGAGGTGGTTTCTTGTCATCAATCGATCAATGTTTCTGAGACCAGTTTCAAGGCCGGTTCGTGGTTTGACGCTTGTTTTGGGAATTCTCAGAAAGATTTGGGTGTCGCCAGTGTAGTAGAGCAGAGAGGCAGGAGCCTTATGGTACTCCAGTATTCACGGTGCAGGCGGTTGAGAGAAAGGGGGGGGAGGAGGGTGATTTGTTTCCTGTTGTTGAGGAATGAGGCAATCCATTTGAGTGCCGAGCCCCAGATTCCTAGGGAGTGAAGTCGGTCAAGGAAGATAGAATGATTAACGGTGTCAAAGGCGGCTGATAAATCAAGGAGAACCAGTGTTGCACAGCCCTTCGAGTCCACCGAGACTTTGAGATCAGAGTGGTTTCTGTTCCATGGCACGGCCTGAAGCCTGATTGAGATGGGTCGAGTAGGTTGTTGGATTCCACGAAACGGATGAGGTGAGAGTACGCAGCTCGGTCAATGAGTTTTGCCAGGAATCGGGTGTTGGAAATTGGCCTGAAAATCTTGGGCTCAAGGGGATCAAGGGATGCCTTTTTTAGAAGGGGTTTGAGATGCGCTATTTTAAAGGCCTTGGGAAAGATGACAGTGGTGAGGGAGCGATTTAGTATGGACATTGCTTGTTCTCCTGCACATGTGGAGGAGAATATTTCTTTCAGAAGCGACAGACAGGGGCCAAGGGGGTGGGGGATCCGGAGGGTCTGCTGCTGGATAGTAGATCAAGGAACTTGTCTCTTGAGAGGGGGTTGAAGGAGTCAAAAGATGGTGTTGCAGTGGAGTCGGTGGGGTCAGGTGTGGGGCACCTGAAAGTTGGTATTAAGGGTTGCGATCCTGTCTAGCGATGTGTTGTAGAAATGCAGGGAGAGGGAGTCACAGAGCACTTGCGTGGGCGTGGTCAGGGCAGAGGTGCAGGAGGGTTTCACAAATTTGGAGATGATGCTGTGGAGCTCTTTGCTGCTCTTGCAACAGTTCAGGATTCACTTATTGTAATAGGCCTTTTTGGCCTTTTGGATCTTGGATTTGTAATTACGTTGGTGGTGGGCGAACATAGATCTGCTGAAAGGGGTTTTGGATGTTCATCATTTGCGCTTGAGAGAGTTATTTTGGCTTTTGAAGGTCTTCAGGTGGAGTGTGAACCATTTGGGGGACGGTCCTTTGTGAGAGGCAGCGGGGTGTGAGGGGGTGAAGGGAAGTAGTGAGTCAATAAGCCAGGAGTCAAAGGATTTTATGGTTAATGGTCTATCTGAGGATGCTGGGTGGCTGTGCTGCTTGGTTTCAGCTAGGTCAGGGAGTACCTTCACTTTGTTCCAGAATTTGAGATCATGTGTGAGGGCTGCTGAGCCTTGGGTGGAGGGGGTGGAGTGTGGACAGAGAAAGGGATGGCAGAGTGGTCTGTCCAGATGAGCTGTTTGGGACTAGATACAGAGGCGAGATCATAGGGGCTGAAGATTTCATTAAGAGTGTGCCCTCTAGAGTGGGTTGGACCCGTGCTATGTCTGGAAAGGTTGAGTACCTCTAGACTGTCAACCAGGGGATGGGTCATGGAGGTGTTCGGCACATCAAACCAGATATTGAAGTCTCCCAGTAGTGTGAGTGTTGGGTGGTGTACCTGAATTGTAGCTATCGAGTCACATGGATTGTTGGCAAAACGTCTGTCGTACCTGTGGGGTCTGTATATGAGTAGGAAGCTGTGAGTGTTGGCAGTAGAGGGAGTTTTACTAGAAGGAATTCACAGTTAGCATTGCATGGCTGGTATTCCGTGAGTTGGATGGTGAAATGAGGTTTATAGAGGATTGCTACTCTGCCATCTCTGGAAGGTCTGTTGTGGGAGATAAGTGAGTAGCCTTGCGGGAACGCCTCGTGCGCGACTGGTGCAAAATCATCAGAGAACCACGTTTCTGTGATGAAGATGAGGTCAGGATTGTCAGAGGATAGGAGGTCAAAGATGCTGTGTGTGTTTCTTGCCACAGAGTGGGCATTTAAAAGGAGGCAGATGACTTCATGAGGCGTGGCGGGTTTCCTGACATTCGTGGCTGGGAGGGCTTGGTTGGATTGAGAGGCAGAGGGTAACGTGTCCGTCGTTGCAATGCAAGGTGTGGTCAGAACAGTCTGGATGGCAGAAGCTGACCAAGGGGCAGTTAGGGACACAAGTGCTCTTTTATTGGGGGGCGTGAGTGGGTCAGGTCACTGGGGAGCGGGAAGAGTGGACTGACGGTGGTAGGTATTCCTGAGATGTGGTGGTTTGGATCTGGGAAAGGAGGGTAGGGGGTGAGTAGTGCACATGTGGTGTGTGGGGTCAGGCGAGTTGTAGAGTGTGGTTCGTGTCTGGTGCAAGCTAGGGGTATAGGTGTACTGGGTGAGAGGTCATTTTCGAAGAGGTGGAGAAAGGGGGTGGCAGGTTGGAGGGATCTAGCAGCAGGGCTGGGAAAAGATGCGAGGTTGGCTTGATGAAGAAATGGCGAGGTATGGAGACTCGAGGGAGAGGACTGGACACCCTTTCCGTGTTATGTGCATTTGGCTGCAAAAGAAGTGTGAGAGAGTGTTGGAGGGTCAGAGGGGCAAGGGGATGAAGCGACAGTTTTAAAAAGGGCATGATTTGCTACTATGAGAGAAGGGAAAGGGGTTGAAGGGGGAGGTCTGTGGGTGGTGGCCGGGGAGGAGGATGAGAGTGGTAGGGCGAGAGGGTTACGTGGGTGAAGCGGGAGAGTGACTGAGCTGTGGGGAGTTTCGGTGGTGTGGAGGTTCTAGTGGGTCTGCGCTGACAAGGAAATGCTGGAATTTTGAAGGAGTGGTGGTGGTGAGGAGGAGGTGTGGGATTGGGTTTAGGGTGATGGATGGAATGTGTGTTGGCTGGAGATTGACGAAGCTGATGCGATGTGGAGCTGTGGAGGATGCTAGTGAAGGGGGTCAAAGGGATTTTGGTAGGGGCCGGGCAGGACTGAGGTCGGGGGGGCAGATCTGGGGGGGATTCCTGTGTGGCAGTACCAATGCCGCGGTAGTGGCAGGGGGCTTGTGGTGTTTGGAGTGCCAGAGAGCTCCTCTGGCTTGTGAGTTGGAAATTGGGTGGGGTGTAGGAATGAGGGGTTGTTCTCAATGGATGTCTGTTGGGAGAGAGAAGGCAGGGGTTAGGGGGGGGATGGGCTGAGGTGTGAGGGAAGTGATTAGAGTGCGGCTGGTATTTGGCACACCACAGCGTTCCTCTGATTCTAGAGTTAGAGGGGGTGTGGTGATTGGGGGGGATGGCATGGGTGTCAGAGTGTCTGGGTGTTCAAAGACAGATGCCTGCAATGGCGGAGTGAAGTGGCATGCAGGGAGTGTTCATGAATGAGGGAGCTATTACAGAGGACCTGGGCTGGGTGGGGTACATTATTGGTTGGCTGAGGGTTTGGGGGGGTTGCACTGGTGCAGAGGGCGGTAGGATTATGGGGGCTGGTGAGGTGGTCTTGGCTGTCATGGTATCTCATTCAGCTTGGGCGAGTCAGCCATGGATGTGGGATGGGGCAGTGCAGCAGGTGAGCAATGTGCGGTCGGCGAGTCGCTGCAGGTACAGAAGGTATCACGGTTGATGGAATTAAGACTAAGATAGCAGCAGATGTTGTGAGAGTTAATGCAATAGCAGCAGCTAGATTTAGGACACCTGGATAGAGGGAGGAAGGGGCAAGGAAAGGGGTCAACGGCCAATGCATCAACAGCAACCGTAGATGCGATCGCAGCACCTAGTATTGGGACACCTGGACAAAGGGAGAAAGGACCTAGCAGGGGGCACAACAGTAGATGGAATTTCAGGAAGTGTAATAGTGGCACCTAGAATTCGGACACCTGGATTTGAGACACTTTGAGTGGCAGGCAGTAAATTACAACACTGAGATTTGAGACACCTAGATAACAGGAGAAAGGGTTAGGTTTCACAAAGTGGCAGGCAGTACATTAGAATACCAAGATTTGAGACCTAGATAACGGGAGAAAGGCCTAGGTTTCACAGAGTGGCAAGCAGTGATTAAATACAACTAGATTTGAGACACCTAGATAACGGGAGAAAGGCCTAGGTTTCACAGAGTGGTATATAATGAATTAGGACACCAGGATTTGAGACCCCTAGATAACTGGGCAAAGGCCTAGGTTTCACAGAGTGTCAGTCAGTAAATTAGAACACCAAGATTTGAGACACCCAGATAACTGGAGAAC
The DNA here is from genome assembly GCF_040938575.1 of Ambystoma mexicanum. Classification (NCBI taxonomy): domain Eukaryota; kingdom Metazoa; phylum Chordata; class Amphibia; order Caudata; family Ambystomatidae; genus Ambystoma; species Ambystoma mexicanum. The sequence goes on from NC_090934.1 coordinate 1,255,954,499, forward strand.
GCCCTAGGTTTCACAGAGTGGCAGGCAGTAAATTAGAACACCAAGATTTGAGACACCTAGATAACGGGGGAAAGGCCTAGGTTTCACTGAGTGGCAGACAGCAGTTAAATACACCTAGATTTGAGAGTCCTCCATAGTGGGAGAGCAGCTTAGGTTTCACTATATGATCAGTTTTTAAGTAGTCTTCAGAGTGGATTTCCTAGTGATGGTGATGTATGTGAGTGATGTACCTCTTTCCAGTAGTAGTGTTGTAAGGTGGGGTGAATGCTAAAGAGTTTATTGGTACCTGTGTGATTGTGCGAGAATTGTGCCTACCTTATCCGTTGGTGCTGGTTGGTGGCAGTGTGTTCAATTGACACGTCTGGGTACTGTAGCAGGATGCTACTGTTTTTTGCAGGTGGAATTCTGCTTCTGCAACCACCTTGTTGATTGTGTTTGGAGCAGGTGTTGGCTGTTGTTGGAGGGAACGGTACAAGTTTGACATTGCACCCTGGGACTCAGGCGGGGCACAGCAGGTCCTTTCCCTTGAACTTAGTGTGGAGAATAAAGATTGCCCACGCTTACAGCTCAGGAAAGTCTTCATTCTATTAAAGACAAGGGCCCTCATTACGACCCTTGCGGAAATCGACTGACCGGAGCGCCACAGCGTAAATAGCGTTTCCGCCATTGCACGAAGGAGCAAAGTGCGGCCCATTCCGACCCATCGGGCACGAGCACCACGGCATGGCGGAAGTGCAAAGTCCGCGATGGCGGAAAAGACCCCAAAACGGCCCACACCGCCGCCGTACGGGGCCCCAGGTGCAATACCGCCACCCCTCTTAGCGGTCACCGCAGTGTGCGCCTACCGGAAAGTACGGTGGCCGGAAATATACGGAAACGGAAGTAAAAACACGGGCCCGGAACGGGAAACATCCCGGCGTACACCTATAAATACACTAAAACCACACAACCACTAAAAACACTACCCTGAGACACACCCCACCCCGTCAACCACCCTAGCGAAACCAAGAAAAATGGGAAAAGCAGCGAAGAAAGCGTGCGACCGCAAGCGGCAGGTCCACTTCTCCCGTGAGGAACTCACCGTGCTAACAGAGACCCTCCAGGAGAATGCTGCCGTGGTCTTCTCCACGCAAATGACCAGGACGGCACTTGCAAACAAGAAGGCCATATGGGCTCTGGTGGCACAGCGGGTAAGTGCGGTGGGGACCGCACCCCGCACCCCACAGCAATGCCGCAAGCGATGGGACGACCTGCGGATACGCGTCCGCAGCATACTCTCTGCCAACCGCAACATTGCCACAGCCACCGGGGGAGGTCCTGAATCACCCATCAAGTTGACCCCCTGGGAAGAAATCTGTGCCTCCACCATCGGAATGGAGAGCATTGAGGGAGTCGGAGGGATGGAGAAAGGAGTGCAGACATCCGAAGATTCAGGTAGGTGGGCCAGATATAACAAGCCACACAGTCCATCCATGTGAAGCACCATGCGTCCACATAGTGCAACAGAAACACATGTCCAGGATAACGTCCACACACATCGGCCTGATAGCGCACGTTAAAACCCACAATAAATACATAAATAATTAAAAACCCCTAATACACGCACTACACGTGCAGCAGGCACACCCAAACTGCAGGCTGCCAAACAACTGCACCCTCACTCCACACACAAATCAAAGCACCTCCAAGGCCCCGACCCAAATCACCCTCAGGTACCACCCCAAAGCATGTGATACAATGCCATTCCAATTCCCACAGACCCATCAATAACCCTCGCCCTCCTTTACTCCACCACAGGGTCCGATCCAAACGACGAGCCACAGGACACCCCTACCAGCACACCTGCAAAGAGGGCCAAGACCAACGGCCAGAGACCCTCCACCTCAGCTGCACGCATCAAGACACGGCAGCAGCACAAATCAGGTGGTAGCACAGAGGAGGGAACATCAACAGGCACCCCAGCAGCCAGCATGGCCACAACACCACCACCACAGGTCCCCCCAATGGATGCCACAGAAGGCACTGCCTCTGGTGGCAGCAGCACCATAGGTGACACCCCATTGATGGCAGCATGCTCGGACACAGAAGACGGGGATGTCGAGGTCAGATCCATCCATGACCTGTCCCAATCCCCCTGTCTGTCCCATCCCGTACAACATGAGGATACCACGCAGGTGCAGCCACAAGACGACGACTGGCCATCCCCCCCAAGCCCTGTGGCAAGGCAACATGAGGACAACAGCCCCTCTGTGACACCCCCGCAAATGGCCATGGCCCAGCAGAGGCAACAGTCCCTCGACAAGTTAATCGTCCAACAGCAGCAAATGGCCACACTCCTCAAGGACCATGCCGATGAATGTGGGGGCACCAAGGCAGACATAGAAACATCAACAGAGACACTTAGGGCAGAAATGGAGAGATGTACAGAGACGCTAAGGGCACAAATTGAGAGTAGCACCGAGAGCCTGAGAGTCCAAATGGAGAGTAGCACCGAGAGCCTGAGAGTCCAAATGGAGAGTAGCACCGAGAGCCTGAGAGTCCAAATGGAGAGAAGCACCGAGAGCCTGAGGGGGGAACTGCATGCGACGTCCAAAGACGTATGTGCCGAACTTGCCGCAGTGCGCCGTGTGCTCACTGAGCTCTCGCAAACCCTTAGGGACATGCATGGACGTGAGCAGGCAGACACATCATCCGTTGCAAGTTCCGTCCAGGGCAGCCCCCAACGTAGATCAGGGAGGAACCTGCGCTCCACAGGCAGGGGTGCCCCTGATACCCGCAGAGGGGGCTTGCAATAGCGACAGGCCACTGACAATGAGCATCTTTGGACACTGGTGTTCGGGTGGGAGGTAGGAGGGTGGAGGGGGTGTGTTGGGCTCACTTGGGTGGCGGGTCGATAGGGTGTTCAACATGATATCACATATGCCATAAAAAGTGCACGATCACCCAATGAGATGTGTGGACATTGATCTTTGTGTACTAGGCCATCATAGGCGTACAGTCCATATTGTGCATGTCCCAGACACACGCAGTGCCACGAGTCCCGTGTCCATGTATCAGCCCCCAGGCGTGAGTGCTAGAAGCATACATCAATGAGATGCTGACGGATGTCACGGCCCTCCGGTGCCTCGCAGACTCCTTGAGGTGCTGCCACATCCCCACCCTCATCATGACCATCATCCGGTGCTTGCAGTTCAGCGTCAGGGGGCATGGGCACATTTCTACGTACGCACATGTTGTGGAGCATGACACATGCCATGACCATCTTTGCAACCTTCTCATGGCGGTACAGGAGTGCCCCGCCAGACCTGCTGAGGCAGCGGAAACGAGTCTTCAGTAGGCCGAATGCCTGTTCTATGACTACACGGGTACGTGAGTGGGCATGGTTGTAGTCCTCCTCATGCTGGTCCCGTGGGTTCCGGACTGGTGTGAGGAGCCATCTCTTCAGTGGATATCCAGCATCACCTGTATGTGGACGATAAACGTAGGATGTGGAATGCCATTGATACGTACGCACACCCCCCCCCTTCCTGCCAGTACATTGCCAAATCACATACCCCACATCATCATGCATGCAATGAGACTCACCGAGTAGCCAGGATCTGTTCCCTGCGTGTCGCTCCATGTAGCGTGGTATGGTAGAGTTCCTCAAGACCATGGAATCATGGGTTGATCCAGGGAATCGGGCACAACAATGCGTAATGATCCTGTTGGAGTCACACACCATTTGTACATTCAGGGAATGAAATTGTTTTCGGTTGCGGTACTGGGCCTCCATGGCATGTGGGACGACCAATTCAACATGGGTGCAGTCGATGGCACCAATGCAACCCGGTATGCCGGCAAGTGCATGGAATCCCACTTTTGTGTTCGTAATTTCCTGCTCCGAGCGTGGTAGGGAGATGTAGTCGTCTGCGTGCTGCAGGAGGGCATCGAGCACTTGGAATAGTGTCCGTGAAAACAGTGGCTGTGATATGCCATGCAACTGTCCGACTGTGTGCTGGTAGGTGCCTGTGGCCAGGAAGTGGAGTACAGACACCACCTTCAGTAGGGGTGGGATTGCGGTTGGGCTATCTATCATGCTGACTAGGTCAGCCTGTGTCATGTCCACAATGGCGGCTATGGTGTCCCGGTCCAGACGGTAGAGGGTGTGGATCTGCTCATCAGTGAGGTTGAACGGATGTGCTCGGAGGCGTGGGATTGCGGGCTGCCTGCGTGGTGGTAGTGGCTGTGCTGCTGGGCCTTGCTGGCCCTGCCTTGGCCTCCTCCTCCTCCTGCGTCTCCTCCGTGCGGCTGGTTGTAGTTGTTGTTCGTCTTCTTCTTGGAGTCGGAGCACTTGCAGTGCTATCAGGTCCCCCAGGGCCAACATCGCGAGTCCTGCCGGTAGCATTTCGCTGTGGTTGTGGGAGGAGACTGGCTGTGCAATTTATGTGTTTTCAGGCTGTATGGCCTCCACCTGTGGTGATTGGTTCCACCTGTGCAAACGGCTCTCCCCTTTGGCCGAGCACATCCCGCGCACTACGCTGCAATTCGGGTAATGGTATCTTGCTATTGCAATCATGTATTTGTACCCGATGGGCGTGTAAGATTGGTTGATATGTTCATTTTGCTGTGGTCCCATTGTTTCCCATACTATCTGTGCAGTCGCGAACGGACTTGTGAAGGGTCAGTGGAACGTAGTACTCGAGTAACGGTGGGCCCTCATGCATCACTGTACCGAGTTGCAACGACGGCCGGGGCGTCCCATTTGTGGGTGAAGGCAGTTGCCATTTTCACACACAGCCGCACTCGATGGAATAATTAGTGATTTCAAACGGCCAGAGATGCCTTTTCGACGTGATGTTGCAAATGAGGAATTCGAAGGGCGGCGCTTTCGGTTTCCAGCTAGCGGCGAGGAGATGCCCACAGGTCTGACTGCAAATATAACGTTCTATTGTTCTATGTCCTTGAGACAGGGCCCATGGCGAGGGAGCAATGATTGATATGAATAGTTTGGGATGCGCAATAGCTACGTGGGCGATGAGGCCGGCCATTCCCAAATACATGTTACTTCACAACACTGGATTTACGGGCTGGGGCACTGTGGATGTAGCAGGCTGCATTACGCACAGACTCAATGGACGTTTCTAATGTCATGTGAGTAATTATTCAGGCGTTTTGATCCCGGGATGAGGGAATGATGAATGGATGCATGGGCAGGTGATTTGGTGCAGAGTTTGCCATGTACAGGGCTTCTTGGGATCTATCCGCCTCCCCTACGCTATGTGATGCAGGGCTGCCATAGTGGGACCATCGTCTATCTGGCCTTGTTGAGCCCTCCCTGTCTCGACGCGCCCTCAGACACTTGTGTCCATGCACGTTAACATTCCCATCTGATGGATTCTGTTTTGGCAGACGCATGCACAGGTACACTCGTTCGTGATGGTGTTTACACCTAGGTATAGATGGTTATGAGTCGCATGTGGCTTTGGGGTGTTGATGATCCTTTGGAGTGGGCTGGCATGCATATGGCTGTGGATTTCGTGTGCTCATTGAAGTGAGTTGTTCGAATGTAGTTCTGATGGCCATTCTGTTCTTGTTCTTTTCTTTTGGTTGACAGGTATCTCCTCCCCTTTTGCCACTGCCATCTGTATGCCACTCCTGCAGATGGATTTTACTCCCGACACCTGCTGCTTCGTGTTAATCGGTGGAGCAGCATTACGATCTTATGGGACGATCGCCAGTGGCCCACATGCCCTTACGCAGTACTGGTGGCTCGGAGCAACATTTCGGCCTTTCAGCTGGACTAGTGCCTCCCCATTGGGACGGCCCTGCGGTTGTGTGCGCTTTCTTTTTGCCTTTTCGTACGTGATTGTGGCTCTGTGTACCATGATGGGACAGGGCGTCACACAAGTAGTGGCTGGTCATTTCTTGCGGATGCAGCCCACAATGGTGAAATGTGTTTTGGAGTTCATGGCCTGATGGCTGTATGGGCTTGGTGATTTTGTTGTGCATTAAATTTCTATTCTGATTTGGGCCGTGTAGCGTTTTTCTTTGCAAGTGATGTGGCATCTGCCTATATGTGGGGCGATGTATTGTGAGGAGATCTGCATTGGGTTCCTGCTTCGGGGTTTAGTTGCGTGGTACTGTGCTGGGCGCGTTTGCCTACTGAGCCCGTGAGGTCAGGGATGGGGGCTGCCTATATGACAGTTTGGATGTTGTCATGCTCAGGGGCGGGGGATTGGGTTTTGTGTGACAGATGGCGGTCAGCCAGGTGGACTGGTGGAATGATGTGATTTTCGGAATGTTGCTGGTCACAGGTGCCTGTGTTTGCGTGCGTTTCGGGGGGGGGGACTGTGGTCATGTCCATTGGGATGGCTTCTGTATTCGTGCCATCTGTGCCCTGCAGCTCCCATTGGCCCCTCTTGTGTTTCTTTTGTTCGTTGGCATGCATGGGTGCTTTGTACATTTCAATGGTTGCATTGTGACTTCATTGCACCTACAGGGAGTTGTACTTTGTGGGCAGGGAGCGGTGTACAGGCACTCAGTGGGGCCGTTTACGGTTGATTCGCGATGCCGTACTTCTCGCCATGGCGGAATGGTCCATTCCGCCATGCCTGATGGCGTTAGGTACATGTCCGCTAGGGTCGGAATTGGCGTACCGTTGCACCATGGTGGTGTTTGCGGTTTGGCATGGCGCGCGCGCGCGCGCGCGTGCTTAGTGCAGTTAGCGTTGGCGTTCACTACGGTGTCGCTAATGGCTTCGTACTTTGCGGTGACGGGTCATAGTCGCACCGAGCGCTATTCGATGGCGGTATTGCATTTCCGCCATCGTTTTCCCCTTTCCGCCAGGGTCGTAATGAGGGCCAAGGAGGCGAGCATTATGCTTTACTTTCTTTATTACTGCCATAATTAGCTTTTCAAATTAAACTTTTAAAACTACAAATTTTGTAATGTTTTTCTGAACTTTCTTGAAAAAGGTGCAAATTTTGGTTTTAAAAGTTCTGCAATCCAAGTAAAGTCTCAAAATCTAACTCCAAACCACGACTCCCATGACTCTCCGGGGTTTGGTAGTCCTGACCTCTCCTCCTGCACCTATCCGCATGCAGGTCAGCCCTTAAGAACCCTCAACCCTAGGTCCTTTCGTCTTTCTTTTCCTTTTCCGAACTTGTCTATGAACCGCAACAGTCTTAATGCCAACTAGAAAACGATCTTCAAACTGTAACTGTGACTTCGAACTGTTGAAGCCTGAACTCCTTGGATGAAGGTGCTTGTGTCCACATTAATCTCCCTGTTCACGATCAGGTTGCTTTTTGATTGTCTCCTACGAGAAATGGAAAACAACACATCAGGGCGGGTATCCAACAAAGTTGAACGTTTAATACACGATGCAAGACCAATCTTTGTCCATAATCTGGGTGGGATATAATGCTCGCCTCCTTGTCTTTAATAGAATGAAGACTTTCCTGAGCTGTAAGCGTGGGCAATCTTTATTCTATGACAAGACAGGAGGCTCGCATTATGCTTGTTCAAAGCTTGCTACCACTCTATTTGGTATGTTTGATACAGGTTTGAAATAAAATGTTTTGAAGGTCGACTCAGATGACCAATCGGCTGATTTCATGATATCTTGAAGGGATACTTCTGCTGAAAACGCTCTAGAAGCCATCGCGCCCCTGGCAGAATGCGCGCTAAACTGAGCTAGGTCTATCCCTGCCCATTGCATCACCTCTCGCACCCATCGAGCAATTGTCGCTGCAGCTACCGCATGATAAGGCTTTCTACGCGCTATTAGCAGTTGAGTTACTCCCTGAGGCCTTAGGTGTACTGTCGCCGTTTCATAATCCTTAATGCACTGAGCTACGCACAGTTTCTTATTGTCTACAAAGTAAGGGTATGAGATAACTCTGGAATCTGACTTTGTTCGCTTAGCTATGGTGAAAGCTACTCCGTCTGGGTAAAAAATCTTTCTATCGATTTCCAGAGCTTTCACGTCTGACACTCTCTGGCACGCTGTGAGACATAACAACATTGCTAGCTTTCCTGAAATCTGAGAACGAGAAAGATGTTCGTTCTCCAGCCATGCCAGGAAAAGTTGGAACACTTCTTTGACATCCCACAAAACCGCGTATTTCGGCTCGGGGGGCCTTCTGATTTTCATTCCTCTCAAGAGACGAAGTACTGTGGGGTGCTCGCCAATGGCGGCATTTTCTACTCTCATGTCCTGCTGAGATTGCTGATCTAAGCACTCCTATCGTCCTGAAGGCGTTACCTTCTTGAAATTTCTCCGCTAAGAAGTTGAGTATTTGTACTACAGGTGCAGAAACAGGATCCATACCATGCTCCGAGCACCACCAGGTCCAGCTCTTCCATGCTGCGTTATAGCTCCTAATGGTGGAAGGCGCCCAGGAATCTCTGATGCAGTCTGCAGCGAGCTGTGAAATGCCTGGCAATTACCACTTTCTCCTGAAACCCTGCAGGCCATCAACTGCTAAGTGTTCGCTATTATCAATGGGTGTCTCTGCCCGGACGGGTCGAGCAGAAGGTCTAGATGGTGAGGAACTATCCTCGGAAAATCCGTAGAAAGTTCCATCGCTACTGGAAACCAGGGCTGGGACTTCTAGAAAGGGAGGATTATTACAAGCTCTGCTTTCTCCCTCCGAACTTTCGCTAACGTCCTTGTGATCATGAGGAACGGTGGGAATGCATAGTGGAGCGCTCCGCTCCAGGATTGAAGGAACGCGTCCGTACCAGCTGCACCCGGGTCTATCCTCCAGCTGAAATATTTCTGAGTCTGCGCGTTCAGTCTGGACGCAAACAGATCTATGTGGAGGGGACCCCAGAGTTCTTGTAGCTTCTTGAATATTTGTGGGTGCAGTCTCCAGTCGCTGGAATCCACTAGATATCGTGAATTCCAGTCTGCCACCTCGTTGAGGGTGCCCGGCAGGTATTCTGCCGTGACTGTGATCTGGTTCTGAAGGCAGTAGTGCCAGAAGTCTTTCGCTAGTTCTGCTAGCATCTTGGACCTTGTGCCACCCAATTTGTTGATGTAGCGCACTGCGGAGATATTGTCCATCTTGAGCAGCACGCAGCATTTGATTTTGTCTTTCGTAAATGCGCGAACTGCGAATGACCCTGCTAATAATTCGAGACAGTTGATGTGAAGGTGTAACTCTTGCTCCGACCATTTCCCTCCTGTCTCTATGTGTTCGCACCCTGCTCCCCAGCCAGATCTGCTCGCATCGGACTCTATGATGATGTCTGGGAAATCCCTGAAAATCGCCCGGCCATTCCAGGCTTCCATATTCTGGAGCCACCATTGTAGTTCGGTCACAGCGTCTGGATCCAGAGTCACTACCTGATGGTAACCTAGCCCTCCTTGTAGGTGTCGTATCTTTAACCTCTGTAATGCTCGATAGTGGAGGGGCCCTGGGAAAATCGCTTGAATGGAGGCTGCAAGCAAGCCCACTACTCTGGCGAGGTTCCGTAGGGAAATCACTTTCCTCGCTAACACTAGCCTGAGTTCCTTCTTTATTGCATTCACTTTGCGAAGAGGAAGTTCGAGGGTCACTTTGCGCGTATCTATGTTGAATCCTAGGAATTCTAGAGTCTGGATCGGTACCAACTGGGATTTGTCTAAATTCACTAAGAATCCTAGAGATGTTAAGAGAGAAAATGTCCACTGCACGCTCTTGGTGAGGGTCTCTTTGTCTGGGCCTAGCACGAGAATATCGTCTAGGTAGATAATGATGCGAATCCCTCTCTCTTATGGCCCCTGCTACTGGTCTCATTAGTTTGGTGAATGCCCAGGGTGCTGACGCTAGGTCGAACGGGAGACATGAAAAATGCCACGTCTCCCTGTTCCAGCGGAAGCGGAGATATTTCCGAAACTCCTGAGCTATCGGAATCGTAAGGTAAGCGTCCTTGAGATCGAGCCGGGCTAGCCAGTCCCCTGTACACAGGATATCTCGGAGCAGATGGATACCTTCCATCTTGGAGTGATTGTACACTAGCCATTTGTTTAGACCTTTTAGGTTTATGACTGGTCGGATTTTTTCCCCTCTGTGAACTAGAAATATGTTGCTGAGGAACCCTGGTCCTCCTTGAACATCTCTTTCTATTGCATTCTTTTCTCTTAGCTTGAGCAGTTCGCTGTGCAACAATGCTGCTTCTTCGTCTGCCATGTGAATGGGTTGAGGCTCTGATCTCTGAATGGGGTTCCCTACGAAATCTAACTGCAGGCCTACTACTGCTTGTAAAACCCATGCATCGCGCGATAACGCTTGCCACGCGCTCAGACAATGAAGGGTTCTCCCTCCTACTTTTATGCCTATCGCACTCACCTCCTTAGACATTGGGCTGACGGTGGGTTCCTCTCCCTCTAGGACCTCTGGGAAACCTGGATCTGGTCGGAAAGAAGGTATCTTGTTGTTTCCCTTCCCAGTATTGGGCGCGCGGCCCTTGGGGTCTTCGATGGTAGTTGAATCGACCGGACGGTGACCCCTTTGGCGTCTGGTCCCGTAAAAAACACGATTCGGGAAGATCTTTTTTATTGAGCTTTGCACTCTCTCCAGAGCGGAATAGGGGCCCACAAACTGCGCCATTTCTTTAGCGAATGCTTCGCCGAATAAGAGTCCTTTGGCGCTCTCGCCTGCTTCGTAGGAGGCGAGATCACTTAGTTTATTATTGATCTTTAGCAGAACTCCTCTTCTTCTCTCGGAGGAGAATGCACAATTCGCATTGTCTAAGAGACACACTGCTCGTTGGGCCCAATTAGCGAGTGCGGAGACGTCCACCGGGGTACCAGTATCTTTTGCCTTTTCTGCCAGGTCCATTATTTTGGCTAATGGTCCCGCCAGGTCAAGGAGCTTGTCTTGGCACCCTCGCCAAGCCCGATCTACTCCCTTCCTTATATCTTTCGCTGATTTAGTCACAAAAGTGACCATCTTGGGGTCTAGATCTGGTGTTTCTGTTAGTTTTCCCGGTAAGTCTGGTCTGGGGCATTCTGATCTCATACGAGATCGTACGTCTCGTTCCAGTGGTTTGCGGATGTGCTGCGCCATATACGCTGCCACTCTAGGTGACGGCACCCACTCCGAAGATTTCGGGTGCCTGATTGTCTCCGGATCAAACATGTCATTGGTATTATCCACCTCCTGTGGATCGATCTCTTCTTCCACCTGTTGAAAGGTGTCATTCTCACCCTCGTCGTCAGGCATATAGCCTTCATCGTTGTCCCCTATATTTTCCACCCCTGGGGTAGGTGGTCGATCCTGGCATTCTTTTTTCTTTTCCAGGAAGGCTCTCTTTAGCCTAGCCACAGGGTCGCTCATTTCTTGGGGAGCAGTATCCTCCCTTTCCATATTGCTCGGGGGGGGGTCAAAGAGTTCTTGCTCTTCCGAGCTGTTTTACGCCCCTCAAGTTCAACCCCAGTGGGGTGTCTGGCTGACGGTCCCTCTCCGGGGCTCTCTGCTCTCCTCTTCCTGGCAAGCCTTGCTTGCTGTTCCGCCAAAATAGCCTCCAGTACTTCTAACCTCTTAGCAATAGGTTGTACTCCCTGCGAGACTGCTTTAGAAAGCGAGTCTCCTAGCACCTGCTTAAAGCTTTGGGAGAGGTCTGTCTCCTGATTGTAAGGACTGTCCTCCCATTCTTTGTCAGACCACTCCGGCAAAGTGGATGGTGTCTGGCCAGGGCTTCTGCTTTGAGCCATGTTTAATATTGGCAGAGCCAAATCTGTGTGTCAGCCAAGGGGTCTGGATCTGCTGCTACTCTCACTTGAGCTGTATAAAGCCCAGCTTTCTCTGTTTGTTGTATGTTCAATACCAACGCGAGCAGCTGTATATTATAAATATAAATCTCCTTTTTATTTATTTTTTTTTTTTATGTAAGCTTGGAGGCCGTGTGTATGACGCTTCGCGAACGCACTTCCAACTGTGCGCGCGAGCATTGGACGCGCAGGGAAAGCCGGGAGATTATTCCTTCTCCCGCTCCCCTGGGTCCTAGTGCTAGTCGCGTCTGCCGGCGCCAGCACGTAACATGGGGGAGCGGGGCCGGCTGCCTGAGGCGAGCGAATTTCACTCGCGGCGTCGGCTCCGCCTCTCCCCGACAACCGACAAACTAATTGGCTAACTGTAGACACGCGCAATAACGAACGCGATACTCTTGCCTACGTGACGAGACGAACACGCTTTAAATGACGGTATTTATCATTATTATTATTATTTTTTTTTTTTTACAACCGCGCTAGATATGTCGCGCATCCACCATATAAAACGCCTAAGCTGCGCACTATGACTAGGCGAGACATACGATATTACCCGGCTTGAAAAGCCAAACAAATAATTAGCATAGCAGCTTAGTAAACTGAGGTACTTATCTCTACAAGGCAGCAAAAAAGAAAGAGGAAAGGACCTAGGGTTGAGGGTTCTTAAGGGCTGACCTGCATGCGGATAGGTGCAGGAGGAGAGGTCAGGACTACCAAACCCCGGAGAGTCATGGGAGTCGTGGTTTGGAGTTAGATTTTGAGACTTTACTTGGATTGCAGAACTTTTAAACCCAAAATTTGCACCTTTTTCAAGAAAGTTCAGAAAAACATTACAACATTTGTAGTTTTAAAAGTTTAATTTGAAAAGCTAATTATGGCAGTAATAAAGAAAGTAAAGCATAATGCGAGCCTCCTGTCTTGTCATAGAATGAGCTTGATGATGGGGCACTGTGGTCTGTTTTCTAATAATTGTTACTGAAGGATTTGAGGGTTAGCGGGTAGTTTTTAGGTAGGTTTAATGTTAGTGGGTGGCTGCTTCCCCGGCTGACACCTGCAGACACAGTATGGAGCTGACCTTGTCGGAGCCGCCTTTTGCCTCGAGCCCTTAGCTGCAGGGCTGCTACAGGCAGGGGCTGCCGTAGGGCTAAACTGTTAATGGGATCCTATGAGCCAATCGGGGGAGGGGGCAGGACACAAGGCGGGGAGAGAACATGAAGGGGACGCTCAGGGAAGCAACAAGACGCCGCAGCGCTTCTGAGCACTAAATGAATCAAAAAGGACACAGATTACACAAAGGGTGCAGGGGACCTCACCTTAGTGTTGCCAGCGTGGCATGCTCAGGTGGCTTGACAAGGGACTAGGTCCCCGTTGGTGCTGGGGATAGCCAATCGGTGAGTGGGTGGGAGACGAGGCGGGGAGAGAACATGGAAGGGGACGCTCAGGGAATCAACAAGACACCTGAGCACTTCTGAGCACTAAATTAATCAAAAAAGGACACCGATTACACACAAGGTGCAGGGGACCTCACCTTAGCGTTGGGTACGACATCCTTTCATCGCCGGAAATGTAAACGCCTGCAATTTACACGTGTACATAATTACAAAAATGTACATCAAAATTTTTATGGGGAGTGGGAAAGGGCAGATAAGGGGTTGGGGGGTAGGCAACAGGTAAAAATCGGTGGGGGAGGGAGGCTTGAAAAAAAGCATTTGATGTACATTTTCGTAATTATGTACATGATTAAATTGCAGGCGTTTACATTTACAGCGATGAAAGAACATAGAACCTAGCGTTGTCAGGGACCAAAGAAAAGTACAGGACCATTTCATTGCATATGTAGAATTAGAGGAAATGTGTTAAGCTGCTATATGGAATTCTGTACACACTACTATTGTGTAGACCTACAGGCAAGAACAGCTTCAAGTTAGACAAGTGGTGTTTAACATGTATTCTCAATAGTCCCTTCAGCTCACCCACAGCCTACTTGGTAATCTATGGAAAGCAAGCGAATCTAAAAAGATTTACAAGCCACAGAAGATTAACATTACTTACACAGTGATGATCTTTCTGTGGCTTTTATCTGCTTAGACCAAAACAAAAAAGGTGATGGCTTTAAGGTTCAGAATTCATCTTAACCTCTGGCATTGCTCTGGGCAATTCTCCAGACCATCGTTCTTTGCCTACCAAGTCATTACAAAAGGGGAAAGACCATATGCAAATCAGGCTTGGTCCCACCCCAAAAGGGGCAGTCTAGCCCAAACTGCTTGCTAACATGTGCCTGCCCACCTTTTACAACATGGGGTCCAAAATACACTTAGGCAGTTTATACAGCCATCATGTCAGAAAAACAATCTGAGGATATAGATGCATTAAGGATGCTCGATGCCTATACACGTGGGATGGTGTCATATTTTAGCTTTCAGACTCTAACAGTGTTGAGTCAGATATTAATAGAGTAGTATATCCTAAACAAACACATTCCAATTATTTGAATCCCTGTTCTTTTTGCAAAATGAATCAATTCAAGCTGTAGACGGATTTTTAGCTTTCGAGATATGTCAGAACGTAGTCTGTATGGAAATATGGTGGCTCAGAGTTAAGGTGGTATAGCTTCCAACACCTGTTGAATTTCATGGGTTTTGGTGCTTTCAAATGACCATTAAAGACACTTCAACTAACGGTCCACAACCCCTCCTGGATTTAAAGGGTTTTGGTATGGTACATTTCACACCACATGCAATACTAACTTTTATCATTTTGATGTTGTAATTGATGTCCTATGGAAAGTTGTGTTTCTAAGCTAAATAACCCGGGTCCCTCCCAGTGGAGACTCGATAGGCCATGGCATAGGTCTTATGGCTACTTTCCCTGGGGCATGGCCTTTGAACATGCGACAGACGAGAGCCTACAGATTTGAAATTAGAAAAGCCAAACATGCCTGCTACACCTCCCGCATCGCCAATGCAAACAACCCATGCAAAGAACTCTACAAGATTAACTCAGAGTTCAAGACCCTCCCACCCCCCATCCTGTGTTCCCACGCTCCTCCTCTCTGTCCAGAGGAGGGGGGGACAGGGAGGCTCCCTGAAGGACTCTGTGAGTGGGCTGGGCAGGGGCCAGAGGAGAGATGGTTTGGGAGCAGTGAGAGAGGAAAGAGGAGATCCAACTGAGGGCAGAGTCCCTTATGCCTAGCTCAAAATGTCTATTCGTAAGGATGGACTGGTTAATATCATCAAAGGCTGCTTAGAGATCAAGGAGGATGAGAGCAGCGCAGCCCTCAGTCTGATATTCGTTTCAGGTTGTCCAAGATAGAGAGCAGGGAGTATTCAGTTCCACTGAGAAGTCTAGAGCCAGACTGGGCACGGTCAAGAAGGCTGTGGGATTCAGTGAAGAGACTGAGCTGGGAGTATGCGGTGCGATCGAGTAATCTGGCTATTGTTAAGCGATTCTGAAGCGATTGTTGGAGATGGGGCCAGTGGCGTAACACAAGATCTAGGGGTCCCCCTGCGAGCCATGCTGGCCCCCCCACCCCAACTTGGCAACAAATCACGGGTCGCGCCACTCTCTGGGCTGGCCTAGATTACCACGCTTACGCAATACGCACTAACGTGCTGCTGAAGGGGTATGCCACACACTGCACTAAGAAAAAGATATAAATATGTGGTGTAATACAATACAGAGCACACTTTCTGAAACAAAATGGCCAAAAAGCCAGTGTTTGCTATTGTTTTGTAGGGTAACACCAATACAATACATGCAAGTAACCAACAGTGCACATGAATGCTTTGCTAGTATAAATACCATGCCACAATGAAACATGTCCAACTGGCTGCACAATGTAGACCAGTGTAGACACATAACATTACAGTAAAGCATGCCAGGCCACATTAAGACATACCTAGACTGGTTGCACCAAAATGCATGTCGAAGCAATAAGACTCATCAAGAAGAGAGCACACATTCAAGCCTGTGTCTCTGCAGCCTCCAACAACACAGCCAAACTCTTTAAAATCTGCAAGGAACTGGCCAATCCTGTTGCGGTTTCTATTTCTCCTGTTCCCTCAACAGGCCCTCTCTACGGCTTTGGCCTCTCGCTTCTCCGCTAAAACTCAGGACATCCTGTCCACTATCTCCTCTTCCTCTCCCTCTCCCTCTCCCTCTCTCGGCCCCCTTTGGCCATCTCTCCCTCTCCTCCTCCTTTATCCTCTTTCTCTCTAACACCTGACAAGGTTTCTAGACAAGTCCCATCTATGGCAGTGTCGTCGAAACAGGTGCTTGCCTGCTCCGCCAGAACCACCCTTGATCCAGCCTCAGCTGATTTCTGTAATCATTCTTTTGCTACTGGAACTTTTCCCTCTCCCAAACATTTGAAAAAGCTGGCCAACTGCCAGCTTACTCTCCACACTGAATATGTTGGTTGTCTCCATGACCATAAGTCTGGCTTAAGAGCAGCCAGAGGCACGGAAACTGCTCTCCTGAACACCCGTAAACATCTGATCTCTAACCTTGATTCCAGCATTCCTTCTGTCCTCATCCTCCTTGAACTTTTCTCTGCTTTCGAATCGACTCAGTGAGAACCTGGGCATCATCGATCTGGCCCTGGAGTGGCTGACCTCCTTCCTCTTGGACCGCCCCACCCAGGTCCAACTTGGTCCCTTTCACTCCGTCACCTCTCTCGACCTATGACGTTCCCCAGGGCTCTATCCTATCACCCTGGTTTTTCAACCTCTACTTGGCCCCTTTGCCCCACCTGATCTCTACCTTCTCTAACTTTCAGTGTTATGCGGATGACACTCAGCCTTCATTCAGGCTCCCCTTAGCACACTCTCCTCTCCCGCTCATTCCTGGTGTCATCTTCAACTCCACTCTCTCTTTCTCTCCTCACATCTCGGGCATCGCCAAGGAGTCCCACTACCAGCTGCACCTCCTCAAAGGGACTCTTCCCTTTCTCACTTTCCCCCAGACGCTCATTGTCGCCAGAGTTCTGGTTCTCTCTAGGCTGGACTACTGCAACAGCCACTTTCTCAATCTGCCTTCCTCTACTCTCAACTAAAACTCTGGAACTAATCCAGAACAGGACTGCAAGACTTATCCTTGGCCTCAAACCCAAGGACCGTATCTCTCCAGCCATGAAATCTCTCCACTGGCTCCTGGTGGCTGCAAGGATCAAGTTCAAGACATTTTGCATTGTCCACAAGGCTTTCTGGGGCTGGGAGCCGCACTGTACCCAACACTCTCTTCCAAAATACCTTCCTTCTCGAGCCCTAAGGGTTAGATGCTTCTCCAGGCAGTGAGTGGGGGAGGTAGACCCCTCTCCCCTGCAGGCGCTTCCCTCTGGAATGGCCTCCTTGCCCCCTTCCAAACTTGAGCCGGACCACCTGAAGTTCTGGAAACAGCTCAAAACGTTCCTCTTCTCCTCTGTTTTCTCTCTCTCCCTCCCCTGCTGACTTACCTGTCTGCTGTACCAACTGGTTGCTTGGTTACCCTCAGTCTTACTGAGTCCAGGCTCCCTCTTGATGATCAGTCACCCTTGCACTGCTCCGGGCCTACCATGCAGTTAGGGTGTAACTGTAACCCTACAGTCACTTGTTCTCCTTGCACTACCCAGAGCTGCGCTGCCCTGGCTGCACTTACTCCGAGCATTGCTGCCCTGTTTTCCCCTCCCCTCTCCCTTGCCCTTCCCCCCCTCCCTTCCCCTTCTTGTTCTCGCACTTGCACCATCTGAATGACACAAGGCTTAGTGAGATCATTTGTTTTGTGACTTACCATATCATATCGTATCATATAATGTTATCACAGATGCTGCAGTAAGCAACAGCTAGACTGGCAGAACCTAGCAATTACTAATGTACAGCATTTCACTGTTAGTACATGCATTCAAATGCAAATTTTTTAAGCAATTGAAATTATGATGTGGGTTTAGTACTTGCATGCCAGGGGAGTGATTGGAAGGGTAGAGAGGGAACAGGAGACCAGTCATTCTCACAGCAGTCCATAAGTGGGTGCTTTCAGACTTAAAGGAGAGAGTTAACTGCTTGTAATATTGAAGCTGCACTAGAATAGTCTCATTAAAATGCATGAAGAAGTTATATGCCCCCACACAAATAGGTTTACTCCTCTCCACCACATGAGAAGTTAGTGCCTCTCCAAACATTTGAAGGGTTAGCCCCCCTGAAATGTAGGTTTTGCTGCACCCCTGAACACAAGCACACACCATTCACCATATATACTCAAGCACGCACAGGCATCCATACATTTAAGTGTGCACCCCTTCACCATACAGGCACACCCAGGCCGCCACCCGTACATTTGTGTGCACACTTTCACCATACACTTGCGCACGTAATGGGGTTGAGGGGAGTCATAATACTTCAAAAATAAATTGTTTCTTTTTGAAGTCACTCTGACTTCATAAAGAAATTATTTCGGTTAAGGACTGAACCATAACGGAAATAATGTCTTTATGAAGGCAGAGGGACTTCATAAATAAACTATTTAAGTCATAGGGCTTCCCTCACCCATGACATGGCGGCCCCCAGCCCAGGGTTTTCATGTCATAGCTCCCGGACTTCAAAAAGAAAATTTATTTTTGTATTCACTCTGTCTTCATAAAGAAATAATTTCTGTTACAGAAATAATTTCTTTATAAATGCAGAGTGAACTCAAAAAGAAATTAAAAAAAAAGAAAAAAAAAATTTTTTTTTATTTATTTTTTTACTCCAAGTGGGGCCCCCTCCCAGAACATGTGGTCGCGGGCCCCTGTTACGCCATGGATGGGGCAGTAATTGAAGGGGAGGAGGGGTCCAAGAGAGGGCTTTTGTTTTTAGTAGTGGTTTGACGCATGAGGTTTTTTATGCTGGTGGGAAGATCCCAGCTGTTAGTGAGTGGTTGATTATAAATCTTGCGAGGGAGACTGCACAGGTGGAGGAGAGGATATTTTTGAGGAGGGCCGGGGGGCAGGGGTCTCCCGGGGAGGCTGAGGGACGCCTATTAGAGAGAAGCCTTGAGAACTCGGGATGGGAAATTGCAGAGAAGGAACTGAAGAGTGTGTGTGTCAGTAGCACCAGGAGGTGGGGGGGGACTGTCGGTATTGGGGCAGAAGAGTTTGGTAGTTTAGCGTGGATGGCGGGGTTCCCATCAATGGCTACGTTTAAGTAATGGCCAGAAAGGGTGTTGCACACTGCGTGGGAGACCATTTCTCTGAGGGCTTTCAACCAACAGCGAGTTGGGACCATAATTATGGTGAAAGGCGCCTGTATGTTTCCATTTCCTTCCCACTCTCCTCCTCCCTTCTTTATCTATGTCTTAGCTCTTGCACTATTTGAAATGTCGTCAGGTCGAGTACGATAGTTAATTTCACATCGTTACTGTTCATGGCCTGTAAGAATGTCATTGTATTTTCCCTTGTTCCCTCCCTTGCCTTGAAGCGCTTTGAAACAAATTGTGTATAGGTGCTATATAAATAAACTATCATATCATCATATCATACAAATGTCAAAATGAATGAATAAGGGTGCACCTGTTTGGAAGACTGACGCCCCTGTGAAGGGGCAAGACTGAGGATGCATGCAGTGGACATGTAGAAGAACGCAATGATGCATCCAACATTATTTCAGCATTTAGCCCACCTAACTTTACCCCACACACCCATCCCCCTATCTCAGTCTCCCACCCAACTGCACCCATTACACTGACCCACCCAACCTCACCCCAGCTGCCCAACATAACATTAGCACTACCTCCCTGACAGATTCGCCCCTCCACACACCGCCCAAACTTACTTTAAGTACCTCAAACCACCAACCTGTCCCCTACAAACTCACAAAAGAAATTCAGTTACAGCATCTCCTCTACACCATGCTACCAATAGTATCACAACACCTCCCTCGTCCAACCCTTACCAATCCAACCTCGTCAATGCACTACAATCATAATGTTAGCCTAGCCCATAGATTGGTCTTCTGTCCATTAGAAGTGGTGAGAGAAGTCCTCTGTCAAAATGTGGTCCGCAGTGCATTCAGATGCCCGCTCTTATCAATCAGATCCATTTCACTGTTCTGTTTGATTTGCGCTTGCCCGACTGTAATAAACAGCATTGCCTCTTGCCCGGTGTGTGCTCCTTTTGCAAGTATGTGTTTTATGGTGTGATTGGAGGACCCCCGAGTACAACCTAATTAGCCCAACCTAACCCTGCACCTCCCCATCCAACCTTGAAAAAGTATCTCACCTCACACACATCACCCCAGCACCCCAACCATCCACCACCTCACCCTGCATATCCAATTTCAGCACCTCATTCAACTAACATTCTAGCACCTCATTATCCCATTGTTACCCGAATACAGAACCTCCCCTTCAAGACACACGACCTCGCACAACTTCACCCTAGCACCTCACCCTCCACAACATAACTATTTCATGCTAGCAAGCACCTCACACCACTCACACCCATCACATCACCTAGCCAACATCTCGCACTCCCAAACTCACTGCCGCATCTCACCTACACAACTTCACCAGAACCAACCCACCTTTGTAACTTCACCACACCCACCCAAGCTCACCTCATGACAGTACCCCTGCAACGCAGACAGTATCACCAAGTCACTGCCTCACTCTTTAACTCAAGCACCTGACCTACCCAACCTACCCCAGCACATTGCTAACCCCACCTCACTCTAGAACCTTACCACACGACCCTCACCACAGCACCCTAATCTCACCCAAGCAGAGAACAGCCTCTGCTTACTTCGAACCCCAGCACCTTAGTCCCTTCAACGTCACCCTCTCCAAAGCACACCCCATCACCATCTCAACATCACTGTGGCTTTTTATCACTTTGCTCTGAAGATTGACTTCTGTTTAGTTTAGTTTATTTGTATCGCGCACGTAACCCTGAGGTAACTAGGCGCTTGAGTTTATGACATAGTTACAGAAGGCGTTCTTGGCCACTTGCACATTGTCACCCGTAGTGTCAGTCTTTCTACTTGAATGATTACCCAAAGCACCGGATAGAATCCTTCAACACCATTGTGTTTGGATCTGAAACTTTACCTCAAAATGTAACTGAATAAGCACACTGTCATCCCTTAAGTGTTGGCTGATTGGTGGCATGGTCTTGCCTGCTATTGTGACATAGGCCGTAGATGACTGCAGAGATTAACTGGATGCAGTACCACATTTTAAACATTCTGTTCATATTCTTCTGCACGCAAAGAGAACAGGATCCTGGAGCGTGGATGCGCTCTGAGGGAGAAGGAAAGCAGGGTGTGCACAGTATAAAGTGTGGTGATAGATTTCAGACGTGAAAGCATTGTCTATGTTATCCTAGCTCCAGAATACCTGACCAATGATGGGATCATCCAAATATTTGAAGCCTATTTTATATGATAGGCCATTTATAACGCGCTTAATACCCAGAGGTTTCTAAGCGTGGACCCGGGGATTGAACCTGTGTTGCTCTGTGTCGTCTTGCTTCCAAGGCGAGCACGTTGCCGCTGAGCTATCCTCCCGAGACATTTCCGGTGAGAACGCAATCCCATGGGCATCCTTGGAAATGGTACGAGTACCTTTGAGGGCAATATTTGTAAGTGGTGTGAGTAGCTGGGCATTTGAAGGCACCAGCTGGTATGTGAAAGCTATGCCGGTCATATGATGTCAATTCCAAGGCAAATGATAGCAGTCCTACGGCAAAGGCTGGCACTAGTTGACAAATCGCGAATGTCTCGAAAATGCATATAAAAAGGCCATGACTATTATGTTGTCTAGAAACTTGTATTCATGTCAACTGCAATAAACATGTGTGTCCTAAAATCAAGCAAGGGGCACAAATGCAAAAAAAAAAAAAGAGGCGAGATGCAGAAAGGCTTTTAAAAAAATCTTTTTTTTTAACACTTTTTCACAAATCATTCCACACTTTTAAATAAAACTCTCCATGGCAGTAAAACCCAGGTACTGCCCAGTTCTAAGGCACCTGCTGTTCTTTTTCCGTGATCCCATGCAGATGGTCGTATGCGGGGACCACCTGAAAATAGGGCAACACAATCACACAAAAGCATACCATATTCAGAAACCCTTGTGGGCATTTCGCAGAGGCTTGGCGGGCGACACTGTAGTGTGGGGCAAGTTAAAAAATAACCAAAAAGGGGGCAAAACACAGAGGATCCCCAATATTGTCTTTGGTTGTCCTGCCTGAGGCCCCTTCTGCTGATACATACTTCTCATTAGAAGGGAACCTGTGTCTGAGTAACAATATTACATTAAGCAAAGCATTCGCCTGGCAGGAACCAAAAGGAACCACTTTCCGCAGTCCTCTTAGGCGGCTCAGGTGTGGACTTGAGAGGCGGTACTTAGGCTGGCCTCTGATGTGAAGCACACAATGAATTTCCAGAACATCCTCTGGTTTGCATTGGGATATCCTTTTCCTTAAGTATTTGTTGGTTGGCCCGTAGGAGACTGTGCCAATGTCAAATTTCAGCAAGTGTGTATTTTGACGTTCGTACAAGGGCAGACCTGGTCTAAATATTCATGGTGGCGCATCTCCTGGAGGATATCGTATCTCAAAAAAGGTCTGCAAGTCCCACCAAGATCCAAATGGCCAGTATGGAGCAAGCATTTGCAGGCTGCCAATGCAAACTCAAGTGGGTCAACTTGGAAACAAATGCTTTTTCATTCTCCTCCGGTGACCGTCCTTGGCAAGATCATTAGTCTCGCTCCAAAATAGGATTCAACACACTCTGCTACCACCGACCCAAGATAAATCCAGTGGGTTTTGGAAGCTCAGACTGGCCCTGCCTAGGATCAGTGCTTCGTTCGAATGACTAGTTGAGACCAAAGTACTTTCATGGCTTCTGTACCGTTGTAACGGGATACAAACAGTGGCGATACTGCTTCAACTCTTTCTGGCTGGTAGACACTGATCCAGCGACTCTTCCATATTCAAGAGCTGGATGGCAGATCTTCTCAGCAGAGCTCATCAGCCTTTACCTCATACTTGCGTGGACTCCTCTTCCAGCGGGTTGGAACACACTGCTTTTCCATCACGGCCCAGCATTTTGATGCAGTGGAGGCACCTTGGGTGCCACGTGCGGGCAACTACTGGCTGCCTGTGTGAAGAGTCCTTGCAGTACACTGGCTGCGATGATGTCTGGGAAAAGATCTGCAGTGGGAAAAGAGGAACAAAAGAAGGATCAGTGAACAATGTTTTAGTGAAGGCCCTTATACTGCGTATTGTTGCCACCTGAGTCGTTTCTTGGTGCTCCGGTGGATCTGTAAAGCAAGGGGTGGGGGGAAGTTAGTAGGACTAAGAGGGAGAAAGAGCAAGACAGTTGTGATGTGCTGTTGGCAGATTCAGTTCGGTTGACACCGTTCACTGAGCGTAGGTGTGTTTTTCGGTTGGTAGCCCCCATATGCTGTTGGGTGAGGCTATGTGTGATTTGTTTTGTCATTGTGGTGAAGTGTGTGCGGGTTCAAGAACGCACTTTCTTTAGTCAAGCATGAACCTCTATGAGCTTCACCCGAACTTCTTGACTTACATTTTTCCAGGTTTATTTTTTTTTATACCGAGTCCTTGTCTTTTCCTCTAAAAATGATGTCATAACTATTATTTTTCACTCTTATTTCCATAGGAACAATGGGCTGCTTTTTCGAGTTTGATGGTAATGTTGCAATTTTTCTGCCAAATTACCAGTAAGCTTGCTAACCATTTCTGCCAGTTGCACCGCTGGCATTTATCGCCGGATTACGAGGGGTAAGGTGGACTAAAGCAACATTTTTAGAGTCCCTAGGTTCCATAGGGAGTTCTGCAAGTTTACTGCGAGTGGTTTTTCTGCCATTGTAAATGCACAGATATTTGAAGGTTAAGTGGAGGACGCACCTCCAACTATACGTTGGATGTAAATCTTTTACTTCACCTGCAAACTCTGTGCAGGGAAAGTGACAGTGTTTGCATTATTTCCATTTTACTGCCACGCCACCCCCGACCCCTCCATACCACTTAACTTGCAATTAGGTCCACTGCAAAGCTTAAGCAATTTCTACATGACCAGTAACAGAAGGGACACCTTCAATTACCAAAGGTAATGTCAGGAACAGAGGTTAATGCCATCAGCAACAGCGCAAGATGACGCAAGCCTCAAAGTGACCAGCAAAAGAGTACGCCAATGGCAGTAACGGTATGGAAAGTCCCAGGAAAGGGAAGTCAAGCCCCAGGAAAGGAAAGGAAAGTCAAGCCCCAGGAAAGGAAAGTCCCAGAAAAGGAAGCCCCAGGAAAGGAAAGTCCCAGAAAAGGAAGCCCCAGGAAAGGAAGCCCCAGGAAAGGAAGCCCCAGGAAAGGAAAGGAAAGTCAAGCCCCAGGAAAGGAAAGTCAAGCCCCAGGAAAGGAAAGGAAAGTCAAGCCCCAGGAAAGGAAAGGAAAGTCCCAGAAAAGGAAGTCCCAGAAAAGGAAAGTCAAGCCCCAGGAAAGGAAAGTCCCAGAAAAGGAAGCCCCAGGAAAGGAAAGTCCCAGAAAAGGAAGCCCCAGGAAAGTCAAGCCCCAGGAAAGGAAAGTCAAGCCCCAGGAAAGGAAAGTCAAGCCCCAGGAAAGGAAAGGAAAGTCAAGCCCCAGGAAAGGAAAGGAAAGTCAAGCCCCAGGAAAGGAAAGGAAAGTCCCAGAAAAGGAAGTCCCAGAAAAGGAAAGTCAAGCCCCAGGAAAGGAAAGTTAAGCCCAAGGAAAGGAAAGTCCCAGAAAAGGAAGTCCCATGAAAGGGAAGTCCCATAAAAGGAAGCCCCAGGAAAGGAAAGGAAAGGAAAGTCAAGCCCCAGGAAAGGAAAGGAAAGTCAAGCCCCAGGAAAGGAAAGTCAAGCCCCAGGAAAGGAAAGGAAAGGAAAGTCAAGTCCCAGGAAAGGAAAGGAAAGGAAAGTCAAGTCCCAGGAAAGGAAAGGAAAGTCAAGCCAAAGGAAAGGAAAGTCAAGCCCCAGGAAAGGAAAGTCCCAGAAAAGGAAGTCCCAGGAAAGGGAAGTCAATTCCCAGGAAAGGAAATGAAAGTCAAGCCCCAGGAAAGGAAAGGAAATGAAAGGAAAGTCAAGTCCCAGGAAAGGAAAGGAAAGTCAAGTCCCAGGAAAGGAAAGTCCCAGGAATGGAAAATCCCAAGAAACTCCGGGGAAAGGAAAGTGCCAGGAAAGGAAAGGCAAGTCCCAGGAAAGGAAAGGCAAGCCCCAGGAAAGTCCCGGGAAAGGAAAGGCAAAGGAAACGAAAAGAAAAGGAAAGGAAAGACACACAGATCGACATATGGGCAAATAGGAAGGTAGAGTGATGGACAGATACAGGCAGATGGATGCATGTCTGTCCTTTCTCTTTGTTGTACTCCAGTGTTTATGTTTCATCGCCCGATGCCTGCAGGTTTGGATGGGTGGGCAGACAGGGGGAAGGATGGGAAGGCAGATGGGTGAATGAATGGGCAGGCTGACCAACGCATAGGCAGGCCGTGGGGTGGATGGGTGCTTCAATGGATGGTTGGGCAGACAGGCAGATGGATGGATGGATGGATGGATGGATGGCTGGCTGGCTGGCTGGGTGAGTGCGTGATTAGGTAGGTGGATGGATGGATAAGCAGGTGGATGATAGAAAGGCAGGCTAACAGTTGAATGCGGTGGAGGGATTGATGGACAAAAGGGCAGGTGGGTGGCTGGGTATGTGGATGAATGGGCAGACACGTATGAGTGGATGGATGGATAGATGGACGTAAATGCAGGCAGATGGGTGAGCAGATGGATAGGCAGATAGGACTATGGAAGGATAAATTGGTGGATAGGTGTGTGGATGGGTGACTGGGTGGATGAATGTGCAATTGGGTAGATGGATGTGTGAGCATTAGGTGGATGGATGGATGAATGGATGGATGGATGAATGAATGTATGTGTGGATAGCAGGGTTGCAGGTGGCAGATGGACGGACGGACAGACAGACAGACAGACAGACAGACAGACAGACAGACCAACCCGGGATGGATAGACGAATGGGCAGGTGGATGGGAGGATGCATGGCAAATGTATACATGTACAGATTGATGCCTGGGTGGTGAGACAGGTAAAAGGATGACTGGGCGGATGGATGGGTGTGTGTGGGTGATGAATCCTGCAGAGTCATCACCAACCCCGGCCTAAAGTGGCCAGGGAAAGGCAGCCACTATCGGATCCTAACCCTGGGGGTGGAATCAGGATCACATGAGAGGAGATGGTTATCAGGGGGAAGTGGTGACTCTGCTAGGAGAGATGCAGTATTCATCATCTTCTGAGGATGAGAGTCATGCCATTCCCAGATACCTAATGGCATGTTATCAATGTACAAGTCCCTCCCAAATAACAACTCAAATAATCTGTCATGGGAAATCATCTAGACAGACAAAGGTTTGTGCCTCAGAGGTTCAAGAATTAAATGTGAAATCTTTTAATTGTCATCACTCTGCCTTGGGTAGAACTCCTCACTCCAATGCTGAATCACAAACCCTTCTCACAACCTTCCCTCACCCTGATAACTCTCAGTATATAAAGCAGTCACCCCTAACTGAGAATATAAAGATCAGTACTATTATGGACTTCAGTACCCATAATGCTTATGGTACTGGGACGAAGAGGAAGGGCTCAGAGGCAGTGATGATTAAGAATGCCATTAACCAAAAGATGCAGTCTAGTTGTTACAGACCAGGGCACCTGAGCGGGACATTTAAATCCCGAAATGAGATACAGCTGGAGGAAGGAGGTGAAGGAGATGTAGAAAGCAGTATGGAAGGCGTTGCTGAAGCTGAGGCTGTCCGAGGTGTAGGAACAGCCACAGACAGATGAACGCCAGTGGAAGCCATCGCGAAGAGTGAACGCGAACAGCATGTTATGCTCACCTGGCTCCCACAGGGGTGTCGATCTGAACTGGACAGCTGCGGTCTCCACCAATGTGACATGTAGCGCCGAGATGACGGACTGGACTGGCCCACCTAGCTTCGTTTGCTTGGCCCATAGGAATATTCTTCTGATGGTTTGGAAAGATGAGCTCTCCATCCTGCATTGAGCGCAGGGGCGCGTAGATAACCAGTTGCTTCACTGGCTCGAAGGAATTGGTGAGTTCCAGAACAATATTGACTCTGAGATTCCCGGCAAGGCGCCGTAAGTATGTAGTTCGTAAGAGTTCAAATGTCTGACTTTCACTCTTGTCCGATTCCTTGCAGGTTGCAGCTTGACCCTAGCGAAGAGTTCCTCGTGGCAACCGGTAATATTCAGGTATGGATTTGTATCATACAACACAGTTCGATAAAATAATGTCAATATGTAAACTGTTGCTTTCTCCGTTATTTAGGCGCTGAGAGAAAGTATGAAGTCTCGGGGAATAATGCCTTCGGCGGTAAAATCAGGTAAGTCTATTGTGGTGAGGAGGTTTCCCCTTGTTTTCCCTTTGTTTCACCTTGCTGTCCTTTTGTTTCCCCCTAGGGGCCGGGGTTCGGCGAGGATGCAGTGGAAGCTGCGCCGACCCGTGAAGAGGAATAGTACCCCCGGTGGTAAAATCAGGTAAGTCTATGGGGGGTAACTAATATTGCCTCTGTGTATTCCCTTGGCTCACCTTGCTGTTCTTGTCTTCCCCTTAGGTACCAGAGTGTGGCGGGAACATGCAGAAGGATGCGGTGGAATGTGAAGATGCTGCGAAGGCCGGTGAGTTCAGCGCGGCGCTGCAGCAGGCGAGGCGACGTGCATAAAATAACTTCTTTCTTCCAGCTAGAAGGCGCGATGGATCGGGAATTCAGGTAAGGATCAAAGGTATTGCTCTTGTTCTAACCCCTTCTCCTTCTTTCTCCCTTTTTCTAGGAGCTCCAGACTCGAGGAGGGCGTGGCAGAAGGCTGGATGCAGACTTGCAGGCACGGTGAGCGTTACGCTGCTGGATGCAGAATAACGCGAAGCGTGTGCTGCTCTTTGGGTGTGGTTTAAATAGCCACCAAAGTAGTCCCAGGTAAGTATTCCTCCCCAGCCCCACCCGAGTAAAAAATAGTCCCTAGGTAAAGTAATCCCTTCCAGGTCTCTTTTGGCTTGGAGCTCAGGTAAGTTTGCAGCATGGTCTGCATCAGGTACGTTTTAATCTATGAGCCTGGCGCCTATGGCGCCAGGACTGACTCTCCATATGAGTCTGGCGCCATAGACGCCAGGACTGCACCCAAATAGCCCCTAGCAGGGGTTGTTGGGCTTGCTTGGAATAACTTGCTGCCTGCTTCCGGGGTTGCTGGACTTGGTCTTGGTCCCCGGGGGTAGGCATCATGACACAGCATTGCAGAGTATGCACTGCGGGACCCAGCATGTGGAGAAGAAGCCCAACTGATATGGGGATGTGCTCCCAATTCAGCACACAGCATCGGTGAGCAAGAAGCTGCAGAAAACCAACAGAGCTGTCAGAGCTCCACAGGAGAGACACACAGCCCACTGGAGGTATGCAGAGGCTGGAGAGAGAGAGTGGGCAGGATGCTGGAGGTCCACCACAACAGCCGACCACGAAGAGTAGATGCTGAGGAAAGCCGGAGGGTTGACCAGATGCTAACGCTAACCCCGGAGCACTCCGAATAAGACAATTGTTAAAATTGCATGATTTTGAATACCAAGCAATTACAGAAACAAAGCAGAAACCATATAACTTTGAATACTGAACAACTAAAGAAGCAAAGCAGATGTGGCAAGTGCGTGATTTTGAATACCAGGCAATTACAGAAACAAGACAGTAACCATATAACTGAATACCGAACAACTAAAGAAGCAGGGCAGAAGTGGCAAGAGCGTAAGCCCCCTTTATATGGGACTAAGTCCCCTTATATGGGACTACAATTGGGGAAAGCTTATAACCAGCATTGCCAACAGCCAAGAGGCTGTGAGAAAACAATACTAAAACAACTAGGGCATAAATCCCTGTCTAGGAGATATCAATTTGGGAAAGCTTTTATCCCGCAATGACAACAACCAAGAGACTGTGAAACCATACAGAGGTGACAAGGCTGCAACTCTCCCTTTTTGAGATGTCAACTGGGGAAACTTGTAACCCACACTGCCAACAGTGAAGGGGCTTCCAAGAAGAAGTTAATAGACAATCTGAAAACAATTCTTCTATATTGAATTTCCAGTTTGGGGAAAACTGGAGCACACATTACCAAGAGTCAAGAGACTATAAAAAAAAGGCAGTTATTGTTCAGCCCTCCTTCCAAGAGATATTGGTGTGGAGAATCTTGGAATCAATATTGCTACCAAGTTTTATTGTAGTTGTAGGAGTTTTCTTCCTGGCAGGAGAGTACAACAGGAAAGGGGTCATAGTAGTTAATCCTGGCAGGCGAGTATACCGGGAAAGAAGAAGATGATTTGAAGAAATATGTTTGTGGCAAAAAGATGTGGTGGAAAGAATGTATTAACCTTCTCGTTTGTTTGGCAAGCTGTGGCATCACCAAAAGTAGTTGCTGTGCTATCCTGACAAAGGTATTTCATTTGAAGAAGAAAGTGTGAGATGCTAGTAATTGTTGGACAATTGAAAATAACTATTGCTTTGGTTTTTTTGAACTAGTGTTTTGAAAGAAAGCTATCTGCCTTTCCAAAAGAATACTGTGAAGAACAACATTGGTCTTGATTTGTGAACAAACATTTGTGGACAAGACATTTGTGGTATCAAGAGGAAAGACACAGTGGGTGGAAGAGACTTTTTTGTATTGAACAGAACTTTGCTCAAAGTATTCCTGAATTAATCTAGGGGAAGGGAGCCTAACCTTGGTGACAAGGAGTGCTTTCAAAAACCTTTAAGTCTGCAAGAGACAAATTGTGTTGTTGAACTTAAGATAGCCATACATTCCTTGTATAATTTTGTTGTGCGTCTTAGTGTGAGGGTCAGAGACTTTTTGGACACTAGGTAGCTTTTCTTTAGTTTTAGTTTGCTAGGCAGGGACATCCTTGTTAGGATAGGGAAAGATAGGTGTTTTATCCTCCCCTGTTTCATTTAATAAATGGCAAACCTTGAGAAAATGTTACCTTTGTGTCCGTCTCGCATTTCCGACCCCTCCGCCCCTCCACAGTGGATGGATGGATGGATGGATGGATGGATGGATGGATGGATGGGGAATGCAGATATATGACTTGATCGGTAGGCATTTGATGATGAATAGAAAAGTAGACAGATTGATGCGTGCAAAGGCAGGTGGATGGACATATGCATGGATGTGTAATTTGATGGCTGGGTGGATGGAAAGGTGGATGGATGGGCTGATAAATGAGTAGAAAACCAGATAGGTTGATAGATGAGCAAGCAGATAGGGGATGAGCATGCTAATGGCTCAATGAATGGATGGGCAAGCAGAAGGCTATACAGGCAGATGGCTAAAGGGGCAGATGGATCAATGGATGGATGGGCAGATGGATGATGGACAGACAGACAGACAGACAGATGGATGCATGAATGGAGGATTAGCAGGCAGATGGTTGAATGAGCAGGCAGACAGATGGATTGATAGATATATGTAGGTGTAGGAAAGGCAGTAGATGATTGATGCATGCATGCATGCATGCATGCATGCATGGACGGGTTGGCAGATGGATTGATGGACAGGTGGAAGGACAGATAGGCCGTTGGATGGATGGATGGATGGGAGGAAGGCTAGTCAGGAAGATAGATAGATAGATAGATGGATCTATGGATGGACAGGCAGATGGTTGAATGGGCAGGTAGGCAGGTTGGCAGATGGTGGGAATTTGGATGGAAGGATGGCAAGGCTGATAGGTGGATAGATAGGCAAGCAAATTGGTGGTTGGATGAATAGGTGGGTGGATTGATGGATCAATCAATTAATGCATGGATGAATTGATTTCTGATGGATATATTGATGGATGTGTGGGTAGGTGGGTGTATGGATGGGCAGACAGGTGGATAAATAGATGGATGGGTAACTGGTTGGATGGGTGGGCAGACAGATGGGTGGATAATTAATGGGGTGGCAGAGGGAGGGATGGGCAGGCAGTTGGGTGGGCCGGATGCTGAGTGACTGCATGTATAAATGTACAGACAGGCAGATGGATGGAGGGAGGGAGGGAGGGAGAGAGGGAGGAAGGGGTGGATAGATTGATGGATGGAGTACGGACAGAAGGATAGGGGGGCTGAAATATTAAAAGAGTAGAGGAATGGCTGGATAAATGGGCAGGTGGATGGAAGGATGAATGGGCGGATTGATGGGCAGACAGCCAGATGGATTGATGAGCAAGTAGATGAATGGGCAAACAGATGGATGGATGGGCAAACAAGCTAATGGACGGATGGATTTGTGGGTAGGTGTGTGGACGGGTCACTGAGTGGATGGATAGGTAGGTGGGTAGTGGTCAGACGAAGGATGGATTGGCCAGCTGACAGACAAATGGGTGAGTGGATGATTGCATCGGCAGATGGATCGAGAGATGGAGGCCTGGGCAGGTGGATGGATGATTCGATGGTTGGAGAGATAAGCAATGTAGATGGATGGGGGGAAAGCAGGCAGATGGGTGTAAACACAGGCAAATGGGTGGGTGCATAGGCAGATAGATAGATGGAAGGATGGGCAGAAGGATGGATGGATAGATGTGTGATTTGATGGATATGTGGATAGGAAGGAAGACAGATGGTTGGCTGAGCAGATGGATGGATCGACGGGATGGATAGGCAGAAGGATGGACATATTCATGGGGAGATAGGTGGATAGATGGATAGATGGATACATGGATGGGCAGAGAGGGAGATTGATGGATAGGTGGGTGGTAGGCTGGACGGACAGACAGGCAGATGGTTGGGTGGGCAGACAGATGGATGGCTGAGTGAATGGATGGGTGGACAGACAGGTGGATAGGTAGATGGCTGGCTAGATGGATGGATGTTCTGGATTGACAGGCAGATGGATGGCTGGTGGATTCACAGCCAGATGGATGGATGGATGGATGGCTGAGTGTATTGACAGGTGGAATGGATAGATGGCTGGATGGACAGATGTTATGGATGGCTGAATTGATGGACTGGCGATGGGTGGCTGGTGGGTTCACAGGCAGATGGTTGGATGGATGGATGGCTAAGTGATGGGTGGGAAGGCAGATGTATGGGTAGGGAGGCAAATGGGTGATGGAAGTAAAAGTAGGCAGATCGGTGGGTGAATATGCAGGTGGATGCATGCAAGAATGATGGGCAGATGCGTAATCTAATGCATATGTGGGTGGGTGTGCCTGAGTGGATGGGCAGGAGGATGGAAGGATGATGGATGGATAAGCAGATGGGCTCATTGATGGGTGGACTGGCAGATGGATGGATAGATAGATGGATGGATAGATGGATGGATACATGAGCAGACACGCTAATGGGTGGATGGACGGATGTGCAAGCAGAAAACTTTTTTTTGGGGGGGTCCCCACCCCAACCCCCCATTTCCTTTCAGTTTATATCTATTATATCTATTACCAAAAACCCACATCCCATTTATATTATTTTTTAACCCTCCCCAAAAAATTTGATGGGTTTTTTCGATAAAAAATTTGCAGTAAAAACAACAGCGAAAAAACATCCCGCGATGAAAGGACGTTGTACCGATTTTGCCGCATATATATGCAGGGGGGAGACCCCCAGCAGCCCCCCCTTAACTCTGCTATATTAGTTCTTTCCATAAACCCACCCCCCATATATATAAATTCATCTGAGCCAGAGGTTGGACTTTACTGAAAGAGGCACAGGGTTTATGCCCTAAAGTGCAGCTCGGCAATACCCGAGGCACTGGCCACATTATGCGTCTGTCCATGCTAGATAATCTTACCTGCTGAGGAGTGGAGCAAGTAGGGGTCTCTGTGAAAGCCCACTGTGGGCTGATGGCAGAGCAGAAGGCTGTTGAGGAAAAGAGAAAATTAAATGAGCGAGGTACTGAATTATGGATGCACACCTTATATGTGTATGCAGACATGTGCTGGGTTTTAAACAATGTTTGTTTAGTTTGTTTTATAATTTATAATGCGCATCATACCCAGAGGTAACAGGGCGCAGCATTTACAAGTATATGCAATCCTTAGTTATACAAGAATATATACAGATTACATGCAGGCAGAAAAATTACAAGGGTATAAATACAGAGAGGGTCCATTTACAGGCATAGTAGGCAGCAGGAGAGTGTGCAGGCAGTTCCCAAGGGCATTACATACAGAATAAAATCTAATACAAGGGCTAATTACAGAGATACTGTCAGACGTGAAGTGGATGTATGGTGAGTACCATGACAGTGGCTGATCAGTTCTAACTGTGACCTTGGTGATGGTTGTTAATGCTGATTGTTGGATTTCAGCCATATGATGGGGTTGGAGCTAAACTTGTGGTAGGATTGGTCTGTTCTTAGACTGGGAGGCAAAGTATTCCATAGTTTGGCCACTTTCACCAGGAACCATTACCTCCAATGGTAGAAAGTTTGAAACTAGGTATGGAGAGTTGATCTCTGTTAGCAAGTCTCACTGTTCTCCAGCATGGGGTCTGGCATGGACTCACATGCTCATGAACATTCCCCGTCGTCAGGCTGGGAATCCTTGGTAAAGAAAAAATCATTATCAGTTTCGTTTCTGATCCGTCTTTCTTAGTAGTAACCAATCACTGATCTCTGGGTCATACTGCCCCCAGCCAATGACTGCCCTCTCCCTAAGCCCCGCCTCTGGCAGCCATCCTCAGATTTTTACCGCACGCTCAAGTGTTGGGAGTCCTCGTGCTTTAGCTCTCGAGTTTTTTACTGCGTGTTCACGCTTTTTCAGGAGATTTTCTAATTTTCTCAGTTTAATGGAGCCTCAAGCTCCACCGTTTCTACTTCCGACAACGGGGACCCGTTTCGGAATTCTTCTAC
This sequence comes from Ambystoma mexicanum, assembly GCF_040938575.1. NCBI lineage: Eukaryota > Metazoa > Chordata > Amphibia > Caudata > Ambystomatidae > Ambystoma > Ambystoma mexicanum. The sequence continues at coordinate 1,255,988,100 of NC_090934.1, forward strand.
GCCCCTCAAGGGTGAAGTTTTCGTTGAGTTTACACTTCTTGGAGGATTCCAGAAGATCTGCGGCCTACCTCAACGGACATGGCCCAGGACAAAGGAAGCTTGATGCCCGGATCCAAGCTGTTCAGGTGATGCCCTGGATGCGGATTGCAAAACGTTTTCAAGGAGGACGAGCATTTGCGATGTCTCTACTGCCTTCATGAGGACAAGACGCACGTGGAGAAGGACTGTGTGTTCTGCAAGGACCTTTCGGAACTGACCAAACAAGATCGTCGTTCCAGACTTGCCGCCTGGCTGGAGAAGGGCACAGCAGGTGAGAATGCGAAGAAAAAGTCTGAGCGGGCTTCTAAGTCCTGTGAGGGCGCCCTGGCGACAGGGGCCCAACAGAAGGCCAAGCACCGCGAGTCCGCAGGCACCAGGAGCGCCGAAAGGTCGGGCTCTTCGGCTGCCAGGCAAGGCGCTATTTCCCCGGCACGTTCGACCACGAGCCAGCACTCTGGTTCGGGGAAGAGGAAGTCCGAGAACCCGGGTAAGCCGCTGGAGCGGACCCAGTCGATCTCGAAGGGGGAGCGAGGCGCTGACCCTCACCCCAAGGCGAAGGCCCAGGACGCACCTGAGGTGGTGAGGGCTTTGATCCAGCCAGCAAAGGCCTCTATCAAAGTGGTCGCTGCGACCCTGGCGAAGCTGGCTGAGACTACGCCAGTGGAAACGGCCTCTGGGCCCAGAGTATCCCTGCCACCGCAGAGGGAATCCTCTTTCCAGCCCATAGTTAAGACCCCCGTGAAATCCCCGGCGGAAAAAGGGGGGGGGGCGGTGGCCATTACAGACTCAGAATCAGCCTCTGAGGAGGAGCTGGTGGAAACCGAGAAGGGCCTCAACGAGAGGTCCATAGACCTCAACGAGAGGTTCGAGAAGGTTCAATCCCAGGGGGCGGTCCCTGCTGACGTGATCGAAGATAGCAATGACGACGACGAAGAGGGCCCAGTGGAGTGGCCATCCCGTCTGTCGCAGCCATTACCCGAGCCCCAGGATAGCTCGATGGCCATTTTGTTGGCAATCCAATCCTTATTTGCCGAGATGAGGACGAGATTACCATGGACCCCGACGGAGGATCCAGAACCAGGCCCGTCGGGAAGCCCTCCGAACAAGCAGAGGAGAGTCCACCCTGCTCCGCCCTTCGTGCCTGCGAGACCTGTGGACCCCGCGTCCCCCTCGCCGGACCCCAGAGAGGATACGGCGATGGATACAGCGACGGGGACGGACGATGACGGCGGCGATGACACAGCAGACATCCCGTCATCACCCCCCCGCGGGCTTCTCCAGCCGACGAAATTGGCTCTTTCCACGCCATGATAATCAGGGCATCCGAGCTCTTCCAGCTCTGCCCTGAAGAACAAAAAAAGGAAGGGTTTCTGTACCAACGACGAGAGGCCAAGAGGAAGACGGTCCTTGCGGTGCCTTTGCTCGACGACATCTGGGACGAGGGGCTTGCTGTCCTCAAGAACCCTTCCACGACACCCGCCAAGAGGGACAGGTACGAGAAGAAGTACCGAGTCCCTGATGCCGCCCCCTTGTGCCTCAGGGCCCAGCCCACGCCGGACTCTGTTGTCTCGGCAGCGGCTAAGAAGAAGGCAGCGGGTGCGGCAGCTTCAACTTCCACTTCCCCGCCGGACAGCGAGGGCAAGAAGTTGGACTCCATGGGACGACGAGTCATCTCGGCGACGACGATTAAGGCGGCCAATGCCTTAGCGATCGTGGCCCGCTACGTCAGGGAGCTCTGGTTCAAGATAGCTCCCCTGCTAGACTTCCTGCCTGACAAGAGGGCGGAGGCCCTAGAAATTCTGCAGGAAGGTGAGGTGGCGTCGGATCACGCCATAACCGTGGCAACGGACATTGCCGATACCGGATTTCACCAACTGGACAACAGAGTTGGCCTCCGACGACGAGGCTGGCTCAAGGCAACTGACTTTCGCCAGGACGTCTAGACCAGAGTGTTGGACATGCCATTCGACGGCAACAAACTTTTTGGTAAGGCAGTGGACGAGTCTCTACAGGCCATCAAGACCGACTCGGAGACGGCCCGGGCCCTAGGGGTGCTTCAACAGCGAAGGCCCTTTCGGAGCTCCGGAGGCAGACATGGTGCCTCCAAAAGGATCCAGCGGTGGCTCCTCCACTTACCGCCAGGTGGCCCACTCCTCTTCCCAGGAGGCCTACAGAGGTCGCGGCAAGCAAGGGGATCCCGCCATCGTCGCCAAGGAGGCCAAGGCCGCCTCCAAGCAAGACTGACCCGGCCGTGTTGTCGGGCCCCCACGAAGCACCCTGGCAGGAGGCCGGCTGACGAAGTTCGTCAGCGTATGGGAGTCCATCTCCACCAACCGTTGGTTGTTGGACACCCTGGCCAACGATCACTGGCTGGAATTCCAAAATAAGTGCCCTCGCATTCCTCCCGTGGCCAGGAAGGAGAATCACGTCCCTCAACTGCTGTTGGAGGTAAGGGCGATGCTCAAGAAAGGCGACATCGAGCTCGTCCCCAGGAGGCTCCGGGGCTCCGGAGTGTACTCAAGGTACTTCCTCGTCAGAAAGAAGACAGGCGGTTGGCGCCTCATCCTGGACCTGCATCAGTTAAACAAATACATCAAGGCGCAGAAATTCAGGATGGTCACCCTCCAGCACGTGCTGGGACAGCTGGAGGAAGGCGACTTCCTGTCGTCGTTGGACCTGGAGGATGCTTACTTCCACATCCCCATTCTGAAAAGGCACAGGAAGTTCCTCAGGTCCGTGGTTCAGGGACGCCACTACCAATTCAAAGCCCTACCGTTCGGATTAAAGTCGGCACCCAGGGTTTTCACCAAGTGCCTGGCACCTGTGGCAGCACGGCTGCGCCTGCAGGGGATCCACGTCTACCCCTACCTGGACGACCGGCTAATCCTGGCAAGGACAAGGGAACTCGCCATCGAACACACGCCGAGGACCGTCCGGTTGCTCACGGAGCTGGGGTTCACCATCAACTACCCCAAATCCCACCTGGTTCCATCGCAAGTAGCACTGTTTCTGGGAGCGAAGCTCGATACGGTGAGGCAATTGGCCTCCCCTTCAGAGGAGAGGACCAAGACCATCCTGGGCAAGGTGCGGCACCTGTTAGCCACGGACGTAGCCAGGGTGAGGTCCATCAAGTCCCTTCTCGGGATGATGTCCTCATGCATCTATCTTGTACCCCTTTGCAGACTTTGGATGCGTCCGCTACAGGAGTTACTCGATGCCCGTTGGTTTCAGGCGACGGGCTGCTTCGAGGACAGGATCCCTCTCGACGAGGAGTTCCATTGGGCGATCCTATGGTGGGGCACCTGTGCTCACCTCACTATGGGCACGGACTTTCAAACCCCGGCGTTTCAGGAGACGGTGACGACGGACGCCTCTCTGGAGGGTTGGGGGGCCCACACCGGAGATCTCCAGGCAAGAGGCCTTTGGCTCCCGGAGGAGAGGTCTCTCCACATCAACATTCTGGAGCGCTCAAGTCGTTCCTTCCGTCCCTCAAGGACAAGGTGGTGAGGATCTTCACCGACAACACCACCACAATGTTCTACATACGGAAGCAAGGGGGCACCAGACCCCAGCCCTATCCAAGGAGGCCAAGGATCTGTGGCACTGGGCCGTCGCTCAGGGGATGTTTCTGGTTCCCTTCCACTTGGCAGGAATAAAAAACACCATCGCCGACTCACTCAGCAGGGAGCTGCGCTCGTGCCACGAGTGGGAACTGCGCCAGGATCAAGTGGATCGGCTCTTCCAATGATGGGGCAAACCTCAGATCGACCTGTTCGCGACGGCGATGAACTCCAAGTGCCAGAGGTTCGCCAGCAGGTTACCACAGCCGAGGAGCATGGGGGATGCTTTCTCGTTCCCCTGGGACGGCCTGTTTCTATACGCGTTCCCTCCGTTGCCATTGCTGCTCCGCCTCATCAACCAGCTCAAGAAGTCCAGGTGCAGGATGATCCTCGTCGCAACGGCGTGGCGGAGGCAGATCTGGTTCCCGGACCTTCTGGACTTGTCAACGTCACCACCAGTCAAGCTGCCGGCGGACGCGCATCTTCTCTCCAGAGAAGGAGGTGCCATTCTCCATCACGACCCACAGTCGCTGAACTTGCAGGCCTGGCTCCTGCAGCACTAGAGTTTGGAGGGTACGATATACCGGCGGATTGCAGAGAGGTTCTTGCAAAGGCCAGGGCGTCCTCAACTCAAGTGTTACGGTCATAAATGGAAGAGGTTCTCTATCTGGTGCCGTGCACAGAAGATTAACCCTCTGCGGATTACGGCCCCTCGAGTACTGCCGTACCTACTGTCGCTGGCCAAAGCTGGACTGGCTCACGCCTCCATCAAAATACATCTGGCTGCCGTCTCCCGATATACCAGGACTACAGGACGGGCGTCCTTGTGGTCTCATCGCCTGGTGAAGGAATTTATGAAGGGACTATTCCGATCATTCCCCCCGGTGAAGGCTCCTGCCCCGGCGTGGGAGCTTAATGTGTTGCTGACCAGGCTCATGGGGACCCCATTCGAGCCTATGCATCCGGCGCCTTTGAAGTTTCTGTCATGGAAGACAGCGTTCCTCGTGGCCATCACCTCTGCACGACGAGTGGGAGAGATCCAGGCCCTATCTTGCAAGCCTCCATATTTGACTTTTCATGACACGAGGGTGGTGCTGAGGACGCACCCGTCCTTCATGCCCAAGGTGACGTCGGACTTCCACCTCAAAGAGCCCTTGGTGTTACCAGTTTTCTTCCCGTCGCCTTTGACGCCGGCCGAGAGGACTTTGCACTCTCTGGATGTAGCTAAAGCGCTGAAGTTCTACATGGACCGCACAAAGAGTTTTCGGAAGACGTCACAACTGTTTGTGAACTTTGGGTCTGTGAATCAAGGGAAGGCTCTCTCGAAGACTTCCATTTCCAGATGGCTCTCCGGCTGCATCATGCACTGTCACCGGTTGGCAAACCGACCGCTGCCCGGCCGTCCGAGAGCCCATTCGACCAGAGCGATCACTGCTACCACGGCGTTCCTGTCTGGTGTGCCCCTGCTGGACATCTGCAGGGCTGCTACATGGAGGTCGATGCACACCTTCACAAGATTCTACTGCGTTGATCGGGACTCCAGGGAGGAGTCCAGGATCGGCCAAGCAGTACTGCGCAACCTGTTTGCCTAAGGTGAGCCTGGTGAGGAGGTAAGAATTGCTTAATGTTGAGTTTGTATGTAATGCTTAATGTTGAGCCTTTGCCACCTCCTGTGGTTGTGCATGTGTATACTGCTATGTATTCTTTTATTCATGAGCATATGAATCCATGCCAGACCCCATGCTGGAGAAGGAACAAGTTACTTACCTGTAACTGTTGTTCTCCAGCATGGGTCTGGCATGGATTCACATGCAAACCCTCCCACCTACCCCTCTGCGGCTCTTCACTTGGTCATACTGCCTCTTGGCGTGCTACCAAATCTGAGGATGGCTGCCAGAGGTGGGGCTTAGGGAGAGGGCAGTCATTGGCTGGGAGAAGTATGACCCAGAGATCAGTGATTGGTTATTACTAAGAAAGACAGATCAGAAACGAAACTGATACTGATTTTTTCTTTACCGAGGATTCCCAGCCTGACGACGGGGAATATTCATGAGCATGTGAATCCATGCCCGACCCATGCTGGAGAACAACAGTTACAGGTAAGTAAATTGTTCAGTCTTGTGGATGCCAGTTTATGGAATCTCTCCGCCTGGTAGGTAGGTGCGGCATTGTTGAGAGATGTATAGGTGAGAGACAGAGTTTTTAGGAGGATTTTGTCGTAGGTTGGGAGCCAGTTGTTCTGTCGGCAGATCTGAGATGTGGACTTTTCTGGATATGCCTAAAGCTGCTCTAAGAGCATTATTTTGTAGAGTTTGAATTCTTTTGATGGTGGCTTTGAAAGATCCTAAGTAAAGGGCATTGCAGTAGTCCAAGTGCGATAAAATAAGGGCTCTGGCTAGAGTAATGCAGCTGCTATCGGAGAGGAATGGCTTGCCAGTGCGTATCAGTTTGCACCTATAGGCAGTAGAGGATGCAAGAGAGTTGACCCGTTTAGTAAATGAGAGGTTTGAGACGAGGTAAAAGCCAAGTGTTTTTACCTTGCGTTCTACTTTTATGATGTTGCCATCTATTATGAATGATGTATAGTTAGTACCTATTTTTGTTTAAGTTGAGCGGGGTGCCCAGGATGATGAGTTCAGTTTTATCATCATTCAAGCATAGACCGTGTGTGGCCATCCATGCCTGGATGATGATATACACTCTGTTCACCAAGGCCAAATCCTTTTCATAATCCCCTGAAAGCGGGAGGAGGATCATCTGCATAATTAGTGTAGGTGATAGCAAGATGATCCAGATCATCGAAAAGGGGCTTAGTGAACATATTATAGAGTGTAGGCGAGACACATGACCCCTGGGGCACACCGCAGGTGATGGGTATGGGGTCTGCAGCTGCTAGTGGCGAGAAGACCCTCATGGTTCTGCCATTAAGAAGGATCTTATCCAAGTGATTGCGTCACCAGAGAAGTGTGCTGCTGTGTTTAGATGGTTCCAGAGAATAGTATGGTCGACTAAATCGAAAGCAGCTGATAGATCTAGGAGAAGGAGTAGTGCTGATTTACCACTATCTTTGAGCTCATTGATTTGGGTCTTAAGATCGATGAGGGCTGTTTCTGTATGAAGTTCACAATAAAGTGCTGCACAACAAGGGGGTACAGTAATGGGGTAAAACAACGTGAAGGATAGACCATTGGAAGGACATGTATGGAGGGGATATGGAGGGTTACAGTTGAGGGCACAGGCTAGTGCACGGTGGGCGTGCTCCGGCCTCGATTATTTGGTTAGTGGATCCACAGCGGTGCTCCCAATGGAAGATATATTCTTGTTGAGTTTCACGTGATCTGACCTACCTTCCTGCAGTGTTCAGTCGCGGGGACTGCATCAGCGATTCCCTCCCTTGCCTTCTTCTGCTATGAGAAATTTAAGCAATGTGGGCTCCCTTTTAATTCCTAAAAGATCCCAAAGGCGGGAAGACATCAAATAACCTCTTGTGTCTTTCCCACCTTTGCCTATGCTAATTCTGCTATATGAACCCCAAATGGGGCAAGACAATAAGCAACTCCCATATTTAACTGCATTTTGACATCCCAAAGTTTACTAGCTCTAGAAAGCAATTTAAAGTTGTGTGTTTCTGCTTAGGATTCCACTTGTCTGATTACAGTCACTTCCTTCGCTTTTTAATGCTTGTTTGTTTATTATTTATAATGCGCATCATACCCGGGGGTAACAGGGCGCAGCAATTACACGCATATGCGAAGCTTAGTTACACACAGTTATACAGGATACAAACAAGTGATAAATTATATACAGAGAAGGCATATGTACAAAACATGATATTCAGTGGGTGAACGTATGGACACAGGGATATATATACAAAAATAGAGTCCAGGGGATCGTTAGTTGCACGCTGTTGTTGTTGTAGCAGTAGGCGAAGGATTTAGGAATGCTGGTTGTTGGAATTTAACCAAATGATGGTGTTGGCTCTAAACTTGTGATAGGTTTGGTCTGTTCTGAGGCTGGGAGGCAAGGTGTTCCATAATTTGGATGCTTTCACCGGGAAGCTATTACCTCCAATTGTGGATCATTTGAAGCTAGGTATAACAAGACGATCTTTATTGATAAGTCTTACTGGTCTAGTGGAAGTTTGCTTATGAAATCTCTCAGCCAGGAAGATGGGTGCGGCATTGTTAAGTGATTTGTGTGTCAACGATAGAGTTTTTAGGATGACTTTGTCATAGGTTGGTAGCCAGTTGTTCTGTCGGCTAGTCTCGGATATATGGTCTCTTCTGGAGATACCTAGGGCTGCTCGAAGGGCATTATTTTGTAAGATTTGGAGTCTTTTGATAATGGCTTCGGAAGCTCCTAGGTCGAGGGCATTACAATAGTCCAGGCGTGAGAGGATGAGGACTCTGGCTAGGGTAATGCAACTGCTTTCAGATAGGAAAGGTTTGCCATTGCGTATCAGTTTGCACGTGTAGGCTGTGGCAGATGCTAATGAGTTGACCTGTTTAGTGAATGAGAGGTGAGAGTCGAGATAGAAACCAAGTGTTTTTACCTCGTGCCCTACTTTTATGGTGTTGCCATCAATCATAAATGATGAATAATTAGGACCTAGTTTTTTTTTAAGTTAGTCTGGGTGCCCAGGATAATGAGTTCGGTTTTATCATCATTCAGGCATAGACCGTGTGTGGCCATCCATGCCTGGATGATGATATACACTCTGTTCACCAAGGCCAAATCCTTTTCATAATCCCCAGAAAGCGGGAGGAGGATCTGGGTATCATCTGCATAATTAGTGTAGGTGATACCGAGATGGTCCAGATCATCGAAAAGGGGTTTAGTGAAGATGTTATAGAGTGTCGGCGAAACACAGGAACCCTGGGGCACACCGCAGGTAATGGGTATGGGGTCTGCAGCAGCTAGCGGCGAGAAGACCCTCATTGTCCTGCCATTTAATAAGGATCTAATCCAGGTAACGGCTTCCTCAGAGAAGTGTGCTGCAGTATTTAGGTGGTTGCAGAGGATGGCATGGTCGACTAAATCGAAGGCAGCTGAGCGATCTAGGAGGAGGAGTAATGCTGATTTCCCATTGTCTTTAAACTCGTCAATTTGGGTCTTCAAATCGATGAGGACAGTTTCTGTGCTGTGCTGGGGACGGAAACCTGATTGCCTAGCTCCTAGTAGAAGTGTTTTTGAATTTGAGTGTATGCTACCTTATCCAAGATTTTTATAAGGAAGGGCACAGTAGTGATAGGTCTATAATTAGTGGGTGTGGATGGGTCAAGGGTGGTTTTTTTTTAGGAGTGGGAGTACCCATGATTGTTTAAGGTTAGTGGGAATAATGCCCGTCGGGAAGGATGCATTAATGAGTTTGGTGATGAATGGGGATAGATCACGGGCAGCATCCTTGATAAGCTGTCCAGGGCATAGGTCTCCCTGACAATTCAAAGGTTTGAGGGACAGAATCATTCTTTCCACTTCAAGGATGGAGACCTTGGTGAAATTGAATCGTGTGGATTCGTCTCTGCTAGCTTGTCAGTGGTACTGGGGGTGAGGGGATCATTTAAGCCAATACTTTTGCATGAGATTTTATTTTGTAGAGTGGCTATTTTATTGGCTAGGGCAAATTGGATATCCTCGCACCATTTTTTATCTTTCGTGCAGGAGTCGGGTGGTGCCATTGGGGTCTCTATTTCTTTGAGGATGGTGAACAGTTCCTTTATATTAGATTTGCTATTCGATATGCGTGTGTCAAAGGATGTTCGTTTTGCTAGGCAAATTTCTTTTTTGTATAGGGAGGACATTTTAGTCAGTTTAAGTTTATTGGCTTCAGAGGGATATATGAGACAAGTAGCCTCACAGTTTTTTTTCTGTTGTCTTACATTTTTTAAGAGAGGTGTATACCAATTATTTAGAGAGTTTTCGGTTTGCTAGGTTTTAGTTTCGCGGGTGCGATCTGATCCAAGGAGGTGGTCATGACTATATTAAATTCTTCAACCAGTCTCTCGGGATAAGTTGTCCTGGAGAGAGTTGAGAGTGGGGAGTAGCATCGGGATGAATCTATCCACGGTAATGCTCTTTTTATTTCTGGTAAGTGTAGGTGGAGCTCCGACGGCTGTGGTCGGTAGAGGTTTATTGGTGGAGAGCAAGAAGGACACGAGGTGATGTTCTGTCCAGGCTAAAGGAGAGATCGCCTGGCAGTTGTGGTCTGCAACCCAGTCAAGAATTCTACCTTTCTAATGGGTAGCAGTGTTGCTTCTTTGAGTAAATTCAAGTTCTGATAGGGTGTTAGCTGTGGCTTTGGCAAGCTGGTCTGGTTGAAGTAACAAAAACGAAGGTAAAGGTGGGCACTACGATGTAACTCATACGTTGAACATTGAAAGTTGTTCAATCTAGTAAAGCTTTCACCTGGGGCTACCAGTTATAAAGAGGTCCTGTGGCATAAGGACCAAAAAATCATGGAACAAAGAGATAGAGTAAAAATGCTCTATCAAGAAATGGTGCTCGCAGTTGGCCCTAAAGAGGGCTGAACATTCGGAAGATAATGTATCAAATAGTTTGTCCACAACTTATATAATAATAAATTTCCTTGCCTCAATTGCAGTAATTGCAACTATATTATAAAAGGACCATTCATCAGTCATCCGCACTCTGGAAAAAAAAGCTCAAACTAAGAGACTCTGGCGCTGAAGGGTATCAATGAAGAGATAAACTATATGTGCTATTTCTAATTCTGCAATTTTTTACTTTTTACTTTTTTCCTCTGTTTCTAGGGTTGAACCTTGCTGTTTTGCCGCCTGGGATACCACTGTATTCTAAGCGTGTCTCCTTGTTTTAGATCACCAAGCTTTTTAAGATGGACACCTTTATAGAACAGTTAACCATTTGTGGACATAAAAATGTATTATGAATATGCCCCACCTTGGGCCAACTAACACATACCTTAAAACTGCAACTGTTGGTAAATCTCTGTGTTCCACTGCAGATTTTTGCAAATTCTACTTGTAACTACATTCTTTGTTCTCATGACGTTCTTGGGTTCTATGCTTGAAATGACATTCTGTTTGCCTGATTGCCATTTAACCTTTCTACGAGATATGTAAGATTTTGTGCCAGCGCCACAGTAGCTTTTTCTCATTGGAGAAAGCGCACGCATTGTCTATGCACTGGTTTGCAAAGCTTCCCTGCTCCCATGGTGATTGTCCCGCCTTCTGTGACGTCACAAAGGTGGGACCCAAGGCGTACGTGCATCTACACGACGCTGTTGGGTCAACATGGAAACATTCAAATACAGAAACAGTCATTCGCGTGCACGCTCGTGTGAATGCAGTTGTCACTGACACAGCGTCTCTGACAGGTAAGGTTGACTCCATTTTCCCTGCTCTTACGGCTTCAATTAATGTTTCTTGTTATTGATTAGTTTCCCTGTGGGTTTTACAGGAGCCCTCACTTCCACTCATTGCTTCTCACGCATATGGAGAAACATTTAAGAATTACTTGAAACATAAGGTATGGGAATTTTTTTTATAAACAAGGTTTTGTTAATTTGCGGTATATACAGATACTCAGTTATTGACGGAGCTTTTTCTGCTTTTTTCTTTTCATGTTCTTTCCGTTGTGGCACCCTTGGATGGGTATGTGTTTAAATTTGTTCATCTGAAATGTTGTTGTTATGCAATGTTTGACAATTACTGAAATGTTGGTTAATGTAGATAGATCACTGAATCAATGTACCGCCCTGATGAAGGTTTTTGTAACCGAAATGCATTGGCATCTGTACATATGAACCTAACCAGATTTGGTGCAGCCTCATTGAATATGACAGAATAATATTCAAAAAGAGCTACGAAAAAGGGATGTGAATAAACATTTCTTTAAATCATCATAATTGATGGCGATAATTTATTATTATACAAGTTGTGGACAAACTATTTGATACATTATCTTCCGAATGTTCAGCCCTCTTTAGGGCCAACTGCGAGCACCAGTTCTTGATAGAGCATTTTTACTCTATCTCTTTGTTCCATGATTTTTTGGTCCTTATGCCACAGGACCTCTTTATAACGGGTAGCCCCAGGTGAAAGCTTTACTAGATTGAACAACTTTCAATGTTCAACGTATGAGTTACATCGTAGTGCCCACCTTTACCTTTGTTTTTGTTACTTCATACTCGGCATAAATTAAGGTGGAGGCACACCTATACAGAATTCCACAAAAGAAACATTTTTTCTATCTTTCATAACATGTCATTCGCTGACATAGAAGGCTTGCCACAAAAAAAGCAGAAACATTAGGCTTTACAGCTGAAGAGGCTGACAAAATCTTAGGATTAATTAAAGACACTGGTTTCAACACAGCCAACACAAACGCAGGAGATCCAACACGGCAAATCAAACAGTTAGAATACCTGATTCGCAAGGAAATAAACTGAAAACTTTATGCAATAACACTCAGCAGATATTACAAGAACCACAGAATACCGAGGGGCCTATGCATTCTATTAAGGCCTACTCTCTGTAAGGAGAACAAAGAGTTTGTCAAAAGGTGTGAAGCTATACTTAATAAATGCTCTCTAGATCTCATTTTATTAACGATACAAGAATTGGCAAAGAATCAAGATGATTTGGGACAAGAAATACAAGAAATAGAGAAAAAATTAGTTGCGACCCTTAACAGAGAAGAAGTAGATACTATACTAGAGGATATCAATACCAAACTATCAGACTACACTAAAGAGCTGGAAAGCAAGAAGATTAGAAAATGTAAAAGAGACACGTATAACTATTTAAAGGATGAGGTATATACCTGGATGGAAAAATACAGACCCCCAATAAGAAAACCTAAAGCAAACCATACGAGTGAAACATCAAGTTCAGGAACAGATACAGAAAGAGAAACAACTCAACAGGAAGAGGAACCCAATCCAAATACCTCGGGATCATCAGGTACTCCAGATAACTCTGATAGAAACAGAGTTCCTTTGTTAGACAAAGGCCGAAGAGAACAAGAAAGGGCCAAAGAAAAACGAAAAGAAAAACCGAACACAAGATTGCAGCAAAAGAAAACATAGTGATTAATCTATCTTCGAGGGTCTTAACACCTAAAGAGAATCAAACTTTACAGAAGGGACTCAGCTACGTTCCCACATATAACAGTACCCTTTTTGAGTCAAAGATTGAACTTTACAAACTAATACGCAAAATTAAGCTCAAAGTGTTTTTCAGTGAACTAGAGCAGGATCAACCCACAGATGATGACCCCTTAGATTTCAAAGAATTTAAGAGTAAAAGCAACTTCATTCCTCCTATCACTGTACCTTCTGTTGATATATTTCAAAAACAAGTTACCAGAGACCTTGAGAAAATTAAATTTGGACATTCCAAAAATCGCAACATGAAACCACATGAACTCTGGTTAATCAAAGATTTATATGGAGATGAATCTATCACCATTAGGTCTGCGGATAAAGGAGGCAGTCTAGTATTACTCAACAGCCAAGATTACGATCAAGAATGTATCAGGCAACTCAATGATACCAACGTATATGCTTTACTAGACATTGACCCCACTGAGGAAATAAAGAAAAATTTGGAGGGTCTACTCACAAAAGCGGAAGAATTAGAATGGATTAGTCACAACACCAGAAAGATTCTTACGAATTCTAATCCACTTATTCCACATTTCTATATTTTGCCTAAAGTTCACAAAGATCCTCTGAAACCACCAGGTAGGCCTATTGTAGCCGGTATGGACAGCATTCTTGAACCTCTGGGAAAATATATAGACTTCATTTTACAACCACTCATTCAAAAGACAAACACCTATATAAAGAATTCTACACATTTTTTACAGCAACTTCAATCAATACCATTCAACTCTAATCATATTTGCTTTACCATAGACGTCAAAAGTCTCTACACGTCTATTCCGCATGATCACGGTCAAGAAGCAGTAGAATGGTTACTTTTGCAAGAAGAAGACATTCCAGCACAGAAAGAGTTTATTATGGTACTTCTTGAATTTATCATTAACAACTCCTATTTCCAATATAAGAATTTGTTTTTCCTTCAAGTAGCCGGCACAGCCATGGGGGCCACTATGGCACCCTCCTATGCCAATGCATTTATGCATACATTTGAAACTGAATATGCACTTAAAAACATCAATTGGAACAACAACCTAGGGTTGTGGATCAGATATATTGACGATATTTTTGGCATCTGGACAAGCACCGAAACAGAACTGCTAGAATTTTTTAATTACTTAAACAGTATCGATCCCAGAATACAATTCACACATGAATACTCTACATTTTTTGGATGTGGAAATAAGGATCACAAGCCATGAGTACCAAACAACTATTTTCAGAAAGAGTACTGATCGCAATAACCTTTTGCAAAGACTCAGATTTCACCAACCGAGCCTAATCAAAAATCTTCCCTATAGTCAGATGCTAAGGGTTAAAAGGATAGTCAATGACCCTTCTGATTATGAAAAAGCAGTGAAAGACATGGGAGACAAGTTTTTGGAGAGAGGCTACTCTACGGCTGAAATAGAGGCAGCCACCATCCGCACAGCTACACAAGGCAGAAAAGATTTGTTGAAACCTCAAGTAAAGAAGAAATCCACACCTCCTTTAATTTTTATATTCAAATTTTCCAGACAAAGCAGGCGGATCAAAACCATAATTAAAAAGAACTGGAACACAATAACGTGTGATCAAAGAATAGAACACCTGCTTAAGGAATTTCCTACTTTTGCGTATCAACGTAGTCAAAACCTTAAAGACAAACTAGTGAACACTAAACCTCCACGCAAGAAGAAATTCACAGACCGCATTAGAACATTTCCTTGCCTCAATTGCAGTAATTGCAACTATATTATAAAAGGACCAATCATCAGTCATCCGCACTCTGGAGAAAAAATTAAACTAAGAGACTATGCGACTTGTGGCACTCAAAACATCATTTACGGCATCAAATGCCCATGTGGATTTTTCTATGTAGGTGAAACACAACGCACAGCGAAAATTCGCTGGAACGAACATAGATCATGCATCAGGAACCGAACAGTTACCTCAGCAGTAGCAAGACATTGGTGCGAGAAATGACAGTTTGGCACAGATAAAATTTGTGATCCTGGAGGTGGTACAAAGAAACAACAAATATGAAAACTTCAAAAGCGACTTGACCAACGAGAAACGTATATCAAATGGATGTTTAATGTTTGGGCATTATTTAGAGGGACTTTGACCGATAGTAATTTGCACGACTGGGGGAGTCAATCTGAGTAGCAGGTATCATGGTGAGACCGCATTTGTAGATAAAGGCGATACCTCCTCCTATAGCATTGGGTCTGTCATGGCCCAGGATGGAATACCCCCCGGGGACTGCTAGCATGATCATTGGGCCTGCAGCAGGGTGTAGCCATGTTTCTGTAATGGCAAGAAAGTCTAGATCCTCTTTCAGGATCAGATCGGCAACTTCTGTAGCATGTGCTACCAGCGATCTAGAGTTTATTAATGCACCTTTTATCTGGGGACTCAAAGATGTTGGTATGATAGGCAGAGGGTCATGTGGGGTTTTGGGATTGCTGTACTTAGTTGAACTTATTTTAGAAGGCGTGGAGCCGCAGTGGGGGACAGAGGGCATGCTAGGGGTCCTAGAATTAGGGGATATGTTCAATGACCTCGTGAGAGGCTCGTATAATTTGGCTAGTCTCACTCTGAGATGTAGATTTCTATCCGAAGTTGGACATGGTTTTCATGTGAGGTGGTTTAAGGCGTCTGCCATGTCCTGGACAGAGGTGGTAGAGGAGTTGGGTAGGGTGGTAGATGTCGCGGCTGGCAGTGTCCTGTAGGCAGGGGTCATAGGTGCCATAATGTAGAACGCGGTGTAAAGGGCAAGGATAGTCCTGTAGAGAGTCTGGTTGGTGACTAATGGGGGCATGCTGATGCTGATACAGTGAAGGAGTTTCAATGTAGGCTAACATGCAATGTGCATGCGAGAATATGCAGAATCAGTGGCAGTAGTTCACATAGAGTAGGCTCAATATCAGAGGGTTCACCTAGAGTGTGCATCTAGATTCAGGTAAGCAGTTCAGGCTAGACGCAGTGAATATGCTGAATATGCAGTACACACAGTCAGTGGAGTACATAAATGCGAAGTGTGTTGTGTAGGCAAAGGAGCAAAGTGATTGGGGCAGAATACAGTGTGCACAAGCAATAGAGCACCTAGATTCGAATTTTAGCAGTCATGGCTGAAAGGCAGTATATATGCGGCAGAATGTAATGTGCACAAACAATAGAGCACCTACATTTGAATTTTGGCAATCAGGGCTGAAAGGCAGTATATGTGTACAATGTGCAAAAAGAATGCACCTAGACTCGAATTTTGGCAGTCAGGTCTGAAAGGCAGTATATATGTACAATGTGCACAAACAATAGAGCACCTAGATTCAAATTTTGGCAGTCAGGGCTGAAAGGCAGTATGTATGTGGCAGAATACAGAGTGCACAATCAGGGGCACCTAGAGTCAGAATATTTATTGCAGGCTATGTTCAATGCGGATACAACAGTAGGCAATAACCAAAAATAATGGTACATCTAAGTCTGAGTTATACAATGCAGGCTAAGAGAGCAGTATAAATGGGCAGATTGTGCGCAAGCAGCAAGAAAACACAGGTTGTCACAGTATTTGTAGGCATGGCGCGTGTGCATAGAGTTTGGAGGGATTGTATTGAATGGGTCTATAAGTTCCGGGTGCCTGGTTATATTGTTGGTACAAAGTCAGAGAGGCAATAGTAGGTTACTCACAGCCTCATTGTGCACGGGCAGGGGGTCTGACCCTAGGCTCTGGTCAGCTCGGGACAATCTCAGGACAGTTGCTAGCCTTGCCCTCAGGGCCTTCTCAGGAGGGTCTGCTCATGCCTACCAGCCTCCGATAGGCTTGGATAAGCAGAGCAGAGGCCAATCAGGAGGAAGGCTGTTACCAGGTAGGGACACTGGGCATGGCAAATCGATCAGGAAACATGGGCGGCCATCTTTGAAAAACAAACACCTCGTGTGTTGTAATGGCGTAGATGGCACAGTGAGGGTCAAATGGAGACAACACAGCTTCTGTGCAGCATGAATGCATTAGTGGTAAATGCACATAATTAATGGCAAAAATGTCGTGGCTACTGCGCCTAAAGCGCTAAGAATAGCCAAATTATAATCAATAATTTTTAAATGATGGCAAATGGTCAGCATACCTCCAGATGGACTTGGTTTCAGGAGGATGCAGTGTCCGACTGCTCCTGCAGTGGACAGGAGCTCCTGCGCCTACTCTAGATGGGCTGCAAATGTCCTCAGCTCAGGGCAGTAGTAGCCTTGCCCACAGTGCCTTCCCAGGAGGGTCTGCTCAGGCCTACCAGCCTCCGATAGGCATGGACTAATGCGTTTTAGTTGTATATAATCAGGAGAAAATATCCACCAAGCAAAGAAGCACTTACTGTTTTGGGGTTGGGGGATTGTTAGGCCAGATTTTCTAAAGTCTAACTAAGGGCTTCATAAAACCATATCTGAAGCAGTACAAAACACCACTCTTAGTATAAGTCTGTACCACCTGAGAACATTTAGTAGCATAAACAGAGCAACCATGCTTATCCTAGGAGGGAGAAAGGGCTGTAGCTTGGTACAAAGACATTGTAGCATACATATGGGCCAAAGAAACACTATGTATTGTAAAAATAATGATTTATTATAAATACATGTAGGCCAAGATTAATCTTGGGAAAGGTAAGTACTCTAACATATCATATAACCACAATTATAAAAAAAACAACTCAATACTTGTGCTATACAAACACAGGTATAACCTTATTTATATTACAATAAGCAATAAAGGTGAGTCAAACACATTCAGTATGGCCTTAAGTATGGCCTTAAGCTAGTCTTGTGGAGTAAAACTAGGTTATATATACTTTCAGAATACAATAAGTAATTCAAGGGCAATAGACCCTGTTGGCCCCCAATATATGTACAATGTTATTCAATTGTAGACACAATTAATAAGACTAACACTGTTACAAGTATCTCTCGCAACATATGTAACTTTCTTCTTTCAACAATGGATACGGTTAGTTACTTTTTAGAGCAGAGTTCAGAGGGAGTAACTTAACTTGTATACTACCTGGAGGGGCCTTAAGGTACTCAAGGATAATTATGACCACATTAAACAATTTTAGAAGTGCACTAAAGCAATTCAGGGAAAGCAAAACTCAACAGCATTTACAATCTACTCTTCTGACCACACACAGAGTGACTTCGGTCAGGCAAGCAAAACTACTTATTTGAATTAACTTAGCAATATGTCACGACCCTTGCCCAAAACCCCCTCTGGCAAACCCATTGGCCAGGTGGAGTCAGGACTCGGGCCTCTAGAGCCTGGCTTCCTCTTCAAAAGCCCTCATAGGGCCAGCCAGGCTCATACACCATGAACAACAATGTGCTTGGGAACTACTTTATTGTATTGTCAGCCAACATGGAGGCATCCACATAGTTTGGTTCCTAAGAACCAAGCTATGCAGTCTAGTGTTTTGGGTGTGGCAGGCCTGGAAATACTTTCCCTGGTACTACTTTACCTGGGCTATACAAACCACACCCTGACTGCAGAACATGCTTTGTGTTACTTTGCAGCTTGCAACGTGATGCTCACTGTGTCCAGCTATTCCCTCGAACCTCGGAGAAGCAGCACCTGCAAGGAGACAAAAGGAACATCATTAGCAGCAGCATCTTACCTGCAGTCTTCATCTTTAAACACTTGCAGCTACTGAGAACAGCTTCCTCGAATCTGCACGCCTCCCGGACAGAACGACCTGAAAGAGGAAGGTAGAGGCAACATTAAAGAAAGCTGTAGAGACATTTACAAATTACAAACTGCTCAAAAGGCTCACCTGGCTGGTCGCCTCTCGGCTGGCACCCCTCGCATTCCACTCGCACTCCACTCGCGCTGAAGAACACCGCGACCTACAAGGAAGGAAAACACAGGTTATCAAAGGCAAGACTTTGCAGCGCTGTGCATAGCGCTTACTTACCGCATCATAGCGCTCTTAATGCGCCATCATTTACCAGCAGGGCTCAACCAAGCCAGTTCTCCGCGCTGAAGCTCTGTATACCTAAGGGAGAAAAAAGAGACATTTTAAACAAAGAAAGGCATGCAGGATAGCAACAAAACTAAAGAACAGCAATAAGACCTACCTAAACAATATCAAACGGGCCGGCATCAGTGAAGTAGCTGGACCACACTCGCCCATGAAAGACAACTCGCCCCTGCAAAGAAGGCAGGACGGAGAGCACACCTAATTCTACCACAAGGTGAGGAGACGGCGCCAGAGGGACTGAAAGCATACGTGGGTGGAGGGAGGATACTTACCCCAATCAGTCAGTCTTGAACACAGCCCTCCTGTATTTTCAGGCAGAACCTTCCCTGCAGACCGCATCAGGGCAAAGCTGAGAAGCATACCAGCGAGTAACCCAGTTGGGTGGCGTCCCTGTGGATACCAGGTGAGCGTAACAATATTACATTTGAAGAAGAGCGGCATCTATTCAATGTCAGTATAATCTATTGGTATTTAAACTATAACACTATATCTGTTCACTGAATAAATAGTTTAACCAAGGATACTTTTCAGAAGTGTAACATACAATTCCAGGATAAGTAATAACTTTATGACTATTTTATAGGGGCTCTAGAGCAGTTCAGGGAAAGCATAACCCAATTATACACTTTAAGAAAGACACAATGTATTTCAAGATAAGTAAGGGACCTATTATACTTTTAAGAATGACACTCAGCAATTCACCAGTAAGTAAGAACGTATATACTTTTAAGAGGGCCTACAAGCAACTAAAAGGCAAGTATTTACTTAGACTGCTTTAGAAATGCACTAAAGCAGATCAGGGGAAGCAAAACACAGTGACACACATTTAGAAATACATAACGTATTTCAAGGTGGGTAAATCCTAATGGTAAGCCTTTACACTCATTCGCTTTAGAAATGATAAAACTCTACCCAACACAATTTCTTTTTAGAAGAGTGGAACACAATAATTCAAAGCTAGTGAAATAACGTATATACTTTCTAAAGGAGCAACACACACCTTAAAGGTAAGTATCAACTTTAAGGATACTTTGAAACGTATTATGTACAATAACCAAAGTTACTCAACAACTTGTTTACAAGTACTTTCAAAACTTGTTACATATTTCAAGACAGAAGCCTTCTCTTTTAAAGTACTTCCCTAGTCTATAGCATGAGTTTTCTCAGTGGCAGAAGAGGGACCATAGTGGTCTAGGAGCCAGCTGTAGGAAGATCAGGATAGGGTTCAGTTTCAGGAAACTCAGAGTACCAGAGGATATCTCTTCAGACAAGCATCACTTCAGAGTTAGTTGAAAAGTGGTTTGGGACTTCCCAGAATGCTCTCTATATGCTTTCCAACATTAGGCCTGGGTGAATGGTATGGGCAAACTCACAAACACTCGAATCACCCACTCAGCCTCACAGGATTCACACATGACTTAAGGTAAGTATTACGCAAGCCAACACAATAGCTCAGTAGAAAAGAATATCTTCTGCGTGGGTGCCTTCAGGGTGCAGCAGCACAGGATCTGGTCCTTGGGTTCTTGGTCTGGAGACTGAAGAAACGGACACTGAAGGAAAACTGGTGCCAGTCATTGATGGGGGAGGCTTCCAACAAAGGATTCTTTACAGCTCCTCATGGCTCTGGGAATGTGGTGGCCTTTTACAGGAACCGGATGAAGGACGAATATCGCTGGTTGGATTCTATCCAATCTCTCGGTCCTGCACTCTGGTGAGGGGACTTCAGGGACTTGAATCATGTCTATGGCTTGTCCAGCGGTAGTCCATCAAAGTTTCTGACAAATTCAGACTTCGGAAGACGATGCACCGTACTCTTGCGTGAGGTCCCTGGGTATTGGTAGTTTGCAGCCCAGCAACGTTGCAGCACATCGAGGGATGAATCAAAATGCAGGTCTTCTTGAGACCACTGGTAGGAGTAATCATTTTTAGGGACCCCCAGGTCACTTGGAAGCAAGGGTTACTCCAGGCTCTGGTTACACAGCAGGCTCTCCGGTCGCTGGAAATGGTTACAGCCGTTCCTTCATTTTCCTCTTTGGATCTGGTTCCAGTGGTCGACTTTTCCGCAGCCTCAAGCATCTGAGAATTTATCAGGTACTGCAGCACAACTTCTGCACACTCTCCCTGCAGTTTACACAAAGGGGTGGTCTGGTTGGCCAATCAGGACAGCCATCCCCCCAGAGGGAACTGGTTCCTTCCAGCGAAGGTGAAAGATAAAAGACTGCAGAGTTTTGCACTCCTCTCTCGCTTCCTGCTGTCACAGACACCCTGGAGCCTCGACTGGGAATACAAAGGATTCCCACAGACGACAACATTTCAACCAAGGTCTTTCTCATCTAGGATGGCAGAAGAAAACCTAAGAAACAACAAGCAAATGAGAAATGGCGAAAAAAGAAGGAGCCCACCATTCTAGCAGAATGGTGACCCTCCTGTGCATTACCGCGGCTGATTTGACAGTCTGTGAGTAATAACGACTAAAAGTCATAAAAGTTGTTTCACTTCCACCAGCCATTCAAGTTAACTTGTAATTGTAACAGAAATGTTACCAGGTAAGTGAGAGAGGGGATACAGTGTATTGCCCCCGCACTCCACATAAGGTGTGCTGGCTCACTACATAAAATGTAAATGGGATGGGAATCCCACTTTACTTCTTGGGAACAGTAGTTCACCCAAGCGGAAATAAGAGAAATTAAAAAAGGAAGCCCAAAGGTGCAACCCAGCCTAAGCCCAAAGGTTTTAGGGAACTATAACTCCAATTGCACACTATGGAGAGAGATCCAAAGATCACCCATAAAAAGAGTAAAAGACTAGGTGAGAGGGGAAACTGATTTCCACTCACCTAGGGACAAGGACAAATAATCACCAAGTCCAAGTAAAACGTTCTGTGGTTGACACAGGTTAGGAAGATTATTCGCATTTATGAAAATCTTTCCCAACAGGGATCCACACGGGTGGGAAACGGGACAGGTCCTCACTTCTTAGGGCAGGACCCAAGCACATGAGCACATCCCTGACTGTTTTTATGTAACAAATGCAGCTGAAATCAATTGAAAACACAGGCAAGATTGCTTATTCCAGACAGGCCCACAACATGAGGCCAGGGCCCTAAAATCAGGACACGGCCCAATACCATCAGCACCAGCCTCTGGGATTTAAAACAGAGACTGACTCTGCGATGAGGCACAGAACACACCAGCAGAGGGCTGAAAAGTATAGTCGCCCACCAAAGAGACTTTAGAGTACTCTTAACAGCTCTTAACAGCCACATGGCCCTAGCCGGCCTATCCGACCCCTCCCTGTAAGGAACGTGTACTTCCTGGACCCCAAAGGTATTGCCATTGCCACCTGGAAAGTGGTGTTCTTTATGCAGTAAAAGAGTTGACATTCTTGAAAACATGAATTTACTCCAAAAGGGACTCCCGGACATGTGTAAAGCCCCTTCTGTGTTGCTTAGGGTGCAAGGATGCAAGTTATTTGTTGGTTAAAGAACCAAATCGTAACATCACAAAAAAGCAGAGACATTGCATGATGATGCAGGCACCTTAATATTTTGCAAACTTTGCATAAAGTTGCAAGCGTCAAATGATGCGGCAGACTACAACATAGCACCCCTTAGTAGGTAAAACATTGCATGTGGGATGATGGAGAGGGGGGTGACAGTCCATGTGCTCATGTGCAGTCTCCATTTCCTGGTTTCCTACGCTCTCGCCCTTTCTGTCACCCAAATTGATACAGTGCACACACTGCACAACAAGGATCAGGAACTGGAAGGCTTGGGTTGGGGTGTGTGGGAACTCCCCATATTATCTTTAGTGCTTTGCCAGAATTCTGAGAGGCATGATTTGCGTTATTTTTGTAATCCTTGGACTTTTTGGATTGACAGAAACAGTGGGTTTGATGCACATAGACCGAGTTCAATAACCCAACACACCTCCTCACTTGAAGGTAATTCCCACCTATGTCAGATATGTGCCGAGCAGCAACTGTTGGAACAACTGCATTTTGTCTCTCTATGGTCTACCTGTAGCCCATCTCTTCTCGTAGGTTCTGGGAGTGAGATTGAAATAGTCTGCAACACTGCAGTACAACTTCCAGCCCTCCTGTCACACCAACCTTCCCTTCCTAGGTCTAGTACAGTTTACTTCTTAACAGGGCCCCTTACCAGAGAAAGGCAAATGATACGACGAGACCAGAAGCAACAGCGTGTCCAGACTCTTGACTGGAGTGGCCCAAGTGGGGCACTGCTTTATGCAGGGGTGGCATGGAGTACAAGTGCGTACACACACACAAAAACATACACACTCACTCATACACGTCCGAATAGCATTCTTTTACTATTTGTCTCCACTACCCACCACTAGTCAAATATGTCCTTCCCCACATCAAGTCCTTGAAGATGTGGCACCTAGGCTTTCTGTTTGAGGCCCTTCCCTCTCCCTCCGAGAGTGTCTGCAGGTTCCCCATTTTTTTCCTCAAACCCTAGTTTGCGCAGTGTGAGAAACCTGAGGGTACTCTCACTTTTTTCCCCCTGTATCCTCTCCTCAGGTGGCCAGGGCATGGCATCGCCTTTGGATCCAGACCCTGGGGGTGGACCAGTCTGGGGGGGGGGGATCACGTGGGTGGAGGGACCTTAGAAATTGGGAGTGGGATGCCCACATTTGAGACACAGTATTCCTCTTTCCCTAATACCAAACATCCTATTGTTTCCCTACCCTAGCAGGATATTGTGACTCTTACCAGTCTCCCTCTCCGCAGTTTTGAAAAACACTGGTACGAAGAAGAAGAGGAACAGAGCTATGAAGATTGCCTATAGGAACCAATGTACCATGGATCCCTATGTGCAGTCTCCATCTTGTCCCATTAACGAGGAGAGGCAGAGTCAGGCCTCCCAACCAGTATAAAAAGCAGAGCACAGGAACACACTCTGAGCGAGCTAGGGATGCTGGAAGGTGTAAAGAAGCCAGAGGGAGACCAATTGAGCTGGAGAGAACCTGGAAGGCCTTGCGGAGGCAGAACTGCCCAGACACTGGACCTGTGCGTGCAGGGGAGGCTGCAGTGTGGAGTGGGATCTGTGCCTGCAGGGACACAAACAAGAGGCAGCTGGGGTTGCCTGGTGGCACCCACATCAGAGATCATCCCCTGGGCGAAACTGGGGGCAGACCTTTGAGGGGCAGGTGATAGGACCCTGACCTCAGTCAAACACCCCCTTGTGCTCCTGTTGCTCCCAAACCGTGAGAATGTCATTTTTTGGGGAGTTGCTGAAGTGGGAGCAAAATACAAGGAAGTGCATTCTGTGACTGGAAGTCGAAAACCATTTATTTTTGAAAACTGAGAGGGGTCTGAGCCCAGCTGAGGGAGACCCTTGCATGTGTGAACATTAAGGAGATGTGCGAGAACCCAAAGAGTTTTTGGGGAGAAGTCGAGAGCACAGAGAGGACCCGGAAAGCCAGAGTGCAGAAAGAAGCCTTGAGAGACCGGAGGGGCACGTGGAGCCGAGATGCTGACTCAGTGCTGGAGAGAAGCTGTGGTGTGGCCACGGAGACGTATCTCCAGGAAACAGGGAGAAGGTAGGCTGCAAGCTGCTGGCGATGCGCTGAATGAAGGCGAAATACAGGAGAACTTTGAACACGGCAATCAGTGAGTTTCCGAGAATGAAAGAAACCTGGTGCATGTAAGTGTCAAAGGAATTAATGTGAAATACATTGAAGTGGTCATGCAGAGGTTAAGCAAAGGCCTTGCACAGTCGAAAGTCTTTGATTAACTAAAGAAGAAGGAATTGTGAACAACAGGTCCGAGTCCGGCTAAGGGAGATCTCTAAACATGTGAAAAAAAGGCCCGAGCCCGATCGAGGGAGGCCTGTAGTTAACAGTGAACTAAGTATAAAAAAGGAGTGTGAACGACAGGTCTGAGCCCGGCTGAAGGAGACCCAGGGTCTGAGCCCAGCTGAGGGAGACCCATACGACAGGTTCGAGCCCGGCTGAGGGAGACCTATTGGGAACTTGTGTTTGAGAGGGTCCGAGCCCGGCTGAAGGAGACCCATTGGAAACCGTGACCCCTTAAACTTGTAAACTTTGAAAAAACCTGAAGAAGAGAAGGAACTTTGTTTTGTATGTGTCCAGGCATCCTGCGAACAAGAGACTTTATTTTGGGGAAAAGAATGTCGCAGAAAGCCCCGACTTATGTCCTCAACTGCATCTTCGAGCCACAGAAGCCAGGGTGTGTTCGAAGCTGAATTGTGCCACCTTGTCCTGTGCTGAAAACGTGGAGGAAGGGAACACATTTACTCAGTCGTTCTGACCTATTATTTTCTGAACACTCTTTCTTTTGCATAAATCATTTTCCCATACCATTTGTATTTAGAAGTAAAGATTGGCAATAGGTTTATTAGTATATGCTGTTTGTATTTTGACAAGACTCCACTAGGAATGCGTTATTTTTACGTTGATGGTTGTAACTTGCTCCCATCCTTAGACTTAGGGTTAGCTAGGCGTTCAACCAACACATTGAAGTTCAATAAACACCCTTGAAACTGATCACTTGTGTCTGTCTTCACTATTTGATACCATACCTTCCTTACAGCAGTCCCAGCATTACCTGATCGCTATGTCTGTGTTCCTCCAGGTTCATTCCCCTTTCTTCTATAAGGTGCTTTCAAGCAGCCATCTCCGACCAAAGGCGACCACCCTGACAGTGTTTTTTGGATGGCTCCACTTGTAAGCGCAGTCTGTCCCAGATGCCAACCATTTACCACCAGTTTGACTAAATGACTACTGCTCTGCAGGAGTACAGGGATGAGTAGTGTCTAAAACTCCTAAGTACCACACTACTAGTAAACCAGCAGCGATCCCAATCATAACGGCGAAGAAAGCACAACCTGTACCTCCTTCGCATCTTTTGGTCATGTGGGCCGATGGCAGGCTGTACACTCCAGAAGAGAGCTGGTAACAGTAGGAATCCAAGATAAAAGAGTGGCCAATCAAAGTTCTATAAAAATAAGATATTTCATCAAACTAAACTGCACACAACTAATTAAAACCACTGAAGCCCACCCCTGTAAAGAAAAACACAGTGAATGCATACTTTTAGAGCAAATGGGGCACTCTGGAGAAATACAGGCGTGCAGGAATGGCAATGTTCATCAACAATGCCATTATAGAGTCAAGGTCATTTTAGATTGGAAGTCTCACCAGTCACTACGGCCCTCAAAGGTGAGCCAGGGGGACAGAACCACTATCAGTACCTTAAAAGCTTGTCTTTTGATCTCAACAGCGTTGAGCAGTATTTTCGTTATTGAACCAGGTGTCTCAGCGCTCTTCACAACTGGGTGGAGCAGAGTCAGGGAGCTGCGTCCAACGGCGTGTTGGAATTCTGCACTGGTGACAGCTTGTCGGGTCACTCGCACTGGAAGAGCCAGCAGAAGCAGAGACTTGCCTATGGCATTAAGTGGACTGGCGCAACACAGCGTCTGGGTGCTGCAGCGTGACAGCTTGGAGCTTGAAGAAACTAGTACTTGGCGGCGGGGTCGAGTTGGGGATGCTTGAAGACTCAGCCGTTCTCATACGGAGATGGCAGAGCTTTGGCGTCAAACAAAACTTGGA